>NC_072378.2:16105000-16730000 GCF_028885625.2 Pongo pygmaeus
ACCATTCAGGTCATTGGAAATCTCTTCATTCCCATTAAACTCTTTTTCAGGTTTGACATCTTTGTCCTCTATTAACTCAACTTTGAGTATCTCCTTTTTAATCCAACAGAAAAAGCTCCTCCCCTATCCTTCCAGTCCCATGACTGTAAGATAAAAAATTTCCTGCTACAGGCATCTTGCAGGCAATGTGCCAGACAGGCAATGCATCAAACAGCCGACATTGATCAGAACTCAGCCCTTGTCATATATCTCTTCCTAAAATGCCTAGCAGAATAATTTGTTGAGTACATGCTCAATAACTTAAATTGTTTTGAATTAAATCAAATGAAAGTTTTACAGTCACTACTGGAGGGAGAACAGGCAACATGTATGATTTTTCACTGTTTTGGAGCACATGGAAAAGAACATCAATACTAGTAGCATCTCAAGATCCCAGTGGCTAGACCCAGCCTACACACGACAGTCAAAATTTACTATTTATGATGTGGATTATCTCATACTAGTCCATTGCTTCACTTTCTACTGGCTGACACCTCTGGCACATTTCATCCTTTTTCTTCTTCTTTTTCTTTTTTTAGAGACAAGGTCACCCAGGCTGGAGTACAGTGGCATAATCATAGCTCACTGCAGCCTCGCTCATGAACTCAAGTGATCCTCCCACCTCAGCTGACCAAGTAGCTGGGACTAGAGGCATGGCCACCACACCCGGCTAAGCACCTTTGATTCTAATATTGAAAATATCATTATAAAATATCTAGTAGGTATGAATTAATGAATGAGTTAAATGGCAGGTGTTTGACCCTAATGAGTAAAGGTTTGGGGACGCAAGGGAGATGGTAATATCTGGGATCTTCTTAGGCCTCATTACCAGGACAAAAAGAAACAAAATGAAGTTTCTCAAAATGCCCATTTAATACATTATTTTTTATTGTAATAAACATACGGCCTTTTCAGATCTTATTTTTGTTCCTTCTATTGTTAGTTCTGAGTGTTTGCCTATGATGACAGCCAGATTTCATTTCATTCATTCATTCATTCATCTATTCATTCTGACCATCATGTGGGGGCCAAGCACTGTGGTGGGTGCTCGGGGTGCACCAGTGAACAGAACAGACAAAGCCCTGCCCTCTTGGAGTTTACATTCTAGTGCAGGCAACATGGGAATATAATAAATCCATAAACTCAGGAAGAACTCAGTTCTTTTTAGATCAATAAGGCCTAACTGTGAACTGTGAACTGTGAAGGGATGGATTCCCTGAAGAGGTACCGAGACCTCATTTTAAAAGAAGACTTTTTATTTTTGGACATTCTTTAGATACTGACTTCTTCTATTCTCTAGTAGAAGTATCTTGCAGCAAGGAATAGAAAGACTGAAGTCAGTTGATGTGATATTGGGAAAGTCCTGTCTTTTGCTTCTCTGGGCCCCTGTGTGGACTTCTGTGAATGAAAGAATAAAAAACAAAGTGCTTTTCCTATGCTCTCACTCAAAAACAATCAACACAGAAGACTTCTGTGACCTCTGGGCATGAAGAAGTTTGTGGAGATTTCTCCCAACCAGCAGCCAATCAATCAATCCAGCAGAGGACACTAGCTGGGTGTCCTCTATCTACCTGGAGACAGCATCAGATCCCACAGGATGAGGGCTCAGTCCCACAAAACTGCCCTCCACCGCCCCAGGATCCTCCCCTTTTTTTAGGGTCCATGGATTAGCAACCTTAATTCCATATGGAACCTTAATTCCCCCCTGCCAAGTGAGAGGGAAAAACACACCCAAAGCGTTCCCTCTATTCTCTCACTTAACAAACAATCAACACAGAAGACTCCTGTGACCCAATTGAGGAGGTGTTTTTCCCATCCACCAAGGAAGCAAACAATTCCTCAGTGGACACCAGCTTGGTGTCCTCGAATTCAATTCAATTCTGATGCTATCTACCTGGAGAGAGTGTCAGATCCCACAGGTTGAGGGCTCAGATCCATAAGACTGCCCTACCCGCAACACACACACCTTCCCATGCAGATCACAAGCCCCAGGTTGTATTATCTGTGCTTCTGACCAACTGGCTATACACTGGGGTTCCCACAACTCCACCAGGTTCACTTAATTTGTTAGGGCAGCTCACAGACCTCAGGGAAACACTTAAGTTTTCCTGTTTATTATAAAGGATGTTACAAAGGATACAGATGAAGAGATGTGTAGGGCAAGGCATGCAGGTAGGGGCACAGAGCTTTCATGCCCTCCCTGGGCACACCACCTTCCAGCCACCTTCCAGGAACCTCCACTGTCTGGAGGTTCAGCTACCTGGAAGATTCCAGAACATTGTCCTTTTTGGTTTTTATGAAAGCTTTATTAGGGAGGCATGATTGATTAAATCATTGGTCATTGGTGACCAGCATAATCTTCAGCCCTTCTCCCCTTCCCAAGGTTTCGGGGTGGGGCTAAAAGTCCCAACCCTCTAATCTTGCCTTGGTCTTTCTGGTGACTAACCCCATCCTGAAGCTACCTAGGAACCGCCAGCTATCAGTCAACTCAATAGCACATACAAAGCCATTTATTACCTTGAAGATTCCAAGGATTTTAGGAGTTGTATGCCAGGAAAGTGGAGGATAACCAAATACTGCATATATTTCACAACATAACAGCCTCACTTTCCATTATAACAAAATTAGGAAATTAGATAATCAACAAGGCTCTCTGTAGCTCTGAAGTATTAACACTGTGATTTTATGGAACACATATAAGAAATCCTCTAGCTTTTTTTGTTTGACTTTTCCAGCAGTTAACATTTTTTTTAAATATCAGAAATCTAAGTGGTCAATACTCTTCTTAAATGAGTTTGTCTATCAGATCACCTCATAATAAATTTATAAATTTATTATAGAGAAGTTGCTGCAATCTTAGCATTTCTATGAATTGGAGAACATGATTCAGACTTGTTGATGAGGTCCAGAATAACTGAGGGACATATCTCTTTAGGGTTTAGATTGTCAATAAATGAAATCAAGGAGGTATCTAAAGGAGTTCTGATCTTGCCTATTAGAAAAAGTTCAGGAAACACAGCAGAGAAATAAGTTAAAAAAAAAAAATCTCTGGAGGCAGTAGGATCTGACCAGAAAAAACAACCACTAAAATGTTTGCAAGTGTCAGGGGGAAGGAGGTAACATTCCTCATATTTACAGACCTTTGAAGCTCATTTTAACTTGGGAACTTTATGGACATAAGGATAAGTCCAGGGCTGCCTGGTTAAGGGTCGGGTCTCATTACTCCCTAGTTAACAATTCACATTTTAAAATGAAAGAACCAGACTTAAATGTAATCCTGTCTTTAGGCTTGAAGAGAAGTAAAATGCTATTTTTATCTAATACATAAGTAAAAGCAAGAAAATCCCCTCCAGAGAGTGGAAGATGTTCATGGCTCTATTGTAATTTCTGTCTGCAAATGTGTGAAAGAAACTTTCAAGGGAAAAATGTTCCAGAAAGTAACCTTTTAAATGTTAAACCACTGCACTTTAGAAAGCAAGATAAAGAGCTTTGTACCCCAAGCTATTTCTCTGTTCCTTTTTTCTTGAGCTAAACCTCCTGTGTAATAATTTCTTTGGAATGCTTTGTTCTGAAGAGATGTTTCATGCGACTGGTGCCTTGTCTCAGTAATCAAAGGCACACTGAGTCAAATTTGGCCTTTGGAAAACAACCTGGATAATGACTGCCTGTAATTATGTAAATGTTTAGATAATAACTGATTTTCAATTTAATTTAATGGAGACAAAACTTAGCACATCCTTACCCAATGCCTCTCCTTGTAAGTGGCCACTGTGTCTTCTGGGTAACTTGAGAGCCTGGCAACAATATCAGGAACATAGTAGGTGCTTTATAAATAGTTAGTAGATGAATGAATGAATGAGTGAATGCTTAATAAATGTGCTTGATCTGATCCTAAAACAATTTTTTTCCTTTTAGAAATTCAGCCATTTAGTCATCATTTTTTGAAGCATATTTCAAAAGTATACTAATATTGAAGAGTAATTAATAGAAAGCAACTGACACTATGTCTTTGTTAATGCTGCACCCCCTTCCCAAATAACTTTCATGGTTTATGGCTCTCCAGAGGTGAGGGAAAAAAGCCACCTGGGAGAAAAGTATCTGCTGGTGTTTTTGGTTTTTGCTTTTCTAAAACTGCCTCAAATTCAGAAAAAAAGGCCATAGTTTTCATGGCTATGGGGTCCACACTCTAGTCTCGATGCAAAATCTTTCCCTAATGACTGGACTTGTTTTGGCAGCCCTCAGAGTAAATTACGCTCCTCGCTAGCCCTCAGCAATCACAGAGGCTTATCTCAAATTCTTCTTGTCGAAATGGGATGTGTACTTGGTCTTACCACTTGAAGAAAAAATGTTTAAACACTGCACAGTTTACCAGATCTCACTTTGAGGTGTTCATTGGGGTTAGCTAAACAAATGGAGAAGGTCTAAGTAAACTGTTCAAGACTTTCAGCCAATGCTGAAAGTGCAGTGCTGGAATTGCCTGACCCCAGACAGAGGGTAACCCTGCGGGTGCAGTTTCTAGATCAAGGCCCGGAGGTGCTGACCACAATGGGGCCATGGGTGGAGGGGGATGCCTTAGGCACCACTGAGGAAGTAGAGGAAAGATCTAACCCTGGAGATATCTTCCTCCTGATTTTTTAGTTTTTCTGGAGAGCCCCTCAGAGTGTGGGAAAGTGTGTAGTGGACTGGGATTTGGGAGTGTTACCTTCCTCCCAGCGACCCTCTCCTTTTCTACCCACTTCTTGCTGATACAAAATCTCCAGGTGCAAAATTTCATGGTGACCTCTGTGCCCAACTGCAAGCAGCTTCCGTAAAAGGCAGATGTGACCTCAGCATTACACACAGGCATTTTTAAAAAATAAAGGAATATTTAAATTAAGGAACAATTTAAGCAAACAAAAGACAGAATAATAAACAGACTCTATGTGCCCACTACCAGGAGTAAACAAACTTGAACATTTTGCTTATTGATATGATCTGGCTGTGTGTCCCCACCCAAATCTCATCTTGAGTTGTAACCCGAACTGTAATCCCCAGGTGTTGGAGGAAGGAACTCTCTGGAGGTGATTGGATCATGCGGGTGGTTCTCCCATGCTGTTCTCTTGTGATAGTGAGTTCTCAACAATATCTGATGGTTTTATAAGGGTCTGTTCCCTCTTTGCTCTGTGCTTCTCTCTCCTGCCATCTTGTGAAGAAGGATGGGTTTGCTTTCCCTTCTGCCATGATTGTATAAGTTTCCTGATGCCTCCCCAGCCATTTGCAGCTGTGAGTCAATTAAACCTCTTTTCTTTATAAATTATCCAGTCTGGGGCAGTTATAGTAGTGTGAAGCCGAACTAATACACTTATTTACTTTAGGCCTTTTTTTCTTTCTTTTTTTTTTTTTAAGAAATAAGATTTTATAGAGTTAAAAAAAAAAACCTCCCTCAATTTAAGTATCTGCACAGCTATTCTTTCTATTCTTTTTTATCTTTGAATTGCTCATAATTAAAATCAAAATAATTTGTATATTTGTAAATGTTTTGATTTTAATTATGAGCAATTCAAAGATAAAAAAGAATAGAAAATAATACAATGACTATATACCCACCATTGAGATTACATGCATGATACTATTTTGCCTTATTTGTTTTAACCTTGTTCTAAATTTTTATTGTGGAAAATTTCAGACACATACAAGAGTAGGAAGAATAGTATAATGAGCTCCATGAACCCACCACCCAGCTTCAACGATTGTCCACTCATGGACAATCTTGTTTTATCTGTGGGGTAGTTATAGATAATATAGATTCTACATTCTCCCATATGTTATTTATCTATACATATTTCGTCATGTATCTCTTAAAGAGAAGAACGTTAGAAAAAAACTGCAATGCCATTATCATTCTTAAATGTAGTGATAATTCACTAGTGTCTGCTATTAGTCAAAATCCAGTCATTGTTCAAATTTTTTCACTGTAAAAATAATTTTTTTTTTCAGTTTTTGTGTTTGAATCAGGATTCAGATAAGGTGTACACCAAGCTTAAAGCCAACCTGCCATCTGCAGGGCACACAGGGCCCCAGACAGCTTTGAATGCAGCCCAACACAAATTTGTAAACTTTTTTAAAACAGTATGAGATTTTTTGCAATTTTTTTCCTCTTAGCTCATCACCTGTTGTTAGTGTTAGTGTATTTTATGTGTGGCCCAAGACAATTCTTCTTCTTGCAATGTGACCCAAGGAAGCCAAAAGATTGGACACCCCTCATGTACCCATTGACATTGATTTGACAGAGATAGTTATATCTCTTTCCAATTTTTATTCTTCTAATTGCTTGTTCTTACCTAATTGTATAGACTAGGACCTCCAGCCCAGTATTAAATAGCAGTGGAGATCATGGCTACCCTTCGTCTTGTTCCTCACTTTAATAGGAAGTCTCCAGTGTAATCACATTAAATAAGATGCTAGCTTTTGAGCTAAAGTATACACACACACACACACAATCACATATATAACATATTAAAAATCACATATGAATATAAAGTGTACATTATTTATATATTTCAATAAATGATGTACCATATATAAACATATATGATATATGTAATTATATATAATCATATGTATTTAAAAAACAAAATAGTCATCAATGTATATTTTATAAGTGTTGTTTATCAGGTGCCTTATCTACCACTGTGAAGATGATTATATGACCTTTTTCTCTTGAATTGTCTTAATATGAAGGATTATGTTATTAAATTTTCTAATAATCAATCACTCTTGTTAAAGACGATGCTAATTCCTGCAGCAACTAGAATTATAAATGGAAAAGGCTACAAATTATCTCAGAAAAAAAATCTAGATGTCCTACTTGATAGGGAAAGAGAATTTATGTACCATACATGTGTGTGACTAAAATAATCAACTACTGATGTTTAATTTTTTAAATCTCCTTGTATAACAACTATAATTAGACGTGACTTTCATATACACCTTTCAGATGCTATTGCCAAGTACATCCCCAGTTTCTAAATATGTTTCTATTCTTTAGCAGAGTAAACAGCAAAAGGTGCTAGAAGGCAAATAAATGTGCAGGGAGACAGAGCAACACGTGCCCAGAGTATTTTGTGCTGCCCAAAGCCATTTGGCTTTGAAGAGATTCAAAGGAACAAACATCTGATGTTCAGACACTAAGATGAAAGAGTTAAAGGGCTTCTTCCCAAAAACCCATAACCCTAGCCTAATTGTGAGAGAAACATCCGTTGAATTCTAATTAAGGGACGTTCCACAAAATTCCTGACCAGGACTCCTCAAAACTATCAAGGTCATCAAAAACAAGGAAAGTCAGTGAAACTGTCACAGCCAAGTGGCACCTAAGAACAAATGACAACTAAATGTAATGTAAGATCCTAGATGGGTTACTGGAACAGAAAAAATACATTGGGTAAAAACGGAGAAAATATGAATCCATTATGGGCTTTAGTGAATAGTAACAATGTTGGTTCATTAATTGTAACAAATGCACCGCACAAATGTAAGATGTTAATATTGGGGGCAACAAGTGGGTGGACTTGAGGTGAGGAGCTGTCAAGTGATGAAAACTGGTGTGCCTAGAAGCAGATTTTCAAAGCAGTCTCTCTTCAAAACATCTTTTTTGAAGATGTTTATACCACCTGATAAGCATCTCAATACCCCATGGCTGTAGCAGCAGTAAAATAGATGACAGTAAAGCAAATTGTCTTGAAACATGTATTTCCAATGCAAAATGGAGCTTTATACTGTGTGTTATAAATCTATGTATTCTTCTCTACCTGATGACTATAATTGCAAAATAGAGCTTGCTGTGACTTCCAATGGCAGGACGTGAGCCTGCTACCACTCTCCTGTGGACATTCCCTATAAACACACAAAACCCATCCTTCAACCAGATCCTGGGCACAATAATGAAGAAATACAAGATCAAGTGCTGAAAACCAGACTGGAAGAAAAAGGTGAACACCTTGAGCAAAGACCCATGTTAGACCAACTTAGCAAAATGTTCTTTAGTATTACACGCTGTTGGTATTCTCATGGACAGTATTAAAGATGTTGCAAGAAACTAGATCTTCTAAAAGACAGATGACTGAGGTACTCGGGGGAATCAAAGAGAAATGTTCTTCATTTGCCATTTGAGAAAATGCAATCCGGGGTGTTCACTAACATGTTATATAGTAAAATCAGAATAATGAATGTCTTTTCATATTCAAAAAATAATAGGGGGAAGTAGGTGTGGGGCGTATGAGGACTGTCTCCACTATCATAATTTTTCTGTAAGTCCAAAACAACTGTAAGATTAAAAGTTTATTTTTAAAAGTTAAAGAACCTTAAAAAATAATACAGGTACATCTTTTCTCCAGACGCCAAGAGAAGTAGAATTATATTCTTGAATTCCCCATCCGTTTTTTTCAAACTACCCACTAGTGCCAGCTCAAGGAGCAGTTTGCTTTTTTCATTTAGAAGTATATTTGGAGGCCAGGCATGGTGGCTCACACCTGTAATCCTACCAGTTTGGGAGGCCGAGGCGGGTGGGTCACCTGAGGTCAAGAGTTCGAGACCACCCTGGCCAACACGGTGAAACCCCCATCTCTACAAAAATACAAAAATTAGCCGGGCATGATAGTGGGTGCCTGTAATCCCAGCTACTCAGGAGGCTGAGGCGGGAGAATCACTTGAACTCAGGAGGCAGAGGTTGCAGTGAGCCAAGATCACGCCATTGCACTCCAGCCTGGGTAACAAAGTGAGACTCCATGTCAAGCAAAACAAAACAAAACAAAACAAAACAAAACAAAAACAAAGTAGAAGAAGAAGTATATTTAGGCTTATTTTGGTGAAGGAAAGTGGTAGATGGAGTGAACTGGAGAAGTGATTTGGAGAAAAGTCAAGATGCAGCATCAAAGCCCTAGATGGGACATACTGCCTTCCTCTCATAGGCATTCACAAGTCGACAGCCGTCTTTCCTTTTCTCTTCTTTTCTGTCTCTCCATCTTTCCTTTTTTATTTTGAGGAGATCAGGCCTGCAAATTAAGACAGAAACAATACTACTTCGAAACTTCTTTAGCACCAGTCCTTGGTGTCCAGGTTGTGACACGCTCCTCAGTTTCTGTTTAGCATTAGCTCTTCAGATCTGGTCTTTGAGTTCAGTATTTCCCAGGAGCCTTGGCTTTTCTGAGCTTTTATTGTCTTGTTATTCTGCTTACCTGACATGGAGATAAAACCCTCTCGCTCCTTTGTAAGCAGCCTGGAGTCATTGCCCAAACATGTAACTGAATCTTCCTCAAGATGTCATTCTATAACAAGGGGCCTGACCCAATGTTTCCTATGTATTTCCAAGACATGAAGGACACATTTGCTGTTTTCCAGCAAACCATTTAAATATATAGTACTTGTTCAGAAAACTTGCCACAAAATCAGTTGCAAAATAATTATTTCAATCAGGAAGCAAAACCATCTGGATTTTTATGACGTACCAAGGTACACCAGTCCAAAGACACAAACATCACAAAGGCCTGGCCTAGATATCATGAACAGTGGCTCTTGTTGAGACAGCTGCTGGGGTCTTGGACATAGCAGGCTGCACATGGCTGGCTGTGCAGTCTAGTGCACTTAATATCTTTATCTTAGCTATAGATTGCCCTTGTCATGCTTTAGTTCCCTTTCATTTACATTCATCTTCTGCTCAGTTCCTTCCTACCATATTTTCTTTGAATTGATTGAAAAAAGGACTGTTCATGGTTTGCTTCTGGTCCAAGACAGTGAGTTCATGGGAATAACACAGCAATTTTAAAAGGAGGAAGTTTTCTCAGGCTTTTGGGGATACTTCTCCAGTGATGGCAGGCTTCTAGTCAAGGCAGCTCTGCTGTTTGAGATCACAGGCTGATCTCACGGGGCTTTCCCTTTAACTTTTTAATATGGAATATTTCAAACTATGGAATATTTCAAAATATTTCTCATACAAAAGGAGAAAGAATAGTATAATGAACCCCCAGCTTGAACAATTATCCCCTTATGGCCAATCTCATTGGATGTGTATTTCCAGCCATTCCCTGGCCACCCCTTCTTCCCTGGGTTACCCTGAAGCAAATCCAGGATATTATATAATTTCATCCAAAACTATTTTCTATGCATCTCTAAAAGATTTGGACTCTTTCTGAAAACATAACTATTATCTGTTATCACAACAAACAACCCAACATTAATTCCTTGATATGTTTGAATATCAGGTCAGTGTCCAAACTTGCCCATTGCCTCAAAAACAGTTTTTCTTTGTATTATTTCCTCATTTATTTTTATATGCCATTTCAATGTAGATTAAAATAAGACTTACATATTGCAATTGGTTGATGTATCTCTTTATTAAGTTTCCCTTTTATCTTCCTATACCACATCCTCCCTCCCCCCTCCCCTTTTTTGAGGCTTTTGTTTGTTTGTTTCTTTTTTAACATGAATAAAGTGAAGTAAACATTTAAAAATGGAACTCGAAGAGGACAGCCAGCCAACCAGTAGATGGGATATTTTCCCTTTCTTTTGAAAAGGTGACTCCCTCTGGCATTGGACAGTGTTTTACTTTTTTCCCACTGACGATGCAAGTCCAGCAGGTTTCTCCTTAATTTGCTTGAGGGTTGAAAGGACAGCAGTAAATTTCAGGTCACAACCAAACTGCCTATTTACTTCCCGGAGTGTTAAACATTAACACTCAGGCCTTGCTTCCCCAGAAATCAGCATTTGTTGATACAAAGTGTACTCTGGTTTACAACAGATATCTGGGCTTTTCTAGTAGCCTATTTTTACTCACTCACACACCCCACCCCAGCTTGCCATCAGTTCAGCCACAAGAAAAAAACTAAAGAGAAAGAAAGTTGAAATATTTAATTTACTGCCACATGAATCTGTTTGAGTAGTTTCACAGAATCTTAACACGAACAACCTGCAGAGTTGAGATGTTGACACTAAAATGGCACAGCAGGCTACTTCACAACCCCATCTCCATCTTTTCTTTTCCCTTCTTGTCCCACTCACCCCGCAACCCCCAAATGGTTTAACTAAAAAGTCATTTAAGGCGAGCATTGTGGAGAAGGATAGGCCAAGGGCTTCTCACTCTGGGATTTGGTTCAGATTCATGGTCTACATGAATGGTCTGCACTCTGACAATGACCTCCGACATCGACCTCAAAAAATTTGTACTGTTTTCCAAACAACCTCATTTTCCCTATCCCATTATGAACCTATTATCAGTTCACTTTTCTAAAATGCTAGAGTGTTTGTTTATTTGTTTGTTTGTTTGTTTTGAGACAGTCTCGCTCTGTCACCCAAGCTGGAGTGCAGTGGGGCGATCTCAGCTCACTGCAACCTCTGCCTCCCGGGTTCAAATGATTCTTATGTCCCAGCCTCCAAATTAGCCAGGCATGTTGGCCACACTTATAATCCTAGCCCTAGCTACTCAGCTAGGATTATAAGTGTGGCCAACATGCCGGGCTAATTTTTGTATTTTTGGTAGAGACAGGGTCTCGTCATATTGGCCAGGCTTGTCACAAACTCCTGACCTCAAGCAATCCACCCGCCTTGGCCTCCCAAAGTACTGGATTACAGGCTTGAGGCACTGCACTGGCCTAGAGTTATTGTTTTCTTTCTTCTTAAGCTAGGTCTGGCCATTGAGACCTTTAAGCAGCAACTGAAAGAGCAGCTTCTCTGAGAGCACCTCAGAGCCTTTTGTGATGCCCACTGCAAAGCAGGCTGAGGCTTCTGTATTGTACTGCAGGAGACTTTGCTCTTTCCTCACCAGCATTCTCAACACCCCATGTCTCTACTCTGTTTTGGGTGCTCCCACTGGGTTGCCCATGGGTTAAAGATTCTTGATTAGTCAAGGAAAAGCAATAGCAGGTCAAGGAACCTGCCCCCATTGTGTTATTTCTAAACAAAGGACATATCTTGAATTAAAATGGGGTGTGGGGGACTGGAACAAAAGGGTTTCTACTAATATCTGGAGTTGGCTTTATAAGGAGTAAGATCCCTGCCACAGCCTGCCATTGCGGTGGGGATTCCACGACCTCTGTGGCCCAGGCTGTGTCTTCAGGTGAATGTAAACCCCTCTGTTAGTACACCTGTAGACAGCCTACATGCTCTGGGGTCTTAAAAACCTGAAATCAAATTTTACTTCTGCCATTTATGAGTTTCTTATTTAGGCAACTTTACTTCTCTAAGTATCAGGTTTCTCATCTGTAATAAGGGAATTAAAATATATACTTCATATGGTTGTTGATATGGTTTGGATTTGTGTCCCTGTCCAAATCTCATGTTGAATTGTAATCCCCAATGTTGGAGAAGGGGCCTGTTGGGAGGCGATTGGGAGTCTACCCACATGATGGTAGACATCTCCCTTGCTGTTCTCGTGATAGTGAGTTCTCATGAGATCTGGTTGTTTAAAGGTGCATAGCACCTCCCCCTTTGCTCTCTTTCTCCTGCTTCGGCCATATAAGATGTTCCTCCTCCCTCTTCGCCTTCTGCCATGATTGTAAGTTTCCTGAAGCCTCTCCAGCCATGCTTCCTGTACAGCCTGCAGAACCATTAGCCAATTAAACCTCTTTTCTTTATAAATTACCCAGTCTCAGGTAGTACTTCATAGCACTGTGAGAATGGGCTAATACAGTTGTCAGGATAAAATAAGGTAGCACAACCAGCCTACACTAAGAATGTTAGATCCCAGAACCAGAAATACCATTGACCCAGCAATCCCATAACTGGGTATATACACAAAGGATTATAAATCATTCTACTATAAAGACACATGCACACATATGTTTACTGCAGCACTATTTACAATAGCAAAGACTTGGAACCAACCCAAATGTCCATCAGTGATAGACTGGATAAAGAAAATGTGGCACATATACACCATGGAATACTATGCAGCCACAAAAAAGAATGAGTTTATGTCCTTTGCAGGGACATGGATGAATCTGAAAGCCATCATTCTCAGCAAACTAACACAGGAACAGAAAACCAAATACCGCATGTTCTCACTCACAAGTGGGAGTTGAACAATGAGAACACATGGACACAGGGAGGGGAACATCACACACCAGGACCTGTCAGGGGATGGGTGGCAAGAGGAGGGAGAACATTAGGACAAACACCTAATGCGTGCAAGGCTTAAAACCTAGATGATGGGTTGATAGGTGCAGCAAGCCACCATGGCACATGTATACCTATGAAACAAACCTGCATGTTCTGTACATGTATCTCAGAACTTAAAGTAAATTAAATTAAATTTTAAAAAAAGAATGTTATATCCCAACCTTTCCTTTCTTCTCCCACCCCCAAAGAATAATAAAGTAAATTGCTTAGGAGTCAATAAGATGAATTAGTCTGCCATTGCTTTCCCAACTGTGGCAGAGTCAAAATGAAATAAGTAATAGGTTTTGTCAGGGGAAAAGGCTAATGACATAGCCCTGCAGGTTGGGCAATCCCTGGGTCTACAGGGATTTTTAGAATAGGGGATCAGAGAACTAATGGATGACAAGACGGGACTGGAAAATGTAAGAGCAAAGAGAAAGGTATAGAAGGTAAGATGGGAGCACCCCAAAGGTAAATGTCTTCTGTTTTGGCCATTTTTGCCGCATTTGCCAATTCCTTTTTAAAATTTTTATTTTTAATTGACAAGTAATAATTGTATATATTTATGGGGTACAAGATGAAGCTTTGATATATGTATACACTGTAGAATGATGATATCAAGCCAATTACCATTCTTCACATACTTGTCATTTTTTTGTAGTAAGAACATTTCAAATACATTCTTTTAGCAATTTTGAAATATACAATACATTATCATAACTGTAGTCATCATGCTGTACAATAGATCCCAAAAACATATTCCTCCTTTGTAACTGGATCTTTGTACTCTTTGAGCAACATCTCCCGATTCCCCACCCCACACTCCATGCTAGGGGTGTGATTTCATACTCATGTCTATCTCCTTGGAGACCTTCAAAAGTACAGATGCATGAGAAAGAAAAAATACTCTGGTGGAAATATTATTGGCATTTTTAAGACAATTTAATAAGCTTTCAGTTAGTTTTCCTAGGCCAATGCATATTTTATATAGTAAATGGCAACATCTAAATCTCATAGGTTGAATCGGAATATCTATATCTGGTTTTCTCTGGAGAAAACATACGTTCGTTCATCTGTTCGAAGGACACAGCCAAACATCTTTTGAGAGTAAGTCATTTTATACTGTGGATATGTGAAGTTGCACTCCCTCAGGCAACTACAGAAAACCAGAATTAACCTAAATTTATTTCCAGGAGCAATAAAGTTAATTCGAAATGGTTGAAATACACCCATTTAGTTTATATAGTCTCATTAGAGCCATAGATTAGTTTTATAAAACATACATATTGCGCTATTTCATGTTCTCCACTTTTCCTCATCAGAAAAAGGGAGTAAGAACAAAATGAAGTGCCTCCTAAACACAGATGAATGGTGCCTCACCACACCCTTCATAGAGCAACCTGAAATTGGGCTGTTATGAGGAACCCATTTTCAGCCGAGGAATCTTACGTCCATAAGTAACTTGCCCAAGGTCAATAGGTTAGTAAGGTAGCATAATCAGGATTCCAGCTCTAGTCTGCTGATTCCAAAGTTCGTGATCTTTTCATTGAAGTTATCTGCTTCGCTGTGACAACAAATGAAACAACATATGAGAAAGAGAAAGTACTTAGTAGGCACTATGTCCCTAAGTCTTCCATTTCCATCTTCAAAACTGGCCCCACCACAACGTAAAGAGCAAGGGGTTTCTAAGGGCCTCCCCTGCAAGGGTACAGAGTTGAAGAAAGGCAAGTCAGTTTGAGTGTAACACACACACAGTCACAAACATAAATACACAAACAATAAATAGCACACAAGATCAGATTAAAGGCTAAATGGGAAAGTAATGTTGATGCTAAAGGAGTTAAAAATATTATAGCTGCCCCTTACCAAATAGTGAGCAGATGTAGTTAGAAAACTGAAATTATGGAGGCAGAAGAGTGGGAGGAAGAGATAAAATTTGAAACAGTTGTTCTATTTGCAGAAAACAGCAGCCTGGCTAACATATGTCAGCAGAGTGCCTTGCACATAATAGGTGCTTAACAAATATCTGTAGAATGACTTATTCAAGTCGGCCATTCTACTAGTTATTATAGCTTGCCAGGCCTACAATTAATTTGGCTAGTTGTTTTTTATAATAAAGTTGGCTAAAATGAATACAGTCATGTGTCAGTTAACAACAGAGATATGTTCTGAGAAATGTGTCATTAGGCAATTTGTGTGAACACTGGAGTCTACTACACACCTAGGCTACATGGTACAGCCTACCGCTCCCAGGGTACAAACCTGTATAGCTTGCTGCTGTACTGAATACTGTAAACAATTGTAACACATTGGTATTTGTGTATTGAAACATATCTAAACATAGAAAGTGTGGTCAGACATGGTCACTCATGCCTGTAATCCCAGCATTTTGGGAGGCAGAGGTGGGAGGATTGCTGGAAGCAAGGAATTTGAGACCAGCTCTACGAACATAGTAAGACCCCATATCTCTACAAAAAGTAAAAATTAGCCAGGCCTGGTGACACACGCCTATGGTCCCCCCTACTTAAGAGGCTGAGGTGGGAGGATTGGTTGGGCACCAATTGGGCAGCCTGGGAGGTTGAGGCTGCAGTGAGCCGTGGTCATGCCACTGCACCACTGCACTCCAGCCTGGGTGACAGAGCCAGACCACAACTCACAAAACTAAACACAGAAAAAGTACTGCAACAATACTGTACTATCATCCTATGGTTAAACTGAGAGCTAACCTGATTAAGCTCACCAAATTGAACCTGCTTGAATGCTTTTAATTGCTTACTTCTAATTGACCTTAAAATTCCCAGTGGCTTCTTTGTAGATAACACAGCCCTGACCATAGCTCACTACAGTAACAATCGCTTAAAGCAGCAGCTCTTGTACAATTCAAGCCTTTAGAGATCAACTGGATGCCCGCCGGTGTGTGACCTCTTAACAGAGAGCCAAAACTTCCACCCTTAGACCATGATAATGCCATCTTATTCTGCACGTGGCTCTGTATCTGGCATTGGTTGGTTCTCGGTCTCACTGACTTCAAGAATGAAGCCACAAACCCTCGTGTGAGTGTTACAGTTCTTAAAAGCAGCGTGTCTGCAGTTTGTTCCTCCTGATATTTGGATGTGTTCAGTGTTTTTTCCTTCTGGTTGGTTTGTGGTCCAGCGCTGGTTCAGGAGTGAAGCTGCAGACTTTCATGGTGAGGGTTAACATCGTAAAGACAGTGTGGACCAAAAAAAGTGAGCAGCAGAAAGTTATTACAAAAAGCAAAAGAACAAAACTTCCACAGTGTGGATAGTGGACCCCAGCGGGTTGCCACTGCTCGCTCCGGCAGCCTGCTTTTATTCTCTTATCCGGCCCCACGCACATCTTGCTGATGGGTCCATTTTACAGACAGCCGATTGGTCTGTTTTACAGAGAGCTGATTGGTCTATTTTTGACAGGGTGCTGATTGATGCATTTACAATCCCGGAGCTAGACACAAAAGTTCCGCACGTCCCCACTAGATTAGCTAGATACAGAATGCTGATTGGTGTATTTACAAACCTTGAGCTAGACACAGAGTGCTGATTGGTGCATTTACAAAGCTTGAGCTACAGAGTGCCAATTGGTGTATTCACAATCCCTTAGCTAGACACAACGTGGATCCCACACCAGGCCACGGGTGGAACTACCTGCCACTCCCGCGGCGTGCGCCCGTACTCTTCAGCCCTTGGGTGGTCGATGGGACCCCGCGCTGTAGAGCGGGGGCGGCGCTCATCCGGGAGGCTCCGGCTGCACAGGAGCCCACGGCAAGGAGCGGGCGGGCTGGGATGCAGGCATGGCGGGCTACCGGTCCTGATCCCTGTCCGGGAGTAGTCAGCTAAGGCCCCGCAAGAAATCGAGTGCAGCGCCTTTGGGCCGGCACTGCTGTGGGACCCCGCGCACCCTCCGCAGCTGCTGGCCCAGGTGCTAAGCCCCTTACTGTCTGGGGAGAGCAGAGCCGCTCAGCGGGGCCGGCGGCTCACTGCGGGGCCCGCCAAGCCCACACACACCAGGAACTCTAGCTGGCCCGCAAGCGCCGCGCGCAGCCCCGGTTCCCACCCGTGCCTCTCCCTCCACACTTCCCTGCAGGCTGAGGGAGCCGGCTCCAGCCTCAGCCATCCCAAGGCAAGGACTCCCACAGTGCAGTGGCGGGCTGAAGGGCTCCTCAAGCACGGCCAAAGTGGACGCCAAGGCCGAGGAGGCGCCAAGAGCGAGCGAGGGCTCAGGACTGCCAGCATGCTGTCACCTTTTGGCTCCTATGATAAAACATGCACCCTGATTTCGCTTGGGTAGAAATCCTGATTGCACCACCTCTCCCCACACTTCAGACTATTTTCTATCCCATAAGCACTCTCAAGCCCATTTTAAGTTAGCGGAGTTTAAATTTGTTCTTCCATCTCCTCCGCACAGCAGTCTTATGCATAATATCTTTTCTCTTTTGCAAAAACCCGTTGTGTAACTGCAGGCGGGTTCGCGCTTTCTGTAACTTCAAGAAAAAAGCCGCGGACCTTCACAGTGACTGTTACAGCTCTTGAAAAGATGGCAGGGTCCCAAAGAGTAAGCAAGAGCAACATTTATTGTGAAGACTGAAAGAACAAACTTAGCACAGCTGTAGAAGAACTGAGCAAATTGTGGCTGTTGGCTGGGGGTGGCCAGCTTTAATTACCTTATTTGTCCCCTCCCATGTTCCACTTCCATCCTATCAGAGTGCCCTTTTTTAATCCTCCCCGCGATTGGCTACTTTTAGACTGTTGCTGATTGGTGCGTTTTACAGAGCGTTGATTGGTGCTTTTTACAGAGCACTGATTGGAGCATTTTACAACCACCCCCCCCCCCTTGCTAGTTACAGAGTGCTGATTGGTGCGTTTTACAATCCTAGCTACAGGGTGTTGATTGGTGCGTTTTACAATCCTCTTGTAAGACAGAAAAGTTCTCCAAGTCCCCATTCGACCCAGGAAGTCCAACTGGCTTCACGTCTCACCATGGCCACATTGATTGGCTCCTAGCATGTAGGCAGAACGAATCTATTCACTAACAATGGGACTACTGCTACAAATATGATCCATCGTTGACTGAGTCACTGTTTTGTGGCACATTACTGTACATACTGCTGTGGCCTAAATAAGTCAACCAATTAAAATAGCAGGCTAAACCTGTCAGTCAAAATGTGGGGCATTCCTGGGGCAGGCCCCCTGCAGCAAATAGTCTGAGACTTACTGAAAAGTGTTATTCAGTCTTGTTACTCAACCCACCGAAGAAGGGAGGTGAATGTGGAAAACAATCTGTAGGTCTTCACAATGTCTCTAGGGCTTGGATCTGGGAATTGACGTTGTAGAAGAGGCTGACCTCCAAAAAGACAAGGTTTCTTATGTCCACTCCTTTTCTAAGTCAAAGCTTATGAACAAATTGGAACACAAGTGTTTGTGAACCCCTACTGTCACCCATCTTTTTGCAAAACTTATTTTTTGAGCCCAAGAGATTCTTCCCAGGCATGTTTTTCCTCTTAATTTAAAAACAAACAAACAAAAAACAAACAAAAAAAGTGTTCTGTAGGAAATCTAATCCATATGTTTGTTTCCTTTAGTCATCAAACTAATGCCTGGTTAATGGGAGTTCATGACCAAATACTTTTCCATTAAAACAGGAAATTATTTTTTGTTCACCGTAAACAAATCAAAACTCAAGAGGTGTTTGAATCTCCTTTGAAGTGTGCTGCCCTTAAGCTTCTTTTTTTTTTTTTTTTTTTTTTTTTGAGACGAAGTCTGGCTCTTGTCCCTCAGGCTGGAGTGCAATGGCGCCATCTCAGCTCAGTGCAACCTCTGCCTCCTGGGACTCAAGCGATTCTCCTGCCTCAGCCTACCTAGTAGCTGGGATTACAGGCGTGCGCCACCACATCAGGCTAATTTTTGCATTTTTAGTAGAGACAGGGTTTCACCATGTTGGCCAGGCTGGTCTCTAACTCCTGACTTCAAGTGATCCCCACGCTTCGGCTTCCCAAAGTGCTGGGATTACAGGTACCTGGCTAAACTTCAAGAGCGATCTAAACTAAAATAAGCATTTCCTAAGCCATGCTTTCAATCTCATGCTTGGCTTTTAGAGCTCCTGGTTATATACAAGCCATATACTGAGCATCAGGAACAAAAGGTAATACCGAAGCCACAAGAAAATTAGTCAACCTTGTTGGTCTTGTCAATTAATTCTTTAAAATCCTACAGAGCGATTTGAGGATTAGCTGTTCATGCCAGTCACGAAAACGGATTGAAACCTTTACCACCACCTAGAGGTCATTGAGCTGTACTGCAAAAAAAGAAAAAATGTTACTTAAGTGGCGCTGTAAATTCTCAGGCATTTTATGGTTTTTCCATTACCACACCAAACTGACATAATACTGGATCTTTGGGAGAAGTAAATGATCTTCATAAAAGAGGCACTTTTTAAACTCCCAAACATAGAGTAAGTCAAGGAATGGGAAAGAACAGCTGGGAAAACAGGTTTTTCCAAGAATATTCCTTCCTTGAGCTAAAACTGCCACTTCCTGTACCAGCAACTAGATTTCGAAGATGCACATTCAACACCTGCTCCAGAGAGGCAGCCATCAATGCCGCCATCTTGCTTTCTATGGGAGAATGGCTTGGGAGACAAACAGAAGTGAATTATGTCGCGATCCAGCCTTTCAATGGCTGTAGAATTTTGGCGCACCATTCTTTTTATCTTGAACCTAGAATCCTGGCTCATTCTTGATATATTTAGGTAAGACCAGATTGAGTCAGAAGATGCAAAGTTAATGTCCCCCATGATTTCATTCCCTATGGAAAAAAAAACTTAGAAAACATATCAAAAACTTTCCATCGGAGACTTTGAGAGAAAAATAAAAAGGAAAAAAATGAACAAAAGATCTCTTTTTCTTCCATGTGTTATTTTAGAGAATTAGATTTAGACTTTGCCTCTGAGTAAGAATCTCAGTCTGTTTTGCGTCTGCAAAGTTGTCCGTTTTGACTAGGGTTGCTAGTGACTCTGAAACCACCTTGGGTCTACACTGGATTTCTGTGGACTTCTATTCCATGGAACTTGGAGAAAAAAGGTTAGTTATGAGCCATTGGATACCAAGACCCCTCCCACAATCAAATGGACTTTCTGGTTTTGGAATTGATCTCTTTCTGCTTTGGGTTTTATAGCCCATGGCCAATGCAGCCAACTGTTATCTAGTCTGTAGGGAATCTCACCAATCCACAGCTACTTAATAAATGATCCTCACAGGGCTAAATCATTACAGTGCCACCTCGTGCTCCAGCCTCTTGACAGGTAACAGGCCACTGTGAGTACAATGGTGTGCCCATGGGCCACTGCCGAGAATGAGGAAGGGGAGGGCCCTGTGTGTGAAGTCATGAAATGACTGCTGTACAGCCAGTGTCATTTGAGGCTTGTGAGTAAAATTAAAAAGTAGATGTCAAGAACTAGCCTTCTTCCCAATTGAATGATTTCAAAATGAACTTTCTACAGGTGGCTTTCACTGCATGCATTGGGAAAGTGTGCATGTTTACCAGGTTTGCCCACTTTTGTGTCTGGGACTGTGGTAGGGTATCAAATAGTCTTCTGTGGCTAGAAGCTCTCTCCTTTTATAGCAATGCCAGGAGCATAGTTGGCTCCAGAGATCTCGGATCATTTCAGCTTTCTGCTCAAGAAAATTGCCCCACACCCAACTTACTTATTTGAAACTCAACGACAATAAAGTTTACTGAGACATTCTGCTAATAATTAACTGCCTTGGGGCCCTGGGTATTTAGATCAGGGTTCAGCAACCTTCTTTCATTTAAGGGAGGCCTTTTAGACCTCCTTGGATGAAAGCAATGGGAGTTGTCCATGAAAAGAATTGGTGTGCTTTAGAAACAAGAGCCCAAAGCAACAGATGAGTGGGCTTGAGACATCTCTTTTAAATTAATTGAAATGAGAATGGCAAGAAAAAAGCAATGGAAGAGTTGTGGACGTGTTATATTATATATGTGCCATAAAGCCTCTTTCAGTAACACCCACGATAACGGGGGGAAAGACAGTGTCACTGGAATCTCCATTGGATGAGAATTGCACTGACTGAGTTGGAATCGTGCTAAGGTGAGAGTCTCTGGAGTTCCACTTGGTGGTTCTACACCTAGATAGGGACAATAATCGAAAGAGTGCTATGCAAAGACTCATACTCAGAGATGTCTCCTAAACCATGGATAAGCCAAGAAGACCACTGGAAGTCACGAGTTAAACCAAGAGCGGGTTGTCTGACCAAACTTTGCAACCCCTAGGGGAAGTCAGAAGGGGAAAAGGAGGAGAGAGCTGGGCCCCCAAGAATCTACTGTCCCGGTACCAATTTCAAGATGCATCCTCCTACTAAAAAGGGCCATCTAGACTGTATGTTTTCCATTAAGAAAACTGCAACTCACAATCTATTTAAATTACAATGCGAAAGTGAGGCCCCAGGACTAAAATGTGAATTTGAGAGGCTTAGATCTAGTCAAGTGGTTTCCATCAGAAATGGCTGAGAAATGTGACTTTTGTTTGTTTATTTGTTTAGATTTGAGGATAGGAAGAAGCAGAAATAAAAACTCTTTAAACGTATTTTAGATTTTGTGATATGAAGACCTAGTATTTCTCCAGAGTTTCAAATGGAGTGTTTAGTCTTCTATGATAATGGTGATTGGTGTGGTCAAGATTATTACAACTAATTACAACCATTTGTTGGGAATGTTAAGCACATCATAAAGCATTGGATTCATGGGTTTTGTGGTATAGCCCTTTCTAAAGAATTTGTTTTTTTCATCTTTTGCTCTCACAGTACCAATTCCCAGACACTCCTTAAAAATATGCAGTCAAAAATACTATTTATATGTGCGGAAACCAAAACATCCATTGTTAAATGAGAGATCTCAGGGCATCCAGGGTGTCATTTGACCAGGGACATTGTCTGCTGACTCTTGTCCTGTTATAGTCACCACTGAATAAAGATCTCTCCCCATCCTGCCCCTTCCTGCGGTTGCCTGTTAATGACACCTAGCTTTCCTGTGCAATTTTAATCATGCTTGCTTGGGCCTCCACTACCCTCACATTAGTGAAATGGCCTGGTCTTGAGCTTGTAGGAGGCAGTGACATCACTGGGTAGAGGGAAGCACAATCTGTATCTACATGTTCCTCTATCGTTGAAAAGACTGGATTCCCTAACAGTTCTTCCATTCATAGCATTTAACTGTCCTTTCTAAAAGATCACCTTTCACCTTCCCACCACAGAAACGGCAAAGAGTTACAAATTCTTTAATTTTAAAAAGTTGATATTAAAGAACAAGTCCTTGTTTTAGAATTAAAGGTTCTCAGCTTGAAGGCTGTCCTATCTTCCCTGTAGCCCAAAGTGTATACTCTTGGCCAGCAGAGGTGACCCACCAGTCACTGTTATGGTAGAATTTTCCCAATAGGTACTAAAACCTGTGAAGTCAAAGAAAAGTGTGGGCCTGGCGCAGTGGCACATGCCTGTAATCCCAGCACTTTGGGAGGCCTAGGCAGGCGACCATGAGGTCAAGAGATCGAGACCATCCTGGCCAACATGCTGACACCCTGTCTCTACTAAAAATACAAAAATTACCTGGGCGTGGTGGAGCGCACCTGTAGTCCCAGCTACTCGGGAGGCTGAGGCAGGAGAATCACTTGAACCCAGGAGGCGGAGGTTGCAGTCAGCTGAGATCGTGCCACTGCACTCTGATCTGGCAACAGAGCGAGACTGTGCCTCAAAAAAAAAAAAAAAAAAAAAAAAAGTGCAACCACTCTGCCAGCTCCCCATGCTTTTGCTAGCTAATAACAATTAAAAATTGAATTGAATTGAGTTGAATTGCAGTAAATTGAAATGTCTTGAATGATGTCTGATTCATGCTTGGGTAACAAATGTTTATTCATTTATTCATGCAAGAAAATCCTGCCATCATGAAGCTCATGGTCAAACAAATGTCTTTCAGAAAAGATTCCCAAGGGCACAGTGGGGATGGAGAAAAGCATTAGGAAATCTAAAAAATACAGAGCCCATACTTGCCAAATAAATATGACAAGGTCAACCTTATCATAGCAATAAAGGAGGAAGTATATTAGAAGCAATGAAAAAATTACACCCAAAATATGGCAACTTGAAATTTTTTAGATTTTATTTACTGAGGCTTACATTTCTGTGCAACTAAAAGATTTCAAAAAAGGGACACATCAGAGAGATCTTAGGGACATGCTTAAACATAATGAACATTTTGGAAGCAAAGCATGTGTTGCAGATTAGGCTGTTCATTTTGGTTTGGGGTGGAATTATTTCCAGGAACACAGATCGGCTGAGTTCATAAAACGAAAGCTCCAGTTCCAACAGTATGGACTTTGAGCAGATTTCACTACTCAGACCAGAACATAAACTTGAAAGGAAACAAACAAGGCTCTATGTCCAACTCGAAGCTTTCCAGGGACAGGACACTGGTGCTCAGAAACGTCTGGGTGGGAAACTGGGGTAGCCTAGCCAGAAGTATTTTGTACACCTTCCCAAAGAAGAATTAGCTGTCCTTCTGTCCTCAACCGGTCAGTTTGATTAGGGGCCTTTGGCAACATGTACTGAATCCTGGCACCATCAAGAAGCCCAAAGGAACAACTGCTCACTTGGTACAGATGGCAGAAAGAAAGATCGGATGGGAGACCTGCTTTGATGCGCCACTGATTTTCTCCAGCAGAATTTCTGCAGCATTTGAGACAAAACACCTTCCTTTTTTCTTGGTTTGAGTAATGTCAGTTTCTGTGGGTCTGAGTTATTTATTTAATACGGAAAAGTGGGAGAAGTGTCCCTGTATAATCTTAGAATGTCTGGAAACTCAAGGATAGAGACAAATTAAGCCCTCAAGTTCTTGGGCATTGAATCCTAGGGTCTGGAAATCACTTTGGCTCTTTATAGAGACAGTGAACTGCAGTTAATACACTGCCCTCTGTATAAACTAGGAACATTCAGACCCAACGAACAAATTCAATAAATATTTGATGAATGAATGAATGCTCGGACTTTATTTGAGAGAAATCAGTCAACGTCATAAGCTCTCAATGGGTCTTTCAGGGCATGTTTTTGTCCTTTCTCTTCTTTAAGCGTCGTAGGTAACAAATCTTAGCCGAACTTGTCTTATCCCAGGACAACAGTGAAATGAGCCAAAAGTAGGAATGCCAGGTCTAGATCAGCTACAAAGTGAATAATGAGCCCAGCCACTATTAAATGTTGGTCAAAGTTTGGCAACATGGTTGAGCTCTTCTGAGAAACAGAGATAGTTTAATGACCAGACTCCTGGGGCCAAGAACCAGGAGAAGGAAGCCATGTTCCCTCTGCTCAGCCATACACATTTGCACTGCTTCCTCCAGCAACAATGTGCCTCTTCTCATCTTGATTTCTTCACTCTTGCTATCCCAAATTCTTGAAATGCCCTCATATAAAACCCCCACCTGTTGAAACCTGGCTTGTGCTTCCTCGTCCAGCTGAACTCAGAAGCTGCCTCCTTCATGAGCCCTTTTCAGTCTGAAGTAATTTCTCCTTCTTTTGAGCCTCTATACTGCCTTTGTATCTCAGGGTACTTAGATAATTCTTTGCAACAATATTATTAGTGAGCTTGTCTTATCCATCCTACTAGAGGGATTATAAGCTTCTGGAGAAAAAAGTACTAGTATTTGTAATACTAATACACATGCATGCATATACACACTAGATACATACACACACAGTATATATACACAGACGTTATATATATGGTATGTATGTATATATACACATACATCATATGATGTATATGGTATATATGTATATACACATGTCATATGATGTATATGGTATATATGTATATATACACATATATCATATGATGTATATGGTATATTTATGTATACACATATTTATCATATGATGTATATAATTTAGTGTATATATTACATTTAGTAGTAGTAATATTATAGTGATTCTAATCTCCCTTGCCTGCTACAGTCTCAGGAACACAATAGATGTCAATGGACATTAGTTCAGTAAACTAAGTGCCAACACTTGGCACAGAAAAATGCCCTATAGAAGGGCTCATTCACCTTTCCTCTAATAACTTTTTGGTCACCTACTCATGTAATCAAGATGTCAGCAGGGTCTCCCTGCCCTCAGAGATTTGATCAACTTGGCCTAAACTCTAATTGTCTGGCTAGGATAAGCTGATGCCTTTCCCATGATTTCTGTAAAACTCTTGCACACACCTTGTTTCCTCCTGCCTGTCTCAGCCTCAGCACTCTCAGCTCCAGCTGCCACTGTGTTGCATCACCTTAAACAGCTTGCTGGCCAGGCATGGTGGCTCCCAAAGTGCTGGAATTCCAGCACTTTGGGAGGTTAAGGCAGGTGGATCCCTTGAGCCTAGGAAATTGAGACCAGGCTGGGAAACATGGTGAAATCCCACCTTTCCAAATAAACCAACAAAAAAATTACCCAGGCATGGTGGTGCGTGCCTGTGGTCCCAGCTACTCAGGAGGCTGGGAGGATGTTTTGAGCCCAGGAGGTGGAGGTTGCAGTGAGCCAAGATTACTCCACTGCTGCACTCCAGCCTGGATGACAGAGTGAGACCCTGTCTCCAAAAACAAACAAACAAATAACAACAACAACAACAAAAAACACATGCCAAGCTGCCTCTTCTCTTGTTTTAGCAGAAGTTCAACCACAGCAAGCATCTCTGATTGTTTTGTAGACTTGATCCCTGTCGTAGCACAGGAGTGTTCGGGTAGGTTCAGGCCCCTCTACCACTCACTCTTCCCCTCCCCTCATTATTCCAGAGTTCTAAATAAGTCTCTTCTCCCCGCCTTATACAGGCAACTATGCCCATGCCATACCAGGTCCCTTGGGGTTCACATCTACTGCTTCGAATGGCTTATTAAAGTATTTCTTCCAGACCCAGACAATATCTGCTCAAGAATTCTGGAACATATTTGCTCCCTTCTTTGCCTGACAATCTGCCGTTGTATTGAACCATAATATAAGAAGCCTGTTTAGGGACTCTCTGGTTTTCCATATTCCTAGAGCCAGACTCTACTGAGTATTGCTCTTTTTAGCTTTTTCACCTCAGTATTCCTGGTTTCCAATCCTTAGCTCCTAGATCTCATGCATTCATTCTTTCATTTATCTGAGAACCTATTGTACTATGGACCATGAACTTATTTTACAAAAACAATTAAGACAAATCCCTTGTATTCAGGGACCTGGTTAAAATTAAGTCTGACTTACCTATTTGCTCAGCTGCTCCAAGGGACATAGTTCTAGCTGTTACCCGTTATGCTAAGAGGAAGCTGCCCCTTACAACAACCTGAGACTAAGTGACCAAGTTCCAAATTCCTATAATTTTGATAGAAACTTGGCCCGGCTGTGGTTTCAGTTTCTTAGGTTAGCAGAGGGAATTAGTAACACAATTAAACTTAAGACTAACTGAATAGCAGACCAGAAGAAATAGCTGAAAGCCAGAGTAACTAGCCGAAGGATAAAGAATGGGTTAATTTATCTAGTCATTTTGGAACAGATGAGGACACTCTGAAAATAGCCTTCCTTTTATAACATTTGGAAATGTTCTTAAGACCAAATATTTCTCCTCCTTGAATTTATAAATACCTTCCTTTAAATATCCTTGAAATGTCTGATGAACATCTAGAGTTAAAACACTATGTACTTTCATTAATTGTCAAAGAAGGAGCCAAATATTTTGAAATGCTTGTAATACTTTTAAACAGCCATATCAAGATCAAATCTATTTTCTGACTTATTGAATTGTAGAAAAAAAGAGAACTAGCTGTATTAAAAATAGAGTGGCTTGTGCTGACTCCGTAAGGGAAAATATGAAAGGGAGTTAATAGTTATTAAGTATTCCTATGTACCAAGTGCTATGCTGGTCATTTTATGTGGTGTCCTATTATCCCATTATCCACATATCCCTGAGGGAAATCTCCTTAAAGTAGATATTGTATTTTTGTTCCCACTTTACAGATAAGGAGATGGAAGTGAAGAGTGGAACCAAACCTGTGACTGCAAAGCTTGTTCTCTTTAACGATGGTTCATTTTCAACAGGGTATTTGTCTCCTTATAGAATTCATGTGTGAAATCATGACTATCCCCTTCCTTTGCAGAATTCTAAAGATACTTTGTCTACAAATTATTAACCTGTAACTCACAATTTCACAGGTAGTTTTATTTGTACGAGGATTATAGTTAGGACACATTAATTTGTAGGAGAAAAATATATTCCTTGTATTTTTTAGGGAGGTATAGTCAGAGGGTTGTGAAACTGTGGATGGGCTGTTTACAGTCCTTTTATTTATTTATTTATTATTATTATACTTTAAGTTTTAGGATGCATGTGCACAACGTGCAGGTTAGTTACATATGTATACATGTGCCATATTGGTGTGCTGCACCCATTAACTCGTCATTTAGCATTAGGTATATCTCCTAATGCTATCCCTCCCCCATCCCCCCACCCCACAACAGTCCCCGGTGTGTGATGTTCCCCTTCCTGTGTACAGTCCTTTTTTATCTGAACTTATCACATTTTGTATTAAACAACACTAACCTAGCAGCTGATAAAATCTGACGCTTTAAAACTCAAAGGGATTCTAGAGGTCGTCTAGTCTGGTATTCCTCAAGTGTTGGTCTGTACACGGCCTACATGAAAATCATTTGGTTAGTGATTTCCAAATACAGATTCCTGGGGCCCTCCCTGGGCCTTCTTTACAAAAGCTTAAAGGCAGGACACTGGGAATCTGCATTTTAAGGTTTCTAAATTGATTATTGGGCATAGCCTAGTTTTGCTACCTCTTATCCAAGACCATCTCTAACTCAGTGGAAGAATCCTATCCTACAGACCCCTGACCTGTAAGCAGGCAAGGCAGTCTCATCAGGGACACACACAGGAACAATCTTGGAGAAAGCGTGTTTTTTTTGTTTTGTTTTGTTTTTTTGGAGACAGGGTCTCACTCTGTCACCCAGGCTGGAGTGCAGTGATACAATCTCAGCTCACTGCAACCTCCGCCTCCCGAGTTCAAGCAATTCTCCTGTCTCAGCCTCGCAAGTAGCTAGGACCACAGGCGTGTACCACCATGCCTGGCTAATTTTTGTATTTTTAATAGAGATGGGAGATCTCACCATGTTGCCCAGGCTGGTCTTGAACTGCTGAGCTCAGGCAATACGCCCACCTCGGCTTCCCAAAGTGCTAGGATTATAGGGCTAAGCTACCACACGCAGCTGGAGAAAGTGGGTTTTAATGGGGTAATAATATATTTCATTTTATTTATTTTTTGAAGAAAGAAGATCTCACTATGTTGCCCAGGCTGATCTTGAACGCTTGGGCTCAAGTGATCCTCCCTCCCCAGCCTCCTGAGTAGCCGGGATTACAAGCATGAGCCAGTGCACTCAGCTGCTGGGATAACACTAGGTTTAAAAATCCTTTCTGGCTCGGCGCGGTGGCTCATGCCTGTAATCCCAGCACTTTGGGAGGCTGAGGCAGGCGAATCACGAGGTCAGGAGATCGAGACCATCCTGGCTAACAAGGTGAAACCCCGTCTCTACTAAAAATACAAAAAATTGGCCGGGCGCAGTGGCTCACGTCTGTAATCCCAGCACTTTGGGAGGCCGAGGCGGGCGGATCACGAGGTCAGGAGATCGAGACTATCCTGGCTAATACGGTGAAACCCCGTCTCTACTAAAAATACAAAAAAATTAGCCGGGCGTGGTGGTGGGCACCTGTAGTCCCAGCTACTCCGGAGGCTGAGGCAGGAGAATGGCGTGAACCTGGGAGGCAGAGCTTGCAGTGAGCCGAGATCGCGCCACTGCACTCCAGCCTGGGCGACAGAGCGAGACTGTCTCAAAAAAAAAAAACAAGCAAAAACAAACATTTTATTTAGAAATAATTTTAAATTTATAACAGACTGTCAAGAATTCTATAGAGAACTCCCCTATTCCCTTTACCCAAATTCACCATATCCATTTTTAACATTTTGCCACACTTGGGCTTTTGTGTGTGCATGCACTCTCTCCTCACTCTCTCTGTCTGCACAGACACACACATTAATTTTTTCTGGGTCATTTAAAAGTACTTTGCAGACATCATGACCCTTTACTCCTCAGTGTATATTTTTTCAGTGTATATTTTCTAAGAACAAGACAGTAATAAAATTCAGATAACTTAATATCGACATAATACCTTTATAATCTTATGCCAAATTTACCAATTGTCCTAATAATATCCTTTAAAGCAGTTTTTGGTACATTATCCAGGCCAATAACACACTGTTCCTTAGAGGCTCTGGGGAACAAATGCATTATTTTGAAAACATTTCATTGTCACAAATTAATTTATTTTTAATGTGGGCTTTGAATAGTTTATTCTAGAACCAACCACCCCATTCCTCTTAAAGAGATCAGCCTAGTCTTGAAAAGCGCAGGTTTGTGAAGACACATTTCCTTACCCATTCTCTGAAGTGTCAAGTTCCTATTTCCAACACACACACACACACACAAAATTCAGAGGAAAATATTTGGAAATGTTCCTATTTGTTGTGTGCCAGTGGCCTAGGAGGTAACGAGAAACAAAATTGTTCCCTGCTTCTCTGTCAAAATCCTGGCATGCAGACCCTCTGTTTTCTCAATTCGTTATAGAATTTTAACTGCTGAATGAGCATTCTTTAACCTGAGCTGACCATTTGGAATTTAAAATTAGCAGAGTAATTATATTTACTGGGCCACTGATTCAAGGGAAATTGAGCTCAGCTGATGAATTTGCATGTCGTGAAATGGGTCATGACAGCAGATGGTCTTCCAAGAAGCAAAAAATAACTTTGAAGTTGGTGGCTCTTTCTCTTTGACTTCTTCCATTGAACCCCGCTGCAATAATGTGAATGCTGAAAGCAGGTCAAGTGAATTTGGGATGTCTGGATGGATAATCAAGGAGAGTTGTTAGTTGTCAAAGAAGAATATTTTGATCTTAAAATAAATCACCATATATCCAGATCTGATTATAAAGCTAATGCTGTGTTCAATCACCATCATCATTAACATTTATTAAGTGCTCCCTTGCACAGGTGCTATTCTAAATGCTTTACATGTATTGACTTGTTTAATCTGCACCAAAACCTATAAGCAAGGATTATTATCATCTGCATTTTACAAATGAGAAAATTGAAAGTAAGAAAATAAATTGACCAAGTTCAAATAAAGTGTTTTGGTTTTTGCTTTTTGTCATATGAAATAATTGAAGCCTGAGGAGATTTTGTCTATATTAAACTCAGAAATGTCATATTTAGATTGTGGTTTCTAAATACCATTTCCCCCTAAAAGAAACCAGGGCACTTTGGAGAAATGGCTGATTTGATATCTGGGGCTGGAAATGTACAAGATGAGCATAGAACATCTTGTCATACCACATGGCAGGAAAATGACTGGGATTGTTTTTAAGGCTGAAGAGCTCTTACTGAGCAAAGAGGAACAAATCTGAGCATCAATAAAGAGAAGAATTAAAATGGATGTAAACAAATAGAAAATATTTGTTGAAACACATGGACTGTATTTAAATCCATTGGTTTATAATAACACTGAAACAGAAACACATTTGGTATTCTTTAGAGGCTCTAGGGAACCAATGCACTATTTTGAAAACTGATCAAATAGGGAGAAAGAATCAAGCATTTTTTTTGTTTCTTTTTTTATATGAACTGTATCTCAGTGTAACCAAATATTTAACGAGGGCAAGTTTCTTTTTACATAAGTAATCTACCCAACAAATGAAGAAATAATTAAAATATCACTATTTGAATCATTAAGGAATTAATGTTTCTCAGCAATGATCAACAATGGCTGGTAACATTTAGAAAGTGACATTTTATGACTCTTGATGGAAGTATTCCACACTACCTAAATAATAGTCTTGCAAAAAAAAAAAAAAATCTGTTCAAGCACCTGTATCTAAAAGAAAATACAGAGGACAGAGAAGCATGTTAAGCAACACTGTGGGGACGAAATCAGAAAAATCCACACTATGAGAAACTCAGGACAAAGGGTCTATTTCTTCTATACAACAACAATAACAAGAATGAAAGACAAATGTAAGGAGGGAGAATATTTACATTAAAGGAGACTTGAGGATTGGGCACGATGGCTCACACCTGTAATCCTAACACTTTGGGAGGTTGAGGAGAGAGGATCTCTTGAGCCCAGGAGTTCAAGACCAGCCTGGGGAACACAGCATGACCCTATTTAAATATTTTAAAAAGACAGAGAAACTTAAGAACTTATTATTAGCCAACAGTAATATATAGAGCTTTGTGGATCCTATTTCAAATGCACTTTAAAACAAAAAACAACAAAGCAAATTAGAACCAGAACATTTATAGATAATCAGGAAAATAGGAACATGGATATTAAAGAATTAGAATTACAATTTGGGAGATAAGATGATGTAATTATATTTAAAATAGAGTCTTCAGAGATACATACTAAAATATTTCAAATAAAATTATATGGTGTCTAAGAGTTGCTTCAAAATAATTAGGAGAAGCCAGGTACAGTGGCCCAAGCTTGAAGTTTCAACTACTCAGGAGGCTGAAGCAGGGGAGATTCCTTGAGCCCAGGAGTTTAAGTATAGCCTAGGCAACTTAGCGAAACCCTGCCTCTAAAAAAATAAAAATAAAAATAAAAATACTTGGGAGTGATTGGGGAAATGCATGGGGAGATAAAGAAAAAAATAACTAATAACCATTATTGAGCTGGATGATAAGTATGTGGAGTTCATTATATTATTCTCTCCACTTTCATATATATTTGAAATATTCCATATAAAAAATGTTTTAATATGATTCACACATCCAGAAATGCAAGTTTATTTGTGGCTGTATGATATAATGCAATGTTTCTTAAAATACATTCTTTGGAACATTAGTTCCAAATAATAGACTGGTTCCCATTAATAGATTTCCTTCATATAACAGGTTCTGAGATTAGATTAGAAAATGCTGAATTAGGCAGCAAAACGGCTGAATAGTAGGTTCTGGACCAGGCGCCCTGGCTCACACCTGTAATCCCAACACTTTGGGAGGCCCAGGCAGGCAGATCACCTGAGGCTGGGAGTTTGAAACCAACCTGACCAACATGGAGAAACCCCATCTCTACTAAAAATACAAAATCAGCCAGGCATGGTGGTGCATGCCTGTAATCCCAGCTACTTGGTAGGCTGAGGCAGGAAAATAACTTGAACCCCGGAGGTGGAGGTTGTGGCGAGCCGAGATTGCGCCATTGCACTCCAGCCTGGGCAACAGAAACTCCATCTCAAAAAAAATTTTCACCAATTGCCTCCCCACAAGAACATCAAACTTAATAACTACACACAAAAAAAACCTTCATAATAACCAAAAATCAGAAAAGCACCCCCAGTATGTGGTTTTAACTTATGAAAAAGCTACTGAAGAGTCTTGAGTTGCTGATTACCTCTCCCTCATACCCTAGTAGTTGTGTAGCTCATGGAGAGAATCTAACTACTTGGGAAGAGGGAGAGAGCACAGCGATTGTTAGACTTTGCATTGAACTCAGTGCTGCCCTGTCACGATAGAAAACAAAAGCGGGCTGAACCAAGCTGAGGCCGCTCCACAAAGAAGGCATTTAGACCACCCCTAGCCAAAGGGAAATCAGAATCGCCCATCCCAGCAGTTGATAATTGAGTTCTGATGTGTCCGGAACTGGCGGGTTGTCTGACTTCAAGAAAAAAGCCGCAGAACCCCGTGGTGAGTGCTAAAATTCTTAAAAGGTGTTATGTCTGGAGTTACGTTCCTTCTGGTGTTCAGATGTGTACCGCCTTCAGGGGTGGGGAGGTTCTAGGTCTGCTGGTTCAGCAGTGAACCTGCAGACCTTCAGAGTCAATGTTAGAGCTCTTAAGGTAGCTCAGCTAAAATTGTTTCTCCCCATAGGTTCATGTTAACACTGGCTTCAACAACCAAGCTGCAGACCTTCATGGTGAGTGTTACAGCTCATAAACGCAGTGTAGACCCAAACAGTGAACGAACGAAGTTCCCACCTTGGGAAAAGGAACCCAAACACGTTGGCACTGCTAGTTCTGGCAGCCTGCTTTTATTCTCTTATCTGGCCTCACCCACATAACAAAGGGAGCTAAGCCAAAGCACCTCCCTGCCCCGCTGGCGGGCCGGCCGCTACTCCCAGTGCCGGCCGCCAAGCCCACGCCCACCCGGAACTCTAGCTGATTGGTCCACTTTACAGAGAGCCGATTGGTCTGTTTTACAGAGAGCTGATTGGTCCGTTTTGACAGGGTGCTGATTGGTGTGTTTACAAACCTTGAGCTAGATACAGAGTGCTGATTGGCGTATTTATGATCCCTTAGCTAGACATAAAGGTTCTCCAAATGCCCATCAGACTCAAGAGGTCAGTTGGCTTCACCGAGTGGAACTCGCACTGGGGCCCCCGGTAGAGCTGCTTGCCAGTGCCGCGCTGTGGGCCCGCACTCCTCAGCTCTTGGGCGGTCGATGGGACCGGGTACCGTGGAGCAGAAGGGGGCGCTCGTCGGGGAGGCTCAGGCTGCGCAGGGGCCCAAGGCGGGGGTTGGAGATTCAGGCATGGTGGGGTGCAGGTCTGGAGTCCTGCCCCGCGGGGAGGCAGCTAAGGCCCAGCGAGAAATCGAGCGCAGCGCCGGCGGGCCAGCACTGCTGGGGAACCCGGCGCACTCCCCGCAGCTGCTGGCCCAGGTGCTAAGACTCTCACTGCCCGGGGCGGCGGGGCGGGGCGGGCCGGCTGCTCGCAGCGCGAGCCCGCGAAGCCCACGCCCACCCGGAACTTTAGCTGGCCCGCAAGCGCGTTGTGCAGCCCGGGTTCCCGCCCTTGCGTCTCTCCCCACACCTCCCCATAGGCTGAGGGAGCTGGCTGCGACCTCGGCCATCCCAGGAAGGGGTTCCCACAGTGCAGCGGTGGGCTGAAGGGCTCTTCAAGCGCGGCCAGAGTGGGCGCCAAGAGCGAGGGAGGGCTGTGAGGGCTGCCAGCATGCTGTCACCTCTCAGTACCACCTCAGCTCACTACAACTTCTGCCTTCTGGGGTTAAGCCATTCTCCCATCTCAGAATCACTCCCAAGTAGCTGGGACTGCAAGCGCATGCCCATACCAGGCTAATTTCTGCATATTTTATAAAGACAGGGTTTTGCCGTGATGCCCAACCTGGTCTTGAACTCCTGAGGTTAAGAGATCCACCTTCGCCAGTCTCCCAAAGTGCCGGGATTATAAGCACGAGCCACTGCATCAGGCCAGATCAGTTTTTGCTTTAAGGAACAAAAATCAGGGTAGGATGGCTTTAGGGAATCTGTGCTGTTGTGTTTGTATACATTTTTCTGGGAAGAAGTTTCATAGATTCTCCACGTCATTTGGGACCAAATAAATTTAAAAACTATTATTGTGGTCAAACTAGGTGTGTATGTGTTTGTTCATTTGTTTTTCTGCAGCATCCTGAAAGTGGGGTGGAGAAGACTTAATAGGACCAGTTCTAATTTAGATCATGCCTTGTTTTTGGCGAGTGTTTCTGTCAAACTCAACTGGATATTTAAACCAAAAGCCTTGAACTTCTGTAAATTTAATAGCAAGGAAAAAATATCAAGAGCAAGATTGAAGACTTTAAGACTGAAATATAATTTCTGTTCTGTTTCAATTGCAATAAGAAACTCCTTGATTTTGAATTAAATGGTGGGTTTAGAGGAAAGAACAAGTACAATGGGGTAGGGAAGGCTTATCTCTGGAAAGCTCAGTTCAAGCTAGTTAAAAATCCTAATTTCAAATTTAAATTATTGCTGCACAATCATTTTATTACGTGCATTGTATAGTAAAAAATATAAATGTTCACTAATAATGGAAAGTGAGAGAAGTTAATGAAGAGATTATACTTCAAAGTAATGATATTAATCAGTCCTAAGCCTTCAATATATTAATACGAAAGAATTAATTCATTTGGAGGAATGTTCATTAAAGGAACATTTTTTTAAGTCACAAGATCCTCCTGCCACTAACTTTCTAAGAGGTCACCCCACTTTCCTCCCCAAAGCTTAATACACCTTTTCGTGCAGTAATATGTCCATTTCCCATTTCCATGGCTGCTTGAGGTCTGGCTTCACCAAATGTTCTCACAGCTCTGTATTTTGGCTTCTTTCCTCTGGGCATTTATTACTGACGCCCTCAAATCATCACTGAAAAGTGTGATGATTTTTGGTGGTCTAGGAGCTGGATGGAGCTTGTATCCTTTTGCACAACACACAAGCGGCTATAGGCCAAGCCTACTCAGAGCCCAGAGGTTTTGTCGGGGTCCGCTTCTGTGCTTGACTGTGCAGTCAGCAGCCTCACTGTGAGCCCAGCTGGCTGCTCTGCTGCAGTGTCTGCACTTAGTGAGCATTGCCTTATGGAGCCGTCACCAGCAAATCTGCCACGGAAGTCCCTGTGGCAATAGGGGCCCAGGACACCGTGTATAGATTACCAAGAAAGAAACCACTTATCCCCAACAATTCCTAGATTCTATTTTAACCAAGCAGTTTGCTCCTTTTCCCTGATCAGCTAGTTCACAGGAATTGCTAACATGGGGCAAGATTATTTTTATCCTCTTTTCATTCTTTCTTTCAACCATTTGGCATCAGCTGAGCAGTAACATCACCAAAAGTCTGGAAATCTTTAAAAAGAGGAGAGGCACTAGGCCAGTGAATCCATGAATTGGATAATCGGCCCCTGAATAATTAGGACCAGACTGTACAGTAAACAACACCCCCCTCCCCTGGAGTCAACAGCAGGCCCAGCCATAAACTCTCCCTGCTGGAGACGCAAGAGTTTTCCTTCTGCCGGCAATGCCCCCAATCCTGCCCTGCATTGAAGACCACAAACAATTCCCCTTCAGCTCGGACATATCTTTCCTCACGTGGAGCGAATTTTCTGAACTTGAATGCGAGTGCGACATGCTGACCTGGAATTTGCATAAGCTCCGCTTCATGTCTCTAAGTTTGCTTCAGTGAACAGATTTTATATCTGCTGGCAAAGGCAGGCAGTGGCACTCGGAGACAGGGGCATTTGAAACCACATTTTTTGGCTCATTAAAGCCATTCCGCCGATGTTGCTCCTCATGTCATTCAATCTATTTTCAAGCCGTTTTCTCAATGGCGCACTTCAGGGAGGTTGGGCACGGATTTTGCTCGGAACTGGATCATGTCCATAAGTCTCGTCAGGGCCAGTTTATTCTCAGGCTCTGGCAACCTTTGAATAGATCTTCCACCATTGGGGGCTCCCACACAAAGCCTGCTCTGCGCAGTTTGCCCATGCACCAAGATATTTATTTCATCTTGTTTCTGAAGTCATGGGTGTCTTGACGTTGCTCCCAAAGCGGGAGCAGGATCTGTTTCCACCTCACAGCAAATAGCCACCCCAAATATGTACAAACTCAGAAATCATGTTGGATGTCTTGCCTATCCAGGCTGGTCAGAGAAGGGCTACAGGCACAGAGTGCTTGAAAGCACCAAGAAAGCATGCCTGACGTGGAGCTTTCCTCATTAATTAGGGTGCTTACAGAATTTGCTCACTCCAAGTCTGAAAAGAAAACAGCTTACTTCATCAATAGACTGAAAAACTGGCCGACTTTCTCTTCTCTTTTTTTTTTTGTGTGTGTGAGACTGAGTCTTGCTCTGTAGCCCAGGCTGGAGTGCAGTGGCGCCATCTCGCCTCACTGCAACCCCCACCTCCGGGTTCAAGCAATTATCCTGCCTCAGCCTCCCAAGTAGCTGGGATTACAGGCACGCACCACCACGCCCAGCTAACTTTTTGTATTTGTAGTAGAGATGGGGTTTCACCATATTAGTTAGGCTTGTCTCGAACTCTTGACCTTGTGATCTGCCTGCCTCGGCCTCCCAAGTAGCTGGGATTACAGGCACGCACCACCACGCCCAGCTAACTTTTTGTATTTGTAGTAGAGATGGGGTTTCACCATATTAGTCAGGCTTGTCTCGAACTCCTGACCTCGTGATCCGCCTGCCTCGGCCTCCCAAAGTGCTGGGATTACAGGCATGAGCCACAGCGCCTGGCCCCGACTTTCTCTTCTTTTCCAACTCACTCTGCAGTGGGCAGTGTGGAGGGTGGAGGGAGCTGGGTGGTTTGTCCAGGTCACAGCTGCAGTTCTGTCTGTATGTGATTCTCCATCTTCCTTGTTGACCTCTTTCATCCTTATCTGTGGCAGAGGCCCTGAAAGGCATTAACTCTGGCAGAAAAGATTCCTTGTCTAAAGCTCTGCTGCTTCTCATCCTTTCCTGCCATCCTAACGCTCCATCTGGAAACAGTGCTGTGACCTACCCAAGCACACTCCTGATTCATCCCCAGTGCCTAAGAGCTGTATTGTTCTATGGAAATACACACTGGGTAGTATGTTTCCCTCGATGTACATTGGGGGATGAATGTTAAACATTAGCTGCCTGGTTAAAAGAGCTGAAGCACCTAATTCAAACTTTAGTGAGGGCTGATAACAGATATTCAGTTCCATAGACAGCTGAGATACAAATCTAGGCCTTCCCCAGGGCAATTAGGCAAGAATGAAATAAAAAGGAATCTATATTGGAAAGGAGGAAGTTAAACTCTCTCTACTTTCAGATGACATAATCTTGGATATTAAAAAACCCTAAGGGGGCCGGGCGAGGTGTGTCACTCCTATAATCCCAGCACCAAAGTGGATGGATCGCTTGAGCTCAGGAGTTCAAGACCAGCCTGGGCAACATAAGAAGACCTCATCTCATTTTAAAAAGAAAAAATTAACAAGAAAAAATAAAACTTAAGGAATTCATTTAAAAACTGCTCAAGTGAATAAATTTTTAAGCAAGGTTTTAGGATAAAAGATCAATACACAGGCTCAGTGCTCATGCCTGTAATCCCAGGACTTTGGGAGGCCGAGGCGGGTGGATCACCTGAGGTCAGGAGTTCGAGACCATGCTGGCCAACATGGTGAAACCCCGTCTCTACTAAAAATACAAAAAATTAGCTGGGTGTAGTGGTGGGTGCCTGTAATCCCAGCTACTCAGGAGGCTGAGGCAGGAGAATCGCTTGAACCCAGGAGGCCGAGGTTGCTGTGAGCCAAGATTGTGCCACTGCACTCCAGCCTGGATGACAGAGCAAGACTCTGAATCAAAAAAAAAAAAAGAAAAAAAAAAAGACTTATTGTTGTTAAAATGGCAATACACCCTCGAGTTATTCAATAGATTCAATGCAATTCTTATCAAAATCCCAGCTGATTTCTTTGCAGAAATTGACAAGTTAATTGTAAAATTTGTATCAAAATTCAAGAAACCCAGAAAAAACAAAATAATCTTCAACAAAGAACAAAATTGGAGGAGTCACACTTTCCAACTTCAACATGTGTACAAAGCCATAGTAATCAAAATAGTGTGGTCCTGGCATAGGGTAGATGTATAGATCAGTGTAGTAGAATGGAGAGTCCAGAAATAAACTTTCACATTTACAGTTAATTGACTTTCAACAAGGGTGTCAAGACCATTCAGTGGAGAAAGAATAGTCTTTTCAACAAATGATCCTGGGACAACTGGATATACACATGTAAAAAAAAATGAAGTTGGACCCGTCTTACACTGTGTACAAATTCAGAATAGAGAAAAGACCAAAACGTAAGAGTTAATCCAATAAAACTCTTAGAAGAAAACAGGGGTGTAAATTTTCGTGACCTTGGATTTGACAATGGTTTCTTGGATATGACACCAAAAGCATGAGCAATTAAAGAAAAAAATAGATTAATTGCGCACAATTCAGCTAAAAAACTTTTGTCCTTCCAAAGACACCATCAAGAAAATGAAGAGACAAGCCTACAATGAATAAGAGAAAAAATGTGCAAATAATATTACACGTATCACAGCTCAACACCAAAACACCAAATAACTAAAAAATGGGCAAAAATCTAAACAGACATTTCTCTAAGGAAGATAAGTGCATGGCCAATAAGTGCATGAAAAGATGCTCAACATCATTAGTCATCAGGGAATGCAAATCAAAACCATAATTAAATGTCATCTCACACCCATTAAGAGGGCTAAAATTTTTATGAAACAGAAAATAACAAGTATTGACAAGGAAGTGGCAAAATTAGAACTCTCGTACACTGCTCATTGGAATATATAATTAATTGTGCACCTCCATGGAATACTATATAGCCATAAAAAAGAATGAGATCATGTCCTTTGCAGCAACATGGATGCAGCTGGAAGCTATTATTCTAAGTGAATTAAACACAGAAACAGAAAACCAAATACTACATGTTCTCACTTATAAGTCAGAGCTAAACATTGGGTACACATGGACATAAAGATGGGAACAATAGGCACTGGGAACTCCAAAGTGGTGAATGAGGATGGGAGGCAAGGATTGAAAAACTACCTGTTAGGTACTATGTTCAGTATTTAGGTGATGGGTTCAGTAGAAACCCAAATCAGCATCATGCAATATATACATGTAACAAACCTGTACATGTACTCCCTGAATCTAAAATAAAAATATTTTTTTTAATAAAATAAAGTGGTGCAGCTGCCTTGGAAAGCAGTCTGGCAGTTACGCGAAAGGTTAAACACAAAGTTACTGATGAGCCAGCAACTCTATTCTTAGGTATATATACCCAAAAGAAATGAAAACATATGTTCACACATAAACTCGTCCACCAGTGTTCGCAGAATATAGTTCGTAAGAGCTAAAAGGTAGAAACGGCCCAAATGTCCATCAATGGACAAATGAATAAACACAGTATGGTATTTCCATATAATTGTATACTTTTTGGAAGTAAAAAGAAACAAAGTACTGATACATGCTACGATATGGATGAACTTTGAAAAGATTTTGCTAAGTGAAGGAAATCAGTCACTAAGTGAAGGAAGCCAGTCACTAAAGACAACATATTGTATTATTCCATTTATAAGAAATGTCCAGAATAGGCAAATCTGTAGAAACAGAGAGTAGATCATTGGTTGCCTAAGGCTGGAAGGAATCAGGGAAGGCCCTGAGGAGTGATGGCTAATAAATAAGGAGCATGGCAGGTTTTTTTGGGTTATAAAAATGTTTCAAAATAGGTGTGATGATGGCTGCACAACTCTATGAATACACTAAAAGCCATTGACTTGTACACTCTAAATTGGTGAATTGTATGATATGTGAATTATGTCTCAATAAAGCCATTGGAAGACAATATAAATAAAATCCAGAGACATTGTCCTATGGGTAAATACTAAATAGAGTCATTAGGCTGGGCTCTGGATTTGTCTATTCAGTGCTTTCATGTTGGTTTTCTTTATCTTCCAGCTCCGGAAAAGGCCTGTAGTTCCAGCTACTGGGGAGGCTGATGGAAGGATTGCATGAGCCCGGGAGGTCAAAGCTGCAGTGAGCCGTGATCGCACCACTGTGCTCCAGTCTGGGTGACAGAGTGAGACCCTGTCTCAAAAAAAAGCAAGCAAGAAAGAAAAAAGTGCTTCAGCAGCACATATACTAAAATTGGAGTGATACGGAGAAGACTACCATGGCCTCCGAGCAAGAATGACACAAAAATTCTGAAAAAAAAAAAAAAAAAAAAGCCTGAGCAAAGTGACTTGCCCAGGATGCCACAGTTCACAGTGGTAGAACCACAACTGGAAACCAGGACTTTGACTCCCAGGCAGCTGCCCCTTCCACGAGTTCCATGTCCCATGTGCATGCTATGTTTGTACTGGGGTCAATGGCAACTGTCTTATTTGGATATTCTTATTTTCCTCTATGCCCTGAGAAACCTGGTTTGTAGACAGAAAAGGCTGATTTTTTGCTTCTAAAAGCTTAAGTTGACATTTTGTGTTGTTTTGTTTTGTTCTCCTGGCGCAGCCTAACAGGCATTCACATAGTAGACAACACATGCTTGCTGGACCTTACTTCCTGTCTGGTGACCCAGCTCCCTAGAGACTTGAATCTCAAATAAGTGTTTCTGTCAGGAGGCTGAGCTCCCAGCTGTGCAAATTGGTCACAGATGTAATTGCATTTGCCCTCTGCCCTGGAAGAAAACATGCCTGTGGTTGGGGGTTTAGATGTCTCAGAATGAAAGACATTACTCCTGACTCTGGGTAATAGCCGTGACGCTCAAAATAAGCTGCCACAGAGACACGCCATAGTGTTGCCAGATGTACAGGACTGTTGCTACCCAGAATCCGGATCTGCACAGCCAGTTACCAAACTGTGGCCATGTCATTGGCCAATCAGGCATAGTCAAGAATCTAGCTTTTCCACTGGCTCCTCATACTTTCAAACATAACTCCATCCCCTCTTCTCCTCTCCCTAATGCCCACAGGATCTCTGCAAAGAGCTCCAATTCCAAGTTCCCTGAATGGCAGACAATGGCAGCCCTAGGACATCTACACTGCACAGGCTGCAATTGCTAGAATCTAATTAAAATAAACATTGTAACAAGCTGCTGAGCCCTGCCCAGTGCCTCAGGAGTGCAGTGATGTGACACATTTCACTGCAGCCTCCACCTCCCATGCTCCAGCAATCCTCCTGCTTCGGCCTCCCAAAGAGTGGAGACTACAGGTGTGTGCCACTACACCTGGCTAATTTTTGTACTTTTTGTAGAGATGAAGTCTCGCCATGTTGTCGAGGCTGGTCTTGAACTCCTGGGCTCGAGTGATCCGCCCACCTTGGCATCCCAAAGTGTTGGAATTACAGGTCTGAGTTACTGCATCTGGCCAGATAGATATTTTAAACCCAGTATTTGTCTACCTTTCTTCCTCAGTAGAATTTGAATGTACCAGGTGGCTGCTAGCTACACACCTGTGTAGGATGAGGCTTATCCTATATGTCTGCCCTATTTGTCTTGTTAAATCATATTATTATTCTGAATGCTTTCCTTCTAAAGCAGACAACCAAAGCGTAGGGTACTAGCTCTTCTTAGTCCTTTTCCAATCCAAACATTTAGACTTCTTTCTGCTCACCCCGGGCAGTAACACCCTCATCAATTTCCTCTTAATTGACTAGAATGAATTGTAACTATCCCCATCAGCAATCACATCTGTTAAGGATTGCAGAGTGCCATTGTTGTACGGGAAGAGCATTTCATTTGAGCCACCAAAAATTTACTAACATGTGGACACAGGGACAGATACAGAGGATTGCAAACTCCAGTTTCTGAAAAACTCGATTCCAAAGCAAGGGGAAAGGTGCCCTCTAGTGGTAAACACAGCACACTACACCACAGCATCCTTATTCCAGAGCAGAGGACCAAATTTCAAAGATAATGACTGGCCTACCGAAAGCCTGGCTATTTGAATCCTATTATCCGTTTGTTCCAGAAACCCTGAGGTCCAGACAGGATGTGACACATGAAGGTTTAAGTGAATTAAAATAAGCTGCTGACTTCTAAGGCCAGGAAGAAATAATGAGAACGGATCCACTTTCATTGAGTGCTATGGATAAGAATCCTTCTCATTTCTTGCCAGTCTGCCCCCCTCAAAATTGAGTTCTGGTAGCAGTTTTTCATCCAGAAGTGACATAATTTGATTAGTTAATGATTTATTGCTTTATTACACAGTAACCTAGAGCAACCATCTCTGCTAAGCCACGTCTTCAATTTGGTGACAAGTAACCAACTATCTGGAATGAGCAAGAAATATTCCCTTCCAAATTCCTTGAAAAATGTGGGGCTTAATTTAGACTATTCAAGTTCTTTTGACATATGTATTAAGACTATACAGTTTTTATAAGTATTCTAAAAGCCTGTATAAATTACAGTTGATTGGGAACTTTTAATGTAATAATTGAGTCCTGACATAAGAGACAGTGTAATGCTTAGGAAATAATGCTGGCCTGAAAGCTTGGAGATATGGACTCCGTGACACAGCCTCTGCCACTAACTAGGTGACTTCGGGCAAGTCCTTTAACATCTCTGACCTCAGTTTTCCCATTAACAAATGAAAGAATTGGACTAATAATTTCTAAGCTTTTTCAACTCTAAAATGATCTAATTTGGCCAGGCGCAGTGGCTCATGCCTATAATCCCAGCACTTTGGGAGGCCAACACGGGCGGATCACCTGAGGTCAGGACTTTGAGACCAGCCTGGCCAACTTAGTGAAACACCATCTCTACTAAAAATACAAAAATTAGCCAGGCGTGGTGGCGTGAACCTGTAGTCCCAGCTACTCAGGAGGCTGAGGCAGGAGAATCGCTTGAACCCGGGAGGCAGAGGTTGCAGTGAGCCAAGGTTGCACCACTGCACTCCAGCCTGGCAACAGAGCGAGACTTCATCTCAAATAAATAAATAAATAATAAATAAAATGATCTAACTTATAAAAACTCTTTTAGGAGAGTTATATTTTGAAATAATATCTTTTGGGGATTTGTGTGTATTTCCTTAATTAACCCCAGGGTACCCTCCCTTAGCCCACTCCTAAATAAAAACCAAGATTCAGGACGGGTGCAGTGGCTCAATCCCAGCACTTTGAGAGGCCGAGGCTGGTGAGTTGCTTGGGCCAGGAGCTCAAGATTAGCCTGGCCAATATGTCAAACCACATCTCTACTAAAAATACGAAAAATAAATAGCTGGACGTGGTGGCGCACCCCTGTTGGGAGGCTGAGGCATGAGAATCGCTTGAACCCAGGAGGCAGAGGTTGCAGTGAGCTGAGATTGTGCCACTGGATGCACTCCAGCCTGGGCAACAGAAAGAGACTCTGTCTAAAAAAAAAAAAAAAAAAAAAATAGTCAAAGAACTAGTCGAACTAAGGGTGAGAAAGATGAGAATCAGCCCATGGAACATGCTTTTGCTGTCCATGAATCTAGGAAATACCAGGGCTGGGGAAAGGAGAAAGAGGAGATAGAGAGGTGAATTACTCAAATGAGAAAAAGGGCCGGGATAGGTAGAGGTAGGAGGTCTAGAGAGAAGTGGAAAGGAAGAGCCTCAAAAGGACAAGCTTCCATGTGTGTCCACACATCAGCTCACTGCTCCAGCCCAGCCCTGGGGACAAGTATCTCTCCTGAATAGAGGGGAGGATGTCCATGCCTCCTGGAGGGTGGGGACATGAAGAAGCATTTATTTTACCCCCTTTCCACTGATTACAGAAGCACTAAAGAGAACAAGTTGGGAGCATCTTCATGACAGGGAGGGGAGGGCACTGCCACTGGTACTCACAGATCCCAGAACTTTTGTGTGCAGGTAGACTTAGTAATACTAATATTAGAAATAGAGATATGTGCACATCCGTTTTTATCAATCAGTTGTTAGCATAATTTTCTATTTCCTTTTTAAGATAGGAAGTAGCTTTTTGTTGTTGAAATTGTTTCCTCTCTTGATTAAATTAATTATCCCTAAGAACTGAAGGCTTCAGTGATCTCTGAGAATTCTTCCAAATGTGAAATATCGTTATTCTAAGACATTTCAAAGTTCAGGTTATTGTATGTTGGGTCTAATGTTAGGCTTCACTGTACCAGAATTCTATTATGTGAAACATTACTTTAAATGAGTAACTCGCCACCTAAAACATGGAATTCCTTCTTTGATATGGCAGCGCTGTGTGTAGTCAGGGTTTTGCATTACATCTCTCAGGCCACCCGTGCTGGCTCATGCCTGTAATCCCAGCACTTTGGGAGGTGCTGAAGTGGGAGGATTGCTTGAGCCCAGGAGTTCAAGACCAGCCTGGGCTGCTACATGGCAAAACCTTGTCTCTACCAAAAGTACAAAAAATTGCCAGGCAGGGGGCATATGTCTGTAGTCCCAGCTACTAGGGAGGCTGAGGCAGGAGGATCGTTTAAGTCTGGAAGTTTGAGGTTGCAGTGAGCTGTAATTGTGCACTGCACTCCAGCCTGGGCAATGGAGTGAGATCCTTTCCCTCCAACCCCCCCAAAATTAACAAATTAGCTGGGCATGGTGGCATGCACCTGTAGTTCCAGGTACTCAAGAGGCTAACTTCAGAGGATCCCTTGAGGCCAGGAGTCCAAGGCTGCAGTAAGCTGTGATTGCACTACTGCACTCCAGCCTGGACAACAGAGCAAGACCTTGTCTCAAAAAAAAAAAAAAAAAAAAAAATCTCTGTATGGAACTATCCACCAGAGGCAGGACAGATGCCAGAATGTGTTTTAACATTAACGTAAATGTATTAAACAAATACATTCAATCAAATATAGTACTACATGCTACAAAAAAAGTAAAAGCAGTCTTAAATTTGATTATAGAGGAAGCAATGTGCAACAAAAAAAGAGTTGTTTCATTACTAAAGGGAAAGCGAGTAAATATGCTTATTTGTAAGTGTTCAAGTTTTTCAAGGAAGACTTCTTAAAACACAAGAATTTCATTTGATGACACTGTGCTTCTTTTTAAGGAGGGGTTGAAAGAAGGCAGAGAAGTCAATAAAACTCTCTGGCTGGATAACAGAAGCCGTTTCCAGGGCAACAAGGGAGGAAGAAATGCCGTGGATTTAAAGGACACAGCATTTGACTAATGCAACAAAAGATGTGAGAGAACACAGAGGTAGAGACAAGACCCTTGGTCAAACTGAGAAAAGGGAAAAATGGGGTGTAAGTCTTGGAGTTTCTCTATTTCATGCTGCAAATTGCCTTCTCTACCCATGGGTTCCCCAATCCCCACCCCAGCTCACAGAACCTGCATGCTTGCTTTCTCTCTTCTGTGTCCGACAAAATTTCAGCTCGGGTAAAGATCAGAGACACACTAAATAAATATCCTTACTTTTCACAGAGGCTTTGGCATTTTAACATAAGGAAAAGGCTTATACTAGAGCTTCCCCAAGGATGGCAAACGCTGCTTCTTCCAGGGGTCTCGGTGGAAGAAGCCCAAGATGGGGACCATTGAACCTGAATGAAGTCCCTGTTTTTTTTTAACACGTATGCGCATTTTCACAATACTCATTCATACATCTGAGTTTATTTTCATATAAAATAATAACAATGCTATATTATTATATTACAGCTTCTATTTATTAAATGCTATGTGCTGGGCATAGTCATAAAGACTATGAGATTAGTGGTCCCCAACCTTTTTGGCACCAGGAACCAGTTTCACGGAAGATGACTTTTCCACGGACAGGAACGGGGGATGGTTTGGGGATGATTCAAGAGCATTACATTTATTGTGCACTTTATTTCTGTTATTATTATATTGTAATATATAATGAAATAACTATACAACTGATCATAATGTAGAATCAGTGGGATCCCTGAGCTTGTTTTCCTGCAATTAGAGGGTCCCATTTAGGGGTGATGGGAGACAGTGACAGATCATCAGGCATTAGATTCTCATAAGGAGCACAAAACCTAGTTCACAATAGGGTTTGTGCTCCTGAGAATCTAATGTTGCCACTGACCTGACAGAAGGCTGAGTTCAGGTGGTAATGCTCCTTCATCTACTTACTTCCTGCTGTGTGGCCCAGTTCCTAACAGGCCATGGACAGGTACCAGTCCACAGCCCAGGGATTGGGGACCCCTGATATACATCCATTATCTTGTTTAATCTTCTTTTTTTTGTTGTTATTTTTTGTTTTTTGTTTGTTTGTTTGTTTGTTTGTTTTCTGAGACAGAGTCTTGCTCTGTTGCCCAGGCTGGAGTGCAGTGGCGTGATCTCAGCTCACTGCAACCTTTACCTCACAGGTTCAAGTGATTCTCCTGCCTCAGCCTTGCAAATAGCTAGGATTACAGACATGTGCCACCACACCTGGCTAATTTTTGTATTTTTAGTAGAGATGGGGTTTCACCATGTTGGCCAGGCTGGTGTCGAACTCCTAACCTCAAGTGATCGGCCCTCCTTGGCCTCTCAAAGTGCTGGGATTACAGGTGTGAGCCACCATGCCCAGCCTAGCCCTTTTAAGAGACACCAGAGAGCTAGCATGAGCTCTATTTCTCTGTCTCCTTCTCTCTCTATCTCTCTCTATCTATCTCTTTATCTCTCTCTGTCTTTCTCTCACTCTCTCTTCCTCTCTCTCTCCCTACTCTGTGGGGACACAGCAAGAAGGCATCTGTCTGGAATCCAGGAAGAGAACCCTCTCCAGAAATCAAATCAGCTGGACCCATGATCTCAGACTTCCAACTTTCCAGAACTATGAGAGAGAAATTTCTGAAATCTGTCCTCTCATGGGCTCAGGTAGTAAATTTTAATACTGCAGGCTTCACAATGGGGTGTATGCACCCCTGGGTGGCTGGGCACAGTGGCTCATGCCTGTAATCCCAGCGCTTTGAGAGGCCAAGGCAGGCAGATCACCTGAGGTCAGGAGTTTGAGGCCAGCCTGGACAACATGGAGAAACCCCTGTCTCTACTAAAAATACAAAAAAATTAGCCAAGCATGGTGTTGTGCGCCTGTAATCCCAGATACTCCGGAGGCTGAGGCACGAGAATTGCTTGAACCCAGCGGCAGAGGTTGGCAGTGAGCCGAGATCGCGCCACTGCATTCCAGCCTGGGTGACAGCAAGACTCCGTCTCAATAAATAAATAAATAATAAAAGAGAATCCATTTCTATCAATATGTTCAACTTGCATCCACTCTTTGTTTTGAAACTGACCTGAGAATACCAGTGATGGAAAGTTAATTTTTTTTTCATCCGTGCCCACTTATCAGTGCACAGATAAGGTTCCCAGCTTCCCAAAAGAAAGGTATCCCTCGTGCCCAACCTATCTTCATGGTGTTGCATTGCCCTGGCATATAGAATCTCTGGATGCTCTTTGAAATATTCATGTGGGTATCGGGAAAAGAGATGCTTCTTACCATTGGGTACAAATCATTTAGAAACTTGGATTTCTAAATTTTTGCTTTCAATGAAAAAGAGGACATGATCAAGGTGTTAGCTGGTAGATCATTGTAAGTTAATGCTTGTTATAGACAGATCACCATTAGACTTTTAACATATAATTCAGAAAGAGTTCAAAGAATTGAGGAACATTTCTCTGGAGTTTGTTTGTTTGTTTGTTTAGAGACACGGTCTCACTTTGTAGACCAGGCTAGGGCGCAGTGGCACAATCATAGTTCACTGCAGCCTTGGACTTTTGGATTCAAGGGATAGATCCTTCAGCCTCAGCCTCCTGGGTAGCTGGGGCTACAGTTGCACACAAACACACCTGGCTAATTTTTAAAATTTTTTGTAGATATGGGTTCTTGTTATGTTACCCAAGCTAGTCTCAAACTCCTGGGCTCCAGCGATCTTCTAGCACTTGGTCTTCCAAAGTTCTGGGATTACTCATAAGCCATCATGCCTGGCCCTTGAATGACATTTCTCTTTGCGACCGAAGTTTCTCACAACTTCCATCTATAAAGACAAACAATAGGAATAAAATCACTTCTGAACTCTGTCTCATCCTAGCAATAAATAATACTCATTCAGGTGGGGTGCAGTGGCTCACACCTATAATCCCAGCACTTTGGGAGGCTGAGGCAGGCAGATCACTTGAGCCCAGGAGTTTGAAACAAGCCTGGGCAACATGGCAAAACACCATCTCTACAAAAAATATACAAAAATTAGCCAGGCATGGTGACGAACGCCTGCAGTCCCAGCTACTCAAGGTGCTGAGGTGGGAGGATGACTTGAGCCGGGGGCTCAGTTAAGGCTGCAGTGTACTGTGATTGTGCCACTGCACTCCAGCCAGAACAGCAGAGTGAGACCCTGCCTCAAAAAGTATATACATTCATTCATGAATACATGAATTAGAAGGGAAATGGGAGGGAAGCCCCATTTATCTATGCAGGGCTTCGCCTGAATTCCAGTTCTTCCTTTTTGACCATATGAAAGGTTTGCTTTTCCCCAGCTCTCTTTGAAGTTAGATTTGGCCCTGGGACTGGCTAATGAGGTATAAATGGAGGCGACATGTATCATTTCCAGGCAGCCACCTTCCCTTTCTCCTGCCTCAGCGATCGTGGGTGCAGACATTGAGAGGAAGCCTGCAGAAGCCTGGGTCCCAGAGTAACCCTGATGAGCAAAGCATCTCGTTGGGTGGACCAGTAGTGTGAGCAAGAAATGCACTTGTTCTGCATCAAGCACCCGAGTATAATCCAGCCCAAGATGCACCCAATAAAAGGTGCCTCTTAAAGAAATTTTACTTTCGATGTTTAATAATTATGTATATCTGTAATTTACTTAAGTCGTTTTGATCGGTTGTGTCTAATAAAAGTTGTAACTATTATCGACCCCCCAGAAAAGTTTTTAACAATTAGATCATTACAGTCATAGGAAATAATGAAACATTAATTTCAATTTATAGGATTTTTTTTTTTTTTTTTTTTTGAGATGGAGTCTCTCTCGGTTGCCCAGGCTGGAGTGCAGTGGCGCAGTCTTGGCTCCCTGCAACCTCCACCTCCTGGGTTCAGGCAATTCTTCTGCCTCAGCCTCTCAAGTAGCTGGGATTACAGGCGCCCACCACCATGCCCAGCTAATTTGTGTATTTTTAGTAGAGACGGGGTTTTACCATATTGGTCAGGCTGGTCTCAAACTCCTGACCTCAGGTGATCCACCTGCCTCAGTCTCCCAAAGTGCTGGGATTGCAGGCATGAGCCACGGCGCCTGGCCAATTTATAGGATTTTTATGGCAGAGAAGTGTGATAGGATGATCAGGAAAAGCCTCTTATCCCAGTGCAATTTATTTCATAAAGCTGGAAATGAACCACCCCAGGATAAATTCCTGAGGGGGATTGTAACCACTCGATGGGTTCATTTTGCCTGCTGCCCAGATAGAGCTGATCTATCAAGGCAGAGGAATTGCAATAAAGAGTCCAATTCATGCAGAGCAGCTGAATGGGAGATTGGAGTTTTAATATTACTGGAGTTTTATTATTATAAGGCAGTTTATTGATCTGGGTGGGAAGGCGGTTTGTTTCTGGAAATGGCTGTCATTATCTTTGTTTTTTGTTTTTTTTGAGACAGAGTCACTCTGTCACCCAGGCTGGAGTGCAGTGGCAGGATCTCAGCTCACTGCAACCTCCACCTCCCAGGTTCCAGTGATTCTCCTCCCTTAGTCTCCTGAGTAGCTGGGATTACAGTCACCCACCACCACGTCCGGCTAATTTTGTATTGTTAGTAAAGACAGAGTTTCACCATATTGGCCAGGCTAGTCTTGAACTCATGACCTCAAGTGCTCCATCCACCTCGGCTTCACACAGTGCTGAGATTACAAGCCTGAGCCACCGTGCCCAGCCCGTTATCATCTTTGTTTCAAAGTTAAACTATAAACTGAGCTCCTCCCAAAGTTAGTTCATCCTCTGCCCAGGAATGAACAAGGACAGCTTGGAGGTTAGAAGCAACATGGAGTTGGTTAGGTCAGATCTCTTTCACTGTCATAACTGTCTGTTATAATTTTTGCAAAGCTGGTTTCAGGATGTGAAAATAGAAGGTCAAGGACAAAAATGAACAATACATTTCAACTCTAAAAGTAGAATTTTTTCACGTGTTTTTTAAGCAAATGGGGGTGTACCCCAAGGAGTCATGGTATTAGTTTTGAAAACAATTTGGCTTGAAATCAGCTAGAAATTACACGGGATTTTTTTGTTTTGTTTTGTTTTGTTTTGAGATGGAGTCTTGCTCTGTCGCTAGGCTGGAGTGCAGTGGCATGATCTCGGCTCACTGCAACCTCCGCCTCCCCCATTTAAGCAATTCTCCTGCCTCAGCCTTCCAAGTAGCTGGGACTATAGGCACCCGCCACCACGCCCGGCTAATTTTTTTTTGTTTTTTTGTTTTGTTTTGTTTTGTTTTTTTAGTAGGGACGGGGTTTCACCATGTTGGCCAGGATGGTCTTGATCTCGTGGCCTGGTGATCCACCCAACTTGGCCTCCCAAAGTGCAAAGTGCTGGGATTACAGGCGTGAGCCACTGTGCCCGGCTGAAATTACATCTTTTAAAATTAACAAACTTATGATTAAAAATTTTTGATGTCAATTAAAAGTATGTAGAAGAATAAATAGTTTTATAAAATTTTGAAGGAATACTTGAACCAAAAATTTGAAGATGACAGTCTCATCTACCTAAGGCAGGGTTCCTCAGCCTTGGCACCACTGACGTTTGGGTTATGTAATTCTTTGTTGTGGGGCGGTGCTGTGCACTGTGGACTGTTCAGCAGCATCCGTGGCTACTATCAACCAGAAGCCACTATCGCCCCCCATCCCGTCCAGTCGTGACAACCGCAAATGTCTCTAGACATTACTAAACGTTCCCTGGAGGAGCAATAAAGAGTTGAAAAACACAGACCTGTGAGTAAAAATCTATGCCAAAAATGCTCTTCTTGTGTACTGGCCACGACTGTCTTCAAAGTCATAAATTGTCCAGAAAACACTAACAGTGACTCTAAAATCCCCTCAACCCTATTGTCTATTTTCCTCCAAGTTTAACAGAAGTGGCCAGGAAAGGATGACTTATACCAAAACCAACTGGTATAAGTCAGCTGACTCATCCATTTTTCCTGCCTGCCCCTGATAAGCATGGAAGTGTGTGACCTCTGGTATAAACTGAAATGGAATTCACTTCTCCCGAAGAATGGGAAACTTCAGTTTAGCACTACTCAGGGCTGTTTCTTGTCTACCTACTTTTTTTTTTTTTTTTTTTTGAGACGGAGTCTCACTCTGCTGCCTAAGCTGGAATATAGTGGTGCAACCTCGGCCCACTGCAACCTCCACCTCCCGGGTTCAAGCGATTCTCCTGCCTCAGCCTCCCAAGTAGCTGGGATTACAGGCACGCAACACCGCGTCTGGCTAATTTTTGTATTTTTAGTAGAGATGGGGTTTCGCCACATTGGCCAGGTTGGTCTCCAACTCCTGACCTCAGGTGATCCACCTGCCTCAGCCTCCCAAGTGTTGGGATTACACGCGTGACACACTGCGCCCGACCTCCAGATACTTTGTTTTTAATTCTTTTGAGTATATACCTAGAAGTGGAATTGCTGGATCATACGGTAATTCTGCTTTTAATTTTCTGAGAAACCTCCATCCCGTTTTCTACAGCAGCTGCACTTTTCAGATGTCTTTTCAGGCTTTCACACTTCTGACGACCTAATGACTCCTCCCAGGGGGGCCTCCGGCTCTTGACTCAGCTGTCCTGTGGCCCCCACCTAAAAGCGGGCTCAGCACACAAAGACCGTTTTCCACACCTCTGTGACTGCATCCCCACCCAATCACCAGCACCCATTCCCCGTGCCTGCCAAACTATTCTTGGAAAACCCTAGACTCTGAAATTTCAGGGAGGCTGATTTGAGTAATAAAACGCCAGTCTCCCAGACAGCCAGCTCTGCGTGAATTAAACTCTTTTTCTATTGCAGTTCCCGTCTTGATAAATCTGCTCCATCTGGGCAGCAGGCAAAGAAAACTCCTACCCTTCCCAGACTCTAGTATCCTTTTGAGAGGTGACAGCGTGCTGGCAGCCGTCACAGCCCTCACTCCCTCTCGGCGCCTCCTCTGGCTGGGCTCCCACTTTGGGGGCACTTGAGCCCTTCAGCCCCCCGCTGCACTAAGGGAGCCCCTTCCTGGGCTGGCCAAGGCCGGAGCCAGCTCCCTCAGCTTGCGGGGAAGTGTGGAGGGAGAGGCGTGGGCGGAAACCGGGGCTGCGCGCGGTGCTTGCGGGCTAGCGCGAGTTCCGGGTGGGTGTGGGCTCGGCGGGCCCCTCACTCAGAGCCGCCGGCCAGCCGGGCAATGAGGGGCTTAGCACCCAGGCCAGCGGCTGCGGAGGGTGTGCTGGGTCCCCAAGCAGTGCCGGCCCAACGGCGCTGCGATCGATTTCTCGCCAGGCCTTAGCGGCCTCCCCGAGAGGCAGGGCTCGGGACCTGCAGCCCGCCATTCCTAAGCCTCCCCACCCCACTAGGTGGGCTCCGGTGTGGCCCGAGCCTCCCCAAGCCCCGCCCCCTGCTCCACGGCGCTCAGTCCCATCGACCACACAAGGGCTGAGGAGTGCGGGTGCACAGTGCGCGGCTAGCAGGCGGCTCCACCTGCAGCCCCGATGCAGGATCCACTGGGTGAAGTCAGCTGGGCTCCTGACCCTGGTTGGGAATTGGATAACTTATGTTTAGCTAGGGGATTACAACTACACCAATCGGCACTCTGTATCTAGCTCAAGGTTTGTAAACACACCAATCAGCACTCTGTCTAGCTAAGGGTTTGTAAATGCACCAATCCACTTCTACTTCTAGTGGGGACCTGGATAACTACGTCCATAATTGGTGGGCTCTTGGTCTCACTGACTTCAAGAATGAAGCCGCAGCAGACCCTCACTGAGTGTTGTAGCTGTTAGTGACCGGTATGGAGTTTCTTTCATTCTAGTGGGTTCGTGGTCTCCCCAACTCAGAACTGAAGCTGCACACCTTTGCAGTGAGTGTTAACAGATCTTAAGGTAGCGTGTACTGGAATTAATTCCTCCCGTGGGCTCCTGACCTTACAGAATTCAAGAGTGAAGCTACTAGACCTTCCAAGCGAATGTCACAGCTCATCAAAGCGTGAACCCAAAGAGCGAAGGAATAAAACTCCCATGGCGAGGAAAAACACACGCGCAATTTGCCGCTGCTAGCTCCCGCAGGCTGCTTTTATTCTCTTATCTAGCTCCACCCACATCCTGCTGATTGGTAGAGCCGAGTGGTCTGTTTTGACAGGGCGCTGATCGGCGTGTTTACAATCCCTGAGCTAGACACAAAGGTTCTCCACGTCTCCACCGCATTAGCTAGATACAGAGTGTCCATACAAACGTTCTCCAAGTCCCCACCTGAGTAGCTAGTGTCGATTGGTGCATTCACAAACCTTGAGTTCTCCAAGGCCCCACCAGCGTAGCTAGCTACAGTGTCCATTGGTGCATTCACAAACCCTGAGCTAGACACAGGGCGCTGACTGGTGTGTTTACAAGTCTTGAGCTAGATACAGAGTGCCGACTGGTGTATTTACAATCCCTGAGCTAGACATAAAGGTTCTCCATGTCCCCCCAGACTCAGGAGCCCAGCTGGCTTCACTCAGTGAATCCCGCACCGGGTCTGCAGGTGGAGCTGCCTGCTAGTCCCGCGCCGTGCGCCCGCACTCCTCAGCCCTTCGGTGGCTGATGGGACTAGGCGCTGTGGAGCAGGGGGCGGCGCTCATCGAGGAGGCTGGGGCCGCACAAGAGCCCACAGAAGGAGAAGGAGGCTCAAGCATGGCAGGCTGCAGGTCCGGAGCCCTGCCCGGCGGGAGGGCAGTTAAAGCCTGGCGAAAAATCGAGCGCAGCGCCGGTGGGCCGGCACTGCTGGGGGACCCAGCACACCCTCCGCAGCCGCTGGCCCGGGCGTAAGCCCCTCATTGCCCGGTGCCGGTAGGACAGACCAGCTGCTCCGAGTGCGGGCCGCCAAGCCCACGCCCGCCCGGAACTGCAGCTGGCTGGCAAGCGCTACTCACAGCCCGGGTTCCCACTCGCACCTCTCCCTCCACACCTCCCTGCAAGCTTAAAGGAGCCGGCTCCGGCCTTAGCCAGCCTAGAAAAGAACTCCCACAGTGCAGCGGTAAACCGAAGAGCTCCTCAGGCGCCACCAAAGTGGGAGCCCAGGCAGAAGAGGCGCCCACAGCGAGTAAGGGCTGTGAGGACTGCTCACACGCTGTTACCTCTCAGAACCTTTATGTCTAGCTCAGGGATTGTAAACGCACCAATCAGCACCCTGTCAAATCAGACCACTTGGCTCTCTGTAAAATGGACCAATCAGCAGCATGTGGATGGGGCCAGATAAGAGAATAAAAGCAGGCTGCCCGAGCTAGCCCCGACAATGTGCTTGGGTTTCTTCTTTACCGTGGAGGCGTTGTTGTTTTCTTTACAACACATTTTGTTACTGTTTGGTGTTTGGGCTTAACCCTGCCTTTGTGAGCTGTAATGTTTCCTCGTGGAGGTCTGCAGCTTCTTTCCTGAAGCCAGTATAGACTACCAATCCACTGGGAAAAGTAAACAGTTCAGTCTTGAAAGCTGTGTCACTGGGAGGGTCTGCACCTTTGCTCTTGGGCCAGTGAGACCACGAACTCACCAGAAGGAAGAAACTGAACACATCCAAGTATCAGAAGAATCAAACTCCAGACATGTCGCCTTAAGAACTGTAACAGTCATTGTGAGGGTCCACAGCTTCATTCTTGAAGTTAGAGCAGGAACCCACCTTTTCTGGACGCTTTATTTTTGTTTGCTAACTACTTGATATCCAGTTTTATGTTATCTACATGGACATGCACAATCCGACATACTAGAAGAAAAGAGATGTAGACTTTATAAGGATTAGATCTTACTGATCTGAACAATATATTTTAGTGGTTAGAGAGTAGTAGGTAAGAATAAAAAGGATTAATTAACCAATAGAGGCAAAGATAAAGGCAGCTTACTAAGGAAATAGGCAAAGGAGCAGTGGGCCAAGGAGGAAAAAGAAAGTAGCAACCCCCTGCTTTGCATATTCTGTAGGTAAACCAGCATGAACTGAGCAGTGAGGTCTTCAGTTACACAGGACGGGGGAGCATCATAGGCTCATTAAATGTTTGCAGAAGCCAGATGCTATGTGGCTGTTCAGCTGTCTGAGTTAGGGGCTGTTTTTCTTGCAGCCTTATTTAACAACCACAGCCCAGCAGGGGCAAGGAGAACACAGAAAAGAAACTAAGCTCTTGGTTTTGAAAGTCTGGAGAAACTAATAATTCAGGTACTCATAGAGTTATGCAAAGAGTTAGGAGACCAGATTTGATTTGGGTTTGTGCCTTCCGGTATTGGGGGGAAAATCTGCTTGGGGAGTTCAGAATACTTAAGTATTTGGTTTCTACTGTGCCCTGCCTTTCAAAGAGACACCCTCTTTAAAAATTATAATAAGGCTGGGTGCGGTGGCCCATGCCTGTAATCCCAGCACTTTGGGAGGCCAAGGCAGGCGGATCACGAGGTCAGGATATCGAGACCATCCTGGCTAACATGGTGAAACCCCATCTCTACTAAAAATACAAAAAATCAGCCGGGCGTGGTGGCGGGCGCTTGTAGTCCTAGCTACTCAAGAGGCTGAGGCAGGAGAATGACGTGAACCTGGGAGGCGGAGCTTGCAGTGAGCTGAGATCTAGCCACTGCACTCCAGCCTGGGCGACAGAGCGAGACTTAATCTCAAAAAAAAAAAAAAAAAAAAAAAAATTATAATAAATCAAAAGTGAAAAAGGGGAGATGAGAGCAGAGTGTTGAAATCTTCCCGCTTGCTTACTTTCTCTTTGTTTCCTCCAGATGTTTATAAATGCAAAGGAACAAAAAGCAAATTCATTGCAATAGCTGTATGAACAGCTTAAGTCGTCCTACTGGTGTCCCAGTTCACCTTGTCAATAAAGGCAAGAATGCAGTCCTAGTACGTAACTGGTAGCAGACATTAGAAACTAGAGTGGGGGCTGGGCGAGGTGGCTTACGCCTGTAATCCCAGCACTTCGGGAGGCCGAGGCAGGCGGATCACCTGAAGTCAGTTTGCGACCAGCTTGGCCAACATGGTGAAACCCCGTCTCTACTAAAAATACAAAAATTAGCTGGGCGTGTTGGCATGTGCCTGTAATCCCATCTACTTGGGAGGCTGAGGCAGGAGAATCGCTTGAACCTGGGAGGCAGAGGTTGCAGTGAGCCAAGATCGTGCCACTGCATTCCAGCCTGGGAGATAGAGTGAGACTTTGTCTCCAAAAAAAAAAAAAAAAAAGACTAGAGTGGGAATCAAAGGGTAGGCAGTGATATATATGCAGGGATCTTTTTGTGACAAATCTTCAAGACCAAGGAATGCTTTAGAATAGGGAAAGACAGGATAAACCGTGGGACACAGCACTGAAGACTGAGCTAATGGAATAAACCAGTCTCCTTAGAACTTGGCAAAGTTATCACCAAAAGTCTTGATAACACGTTTTATTTGAAAAGATCCTAAAATAGCTTCCATAGTTTATCAAACCCACGACACATACTCAGAACTTTCGTCATTCTGTTTGTTCTCTATGCAAGACTCACTTCTGCTTAAAATAGCTCTCTGGTGCTCCTGGGTTCTATTGCAAATCCCAGAGACTCATTCTAGAAGTAGAAATCAAAACAAATTGCTTTTTGTTCCAAGTTTCTTAGAAGTATAGGAGAATGGTGCCATAGGAATGAAATGAATCAAACAGTACGGAATGAGACGGGGCGCGGTGGCTCATGCCTATAATCCTAGCATTTTAGGAGGCTGAGGCAGGAGGAGGATTGCTTGAGCCCAGGAGTTCGAGACCAACCTGGGCAACACAGCGAGACCTCATCTCTATTACTTCTACTACTACTACTAATGATAATAATAAAATAGCCAGGTCGTGGTGATGCACACCTGTGGTCCCAGCTGTTTGAGAGGCTGAAGTGAGAGGATCACTTGAGCCTGAACGGTCGAGGTTACAGTGAGACAGGATCACGCCACTGCACTTCAGCCTGGGTGACAGAGCAAAACTCAAAGTTAACGAGGACAGAGTCCTACAAGGGGAAAAAAGTGGGGAACAATTTTTGATTCATGCTTAGCTCCTTATAGTAATGATCAATGATCAATCTGAAGAAAAAGAAACACATTTCTCATATGAGAAGTTCCTAGGGTCTGTAACACTTAAATAAAAATCCGAAACCAAATGTTGTGTAAAAAGGCCATTTGATTCACTAGGTGGCCTTTATATTATATGAAACTTCAGTGAAATACATCAAGGGGATGGTATGGAAAAACCTTCACCAGCTGAATAATAATAATAAAAGCCTGGAGGTAAATTTATCATACAGCAATTATTAGCAGGTAAGCCAACATTCAGAAGTTGGAAATAAATGTCTGCACAGGCCAGGCAAGTGAAATAAATGTGTAAATCAAGCTGGGGGTAACACAATGGGAACTGGTGGGGCCTGCCCTGACCTGGGGGGAGGAAAATGGTCTGCCAACAGCTTGCACTTTCAATTACAGAAAGAAAGAAGCACTGCAAGTTAAACAAGGCAGATGAGCTCAGAGAAAGCAAGTTTGCAACTCCTTTAAGTAGAGCTGCCTTCACAGTCACTAGAGCTTTCTACCCCAAAATTGGTCCCTGAATGAAATTTTGAAGGACAGGTTGAAAACTTGTCCCATTTATAGAAAGAACTTAGTGACTTAATAAATATTATTGCTATGTAATCGAGTCTTTTACCCTTAGAAACTTGCTACTCTGAATTACTACCCTGAATATTCTGTGTTAACCCATACAGAGAGGAATGTTGGAAGAATCACCTGAAATCCTCCTGTTTCCGTTGCAGGGATGGTGACTACCGTGGAATCACAGTGTTCTTTTGACATAGATGCCTGACAGGAATGCTTTTCAAATCTCACTTCAGAAACAGGAAAAAAAAAAAGATTTTGTTTTTCACTTACAGACACTGATTCTGGTGCTGCACATCTCTTCTCTCACTATTTTGGTCCTTAGAAATCTGAGGGCCAGGCTGGGCACGGTGGTTCGCACCTGTAATCCCAGCACTTTGGGAGGCCGAGGGAGGCAGATCACCTGAAGTCAGGAGTTTGAGACCAGCCTGGCCAACATGGCAAAACCCTGCCTCTACTAAAAATAAAGCCGAGATGGGCGGATCACGAGGTCAGGAGATTGAGACCATCGTGGCTAACACGGTGAAACCCCATCTCTACTAAAAATACAAAAAAATTAGCCAGGCGTGGTGGCAGGCGCCTGTAGTCCCAGCTACTTGGGAGGCTGAGGCAGGAGAATAGCGTGAACCCGGGAGGCAGAGCTTGCAGTGAGCCGAGATGGCACCACTGCACTCTAGCGTGGGTGACAGAGCAAGATTCCATCTCAAAAAAATAAAATAAAATAAAAAATTATCCAGAAGCGGTGTCACGCTCCTGTAATCCCAGCTACTCAGGAGGCTGAGACAAGAGAATTGCTTGAATGCGGGAGGCGGGAGCTACAGTGAGCTGAGGTTGCACCACTGCACTCCAGCCTGGGTGACAGAGTGAGATCCCATCTCAAAAACAACAACATGAACAACAACAACAAAAATGCAAAACAAGCAAACAAAAGATATACTTGTTCAATACTGATTAAAAGGATGTGAAATATGAATATCAAATGAAATAGAATTTGAAGCAAAAGTCTTTAAGAAAAAAGTAATAGAAATAGGACACTACATAATAATAGCAGAAATAATTCTCTCACACTCACACACTTCATTAATTTTTAAAGCCTAACAAAATAGTTCCAAATACATAAAGTAATAACTAACAGAATTATAGTGAGAAGTTAGAATTCCTGATCAAAATGGGGAATTTTAAGTATCAGAAAATAGTTGATTAAAGGATAAAATAAGTAAGGACAGAAAAGATTTGAACCTAACCAAGATGCATGCTTTCCAAGTACACTGTGACCATTAATAAATATTGACCAGGTATTAAGTCAGAAAGAAAATATCAACAAAATTTGAAGAAACCATACAATAAAAACCCACATTTCTGTAAATATTATAATTAAAACAAGATTAACAATAAAAGACTAAGCTATTTAAAAATTGATAACATTTGGAAACTTAAAAATGCACTCCTAGGCCAGGCATGGTGGCTCACACCTGTAATCCCAGCACTTTGGGAGGCTGAGGTGGGTGGATCACGAGGTCAGGAGTTTTAGACCAGTCTGGCCAACATAGTGAAGCCCTGTCTCTACTAAAAATACCAAAAATTAGCTGGGTGTGGTGGTGTGTCCCTGTAATGCCAGCTACTTGGGAGGCTGAGGCAGGGGAGTCGTGTGAACTCGGGAGGTGGAGGTTGCAATGAGCCGAGATCACGCTATTGCATTCTAGCCCGGGTGACAGTGCGAGATTCCATCTCCAAAAAAAAAAGAAAAAAAAAAAACAGCACTCCTAAATAAATTATGTATTATGGAGAAAATCACAATGGAAATTAGAAATAGTTAGAATTAAGCAAATCATTGTTAAAGAATAAATTTTAACATAAAAAGGTGGAATCGTGACTCTCATACATAAAATGAACATTGGTCAAAAATTTTCTTTAACTCATTAATTAATGAGGTAACCACTAAGATGTTATAACAAGTTCAAAGGAGAATTCAAAGAATGACATATACAGATAAAAAGAAACGCCGAGATGAACTTACGAATAGATAAAAAACAGGTTTAGTTTCAGGGCAATAATCAATTGCATTCCACTGGACACAGTGGGATTATTCGCACAACTATGGACAAGATTTATTTGTATTATTGTTAGTCTTCTGCAACTAAAAATAACCTTAACACAATGAAAGATGGAGACAACCTAGAAGGGTACAGTAGATAGAACACTTCATTATTTATTTATTTATTTTTTTTTTTATTTTTCAGGTGGAGTCTTGCTCTGTTGCCCAGGCTGGCGTGCAGTGGCACGATCTCGGCTCACTGCAACCTCTGCCTCCCGGTTTCAAGTTATTCCCCTGTCTCAGCCTCCCAAGTAGCTGGGACTACAGGTGCCTGCCACCACACCCAACTAATTTTTATATTTTTAGTAGAGACACGGTTTTGCCATGTTTGTCAGGCTTGTCTCAAACTCCTGACCTCAAGTGATCCACCAGCCTCAGTCTTCCAAAGTGCTGGGATTACAGGCATGAACCACCACTACCGGCCGCTTTTTGTTGTTAATTTTGCTGTTTAAAATGGCCCCAACCATAGTGCCCAACTGCTGCTCAGTGTTCCTGAGCACAAGAAAGCTGCCATGTGCCTTATGGAGAACAGACACATGTTCAAAAGCTTTGCTCCAGCATGAGTTACAGTGGTGTTGGCCATGAGTTCAATGTTAACGAATCAACAATCTGTATAAAGTAAGCTGTCTTTAAACACAAACACACAGAAAACAAGGCTAAGTACTGATCAGTTGTTGAAAATGTTGTGACCAGAGGCTTGCAAGAACCTAACCCTGTTTTTCCCTTGGGAGCAGTAGTTCAGTGTTCACTAATCCAGTGCCCAGCAACTTCAGAGAACAGAATTACCTTGAATCATGAGAATCAGCTCTCATTGGAAAGAACTGCTTTGAGTGGCAGACCTGATGCAGCCCCTGAATTCTAAATGCCAAGACATCCTAATTTGGACGTGTTGATGGACAGTGTCCACACTGTTCTTGTGCAGGAGTAGTGACAGATGTGATGCAGGGCAGAGTAGCACTTGTTTCCCTAACACACATGTCCTCAATCTGACATGGTACAAAGGCGAAAACTGTGGAGTCAGTGAAGGGGCTTCACAGACAACATGCTATTTGAGCCAACACTTAGCTCAAGAATAGAGGTGGCTCCAGAATCAACCTGGCTGTAAATAGCATCACAGTTGGCCCTTAAAAAAAAAAAAATCTATAGTTTACAAGGAAAGGAAAAAGAACTACTGGAATAGAAATTTAATGAATATTCAGGTATACAATACTGTGTCTAGATAGAGGAAACATCTTACATCCACAGGGAAGAGAGATTAGTGGCAGATCCAAAGTGAAAAACCAGTGAACTGAACCTGCCTCCCTAGTTCTTAAAATTGTCTACTTTAGGCTGGTCATAGTGGCTCACGCCTGTAATCCTAGCACTTAGGGAAGCCGAGGCGGGTGAGACCATCCTGGCCAACATGGTGAAACCCTGTCTCTACTAAAAATACCAAAATTGGCTGGGCGTGGCAGCGGGTGCCTGTAGTCCCAGCTGCTGGGGAGGCTGAGGAAGGAATAACCCTGGAACCCGGGAGGTGAAAGTTGCAGTGAGCCAAAATTGCACCATTGCACTCCAGCCTGGCGACAGAGCAAGACTCCACATCAAAAAAAAAAAAAAAAAAAGAAAAAAAAAATTGTCTACTTTAACATTCTGGGTAAAAGCACGGGCACAGGCCACAGTGGGTTCTCAGTAAATCCTGATAACCTGAAAGTACTACTGTCCCTCTATTTTTCCTTTTACCTCAATCTCATTTTAATAAGACGCCTCTGCAGCCAAGAGGCAGTATGGCACAGTGGTTAAGAGTTGGATTCAGGAGCGGAAAGATCTTTGCTATTCAGCTTTTTTGTTTTGTTTTGTTTTTAGACAGAGTTTTGCTCTTGTTGCCTAGGCTGGAGTGCAATGGCGTGATCTCAGATCACTGCAACCTCCACTTCCTGAGTTCAAGCAATTCTCCTGCCTCAGCCTCCTGAGTAGCTGGGACTACAGACTACAGGACTACAGGACCACGCCTGACTAATTTTGTATTTTTAGTAGAGACAGGGTTTCACCATGTTGGTCAGGCTGGTCTCAAACTCCTAACCCCAGGTGATCCACCCACCTTGGCCTCCCAAAGTGCTGGGATTACAGGTGTGAGCCACCACGCTCAGCCCTGCTGTTCAGCTTTAGGCAAGTTACATAACTAATTTATCTGCCTCAATTTCCACATTGGTAATCTGAGTACAGTAATAGTACTTAATGCACAAATTTGTTTAAGGATTGAGATCATGTGTTCCAAGCACTTAATAGGGTGCCTAGAATATAATACAATAATTGCTCAACAAATGCTAACTAATACTATTATATATCTTTATAGCTGTCATTGACTTTTGCATTCAATAATATGATGATCTTCACGTGTACAACAGCTGTTCATGTTTGAAGAACTTTATAAATAATAATTCTTCTAAAGAAAGCCCTATGTGCTGATTTGCTTTGATTTGTTCAAATAGGGTAAATAAAACAGGCAACAGGCCCAATATTGGGCAAAGAGCTTCCTGAAGTCTTGCTTAAGTCACCTGAGATGCACATTCAGTTCAAGTGGAACAAAGCAATGCTTTGCCTTCTTGTTTCAGCTCTCATACTGTAAATAAGTGTCTTTTTTTTTTTTTTTTTTTTTTTGAGACAAGGTCTTGCTGTGTTCCCCAGGCTGGAGTACAGTGGTGAGATCAGGGTTCATGAAATCCTCTCACCTCAGCCTCCCAAGTAGCTAGGACTACAGGCGTGTACCACCACGCCTGGCTAATTTTTTTAATTTGTAGAGATGAGGTCTCCACTATGTTGCCCCAGCTGGTCACGAACTGCTGGGTTCAAGGGACCCTCTTGCCTCAGCTTCCCAAAGTGCTGGGATTACAGGTGTGAACCATGGCTGAGTTTCTTTTTTACAGTTGATCTAGTGTCTTGGTTTTCACATAGTCGTGCTTTTTATTGGAAATTTCACTGCTTAACATAGCCCCAAACTCAGTGCTGAAGTCCCACAGCTTTCTATCTCTCCGTCGTTGTGTCTTTTCTTTTGTTTTTTGTTTTGTTTGTTTGTTTGTTTTGAGATGGAATTTCACTCTTGTTGCCCAGGCTGGAATGCAGTGGTACAATCTCGGCTTACTGCAACTTCTGCCTCCCAGGTTCAAGCGATTCTCCTGCCTCAGCCTCCCAAGTAGCTGGGATTACAGGTGCCCACCACCATGCCCAGATAACTTTTTGTATTTTTAGTAGAGACAGGGTTTCACCATATTGGCCAGGCTGGTCTCGAACTCCTGACCTCAGGTGATCCACCTGCCTCGGCCTCCCAAAGTGCTGGGATTACAGGATTACAGGTGTGAGCCACCGTGCCTGGCTTTGTGTCTTTTCTTATTTGCTTTTTTCTTTCAGGGAATACATACTTCAATGTGACCTCTATTTGCTTTATTTGGTAATCAGATACCTTACAGCAAGGTAGCTTTCTCCTTTTTTTTTTTTTTTTTTTTGAGAGGGAGTTTTGCTCTTGTTGCCCAGACTGGAGTGCAATGGCGTGATCTCGGCTCACTGCAAACTCTGCCTCAAATGTTCAAGTGATTCTCCTGCCTCAGCCTCCTGAGTAGCTGGGATTACAGGCATGCGCCACTACACCTGGCTAATTTTGTATTTTTAGTAGAGACAGAGTTTCTGCATGTTGGTCAGGCTGATCTTGAACTCCTGACCTCAGGTGATCCACCTGCCTTGGCCTACCAAAATGCTGGGATTACAGGCATGAGCCACCTCGCCCGGCCAAAGGTACCTTTGTTGAGCTACAAAGTTATTCTCTGTGTCTTTAAATTCTCCCATTTTAAGCAAAGAGCAAAAGTCCAAAGCTCTCACTGCCTTTTGTAAAAGTCTAAACCTATGAGGAGATGATGTTGGGTGTCAGGAACAGGAGAGAGGAGCAGCACTTTAGAGAGAACACAGTGGGGTAAGGAAGGGGAAATATTCTTCTGGATCCTGAAGGGGAGAGAGTGTTTTCTGCAAACCTGTCCCCCACCCCATTCAAATCAACACCAGGAGGATGTGCCCCAGAGACAACGGAAAGGACTCCAGACACAGGGCTCCCAGTCCCAGCCAAGATTCCCTCACCCACAAGTGACAAAGAAGCATCAGAGCCACAGGACTTGAAGGGACCTTGTGGGCCAGGACAATGGGGACTTCTGGTGTGGCAGATGATTAAAACTGAGTCAGCAACTCGTCCTTTGTCACTGTGAGACCTGGGCACATTTGGTGTGGGGAAAGCGCCAGCAATGACTGAAAATGAATCCTGGGCCCTCATCTCAGCAAGATGAGGGGCCAGAAACCAAGTACAAGATATCTGAAAGAAAGTAAAGAAGGACAGCTTTCCTGCATATGCAGTTTGTGAGCTGAGAGTTGTAGGGACCACACAGCAAAAGGAAAGGACAGAGACTTGCTAAATGGGGATGGGAAGGAAAGAGAAATTATTACCCATAGCAGGTGGGTATAGTTACCTGGAAATTGAATTATTTTGGCCTAAGCATTATTAAATATTTCAAGGTGCTTAACTTTTCTTAAAAGCGGCCTTCAAGGCCAGGCACGGTGACTCACACCTGAAATCCCAATGCTTTGGAAGGCTGAGGCAGGAAGATTGCTTGAGCCCAGGAGTTTGAGGCTGCAGTGAGCACCGCTGCACTCCACCAGCCTTGGTGGTAGAGCAAGACCCTGTTGTTGAGGTAAACTGAGGAAAGGAGAGACCAATCCTCCTGAGAGAAACAGGAGGATTGTTTATTTTTAAGTACGCATCATCTCAGTAGATTCATATCCAAAAAGCTGAGCATTAAACAAAGACAGAGTGGGGTTTTTATAAGCGGACTTACAATAAATAAAACAAAAGCAGTTAATCATACGATAGGTCACATAATCTATAGCACAGCGTAACTTGTGGCCTCGCATAGCCGGTCACCTTGTAGCTGCATTGAAAGAAAAACAATAACTGGCTAAATGCAGACATTTGTAAAACAGAATCATGCTTAAGAAGCCTGGGAAAGGAGTAACAGTAAAAGAATTTGTCTTTCTCCTTTTTTTTCCCTTCAACCTTGCTCTGGAGAGGGGGTGTCTGGAGCCCATTCCTTTGGCCTTGGCTTCTTAAACAGTGTTATTTTATAATTGTCCTTGAAATGAGCTTGCTGCACTTTCCCCTGCTAGGCAGAGGAACACTTGTTCTTTTCTTTTTAACACTTGCCATGCCTGTTACTTTTCTTAGAGTGAATGAATGCATACTTATTTCTAAATGTCTGCCTCGGTTTCCCCCCTTTGATGCCTTTTATAAAAGAAGTTTAATAGAAGGCATTACTATTACTTAGTTCTGCCTGTAGAGACAAGTTTTCTTCTTTAGACAAAGGTTGATATTTATGCATAGCCATTAGCTGACTGGTAGTTTGCCTACCTATTATTGCCTCTATAGTTGACTGAGTGCTTCTAACAAGGAGAGGTAAGAGACAAAGGAGTATTAAGCAACTCCTAGTATGGCCAGAACCACTCCTATTAAAGTCTTGAACCCTCCAAAAAAATGAAAACTAGCCTCCAAAGAGAGAATCTGGAGACCACCCTTTCCAAGTTTGAACTGGAACATGGGCTAATTTTCTCATTCTTGCAGTTATTTCCATAACTGCCTTTCCATTGTCATCGATTTCCAGGCAGCAATTTGGTAGATTGAACTTTCCACATGCTCCTCCTTCCTAGGCTAGGAGGTAGTCTAAAGCTAATCTGTTCTGATAGATAGTGTTCCTCTTTTCTATGGCTTGTTGGGCCAGATGGGTCCCGGTTCTCTTTTCGATAACGTATACGAAGGTTGCTGGGTATGTGTGTATGTAGACATGTATGGGGTAACCTGTAGTCCACATGGATAAGTCTGGCTTTAGAATACTGAAATTTATAGGATTACAGGTTTTTGCTTCACAATCTGGTTTCATCGGCATTTTGGTAAGTATAATTGACCATTGTTGTGTGCTAGGGTGCCATGATATGCAATACCGACAATCTTTCTCTGGGGTCCCAGGGGAACAAGGTGGAGTTGCTCTTGGCATGCATATTTATTTGTAGTTATTTCTATAGTATCTTTGCAAAGGTAAGTTTCCACAGACGGGTGAGTCTTGGTATGCTACCTGACAGGCATCAAAATACGGAGAAATAGGCCCCCAGTGAAAGGGACGCACCCTGGTTTGGTTTAAGAGGGGAACTTCTTTTGACGCTGCACGAATTTCAAACCATTCACCAGTTGAAAACTTGGGGTCATTCATTTATGCAGCCAACAGACACATGAAAAAATGCTCATCATCACTGGTCATCAGAAAAATGCAAATCAAAACCACAATGAGATACCGTCTCACACCAGTTAGAATGGCCATCATTAAAAAGTCAGGAAACAACAGGTGCTAGAGAGGATGTGGAGAAATAGGAACACTTTTACACTGTTGGGGGGAGTGTAAACTAGTTCAACCATTGTGGAAGATAGTGTGCCGATTCCTCAAGAATCTAGAACTAGAAATACCATTTGACCCAGCAATCCAATTACTAGGTATATATGCAAAGGATTATAAATCATGCTACTATAAAGACACATACACACGTATGTTTATTGCGGCACTATTCGCAATAGCAGACTTGGAACCAACCCAAATGTCCATCAATGATACACTGGATTAAGAAAATGTGGCACATATACACCATGGCATACTATGCAGCCATAAAAAAGGATGAGTTCATCTCCTTTGTAGCAACATGGATGAAGCTGGAAACGATCATTCTGAGCAAACTATTTCAAGGACAGAAAACCAAACACTGCATGTTCTCACTCATAGGTGGGAATTGAACAATGAGAAAACTTGGACACAGGGCAGGGAACATCACACACCAGGGCCTGTCATGGGGTGGGGGGCGGAAGGGAGGGATAGCATTATGGGAAATACCTAATGTAAATGACGAGTTAATGGGTACAGCAAACCAACATGGCACATGTATACATACGTGACCAACTTGCACGTTGTACATATGTACCCTAAAACTTAAAAAAAACTTAGCGTCATAAGATACATAAGGTTGGTTATTTCCTGGGCCACAAATTCAGTAGGTGGTCTGATTATAAGCAGAAGTTCCTAAGCGAGTCCCTGTACACTCATAATAATTATGGTACAATAGAGTTCTAGTTATATTGTTTCTAGACCAAGTAGTATGTGTATAATGGGGAAACCCTTCTGTGGGTGCTTCTGTGTACAGAATTGGTGGGTTCTTGGTCTCACTGACTTCAAGAATGAAGCCGTGGATTCTCGCGGTGAGTGTTACAGTTCTTAAAGGCGGCATGTCTGGAGTTTATTCCTTCTGGGGGGTTCGTGGTCTCGCTGGCTCAGAAGTGAAACTGCAAACCTTCGGGATGAGTGTTACTGCTCTTAAGGCGGCACGTCTGAAGTTGTTCGCTCCTCCCGGTGGGCTCGTGGTCTTGCTAGCTTCAGCAGTGAAACTGCAGACCTTGGCGATGAGTGTTACAGGTCATAAAAACAGTTTGGACCCAAAGACCGAACAACAGCAAAATTTACTGCAAAGAGCGAAAGAACAAAACTTCCATAACATATAAAGGGACCGGAGCGGGTTGCTACTGCTAGCTCGGGCAGCCTGCTTTTATTCTCTTATCTGGCTCCATCCACATCCTGCTGATTGGCCCATTTTACAGAGAGCCGAGAGGTCCGTTTTGACAGGGTGCTGATTGGTGCGTTTACAATCCCTGAGCTAAACCTAAAGGTTCTCCACATCCCTACTAGATTAGCTAGATACAGAGTGTCGATTGGTGCATTCACAAACCCTGAGCTAGACACAGGGTGCTGATTGGTGTGTTTACAAACCTTGAGCTAGATACAGAGTGCCGATTGGTGTATTTACAATCCCTTAACTAAACATAAAGGTTCTCCAAGGCCCCACCAGAGTAGCTAGATACAGAGCGTCAATTGGTGCATTCACAAACCCTGAGCCAGACACAGGGTGCTGATTGGTGTGTTTAGAAACCTTGAGCTAGATACAGAGTGCTGATTGGTGTATTTACAATCCCTGAGCTAGACATAAAGGTTCTCCAAGTCCCTACCCATCAGGAACCCTATTGGCTTCACCCAGTGGATCCCGCACGGGGCTGCAGGCGGAGCTGCTTGCTAGTCCCGCGCGGTGTGCCTGCACTCCTCAGCCCTTGGGTGGTGGATGGGACTGGGCGCTGTGGAGCAGGGAGCGGTGCTCGTCGGGGAGGCTTGGGCTGCACAGGAGCCCGCGGAGGGCGGGGGGGAGGCTTAGGCATGGTGGGCTGCAGGTCCCCAGCTCTGCCCCGAGGGAAGGCAGCTAAGGCCCAGCGAGAAATTGAGTGCAGCGCTGGTAGGCCGGTAGTGCTGGGGGACCCAGCACACCCTTCGCAGCTGTTGGCCCGGGTGCTAAGCCCCCTCATTGCCCGGGGCTGGCAGGGCCGGCCGCCTGGCCGGCTGCTCTTGAGTGCGGGGCCCGCCGAGCCCACACCCACCCGGAACTCCTATTGGCCGGCAAGCACTGCGCGCAGCCCCGGTTCCTGCCCGCGCCTCTCCCTCCACACCTCCCTGCAAGCTGAAGGAGCTGGCTCTGGCCTCAGCCAGCTCAGGAAGGGGCTCCCACAGTGAAGCGGCGGGCTGAAGGGCTCCTCAAGTGCCGCCAAAGTGGGAGCCCAGGCAGAGGAGGCGCCGAGAGCGAGCGAGGGCTGTAAGGGCTGCCAACGCCACAGCTGCCAGCACATTGTCACTTCTCACTTCTATCATGGTGAAGGGGGGTAACAACAGCAAAACAATGTACAGCATATTCATATCCAGCAAGGACAAAAGAGGTCCTTACCTGGGGAAAGAGGTTGAGCACAGCAACAAAACAATAGTAAAACAGTTAGTATTACAGGAAAACTACTAGTCCTAAGATTTCTAACTATATTTACTTGCTTGAGGATTCCTCAAGCTTCAGGCCTGTATAGACTAGTCAGCTTCTGGTGTGTGACTAGAGCAAGGCTTGTTTCCTCAAGCTTCAGCCGTGCATAGACTGGTCAGCCTCTGGAGTGACCAGAGCAGGGCCGTTGTCCTCAGCAGCAACTCGTTCTTGTCGCAGGATCAGCCGGGGCAAATGGTCTGGGTTCTGCCAACTGGTTTACTTGTACCTGAGCTGCCAGTTTCAGCCAACTGTGATGGATCCAAGGCATAACACCTGCAACTTTAACAGCAGTGGGAGTGGACAAGATTACCGTATGGGGCCCATCCCACATGGGTCTTAGGGAAGTTGGGTTCTACTTTTTAACTTAAACAACAGAATCTCTAGGTTTAAAGCAGTGTCAGGTTTATAAGCATTTTTTCATGTACCTAATTATGAACACTTTGCATGGCTATTTCTAAAGCCTGCATTTGTTTTGTTAAAGTCAATCCGCTAGTTCCTGGAGATCAACTTTAATTTGACCTATGATTTGGGTGTGGCCAGCTGAACAAAATCTTATAGGGCAAATACCCAGTTTGTTTGGTGGGGGTGCACCTGACTCAGAGGAGGACCACAGGCAAAACCTGATCCTTTCTCAGATGAGTTTCCTGGCAATATTTCTGCAGTAGCTGCTTGAGTGTCCAGTTCATGCGTTCCACTTTTTCTGAACTTTGTGGCCGAAGGCTGTGTGTAGCTTCCATTTTATTTTTAACAGTTTTGTTAAATCTTGCACTATTTCAGCTACAAATGCCGACCCATTGTCTGACTTTAAAGTTAGAGGCAGTCCAAACCTGAGGGTAATGTCTCTTAACAGTACTTTAGTCACTTCTCGTGCTTTTTCTGTCCTGGTGGGGGAGGCCTCAATCCATCCTGAAAAAGGTGCAAACAAACACCAGCATATACCAATAGCCTCTGGCATGAGGCATTTCGGTAAAGTTTATAAGCAAATCTCACAAGGAATGAAGGCATGGTTCCTTCACCTGTTCAGTTTCCCAGAGGAGGGATTCTTTTTCTCCCCACCTTTGTAACTTTGTATAGTGGCGTAGCCATCAGTGAGAAATTTAGAATCCAGATATGGCAGAATCCTGCTGCCTTCAACTTCTAATGTGACCATGGGCTCCTGGAGACCTAACGAAAAGGAGCCTGGTCTGTCCTAGTCCTCACATCCTTCAGCTCCTGCAAGCCCGATTAGATGAGCATCTGGTTTTTCTAAGGTGTGGCAGCCCTTGGCCAATGACTTCTTTATACCACAGCTTTTACCACTCTCTTTATTACCTTCTGGACATTTATCCTTCCAGGTTCTTTTTGAGTCTCGCACATTGATCTCTTTCTAGCCTTGTCGGGCTCTCAAATCCCTGCCTAACTTGACCCCTTCCACGTCCACGTCCGTGTCCACGTCCTCTCACATTGCTAATCTCTTTTTCTATAAAGACTACTGCCAACAGATCGGCATTTTTCTTAAGTCTTCACTCTGCTTTCTTTTTCCTTCTTGAGTTCTGCTCCTACAGCTGGCAGGGCCAGGCACACGGGCTCTGCCCCCACGCACGCACTGCCATTGGTCTTTTCTGTTTCTTTCCAATTTTCCTTTTTACTTTCTCCTTTCCTTTTTCACACTTACTCTTACTTTCTCCCTTCCTTCTCCTTTGCTCTTCTCCTTTGCTCTTCTCCCAGTGCCGGTGCCGGTCCCTGCCTCCCTCTTTTTCCAGATAGAGCCAGGCTGGGGAAAGGGACTTAACCCTTAGCGTGCCTAGCTGCCTGGTGCCGTGCTTGTTGCTTTTGCTCTTTCCCATTTGTTTCCTGGTCACGGTTAACATACACCTTGGTGGCCACTTTTATAAGCTGGGTGGCATTCATGCCTGCAGCTTCCGCTTGATGTCACCCTGGGCTTGCCCTACAAATGCTGTGTTTACCATGCGCTGATTTTCAGCAGCCTCAGGGTCAAATGGGGTGTAAAACCAGGATGCTTCACAAAGTCTCTGATAAAAGTGACTTAGGCTCTTGTCAGCTCCCTGAAGCACTTCTGAAATCTTCCTTATATTAATTGCTTTCTTTTTATTAGCTCTTATCCCCTGCAAAAGCGACCTTTCGGTACCTCTGCAAACGCTGAAGCTGAGTTGCATCCTCCGGGTCCCAACTGGGGTCTTGGTCTGGGAACTGACCCTGAGCGTATGCCTGAGCATTCACTGTGTCTTCTGGTGCCTGGGCTTCCAGCCAGAGGAGAGCTGCCTGTGTTACTCTCCTACACTCCTCAGTGTTAAATAATGTGAGGAGGAGCTGCCTGCAGTCTGGCCAGGTTGGACTGTGTGTCAGAAAGATGGATTCCATCAGATCTATAAGAGCTTGGGGCTTCTCCATGTAGGAGGGAGTATGGTGTTTCCAGTTTAAAAGATCAGTGGTTGAAAAGGCTGGTAGATGAAAGTCCGTCGGCCCCCTGGACCTGGCCTTGGTCATCATAATAAATGGGTTCTCGCGTCTCCCTGAGAGGCATTTGCATAGCTCAAGCATGGCCAGGTCTGAGATGGCCTGCTTGACTATCTTGACTTCCTTTCCTGATCTCTCGAGGCTCCGATTCTCCCCTTTGGGGTGAAACTTGGGGCGTGTTAGCTGCTGAATCTGGTTCCTGGAGGGCTGTTAGCCTTGGTAAGGGGGGGTAGCCTGGGACATATGGAGAAAGAATCTCTGTTCCCTCTGGTAGCTCCTGCAAAACTGGCTTCTCTAGCTTTCTCTGGGACTTCCCTTTAACTCTGTGTCTGCCAGTGAAGCTGCTAAATAGTGCTGGATCTAGGCCGGTCTTGTCTGTGCTATATTTAACCGTGAATCAATTTAAGGAAATTTGTCTGGGTACCCTGGCTGTCCTCCAACCCCTGTCACCACCTTAAATGCATGGCCAATTATTCCTATCTATAGTTCTTTTGGTCAGCCATCCCACACTAAAAGGCCATTTTAATTCACAGACAGTTCCCAAACTTTAGGGGGTTAGCTTAACTCCATAATCCCTTGCAAAACCTTTCTTAAAGTTTTGTAACGTGCAGTCCAATGGAGTAAGTTTTGATGACTTTCCTCCCATCATCCCTTTATGGCGCCGCACAATCACTCTCGCACACTCACTCTTCCTCTCGTTTCAGACGACTATACTGTCTCCTATTATGGGAGTTTTCAGATGCTGCTTGGCTTTGGAGAGTTCTTTATTTCTGCTACAACTCTGAGCTGTAGGGAAGCTCCTATTAGCCATATGCAGATCGCCACTAGTCTTAGTTGACCCTACACTTTCTCAGAGCATATAGTCCATGCTAAGAGATCTGTGACTCCCAACTTCGTGGCTGATGAGTCTAATTAGGCTCCTCCGTTCACACATTTTCACACACTTTCGCACTCCCAGTTCCCGTGTTCATAACCGGGGTGGTGCGCCACTCTTGCCTCCTCTAGTTTCCCAGTTGCGGTGGTAAGCCACTCTCGCCACCTCCAGTTTCCCAGTTGGGGTGGCAAGCCACTCTCACCACCTCCAGTTTCCTAGACAACTTAGCGAGCCACTCCCGTGTCCTGTGTCAGCTGGGGTGTGAGTTTCATCCAAATTGACAAGCCACTCCAGGTGCCCCCAGCCCCTCTGAGTCGGACTATTCAGCCCACCCTGGGAGGTGATCAGGCTCCCCTTCCATCCCATTGGGATGGGTCCTGCCTTGGGCCCTAAAACCTTACTGCAGTTTCTGAAGCACGCTATTTCTGAAATCGTCCTGTGGCCCTTCTTTAGGTTTCGTTGTGCTGCTGGGTAGGAGCACTGGGTCATAGGAGAGCTAATCATCCCTCCGAGCTGAAGTTCTCCCGGCGGCGCCTGAGGTCACAGGTTTTCTGAGGCCCAGGGCTCCAACCCCTAAAGGCAAAGGAGACAGTAAGCCTGCCATCTCCCGTCCCTTCGTGGTCGCCAAAAATGTTGCAGGAAACTGAGGACCGGAGAGACTGATATGGAAAACAGGAAGATTGTTTATTTTAGGTACGCACTGGCTCAGCTTTTTGGATATAATTCCACTGAGCCAGTGCGTACCTAAAATAAACAATCCTCCTGTTCTCCATATCAGTCTCTCCGGTCCTCAGTTTCCCACAACACTGTCTCAAACAAAAACAAGGCCAGGCACAGTGGCACTTGCCTATAATCACAGCACTTTGGGAGGCCAAGGCGGGTGGATCACCTGAGATCTAGAGTTCAAGACCAGTCTGGTCAACGTGGTGAAACCCTGTCTCTATTAAAAATACAAAAATTAGCTGGGCATGGTGGTGCACACCTGTAGTTCCAGCTACTCGGGAGGCTGAGGCAAAGAATCGCTTGAACCCAGGAGGCAGAGGTTGCAGTGAGCCTAGATCACGCCACTGCACTCCAGCCTGGGTGACAGAGCAAGACTCTGTCTCAAAACAAAACAAAAAAAATGAAAACAAACAGACAAAGAAGTGTTCTTCACAGGAGGGATTATGAGAAAATCAAGAAAAAGCTTTTTTTTTTTTTTTTTTTTTTTAAGGCTGGTCAAGCGAAGGAGCGGTGCTGGAGAAGGAACAAGGAAATCTGTAACTGGCTGTGATAAGTTAGTTGTAAACACCACTGCAAGAAAAAGCCATGTTACATTCTTCTGTAAGTTAAAACTCAATGTCTGGGCTGGAAACACAACTGAATTAAGAAGTGGAGGCTCCATCTCAGTGAAAAATGTGGAAAACAGCATTTTTAATAAACTACCCAACACCAGATTAACTGGATTAAGGGAAGACTCTACGGGAATTTTAATGTGGAGATGGTTTTCTTCCCTTCTGCCTTATTTCTGACACCGAAGATTTTAATTAAAAAAAGGAGATCACCGGGATGGTAATGAGATGATTATGCCAGACTAATTTTGACTCATTGTAATAACAACAACCTTAATAATAATACCATGACAGGTTTTAATCTCTAACGTTATTTTAAAAATAGAATCATATCCTGAAGGCAAACCCCCTCATTTTGGTATTGGATTTAGTAGTCTAAATTCCATTATGATGATACTGACTTGTCTATTTCAATAAGTTAAACAAACATATACACAGACACACACACACATCTTCCTGCCCCAAGGGACAAGAAAATTGAATTTATATCTACTTTCTCTGCAAAAATTGAGCTGGAAAAGCGAGGCATTATTCTCAGTGTGTATTGTCCATCAGGGATGGCAAATTTAAACAACTGTTTATATGCCAGGAGGGTCGAGTCAGGTTTATGCATTAGAGATCACCCACCCACCCCATCTAAAGAGACAACATTGATTCACTCTAGCAGATGGCAGACCTCTGAGGGGATGAACACCCAGCTAGGCCTCCCAGTTTTTAAAAGTAAGCTGGCTGGCCAGGTGCGGAGGCTCACACCTGTAATCCCAGCACTTTGGGAGGCCAAGGCAGGCGGATCACAAGGTCAAGAGATCAAGACCATCCTGGCCAACATGGTGAAACCCCGTCTCTACTAAAAATACAAAAATTAGCCGGGCGTGGTGGAGCGCGCCTGTAGTCCCAGCTACTCCAGAGGCTGAGGCAGGAAAATCGTTTGAGCCTGAGAGGTGGAAGTTGTAGTGTAGGTTATCTATTCATGCCCTTAGCCCACTTTTTGCAATTGTGAATTGTGCTGCTATAAACATGTGTGTGCAAATATCTTTTTCGAATAATGACTTATTTTCCTCTGGGTAGATATCCAGTAGTGGGATTGCTGGATCAAATAGTAGTTCTGCTTTTAATTATTTATGGAATCTCCACACTGTTTTCCATAGTGGTTGTACTAGTTTATATTCCCACCAGCAGTGTAGAAGTGTGTTATGTTCACTGCATCCACACCAACATCTATTTTTTTTTTTTTTTTTTAAGATGGAATCTGACTCTGTCACCCAGGCTGGAGTGCAGTGACGTGATCTCTGCTCACTGTAACCTCTGCCTTCCGGGTTCAAGCAATTCTCCTGCCTCAGACTCCCGAGTAGCTGAGACTACAGGCATGTGCCACCACACCTGGCTAATTTTTGTATTTTTAATAGAGATGGGGTTTCACCGTGTTAGCCAGGATGGTCTGGATCTCCTGACCTCATGATCCACCTGCCTTGGCCTTCCAAAGTGCTGGGATTACAGGTGCGAGCCACCGTGGCCGGCCACCAACACCTAATGTTTTTTGATTTTTTGATTATGGCCATTCTTGCAGGAATAAGGTGGTATCGCATTGTGGTTTTGATTTGCATTTCCCCCATCATTAGTGATGTTAAGCATTTTTTCATGTGTTCGTTGTCCATTTGTAGATCTTCTTTTGAAAATTGTCTATTCATGCCCTTAGCCCACTTTTTGATGGGATTGTCTTTTTCTTACTGATTTGTTTGAGTTTGTTGTAGATTCTGGATATTAGTCTATTGTCAGATGTATAGATTGCGAATTTTCTCCCACTCTGTAGGTTGTCGGTTTACTCTGCTGACTGTTCCCTTTGCCATGCTCTTTAGTTTAATTAGGTCCCAGCTATTTATCTTTGTTTTTTACTGTATTTGCTCTGGGTTCTTGGTCACGAAATCCTTGCCAATGTCTAGAAGGGTTTTTCCAATGTTATCTTCTATAATTTCTATAGTTTCAGGTCTTAGGTTTAAGATCTTAATCCACCTTCTTCTTCTCTTTTTGAGATGGAGTCTCACGCTGTCACCCAGGCTGGAGTGCAGTGGCCCAATCTCAGCTCACTGCAAACTCCATCTCCCGGGTTCAAGCAATTCTCCCACCTCAGCTTCCCGAGTACCTGGGACTACAGACCAGTGTCACCATGCCCAGCTAATTTTTGTATTTTTAGTGGAGACAGGGTTTCACCATGTTGGCCAGGCTAGTCTCAAACTCCTGATCTCAGGTGATCTGCCCGCCTCAGCCTCCCTAAGTGTTGGGATTACAGGCATGAGCCACCTCACCCGGCCCCTTAATCCATGTTGAGTTGATTTTTGTATAAGGTGAGAGATGAGGATCCAGTTTCATTCTCCTACGTGTGACTAGCCAATTATCCCAGCACCATTTGTTGAAAAGGGTGTCCTTTTTCCACTTCATGTTTTAGTTTGCTTTGTTGAAGATCAATTGGCTGTAGGTATGTAGGTTTATTTCTGGGTTCTTTATTGTTTTCCGCTGGTCTATGTGCCCATTTTTATACCAGTACCAGCACCTTGCTGTTTTGGTGACTATGGCCCTATAGTATAGTTTGAAATCAGGTAGTGTGATGCCTCCAGATTTGCTCTTATCCCTTAATATTAAATACTATAATTCTGAATTATCAAAAAGCCTTTAATACTTAACTTTATTTCTGGGTTTTGAGAGATACTTATTTAATAAAAATAAACCATTTTATCACTTCACATAATTTTAGTTCACTGGTTAATTCTATTAAATATTTAAAGAACTAATCCCAAGCCAACACAAGCTCTTTCAGAAAACAGAGCGTGGAACTTTTCCCAACTAATTCTATGAGGCCACTATTACCCTGATAAAGGCATCAAAAGAAAAGAAAACTACAGACTAATGTCCCTTATGAGCTCAGATGCACAAATCCTTAACAAAATATTAGCAAATAGGATCCACCAATACAAAAAAGGATTATGCACTGTGACCAAGTGGAATTTATCCCACATAATTTTGGAGGTTATCTTCCCATGTAATTTTGGGGATAACCCTCCCCTCCCATAATATAATGTTAACAAATTGAACTCTGGATATCACTTATGGCTTTGTCTAGACAGTGAAAACTTTAACATGAAGTCATCGTACTGATGGGAAACTATTATTGTTAGTATTAGAGTAATGAGAAGCAGAGGATGTTGAAAGGAGTCTCAGTTGGTGTGGGAGTGGAACTGCCCTATGCGTTTTTCTTGCCTGCTGCATAGATAGAGCCAATTTACTGAGACAGCATTACTGCAATACAGAAAGAGTTCAATAAATGCAGAGCCAGCTAACAGGAGACTGGAGTTTTCTTACTCAAATCAGTCTCCCCGAAAATTCAGAGACCAGGCTTTTTAAAGGATAATTTGGTGGGCAGGAACTAGGGAGTGGGGAATGCTGATTGGTCAGGTGAGGGATGAAATAATAGGCTGTTGAAGTGGGTTTTTCTTGCTGTCTTCCGTTTCTGAGTGGGATCACAGAACTAGCTGAGCCAGTTTACCGGTCAGGGTGGGGCCAGCCGGTCCATCAGAATTGGGGGACTGACTGAAACATATCTCTAACACCAATCTTAGGTTTTCAATAGTGATGTTATTCATAGGAGCAACTGGGGAGGTTAGGAATCTTATGGCCTCTGGCTACACGATGCCTTAGCAATGACTTGTAATCTTGTAGCTACTTTGTTAGTTTTACAAAGGTGAGCTGGTCCCCAAGCCAGGAGGGGGTTTGTTTTGGGAACGTGCTGTTCTCATCTTTGTTTCAAAGTTAAACTATAAACTCAATTCCTCCCATAGTTAGCTCAACCTACACCCAGGAATGAACAAGGACACCTTGGAGGTTAAAAGCAAGATGGAGTCGGTTAGGTCAGATTTCTTTCACTGTTGTCATTTTCCTATGTCAGATTTTTCTCACTGTCATAATTTTTGCAAAGCCGGTTTTAGAAGAATCAGGGACTCAGGCTGACTCTAACAGGAGTATGATTTTGTGTCAGAGAAGAGGGCAGTTATAGAGGAATGTTCCAGAGGTAGAGGGAATGGAATGTGTAAAATGAACTTCTCTGTCTATTCTAATAAAAGGAGGGCTGGCCAGAAAGAAGGAGACCAGAGAGAAAGAACAAGCACAACCTACAGAAGCTTCTCCTTTAACACCATGTATGAAACAATGAATAAAGCCCTCATCCATGCTGGCAGATGCTTAACAAGGTCAGTTTCTCTTCCCTTTAAGGATAATAATTTTAAAATAATCATACCATCTAGTAATTATATTTTACCTCTATTTTATCTTTAAAAGATCGGAATTAGGTTTCCTTTCTGTACTTCGCAAATAAGCAGCACATCTGGCCAGCTCCCAAGAATTTGTCAAGGGTCATAAACATTGCATGGGCTGGACTAATTGTGGCTACTTTCATTCTCTCTGATAAGTTTCATTTCCTTCCCTGAAACTTCATGAACTTCCTTTGGCGTATAGCTAATGAGAGCATGTGGGATGGGCTGAGACCTTTATCATCTTCAGACATTTGTGTTAAATTGAATATTGTGATGTATCTTTTATGGTCAGCCTTATCAAATGCTAGCTCAAGGAGGACAGTTGCTAGCTCAGTTCGAGGCTGCAGAAAAATGGAAGAGAATGAAAGATGATTCTTGCCTTTGTGCAGTTAGCATTCTAGTTTGAAAATACAAACATAATGCACATAATGTAACATGTGACTACAAATCTGTAACTACCATGCATTGAGCAACTACTGTGGGACAGACATTGTGCCTACATAAACACACACACTTTAATTCTCACAAAAACCAGGGAGGAGATAGGGTTAACCCCCGCTCCTGCCCCCACCCCTTTTATGAGAAAACTGAGACTTAGAGAAATTGACTCCCCAAAGGTCACCTAGCTAGACAGTGGTGGAACCAGGTTTTGAACTCAGGCAGAGATGTTCCAGGACAAAAGCAGCTTCAGTGAATAGTTGTATCAAGTTTTAAGGACTGAGAAATTTATATTGAATTTTTCTGCAGCCTTAGGCAAGTTATTTCATTTATAGGAGCCTCGTTTTTCCTTATCTGTGAAATGGCTCTTTCTTCATTGGGTTGTTCTGAGAGTGAATGAGATGATGCATGAAGCCCGGCAGCACATTTCAAGTGTATAATAAAAGCTCGGTAAGGTCAATAAGTGAATCAGTGAACTCACATCACTGGTAACCCCTCCAACTCACATCACTGGTAACCCCTCGAACTCACATCACTGGTAACCCTCAGAGGGGACTCAGGCTCCTCAAATCTCAGGATCTGTGTTGACTACAGACCTCACTGTTTTTCTTAAACAAAAATCCTGAAATCCAGGCTGGGCGCAGTGGCTCACGCCAGTAGTCCCAACACTGGGAAGCTGAGGCGGGAGGATTGCTTGAACCCAGTAGTTCAAGACCAGCCTGGGCAACACAGTGAGACCTTGTCTCTTAACAACAAGTCCAAAGGGAATCATGGCCTCCACAATCCAAGTACAGCTAAACAGTTAACTGCCCACGCTCTTTTCCTTAATTCTGTACAACCTCCCTGGGGTTTCTGGTTCTTTGGCAAGTGAGAGACGTGCCCCTCAGCACTGGGTGAGCACACCGGGCTTGAATTTTAAAAAAGGAGAATCCGCCGGGCACGGTGGCTCACGCCTGTAATCCCAGCACTTTGGGAGGCCGAGGCAGGCGGATCACTTGAGGTCAGGAGCTCGAGACCAGCTTGGGCAATATGGTGAAACCCCGTCTCTAGGAAATAATTTTTAAAATAAGCTGGGTGTGGAGGCGTGCGCCTGTACTCGAGGAGGCTGAGGCATGAGAATTGTTTGAGCCCAGGAAGTCGAGGCTGCGATGAGCGGCGATAGCGCCACTGCACTCCAGCCTGAGTGACAGTGAGACTCTGTCTCAAAAAAAAAAAAAAAAAAAAAAGTAAAAGCTCTCAGGGAGCGACTTTTCCCTTGGATAAGGCAGGCACACGCTAAGTCCCCTCTCCATCGGGGACCTTGGGGACAAACAGAACGGTGCGCATTTCCCTCCCCCGTCCCCATTCGGTCACTGCCACGGGCTGTACACCGGCGGGGGAAGGACGGGGGCCGGGAGGCAAGGAGGAAGGGCTTCGCCGCCAGTCTGTCCCTAACCAGTCTGCCTCTCAGCCCCTGCCCGAGGCGGAGGCGGTGCCCGGGGTTGGGCCAAGCGTGACCGCGGGTCGGCGGGGCGTGTTTAAGACCGCGGCGTGCGCGCCCGCCCCGCGCCAGCTCCCGGCCCCGGCACAGGAGCCCCGGCGCTCCCCGCGCCGCCCCGCGCAGGCGCCCCCGCCCCGCCGTCGCCGCCGCAGCCAGGAGCCGCCGCACCATGCCCCGCATAGATGCGGACCTCAAGCTCGACTTCAAGGATGTCCTGCTCCGACCTAAGCGGAGCAGCCTCAAGAGCCGAGCCGAGGTGGGGGCCGTTCGGAAGTCGCAGTGGGGTGGGATTTTTTTTTTCCGGGTGGCGCGGGGCAAGTGGGTGGAAGGGGGTGGCACTGGGTTACCCTGCCTGCCTAGGTGTTTGAGGCTGGGGCGCTGCGCCCCCGTTCGCCCGCCCCAGCACCTGCCAGGACGTGAGATGACTTTAAGGGCGGTGATACGGGGGCCCATGAAATTCTCTACACGTCGGTCCCGTTGGGTGGCCTAGGGGAAGTTCACAGTGAAACTTGACCACAGATGAGCAGAGATCCAGTGGCCAGTTGGTTTAGAAGGAATGGGGGGTACAAGGGCGCTTATAGCAAGAAAAGGAAACTGGAGCTAGGAGAGAGAGGACGAGAAAAACAACTGCAGATCCCGGTGATTTTTGGCAGCGTCTCCTAGTGCTGAGAATTGCTGCCGCTTTCGCTTCGGGTCCAGCGGTGGAACTTCGTGAACGCGTCTGAAAAACCAGGAGAACCCAGGGCACAAGTTCAGGGTTTCCTTTCTGAGTTTGGCGGCCTTGCTGGCAGTGGGGCTTGGGGACTCTGCGGTACTGGACAGCCCGCGGTCCCAGCCTAGCCCTGGAGAAGCGTTTTGAAAGCTTTGGGGTGGGAGAGGTGGGGGCGAATTGGAAGCCTTGGGCATTTCCCTGGTTCTGCCTGGATGTACTCAAATCCTAAGGAACAGGTGGAGACCGGACTGGAAATAGCCTGAGGCTGGGCGAAGGGAGGCCAGTCCCTGAAGGATAAACTAGTTGCCCTGAAAGGCAGAGTGCCCCGGGGTGGTGTGCGCTGGTGACTCTGGCTTTGCTGAGAGCTGGAGAGGAAGGTGAGGAAACTGGACACGGCTGAAGGCTGGGGCTGAAGGAGTAAACACTAGGAGGCTGGGCCAACCTGCACAGCTCCGTCCATCCAGCTCCACAAACAAAACCATAAATAAATCCCCTCAGCAAAGAAGTCCGCTGTCCACTCCGGTGCCAGGCCTAACTGCAGTGCCTGGGGCTGCCAGCCGAGGGCTTGCTTGGATTGGGGAAGCCTCCGCGTTAGCCAATGACTAAACCAAGTGGCCTTCTGTAAGCAGCAGCATTGGCTGGTTTGGAGCCCGGCAGGACTGGAGGAGGTGGGGGAGGAATGATTAAAGCTTATCGCCCCAGATTGGGTGACCCTGTGCCTGTCCCTCATGACCTTTCAGGTGCTAAAGAGGGGGCCTCTCTTGGAACAAAAACAGTTTGGAAGGCAGGCCTGGGCCTCTGGAAGCATGAGCTGTAGCCAATTCCTAAGGCAAGACCAAGATGAAATAGGGGGATTCTGGATATGCTAATAATTTGGTGGTCTCAATATTCTTTAAATATTCAAAATGTATTTAGAAGAGAGAAACTTATTTTTCAGAAAATTGGATGTTCAAAACAAAGATATACCTATTTTCTGAACCAGAAAACATGTTGAGAAGATAAAATATTGAACATTAATGTAATAGGGCCAGGCACAGTAGCTCACACCTGTAATCCCAGCACTTTAGGAGGCTGAGGTGGAAAGATTGCTTGAGGCCAGGAGTTTGAGACCAGCCTAGGCAACATAGCAAGACCCCAGTTCTACAAAAATTTAAAAAATCAGCCAGGGCAGTTGTGCACACCTCTAGTCCCAGCTATTTGGAAGGCTGAGGCGGGAGGATGGCTTGAGCCCACGAGTTGGAGATTACAACAAAAATTTAAAAAATTAGGGCAGTGGTGCTCACCTGTAGTGCCAGCTACTTGGAAGGCTGAGGCGGGAGGATGGCTTTAGCCCAGGAGTTGGAGGTTACAGTGAGCTATGATGGTGCCACTGCACTTCAGCCTGGACAACCCTGTCTCTAAAGCTAAAATGAAATTTATGTAATAGAATGAATTACTCCTTCTCAGGGAATACTGTCACCTCATGCGACAATGTCATGCAACACTTGGCTTCACAATTTGGGCAGATTGTAACTACTAATGTTCCAGTTTGGGGTGGCACCTTTGAAATCTTCATGTACACATTGCAGTGAGAACTCAGTGCCCTTGAGGAGTCTCTTTTGTATTTTTATGTTCGTGGGAGTTTGCCAGCCACAGGCCTGGAGACTCAGGTTAACCAGCATTGCCTTTCTAATCGGTTGCCATGATGGTTTAGCTCCCTGATGCGTGAGGCTGCTGCCTGGCTGGCCACCCCCATGATCTGACTTTACTTGCCTCAGTGGCGTTGAGGGATCTAGTTAGGCCTCCCTAATCCCCTCTCAATGTTTTCTCAGTTTGCTTGTTGATGCCTGAAATTTTTCATAGGCAGATAAAAACTTTTCCTTGCACAATCAGAAGCTTAAAATATGTGCATCCTGGCAGAAGTAATATCTGGAGGCAAATGGGAAACTGAACGGTAGATGACCGACATTGAGCCTAACAGCGGATTTGTACGGAGCCAGGAAAGAGAACGTACACCCTGGGAGTAGAGTCTGGCTGGGGGAGGAGGGTTTTGACAGCTGATGATGGGCTTATCCTCGTGACAGTTTTGCTAAGAGCCAGGCCCAGCAATGGATCATCAGGCTTATAAGCAGGAAACGGACAGTAAGAGTGATCTCCCCCTCAGAAGCTTCAGGACTCCTACAAGGACATTTCCACCAGCCTCCCATAAATGAACATGAATGAGATGAATCTGAGGTCACCTCTGAGAGGCAAAGAATACAGGTAGCAGTGGCCCAGGTGACCTTCGCCTGGATTCTCCAGGGAGGCATTCATCTCTCAAATGTCCAACCCCTGGCATGGAAGAGTAAAGCACCACAGGGTCACGTGGGGACATTTGGATAATCTTTTTCTGAGAAGTGACGAGTTTGTGGATTGAGGCAAGACCTTTGTTTACATCTGATACCCTGGGGAGCCTGCATTCTCCCTGAGTGTTTTCTTCCTTAGAACCCATTTCTGGCTCTAACATTCTACTCTAGTCCTTAAGCTAGTAAGAATGTACTTATTTATTTATTTATTTATTTATTTATTTATGTAGAGACGGAGTCTCACTCTGTCACCCAGGCTGGAGTGCAGTGGTGTGATCTCGGCTCGCTGCAACCTCCGCCTCCTGGGTTCAAGCGATTCTCCTTCCTCAGGCTCCTGAGAAGCTGGGATTACAGGCACCCACCACACTCGGCTGATTTTTGTATTTTTAGTAGAGATGGGGTTTCACCGTGTTGGCCAGGCTGGTCTTGAACTCTTGACTTCAGGTGATCTGCCTGCCTCAGACTCCCAAATTGCTGGGATTACAGGTGTAAGCCACCGCACCCAGCCGATAAGAATTAAAACAAAAAACAAAAAATAAACCCCTAAAAAACTTATTAATACATTGTCAGGCATTGAAGAGAATTGCAGCAAATTACTCATTTTGTTTTAGCACAGAGAAGACACAACAGATGTTCAGTCTGCTTAAAACTTCATAGCAGTTTTTTCCCCAGCAGTCCAGTGAGAAGAGTTCTGGTCTAGCTTTCACCGTCTGCTACTGGTTGGCCTGAGGGGGATGAGAACATGGCAGAGTGGCTGGGAGGAAGGATACTTGTGTTTTAGTCCAAGCTCTGTCACTAATTACTTTTTTTTTTTTTTTTTTAACCTTTGCCTGTATGCTGGTTTCCTGGGGCTGCTGTAACTGAGGACCACATACTTGGTGGCTTAAGTAACAAGAATTTAGTATCTTAGAGTTCTGGAAGGTAGCAGTCCCAGTCCAAGATGTTAGCAGGGTTGATTCCTTCTGAGGGCTGGGAGGATCTGTTTCTTGCCCTTCTCCCAGCTTCTGCTGGTTTGCTGACAGTTGTCCCCAATCTCTGCCTTCATCTCCACATGAGGTTCTCCCTATGTGTGCATCTGTGTCCAAATGTCTCCTTTTTATTTTATTATTTTTTTTATTTTTTTGAGAAGGAGTTTCGCTCTTGTTGCCCAGGCTGGAATGCAATGGCGTGATCTTGTCTCACCGCAACCTCCGCCTCCCAGGTTCAAGCGATTCTCCTGCTTCAGCCTCCCGAGTAGCTGGGATTATAGGCATGCACCACCACGCCCGACTAATTTAGTATTTTTTTGTAGAGACAGGGTTTCTCCATGTTGGTCAGGCTGGTCTCGAACTCCCGACCTCAGGTGATTCACCTGCCTCGGCCTCTTAAAGTGCTGGGATTACGCGCCCAGAAATTTATCCTTTTTATAAGAACATCAGTCTTATTGGACTAGGGCTCACCTTCTTGATCTCACCTTAGCTTGATCATCTGCAATGACCCTATTAACTAAGTAAGGTCACATTTACAGGTACTGGTGGTTAGGACTTCAACATTTTTTGGGGGGGGAGACATAATTCAACCCATAACAGACAGCCTTTGTAAATTTTGCTTTGGAAAATTAAAGAGTTTGGCGCTGTTCTGAGTCATGAATGCGTTAGAATCCCCTAGGGAAACACTCCAAAATACACATAATGTGTCCAGCACAAAGGTGGTGATTCATGAAGTTTGAGGCAGCTGGAGCACGAGTATTTTGGAACCACTTCTAAGAGGATTCTGATGTGTACCCGGGTGTGCTGGACCAGACTCTGAAGCCCTTTCCATTTGTGGAAGCCTGTGGCTCGCTGGTAGCACTGCAGCTGGGCACGAGCTTCTCACGAGCCTGATAACTGATGGTGAGGCTTTCAGGGCTTGGATCCACATTCAGAGGTCTGGGCTGGGGCCACCAAACACTGCAGAAGGCTGGGGGCCAGAACACAGTATTCTTACCTTTTAGCCAGCCATTAGTTTATCCCACGTGTTTTGAGCCACTAGGACTACAAAGTTGGAAGACGTTGTCCCTGTACTCAGACAGGTGTTAACAGCTAATGAGCGATCTATATAATAGATAATGTAATAAAATACAGTATGTAAAAGAATTGCTTTACTCGGTACCATCTGTAGATCTAGGAAAAGGAACCTCTGTCCTGGGTCCCACGTCTGCCCCCCGAATTGCATCCCTCCTCACTGGGCAGGGCGTGTGGGCTATGCTCTTCTTTAGGCCATGCTCCAAGTATTCAGGATCCTGGATATCCTTCCCCAGGTGACTTTGAGCTGATTCTAAGGCCTGCATGGGCCTCTTGCCCTGGTGTGTTTCCAAGGGCCTCCCATGATGCTGGTGTGCTCACCTCCAACCCAGAGTGGGCAAGTGGCAGTTGTTTATGGAAAAGTACGTGGGTATGCACAGAGCTTCATGTGCTGACTGAAGGTGGGGGGCTTTTCCTCTGTGCACACATAAGGATTTGGGTGAGAAGGGAAGAGGGGTGGACTGGGGGCCAGGGCCAGCTCCCCACTACCATATTCTGGTGACTTTCTGGTTGTGAATGAAATTGTTTTTTTTTTTTAGGGTAGGAGGTTAGAACCTATTTTATGTAGCAGTTTGTTCATTGGACTTATCACTTTGAATTATTTAGGAATGTGGTAGGTGGGCCTCTATTTGTACTTTTTTTTTTTTTTTTTTTGAGACAAGGTCTTGCTCTGTCACTCAGGCTGGCATGCAGTAGCATGATCATGGCTCACTGCAGCCTCAGCCTCCCGTGTTCAATCAATCCTCCCACCTCAGCCTCCTGAGTAGCTGGGACTATGGGCTCACGCCACCCAAGCCTGGCTAGTTTTTTCTATTTTGTGTAGAGATGGGGTTTCACCATGTTGCCCAGGCTGGTCTTGAACTGAGCTCAAGCGATCTGCCTGCCTCAGCCTCCCAGGGTACTGGGACTACAGGTGTGAGCTACCATGCCAGCCCATTTGCACTTTTGAGCCCCTGACATGTTGGGTGGCAGGACTGGCTTTAATGAAGGCCTGTTAGAGAGTGGCAGAGATGTGTGTTTGTGGGTTGAGGAGGGGACTTTGTTACTTTATGTTCCCTTTCAGGTCAGGCTTAGACAGGGAATCAAATCTATATTTGGGGTATTGGCCGGCTGTGCCAGACTAAGCGCCAAGTGTTTTTCCTGGGAGGCTGAAATATTTAAAATATTTATCTCTGCTAGTGAACAACTGGCCTGGGTTATGTGTGTGTGTCTGAGTGGATAAAGTTGGGGAAGATCATTTTATTTCTCATTCTTAGAATTAACGATGGCAAAGAGCTAGCTCATAAAAAGGACTGGAAATGAGGGGAAGTGTTTACTGTTAAGGCTGCCCTTTTCCATGAAGAGCTCTGTGTTTTGTGTCCTGCTGATAGGTTTTGGAGTGCCAAGAAAAACCCATTGTGATCTCAGCCGGGTGCAGTATAGCAGCTAGCCCCATGCCTGTTGGAGGATAGAAGAGTAATTTGAGACCAAGGAATTCTGATTGTTTCAAGCCTGCCAAGCCAAATGTTAGAGAGCCATTAGCCACACACAGGGCTGCTGTGGGTAGGTCCCTTCAGTTCTCTTTCAGAATGTCGCTATAACGTGCTCCACTGAAGTAGAACCCAGAGTCATCAAGAAGGAAGTGGAGAAAGGGACGCGCCACTGCGTAGGTTCGTGCACTTCCAGCATCTCATTTCTCCTCATTGATGGCTGTGTGAGGCCTGTGCAGTCATGTTTATGACATTATTCACCCAGGATGCCTTCTGGACACAGAACCCTGTGTTGAGAAGCAAGAGAAATGTAAAGGCTAAAGGGCCAGAGCCGTCCCATGGTGTTTTCTGACTTAATGCTGATCGCAAAGTGAAAGTTGCCTCAAGTGAAAAAAATGAGAGGAGTATCTAGGTAAACACTGGCAGAAAATGACTCTTGCTGGTGTAATTCATGAAGCCAGGGTTAATGTAGGTTTAAGTTACTGCAGAAGCATAAGATTCATACCTGTGCTCCTCTGGCCAGTTCCCCTTGGGGAAGCACCCACTTCTAATGTAGTTTGTGTCTATCAGAGTCCAGCCAGAGAAACAAACGATGCTGACTGTTTAAAACATGGAATTGAATGTAGGGCATCCTGACACAACTGAGGATATTAAGGCACCCCAGAGATCAGCAACAGCAAGAAACCACCCCTACCTTAGGGTGAGGGTTGGAGGGAGAAGACAGTGCTCTGGAGCCCAGGAAGGGACTGGGCTCGCTTAGGAAAAGCTGGAACAAGGAATACACAGGCCTCTCTGGTCAGAGGATCCAGGCCCGGAGGCGACACAGCTGCTCTAGAGAAGCTGCCTAAGGCAGAGGGGTTCTGGGAGAACTACCCTGACTTCCCCCCACCTCTGCCTGCCACTGTCCTCCAGTTTCCCACCCAGTGTCCTCCATTGGCCAATCCCAGCTAGAAATGAACTTGAGAAATGGAGCCAGTAGCAGGTATCCTTCCTGAGATAAGAGGAGGCTGAGGATGGTGGGTGAGCAGACGGGCTGGCATCTGCCCTGGGTCAGAGAAGTAATTTGGACTCTTCTAGCTGTTGGTGAGTTCCTGGCTCTGTCTAGCACGTGGCTTCTGTCAGGCCCACCCTTGTGACTGTGTTGTTCTGGATTGCCGATAGCAAGGTTAGTCCTACATGCCCCGATCTTGAAGTTACAGGAGAATTGGAGCCCCCCCACCTCCCCACCCAGCAGCTTGCAAGTCAAAGGAACAAGTGTTGGTATGTGGGAACATATGGTTGCAATGTACTTTCCACCAGCTTTTTGAAAGATCCTCATAATTAAAGCAGCCGTGGAGGGTAAAAGGTGGGATTAATGGTGTGGCGCTCACTGCAGGGTGAATTTGGAGTGTGGCTCTAGGTGAAAGGTAAGAAGTGAAGGGATTGTTCCAGGAGGAGGGCCATGGTTGGCAAGGAAGAGTGGAGCAGATGCTCCCAGGAGGGGAATGGTTTTTATAGGGCTTGGAGATGGGGCAAAGATAACATGTATGTGGGTCTTCAGGGAAGCCGATAGAAGGCGGCAGTGGGGTTGGAGAGGCTGGGAAAGGAGGAGAGAGCTTCTGATTCCGAGTTACCTGGTTTCTTTGGGGGCTCTGGTGTCTTTGGAATACCTGTCTTTGACCCCTAAGGGAATCCAGGGACCTTTATGTTGTTCCTACTCGCTCCAAACTCCAGAAATTCTGCACATTTCACATAAGAGCAAAGCACTCATTTCTTTCCCTTTTTTTTTTTTTTTTTGGCCAACAGGTGGATCTTGAACGCACCTTCACGTTTCGAAATTCAAAGCAGACCTACTCAGGGATTCCCATCATCGTGGCCAACATGGACACTGTGGGCACGTTTGAGATGGCAGCCGTGATGTCACAGGTGAGGCGGTAGGCTTTTGCTTTTTCCCTTTGCTGCTCACACTGTGGACAGGTTATCAGGAGCTGACCCTGGCTTTATTCAGACACAAGGAAGAGTAGAAATGTGAGATGCTTTGGGTCAAAGTGGACGGTGTCTGGACTTTCGGTTCAATGAGATGATCTAGATCTGCATCCATTGCTTCTGTGAAAATGACTGTGATGGTTTTGGAAATTAGAGATAGAAAAAGAAGCTAGACAACATGAAGAGTGCCATATTGTAGAAAAGTGACAACCCCTTTAAAATTAAGACAGAGCTGCTTTGTATGCAGTCTGTGCTGCAGCATTTACTGTATAATTATGTTGAATACATGTATCGAGCGCTTATGTGTGAAACACTTCAGATAATGTATTTCTTTTTTTTTAAGACAGAGTCTCACTGTGTCACCCAGGCTGGAGTGCAGTGACGTGATCTTGGCTCACTGCAACATCCGCCTCCCTGGTTCAAACAATTCTCTTGCCTCAGCCTCCCAAGTAGCTAGGATTACAGGCACATGCCACCATGCCCAGCTAATTTTTGTATTTTTAGTAGAGATGGGGTTTCACCGTGTTGGCCAAGCTGGCCTTGAACTGCTGACCTCAGGTGATCCGCCTGCCTTGGCCTACCCAAGTGCTGGGATTACAGGCATGAGTTACCATGCCTGGCCTGTATCTCTTGATTCTTGACACAACTTAACAAGATAGGTTCCTTTTACAGATGAGGAAACTGAGGCAGAGAGGGGAGGGGTAGGTCACTTGCCCTAGGCCCTCAGGCAGATGTATACAGAGAGAGAATCAGGATTCCAACCCAAACTGACTCTAGAATCTAAGGAATTTACCCCTGAACTTAAATGGATGATCACATTACAAGCTCAAAGTCTCTTTTAGCCAACTACACCAGCCTAATTTTCTATAAAGAGGGTAGCTAATATCCTTGCTTTGGCTGGGCATAGTGGCTCACACCTGTAATCCCAGGATTTGGGGAGGTGGAGGCAGGCGGATTGCTTGAGCTCAGGAGTTCAAGACCAGACTGGGCAACATGGCGAAGCCTCATTTCTACAAAAAAATATGAAAATTGGCCAGGTGTGGTGGTGTGAGCCTGTAGTCCCAGCTACTCGGGAAGCTGAGGTGGGAAGATCACTTGAGCTGGGAGGCGGAGGTTGCAGTGAGCCAAGATTGCGCCACTGCACTCCAGCCTGGGTGACAGAGCAAGAAGACCCTGTCTCAAAAACAACAACAAAAAAAATTCATTATATGGATCAATCTGAGAAGTACTGTTTGTTAAAATAAAATTAAAAAAAAATTAAAAATGGTGTCCTGGCTTTGGGAAAAATAAAGGAAAACCCGTTTGTGGGCAGGACCTTTATGGGTGAGGTGCAGAGTGTCTTCTGCATCCTAGATGTGGACTGTCTGCTGCGCTCAGGGGTTCTGTCTTTCCTGTGGATAATGCCTGCCAAGTGAAAAGATAAATCCAATTAGTTGAGAGAGCTTCTCACTGTGGGCAGCAAGTCTAACCACAGGAGACACTGAGATTCATTATTAGCCAGTGATTCGACGGAAAAGTTTCTCAAATAAATTATGAGCTCCCAAAATGGAGTAGGGGTGGTCTGTCAGATTCCATGATCACTTGTATTGTCTGTCAGACCTCAGCCCCTACTGAGCGTTGGGCCAGAGGCTAATAAATTAATTGCTAAGGAACTGGTATTTTTTTCTCCTCAGCCTTTCCCTGCTCTGCTCTGTCATCAGCCATTGCTGCTAATGAATTATGTGTTAGTATAAAAGTGAGGGGAACCAGGGAGCAATCAAGTCTGATTAATTCACGTAATAGATTATAGTCCGGGAAAAACCTAGAACTTGCTGTGCTCTTCCCATTTTCCTTGGAAGTCTCCCTGCTAACAGAATAGCATAGACTAGTGTAGCTAACCATGGGTGGCTACTGTGAATTTCCCGTTTCTAGGATCCATAGAACTAGCGCAAGTTACTAAAGTCATAGAAGTTTAGAATGAGAAGTTGTAGATGGGGACATAGGTAGCCCCAGAGAAGTTAGGTGGGAGGCTTCTGTTAAAGGGCAAGGTGTCCAATCTCCGTAGTCAGATCCAAGTTTGACTCTGGCCTTCGCCTCTTCCTCGCCATGCAGTTGTTACATTTTGTAGTTTTTTGGTTTTTTTTTTTTGAGATGGAGTTTCACTCTTGTTGCCCAGGCTGGAGTGCAATGGCGCCATCTTGGCTCACCACAACCTCCATCTCCCAGGTTCAACTGATTCTCCTGCCTCAGCCTCCTGAGTAGCTGGGATTACAGGTGCTCCACCATGCCCGGCTAATTTTTTGTATTAAGTAGAGATGGGGTTTCACCATGTTAGTCAGGCTGGTTTTGAACTCCTGACCTCCGGTGATCAACCCACCTCAGCCTCCCCAATTGCTGGGATTGCAGGAATGTGCCACCACGCTCAGCAAATTTTATAAGTTTGATTTGTTTTTTGTTTTTTAAATAGACATGGGGTCTTGCCATGTTGCTAGGCTGGTCTCGAACTCCTGGGCTTAAGTGATCCTCCTGCCTCGGCCTCCTAAAGTGCTGGGTTTACAGGCGTAAGCCACCATACCTGGGCTATTTAAACTTCTTAAGCTCCATTTATGCCCACGAAGCTAATAATGCTGTTCAAAGTTGTTCCAAAAATTAAACGAAAAGACTGACACAAAGCAGGTCATAAATACTGGGGCAGTAGTCATAGATTTAGGGTTATACTTTATGTAAAATTCCCACCGTCAAGATTTAATGGATTTACCTTTTAGCAAGAAGTGTTCCGATTGTGAACACAAGAGAAAGCTTTCAGGGATAAGGCGGGGTTCTTCAGGGCAGGCTAAGCAGAAGTTTGTGTTAGGATGGTCCTTCTCCTGGGCAGGGGACCTGCTGCCTGGTTTTCTCTTTGGACTGTCTGTGCTGCTTTTGGCCTAATACAGGTGTGGGTGGGAGCCTGGGTGGGCTGGGCAGGGCTCTGAGAATTCTTTTATCCCTCTCCTGCCTCCTGGCAGAGCCTTCCTAGTCCTGAATGCGGTATTGTCTAACCAGATTAGAATGGGAAACAGGGTTTTATGATTTCAATGGTTGTACCTTTGTTTGGTTTTGGCTGCTAGGAGCATATTCAAAGCAAATTAAGCATGGATGGCAGGAACACTGATGCCTTTGTCTTGTTGGATCACCACCTCCAGATGGAGGAGGGAGGGGGGCTCTCACTTGGCTTCCCATCCTAATGGTGCTGTTTTGTTTCCTAGCACTCCATGTTTACAGCAATTCATAAACATTACTCCCTGGATGACTGGAAGCTCTTTGCCACAAATCACCCAGAATGCCTGCAGGTACGACTACAGCCTGGTTATCAATTACCAGTGTTGCAGGGGGGAACAAAATCTTCAGAGCTGTCAAGAGGATTTCCGTCAGTAGCAGAGAGACATTGAGAGTTCGGTGTTTCTCTAGCCCTGTGCCATTGCCAGGGATTTGCTGAGAAAACTTGTTTCCATATTGTATTATTAAAATACTAGGATTTATCTGTAAGAAATGTCTGTTTTCCCTTGAAAGATGAAGCGTTATATCCCAAGAGCTTGGGGAAGACCTGTGTTTCCTGCCAGGTAATTCAAAGTAGATCCAGTCTTTTGGCTGTAGAAAAAACTTCTGAGTATAACAAGGTGCTTTAGAGTTGAGTAAACATTATTCCCACCAGGATGGCTGTCATCAAAAATACAGATAATAGCCAGGCACCGTGGGTCATGCCTGTAATCCCAGCACTTTGGGAGGCTGAGGTGGGAGGATTGCTTGAACCCAGGAGTTCAAGGCCAGCCTGGTCAACATAGTGAGGGGTCTCTTTCAAAAAAAAAAAAAAGACAATAAATGTTGTTGAGGATGTGGAGGAACTGGAACCCTTATTCACTGCTGGGAATGTAAAATGGTGCAGCTGCTTTGGAAAACAGTTGTCAGTTCCTGGAACGTTAACCATAAGAGTTGCCATGTGACCCAGCAATTCCATTTCTAGGTATAGACTCAACAGAAATTAACACATTTCCACAGAAAAACTTGTACATGAATGTTCATAGCAGTGTTATTCATAATAGCCCAAAAGTAGACACAACCCAAATGTCTATCAGTGGGTGAAAGGACATACAAAATAAGATATATCCATACAGTGGAATATTGTTCAACCGTAAGAAGGAGTCAAGGTCTGATACAGGCTACAGCAGGGACGAACCTTGAGGACATTTCACTAAGTGAAAAGGCCAGACGCAGCCTGGCGCGGTGGCTCACGCCTGTAATCCCAGAACTTTGGGAGGCTGAGTCGGGTGGATCACCTGAGGTCAGGAGTTCGAGTCCAACCTGCCCAACATGGAGAAAACCTGTCTTTACTAGAAATACAAAATTAGCCAGGCGTGGTGGCGCATGCCTGTAATCTCAGCTACTCAGGAAGCTGAGGCAGGAACATTGCTTTAACCCCGGAGGCGGAGGTTGCGGTTACCCACGATTGTGCCATTGCACTCCAGCCTGGGCAATGAGAGCGAAACTCTGTCTCAGAAAAGAAAAGGCCACACACACAAAGGCCAGAGCATCTATGATCCTATTTCTAGGAAATGTCCAGAATAGGCAAATCTAAGTCATAAAATAGATTAGTGGCCTGAGGGGCTGAGGAAGTGTGGGAGGGAGTGTGGTTAAGGGGTATGAGACTTTCTTTGGGAGGGTTATGAGAATGTTCTAAAATCGATCATGATGGTTACAGAGCTCTAAATATACTAAAAATCATTGAATTGTGCATGTTGAATGGGTGAATTGTATGGTATGTCATTATATTTCAAAAAGCTGTTAAAAAAAAAAAACAACAGAAAGCCTTGCTGCAACATGCCTGCACTTGCTCCTGCCACATTCAGGTGGTTCTGAGCTGAAGCCACAGACAGGTCTCCCTGGGTTAGAGGTGCTCCCTCCTGGTCAGATCATTTATGATTGGAAAATGACTTCAGATTATACCGTTTTCAAGGTCTCACTGGCTTTTTGTGGTTGTTGTTACTGTGCTTTAATTTATCTCCAAAAAGTGGTTTTGGAGATAAAATAATTCTGACTCAATAGTAAGTCCTTCATTTTTGCCATATTGTGTTCAAGTGCTTGTTTTCACTTTCTTCTGTTTTTCCGTATAGTTTGGGAATAACGATTTTCTTTTTTTCTTTTTCTCAGACCTCCCTCCAACTTCTTTTTTTGTTTGTTTGTTTGAGGCAGAGTTTTGCTCTTATCACCGAGACTGGAGTGCAATGGCGTGATCTCTTCTCACTGCAGCCTCCACCTCCCGGGTTCAATTGATTTTCCTGCCTCAGCCTCCTGAGTAGCTGGGATTACAGGTGGGCAACACCTAGCCCGGCTAAATTTTTGTATTTTTAGTAGAAACAAGATTTCACCATGCTGGCCTCAAATGATCCACCCACCTCAGCCTCCTAAAGTGCTGGGATTATAGGCATGAGCCACCACACCGGCCTCCCCCCACCTTCTTTAAGGGAGTTTTTGGCAATGTGTTGTTAACTGGAACTGTGGCTTTCATTACCAAGTGTGATACATCAACTTACTACACAGCCTGCCACCAAATAAAAGGCAAATTCAAAAGGGATAATGTTAAAAACTTAGTAGCAGTAAGAGAAGGCAACCAATCTCAAGTTCCATATAGTATACTTAAACAGAAATGAAGTAAGATAAAAAAAGCAGAGCTCTAGTGGGAGGGAGAGTGGGCTTGTGTGGATTGGGCTGGCACAGGGCAGAGCTGTGAACCACAAGGCCCAGGCGTGAATGCACAGAGAAGGCTGGAGTAAATATGTGTCATGTTAACCATCAGTTCACACTCAGTCTCGGCGCTGCAGCTACATTGTTATGATTTGGGGGAGTAAAATAAAGGATATTAAGATAGGTCACTCATATGTGGCCCAGGGTTTAGAGATAAGAGTTAAAATATAAACAATCCATGTCTTAGTTTCACTAAGGCATAAATTAGTGAAATCAAGTCCTTGCCCAAGGGGCAGATGTTCAGAGAAGGGAGAGGTGTGAGGTTCGAGGGCACTGGTGGAAGTTAAGGGACAAGGGTGTTACAGGGGAGGATGTGGTGGCTTCAGATATAAACATGTACAAGTGTAGTTGCGAAAGATCACGTCAGGCTTGTTTGTTTTCACACCTTGGGAAATTTTATCCCTTTAATAGGAAAACAGATTTGCAGTTCTGTGTATAGGCTGAGATTTGCATGCTATATTAGGCTGTTCTTGCATTACTTTAGAGAAATACCTGAAACTGGGTAATTTATAAAGAAAAGAGGTCTAATTGGCCAATGGTTCTGCAGGCTGTACAGGAAGCATAGTGCCACTCATCTGCTTTTGGGAAGGCCTCGGGAAGCTTCCAATCATGGTGGAAGGCGAAGTGGGAGAGAGAAAGAGAGGGTGAGAGGTCACACACTTTTAATGACCAGATCTCCTGTGAACTCAGACCGAGAGATCACCAAGGGGATGGCCCAAGCCATTCATAAGGGATCCACACCCCCATGACCCAGACACCTCTCACCAGGCCCCACCTCCAGCATTGGGGATCATATTTCAACATGAGATTTGGGTGAGGACAATATCCAAACTATGTCACATGCTGCACTATTATTGTATTGGGAGTGAAAATAAAAATAGGTAAGAGTTTCTCAGAGGCATTTCAGATGTCTTCCCCTCTCTTGCTCCCCAAGCAAGGCGCTCAGGGTGGAGGCCACGGCTTTCATATGGGAAGCCCGAGTTGATTGACCGTTTCTCCTTCTTCCTGGAAACTTCCTAGTTCTTGCTCATTGTCCTCCCTTGAGTTTCCCTGATATGACACAATCATGCCGGTAGTTATTATTTTTTTTTTTAGCGGGGTGGGGAGTTGGCGGATGGAATCTCGCTCTGTTGCCCAGATTGGAGTGCAATGGTGCGATCTCGGCACACTGCAACCTCCGCCCCCTGGGTTCAAGCTATTCTCCTGCCTCAGCCTCCCGAGGAGCTGGGATTACAGGCACCTGCCACCATGCCTGGCTAATTTTTATATTTTTAGTAGAGACAGAGTTTCACCATGTTGGCCAGGCTTGTCTCGAACTCCTGACCTCAGGTGATCCACCTGCCTCGGCCTCTCAAAGTGCTGGGATTACAGGCATGAGCCACCACACTTGGCTAATTTTTGTATTCTTAGTAGAGACGGGGTTCCACCATTTTGGCCAGGCTGGTCTCGAACTCCTGACCTCAGGTGATCTGCCCGCCTTGGCCTCCCAAAGTGCTAGGATTACAGCATGAGCCACCGTGCCTGGCCAAAGTTTAGATAATTTAATGAATGAATCCCCTTTACCTCTGCTGTTGCATGTGTCTTGAGCAGGTGCACTGTGCATTTGATTAGGGTAGACTGAAAAGGGTTGTTGTACTGTCCCAGAATAGGCGCATAAATGGGGGCAGGGTCTGATGTCTGAATGCTACTGTTTATTCCTGTTTTCTTGGTTTATTTTGGTGCAGCATGTAGCCGTGAGTTCAGGCAGTGGGCAGAATGATCTGGAAAAGATGACCAGCATCCTGGAAGCTGTGCCACAGGTTAAGTTTATTTGCCTGGATGTGGCCAATGGATATTCAGAACATTTTGTGGAATTCGTGAAACTCGTCCGTGCCAAATTTCCTGAACACACCATTATGGTAAGTACAGTAGAACATTACGGTAGAACATTCTCAAGATGGGGAAGCCACGCGGGAGTTGTTCAATGTGGCGGGGGAGCTGTATTCCCTTCAGAGCTTTTGGTGCCTCTTTAGTCAAAGATTAATTGAGGATCATTTGGGAAAGGATAGGTAGCCGCTGCAGAAGATCTGAAAACTAGCTTTCCTCTATAAAAAATAAAATCCCCATCAACTTCATAGGATGTTGGCTCCAATTTTTCCTAAGTATCATCACATGTTTCTTACTATCTGATACTTTTTTTTTTTTTTGAGAAGGAGTCTCACTCTGTCACCCAGGCTGGAGTGCAGTGGGGCGATCTCGGCTCACTGCAACCTATGCCTTCCAGGTTCAAAAGATTCTTGTACCTCAGCCTCACAAGTAGCTGGGATTACAGGCGCCCATCACCATGCCTGGCTAATTTTTTGTATTTTTAGTCGAGACGGGGTTGCACCACGTTGGCCAGGCTGGTCTCGAACTCCTGACCTCAGGTGATCCACCCACCTTGATCTCCCAAAGTGCTGAGATTACAGGTGTGAGCCACCACACTCAGCCCCATATGATACCTTTAAAAGGGGTTTGTATTACTTCTTAACCGAGAGTGTATTTTAAGATTGAAAACGTGACTGGGTTTGAGTGGCACATATGTAGGTCCTCCATGTCCCACCCCTACTGCCAGCAGGAAACTCCGCTGTAGGAGTTGGGAGTCCACATTATGAACATTTCACGACAGTCTACTATCAATGGTGAATCGGTCAGTGGTGTGTTTTATCTAGGAGCTTTGTTTCTTGACTTTTCCTGTATTTTCCTAATTATCTGCACCTTACCTAGTTAGAATGTAGATTTGTGACTTTTGGGAAAGATGGATTGGCAGAAAAAGGGACTTAGCAGCTCAAGAGTACAACTTGGGCTTTTGCAAAAACTGTATTGTAATTATGCAAGTCTTTGCTAATTCTAATGATGATGGCACATACTGATTGACCACTAGATAATTTACCTAACCTTTCCTTTTTTGAATTTTGAACTTTATTTCTTCTCATATATGTCATCATTGTAAGAAAGTTGGGAGGAAGGAATTGTTATGGAGTAAAGTCTTCTGTTAAAGGACTTTCAAGGATTGTTAAGTATTTTTATGTTTTTCAAACACATAGGAAGAAAGGATCAATAATTGTTCCAGCTGGGCGCAGTGGCGCACGACTGTAATCCCAGCACTTTGGGAGGCCGAGGCGGGTGGATCACCTGAGGTCAGGAATTTGAGACCAGCCTGGCCAACATGGCGAAACCGTGTCTCTACTAAAAATACAAAAATTAGCCGGCCGTGATGGCGGGCATCTGTAATCCCAGCTACTTAGGAGGCTGAGGCAGGAGAATCTCTTGAACCCAGGAGGTGAAGGTTGCGGTGAGCCGAGATCACGCCACTGCACTCCAGCAGCCTGGGCAACAAAGGGAGACTCCGTCTCAAAAAAAAAAAAAAAAAAAAAAAAAAAAAAAGAACTGGCCGGGCGCAGTGGCTCACACCTGTAATCCCAGCACTTTGGGAGGCCGTGGTGGGTGGATCATGAGGTCAAGAGTTCAAGACCAGCCTGGCCAAGATGGTGAAACCCTGTCTCTACTAAAAAAAAAAATACAAAAATTAGCCAGGCGTGGTGGCAGGCGACTGTAATCCCGGCTACTTGGGAGGCTGAGGCAGAGAATTGCTTGAACCCGGGAGGCAAAGGTGAGTGAGCCGAGATCTCGCCATTGCACTCTAGCCTGGGAGACAGAGTGAGACTCTGTCTCAAAAAAAAAAAAAAAAAAAGAATTGTTCCAAGGTCAACCAGCTGTACCAGTGTTAGAAGTGGGTTGGGAAATAGAAAAATTCACTTTGTTCTCTGTAATAGAACAGCCAGTTCATTGTTTTTGATAATGATGTTTGTTGAATACTGTTAAATAATAAGAAATGTATATGTGTGTATTGGTCTCAGCCCTTGGTTCTTGAGACAGAACTCCTAAAACCCTTGTAGATAAGGGTGTTAAGAGAATCTTTTGTTCTAATATTTGGTCATTGATCCTGATTGCTGACACAGAGCTTCTAGAACCTTTGTAATTTCCAGAGTGATGACAGCACCTGGCACAGAGCTTCTGAATCCCTTGGGATTTCCTGGGTGGTAGGAGTAGCTTTTGTTCTAATATTTAATCTTTGACCCTGATTCCTGACACATGGCTCCTAAATCCCTTGGGATTTACTGGGTGATAGCAGCCCAGCTGCTCTTGTCCTAACAAGGTGACTCTTAATGGGCTCCTTTGTGGGGGTTGGTCACCAGATAGAACAAGCCATGATTAGAAGCTTGGAGCTTCTGGCCCCATCCTCCATTTTCCAGAGAGGGGAGAGGGCTGGAATAGAGTTAATAATCCATTATGCCTCCTTGATGAGGCCTTCACAGAAACCCCCAAAGTATGGGGCTTTGAAAGCTTCCTGGCTGGTAACACTCTACATGCCTGGAGGGTGGCAGACTCCAGCTCTGTGGGGACAGTAGCTCCTGCACTCTGGACTCTTCCAGACCTCACCCTATGTCTCGCTTCATCAGGCTGTTCATCTGTATCCTTCATCATAGCCTTTATTAATATGATAAACTGGTAAACATTCCATAAGTGGTAATCCTTTATGTCTTTTGATCTTCTTTTTCTTGATGGTATATTTGAGATTCACCACGTTGCTTTATGTCAGCTGTATGTATATATTCCTTGGTTCCTGGAGCTAATCTTTAATGTCATTTCCTAGATACCTCAGTTGCTCTTTTTCCTTCTCTTTACTTTCTAGCTGGTTGTATCGCTGTTAAACTTACTCCTTAATGCTCTTTGTCTGAGTCTGTTTGGTCTGCTGTCATAAAATACCATAAACTGACTGGTGTATAAACAACAGAAAATTGCTCACAGTTCTGGAGGCTGGAATTCCAAAATCAAGGTGTTGGCTGATTTAGTGTCTAGTTTCACCATTCCTCATAGGTGGTGCCTTCTTGCTGCATCTTCATACGGTGGAAGAGGCATACAGGCTCCTTGGAACCTCTCTTGTGAGGGCACTAATCCCATTCATAAAGGCTTTACCCTTATGACCTAATCACCTCCCAAAGGCCCTGCCTCCTAATGCCATTGGATTGAAGACTCAGTTTCAGCATAGGAATTTGTGGGGAACACAAGCATTCAGCCCATAGCACCCCAGAAGTCAGTGTGGGCACATGAGCTGAGTCACACTGGGGAAGTTGCATTCTTTCTGAATCTCACTTTCCTCACCTGTGAAAAGGAGATTGAGGATCCTCGTGGCTGGAGAATGACTCGGGCTCAGATGGGATGCTGTTTTGTAACAGTGCCGCCTTCACTAGCACTTGCTCATCTCTGGTGAGTGTCATCAAGGGCACATGCTCTGAGAACTGAGTCAGAGATGGAGAAGAAAGATGGAGAGTAATGTGGGGTTTGTTTTAAGAAGAGAGAGAAAATGTGTCACTCTGAAATGACAAGTGATAGCAGAAATGCATTAGTGCTCCCAAGCTGTCCATTACATTCCAAACTGGAGCTGCTGTGGGGTGTAGTTCACAGCTGGGCCTGCTGAGAACTGCGAGCTGCCTGTTGGACAGCCTAGAGAGCCTGCATGTCACCTCTGAAGGACAAAGACCAGGAAGGAGGGGGCTGGGTAAGACGAGGGAAAGGGTGTTGTTGCCAGTGCAGAACTTAGGAGTTGCTATGGGGGAGTTTACTGGGAGGGAGGAGATCGGTTCAGAGCTCCCACAGCTGTCTGGGAAGCCACCAACAGCGAGGCCCTCTCCAGCACCTGCTGGCTGGCTGGCCCAGGGGTATGTTTTCATTGCTCTTGTTGGTTTCCCCAGCAATGAACAGGAGACTTTGGCAAGGTAGGTGTTTATTCTTAAGCTGTTGTGTGTCTGCACTGACCCTTGAAATCTGTGATTCATTTGGAAACCTCCACTACTTTTATGTCCTTGGTTTTTGGTGTTTTTGAAACATAATTTCTTACGGCTTTTGGAGGCCTTGTGAAGACGCATTCACATTTATCCAGTGTTTTGGAACTGAATGATGTAATATGAGGCCTGAGTGTTATGGAATGGAGTGTTATTACGATCGTTACAATACAGTGGACAGAAAGGATGCTCGCAAACGTTCCGGGAAGAAGCTGGCAGTTCCTGGCCTCTGCACCAGGAGTGAGGGCTTGTCGCTCCCTGCGCCCAGGTTCTCCTGGTTTTTATTTCTTGCCTTTTTTCATGCGCGTCCGTGTGAAGAGACCACCAAACAGGCTTTGTGTGAGCAACATGGCTGTTTATTTCACCTGGGTGCAGGCGGGCTGAGTCCGAAAAGAGAGTCAGTGAAGGGAGATAGGGGTGGGGCCGTTTTATAGGATTTGGGTAGGTAAAGGAAAATTACAGTCAAAGGGGGGTTTAGTTGTTCTCTGGCAGGCAGAGTGGGGGTCACAAGGTGCTCAGTAGGGGAGCTTTTGAGCCAGGATGAGCCAGGAGAAGGAATTTCACAAGACAGTGTCATCAGTTAACGCAGGAACCGGCCATCTGGATGTGTACGTGCAGGTCACAGGGGATATGATGGCTTAGCTTGGGCTCAGAGGCCTGACATTCCTGTCTTCTTGTATTAATAAGAAAAACAAAATGAAATAGTGGTAAAGTGTTGGGACGGTGAAAATTTTGGGGGATGGTATGGGGAGATAATGGGCGATGTTTCTCAGGGCTGCTTCGAGCGGGATTAGGGGCAGCGTGGGAACCTAGAGTGGGAGAGATTAAGCTGAAGAAAGATTTTGTGGTAAGGGGTGATATTGTGGGACTGTTAGGAGAAACATTTGTCATTTAGAATTATTGGTGATGGCCTGGATACGGTTTTGTATGAATTGAAAAACTAAACGGAATAAGAGAAGGAGAAAAACAGGTATGAAAGGTCTAAGAATTAGGAGGACCTAGGACATCTAATTAGAGTGCCTAAGGAAATTCAGCGTAGTCCTGTCAGCAAAGATTATTTATTTACTTCAAGAGTTAAGAGTGGCAGTTTGGGGATAGCACCAGGAGATATCAGCTGTGATGGCTTGGAGAAACAGTGTAAACTGGCAGTGTAAACAAGAGCAGGGCATGTATGAGTAGTTGAGAATGGTGAATAGGAGTATGACCAGACAGAAGATAGTAGGGATGACAAGTTTTTTTGGAGCACAGTCTAAGTTGGTCTGGTGTTTGGAATGAGACTGGGGCCTAATAAAAAGGAGCATCTATACAGGAGCTCAAATAGGCTGTACTTTGTAGCATTCTGAGGATAGGTCTGACTTCTGAGAAGGGAAAGTGGTAAAAGTATTGTCCAGTCCTTTTTAAGTTGGTGGCTGAACTTGGTGAGGTGTGTTTTTAAAAGACTTTTAGTCCATTCTACTTTTCCTAAAGACGGAGGACCGTAAGGGATACAAAGGTTTCACTGAATACTAAGAGCCTGAAAAACTGCTTGGCTGATTTGACTAATAAAGGCTGGTCTGTTATCAGACTGTATAGAGGTGGGAAGGCTAAACTGAGGAATTATGTCTGCCAGAAGGGAAGAAATGACTGCGGTGGCCTTCTCAGACCCTGTAGGAAAGGACTCTGCCTATCCAGTGAAAGTGTCTACCTGGACTAAGAGGTATTTTAGTTATCTGACTCAGGGCATGTTGAGTAAAGCTAATTTGCCAGTCCTGGGTGGGGGCACATCCTCGAGCTTGATGTGTAGGGAAGGGAGGGGGCCTGAATAATCCTTGAGGAGTAGTAGAATAGCAGATGGAACACTGAGAAGTTATTTCCTTGAGGATAGATTTCTACGATGGAAAGAAAATGAGAGGTTCTAAGAGGCGGCGGGCTAGTGGCTTGTACTATAGCATAGCCTGCCTTTGCTGGTGTGTGGCGATTAGGCCTGGTGGAACTGCCACCAATAAATCAAGCGTGATCAGGGTGAGGAATGGGAAAGAAGGAAATATGGGGAAATGGGGTGAGTGTCAGGTGGATCAGAGAGATACGGTCATGGGGGTCAGGTATGGTATCAGGAATAATGTGGGAGGCCAGATTGAAGTCCGGGCCAGGAACAATGGTAATTGTGGGACTTAACAAAGAGTGAGTACAGCTGAAGGAGCCGGGGAGCAGAAAGTATATGCGTCAGGTGTGAGGAAGAAAATAGATTTTGGAAGTTATGAGAAATGTAGAGTAAGTTGAGCATAGTTTGTGATTTTGAGGGTCTGTAAAAGTATTAGGGCGGCAGCAGCTGCTGCACACAGACATGATGGCTAGGCTAAAACAGTAAGGTCAAGTTGTTTGGACAGAAAGGCTACAGGGTGTGGTCCTGGCTCTTATGTAAGAATTCTGACCGCACTAACCATGCCTAGGAAGGAAAGGAGTTGTTGTTTTGTAAGGGATTGAGGTTTGGGAGATTAATCGGACACGATCAGCAGGGAGAGCACGTGTGTTTTTATGATAATTATGCTGAGATAGGTAACAGATAAGGAAGAAATTTGGGCTTGACTGAAGTAATGGGGGCTGTCTGTGAAGCTTTGAGGCAGTACAGCCCAGGTGATTTGCTGAGCCTGATGGGTGTCAGGGTCAGTCCAAGTGAAAGCGAAGAGAGGCTGGGATGATGAGTGCAAAGGAATAGTAAAGAAAGCATGTTTGAGATCCAGAACAGAATAATGGACTGTGGAGGGAGGTATTGAGGATAGGAGAGTATATGGGTTTGGCACCACGGGGTGGATAGGCAAAACAATTTGGTTGATAAGGCACAGATCCTGAACTAACTTGTAAGGCTTGTCTGGTTTTAGGACAGGTAAAATGGGGGAATTGTAAGGAGATTTTATAGGCTTTAGAAGACCATGTTGTAGCAGGCGAGTGATAACAGGCTTTAATCCTTTCAAAGCATGCTGTGGATGGGATATTGGTGTGGAGCGGGTAAGGGTGATTAGGTTTTAATGAGATGGTAAGGGGTGCATGATCTGTCACCAAGGAGGGAGTAGAGGTATCTTATACTTGTGGGTTAAGGTGGGTGGATACAAGAGGAGAACGCAAAGGAGGCTTTGGATTGGGAAGAAGGGCAGCAATGAGATGTAGCTGTAGTCCAGGAATAGTCAGGGAAGCAGATAATTTAGTTAAAGTGTCTCGGCCTAATAAAGGAACTGGGCAGGTGGGGATAACTAAAAAGGAGTGCTTAAAAGAGTATTGTCTAAATTGGCACTAGAGTCGGGGAGTTTTAAGAGGTTTAGAAGCCTGGCCGTCAATACCTACAACAGTTATGGAGGCAAGGGAAACAGGCCCTTGAAAAGAAGGCAATGTGGAGTTGGATAGCCTCCGTATTGATTAAGAAGGGGACAGACTTACCCTCCATTATGAGAGTTACGCGAAGCTCAGTGTCGGTGATGGTCTAGGGGGCTTCCGAGGCGATCGGGCAGCGTCAGTCTTCAGCCGCTAAGCCAAGAAGATCTGGGAAGCAGTCAGAGAGCCTTGGGCCAGAGTTCCAGGGGCTCTGGAAGTGGCTGCCAGGTGAGTTGGACAGTCCGATTTCCAATGGGGTCCCCCACAGATGGGACTCGGCTTAGGAGGAATCCTGGGCTGCAGGCATTCCTTGGCCTGGTGGCCAGATTTCTGGCACTTGTAGCAAGCTCCTGGGGGAGGAGGTTCTGGAGGAACGCCTGGCCGCTGCGGTTCAGACGTTTGGAAGTTCTTGTGTACTGGAGATGTGGCTGGGGTTTGTCTCACAGTGGAGGCAAGGAATTGCAACTGTTTTCTATTATTGTACACCTTGAAGGCGAGGTTAATTAAATCCTGTTGTGGGGTTTGAGGGCCGGAATTCAATTTTTGGAGTTTTATTTAATGTCGGGAGCAGATTGGGTAATAAAATGTATTTTGAGAATAAGATGGCCTTTTGACCTTTTAGGGTCTAGGGCTGTAAAGTGTCTCAGGGTTGCTGCCAAACGAGTCATGAACTGGGTTGGATTTTTATATTTGATGAAAAACAGCCTAAATGCTATCTGATTTGGGATAAAGAAAAAGGAGCATTAACCTTGACTATGCCTTTAGCTCCAGCCACCTTTTTAAGAGTAAATTGCTGGGCAGGTAGGGGAGGGCTAGTCACGGAACGAAACTGTAAGCTGGACCTGGTGTGAGGAGGGGAGGTGATAAAAGGACTATAGGGTGGAGGAGCGGAGGCTGAGGAAGAATTCGGACCTAGCTCGGCCTGACGAGGAGCAGCCTGGGGAGGAGGGGAGAGGTCAGATGGGTCTGTAGAAAAGGAAGATTAGAAAGACTCAGCGACGCTTGGGGTTGGGACTGAGGGGACAGGCGGGAGGGAAAGGAGGAAGATTTGGGACGAGTTGCATTGGGAACAGAGACTAGAGAGGGACTCGTGTGTAAAAGAATGCCTGGACGTCAGGCACCTCAGACCATTTGCCCATTTTACGACAAGAATTATTTAGATCTTATAGGATGGAAAAATTGAAAATGCCGTTTTCCGGCTATTTGGAACTACTGTCGAGTTTGTATTGGGGTCAAGCGGCATTGCAGAAGAAAATAAGACACTTAGATTTTAGGTCAGGTGAGAGTTGAAGAGGTTTTAAGTTTTTGAGGACACAGGCTAAGGGAGAAGGAGGAGGAATGGAGGGTGGAAGGTTGCCCATAGTGAAGGAAGCAAGCATAGAGAAAAGAGAGAGTAGAGACACAAAGGGAAGGGGTTCGGGGGTTGTAACCTTCCAGAAAAGCGGGAAAGGGGTTGGGGCGTGGAAATAAGGGGTTGGGGTGCAGAGATAAGAGGTCGGGGCGTGGAAATAAGGGATGGGGCGCAGAGATAAGAGGTCGGGGCGTGGAAATAAGGGATTGGGGCACAGAGATAAGAGGTTGGGGCGTGGAAATAAGGGATTGGGGCACATAGATAAGAGGTCGGGGTACAGAAATAAGGGATTGGAGCACAGAGATATAAGAGGTCGGGGCATGGAAATAAGGGATTGGGGCAAGGAGATACGAGGTTGGGGTACTTGCCCCTCCTAGAAAAGCGCGACTTGCCGTTAAGAGTGAAGGAGAAGGGGTTGGGGGTTTCTTGCCCCCCAGAAAGGCGGAGAAGGGGTGGAGACACGGAGAGAAGGGGTTGGGGTACTTGCCCCTTCCCCAGAAAAGCGGGACTTGCTGCTAAGGGTGAAGGACCAAGGCAGGCATCCCTGCGTGGTCTGACACCTCTGAAACCTAGGTGAATAATCAGACAGGTGTCCCTACCATGATTAAACACCAAGGGAAGGCTGCCTTCCCTAGTCTGTGACCGGCACCGGAGTTTTGGGTCCACAGATAAAACATGTCTCCTTTGTCTCTACCAGAAAATGAAAGGAACTGAAATTAAGGGAGAGATTGAAGTGTGGCACCAAGATTGAAAGGAGAAAGAGGCTGAGGGATAGTGAGGGAGGTTGGAGAAGAGAGTAAAAAGAGGCCGCTTACCAGATTTGAAATTGGTGAGATGTTTCTTGGGCTGGTTGGTCTGAGAACCTGAGGTCATAGGTGGATCTTTCTCACGGAGCAAAGAGCAGGAGGACAGGGGATTGATCTCCCAAGGGAGGTCCCCCAATCCGAGTCATGGCACCAAATTGCATGTGTGTCCGTGAGAAGAGACCACCAAACAGGCTTTGTGTGAGCAACATGGCTGTTTGTTTCACCTGCATGCAGGCGGGCTGAGTCCGAAAAGAGAGTCAGTGAAGGGAGATAGGGGTGGGGCCGTTTTATAGGATTTGGGTAGGTAAAGGAAAAAGGGGGGTTGTTCTCTGGCGGGCAGGAGTGGGGGTCACCAGGTGCTCAGTGGGGGAGCTTTTGAGCCAGGATGAGCCAGGAGAAGGAATTTCACAAGACAATGTCATCAGTTAAGGCAGGAACAGGCCATTTTCACTTCTTTTGTGGTGGAATGTCATCAGTTAAGGCAGGAACCGGCCATCTGGATGTGTATGTGCAGGTCACAGGGAATATGATGGCTTAGCTCGGGCTCAGAGGCCTGACACCTTTCACCTAAGACGGGCCTTGCCACATAGGGTTAGGAGACGCAGGGATTTTTAGAGAACACCTTTGGCAGAAAAGGTCCTATTGAGGGGCTGGCTGATTGAAGAGTATACCAAGTCCTGTGGCCATTTGCCTGGTGGCTTTCAGGGAGGAAAGAGAATAATGTGTTCTCGGGTACATTCTCAGTACTGTGGAAAAAGGCACTAGCACAGACTAGGCACTTCTTTTTTAAAAAAAAGTTTGTAGAAATAGAATATTGCAGTTGTTGACCAGGCTGATCTCAAACTCCTGACTTCAAGCAGTCCTCCTACCTCTGCCTCCTGAAGTGCTGAAATTACAGGCATGAATCACCATACCTGGCCAGAACTTCTTTTCTAATAACAAATCTTTGAGTAGAGGTAATAGCACCTACTTTTGTTGATGTGAAACTTAGTCGTAGAGAGCTCAGGAAGCCTTCTGAGGGTTACACCACTAGTGATAGCTGGACTTGGCATTCAGGGCCAGGTGGCTTGCCTGAGCCTGCAGATTTTTGCTGTTGTCCCCCACATGCCACCAGTTCAGGCTGGCTGGTGAGAGGTGAAGCCAGCTTGACTTTCTGGGTCGAGTGGGGACTTGGAGAACTTTTCTGTCTAGCTAGAGGATTGTAAATGCATCAGTCAGTGCTCTGTGTCTAGCTAAAGGTTTGTAAATGCACCAATCAGCACTCTGTGTCTAGCTAAAGGATTGTAAATGCTCCAAACGGCACTCTGTAAAAAGGCACCAAGCAGCGCTGTGTCTAGCTAAAGGTTTGTAAACGCACCAATTAGCACTCTATAAAAACGCACCAATCAGCACTCTGTAATATGGACCAATCAGTGCTCTGTAAAATGGACCAATCAGTAGGATGTGGGTGGGGCCAAATAAGGGAATAAAAGCTGACTGCTGGAGCCAACCCTGCTAACTGTTCCCGTCATTTTCTACGCTGTGGAGGTGTTCTTCGTTTGCTTGCTGCGGCTTGCTCTTTGGGCCCACACTGTGTTTGTGTGCAGTTTCACTCTTGAAGTCAGTGAGGTCACGAACCTGCCCTCCAGGAGAAAGGAACAATTCTGGATGCGCCACCTTTAAGAGCGGTAACATTCATGGTGAAGGTGTTTGGCTTCACTGCGTAGACCACGAGTGGGAGAAACGAACAACTCCCGACAGGCTACCTTTAATAGCTGTAACACTCACTGTGAAGAACGGACATCTCCGCGTGCACCACCTTTGAGAGCTGTGACACTCACTGTGAAGGTCTGAGGCTTTATGAAGTCAGCGTAGACCACGAACCCAGGATGAGGAATGAACAACTGTGGGTGTGCCACGTTTAAGACTTGTAACGCTCTCTGCGGAAAAGGTAGCACGTCTGACGTGCCACCTTCAAAGAGCTGTAACACTCCCTGCGGAAAAGGTAGCACGTCTGACGTGCCACCTTCGAAGAGCTGTAACACTCCCTGCGGAAAAGGTGGCACGTCGGACGTGCCACCTTCGAAGAGCTGTAAGTAACACTGTCTGCGGAAAAGGTGGCACGTCGGACGTGCCACCTTTCAAAGAGCTGTAACACTGCCTGCGGAAAAGGTGGCACGTCGGACGTGCCACCTTTCAAAGAGCTGTAACACTCCCTGCGGAAAAGGTGGCACGTCGGACGTGCCACCTTTCAAAGAGCTGTAACACTGCCTGCGGAAAAGGTGGCACGTCGGACGTGCCACCTTTCAAAGAGCTGTAACACTCCCTGCGGAAAAGGTGGCACGTCGGACGTGCCACCTTTCAAAGAGCTGTAACACTGCCTGCGGAAAAGGTGGCACGTCGGACGTGCCACCTTTCAAAGAGCTGTAACACTCCCTGCGGAAAAGGTGGCACGTCCGACGTGCCACCTTTCAAAGAGCTGTAACACTCCCTGCGGAAAAGGTGGCACGCCGGACGTGCCACCTTTCAAAGAGCTGTAACACTCCCTGCGGAAAAGGTGGCACGCCGCACGTGCCACCTTTCAAAGAGCTGTAACACTCCCTGCGGAAAAGGTGGCACGCCGCACGTGCCACCTTTCAAAGAGCTGTAACACTCCCTGCGGAAAAGGTGGCACGTCCGACGTGCCACCTTTCAAAGAGCTGTAACACTCCCTGCGGAAAAGGTGGCACGCCGGACGTGCCGCCTTTCAAAGAGCTGTAACACTCCCTGCGGAAAAGGTGGCACGCCGCACGTGCCACCTTTCAAAGAGCTGTAACACTTCCTGCGGAAAAGGTGGCACGTCCGACGTGCCACCTTTCAAAGAGCTGTAGCACTCCCTACGGAAAAGAGCTGTAACACGGCTGGGCGCGGTGGCTCACGCCTGTAATCCCGGCACTTTGGGAGGCCGAGGTGGGCGGATCACAAGGTCAGGAGATGATGACTATCCTGGCTAACACGGTGAAACCCCATCTCTAGTAAAAATACAAAAAAAGAAAAAAAAAATTAGCCGGGCGCGGTGGCGGGCGCTTGTAGTCCCAGCTACTCGGGAGGCTGAGGCAGGAGAATTGCATGAACCCGGGAGGTGGAGCTTGTAGTGAGCCGAGATCGCGCCACTGCACTCTAGCCTGGGTGAAAGCGAGACTCTGTCTCAGAAAACAAACAAACAAAAAAAGAGCTGTAACACTCACTGCGAAGGTCTGCGGCTTCATTCCCGAAGTCAGCAAGACCACGAACTGTCCAGGAGGAACGAACAACTCCGGACGTGCCACCTTTAAGAGCTGTAATACTCATAGCAAAGGTCTGCGGCTTCACTCCTGAAGTCGGCAAGACCATGAACCCACCAGAAGGGAGAAACTCCGGACACATCTGAACATCTGAAGGAACAAACTCCAGACACGCCATATTTTAAGAATTGTAACACTCACTGCAGCCAAAGGTCTGCAGCTCCAGCGAGACCAAGAACCCACTGGAAGGAATCACTTCCGGGCACACTGGGACTTGGAGATCGTGTGTTGGCTCTGGGAGATGCTTTTGTGCTGGTGGCTCTTTCTGACCTGGTCTGCAGGAAATAGATACCTGAGATCTAATCTGTTCAGATTAGATAGAGGCCAAGCTTTACTCCCCTGGGGCAATGCCGTGTCAGCTGCTGCGGGCAGATCTCCGGGAGCCATGGGCTGGATCTCCAGGGCGGGACCCTGACATTTCCATGCATGACTGATGGCTCATTGACCTGCCCACATTCTTCCTCAGGGTTCTGAGCCACACAGACGTTCCGCTCTACGCCTCTTCACAGAGAGGCGGACACTGAATGTTCCTTGAAGGCTTGGGGCAGGTCTGGGGCCTTACCAGTCGAGTGTGCCTCCCCTGAGGTACAAGGGGTGTTTATGGCTGAGAGCACCTCTCAGTCCGTGTTCCCTGGATTTTCTGTATTCACCCACTTTCTGGAACCATGGCTGAAAGCTACGAAGGTGATGTTCTCTCTGAAGAGTCACATAATAAACTCAGTTTAATGCGGCTGTTTCCTGGATAGCAACTATTTTTCCATGGGCAGGTAGTGGGACATTTTCCACGTTCGTGGGAACAGTCACTGGGGTTGATACTCCTCTTTGTTGTTGTTGAGATGGAGTCTCACTCTGTTGCACAGGCTGGAGTGGGGTGGTGCAATCTCGGCTCACTGCAGTCTGCCTCCCAGGTTCAAGTGATTCTCGACTGAGTAGCACACCTGGTTAATTTTTTGTATCTTTAGTAGAGACGAGGTTTTGGCATATTGGCCAGGCTGGTCTCTAACTCCTCACCGCAGGTGGTACACCTGTCTCAGCCTCCCAAAGTGTTGGGATTACAGGCGTGAGCCACCGCGCCTGGCGATCAATGTTTCTCTTTCTATGTTAGGGGTTGGCACATCACAGCTTGTGGGCCAAATCTAGCCGCCTGCTGCCTGTTTGCCAACCCTTGCCTTTTATCATTCTATGGAAAGGATTTTTCTTGCAAGAGGACCCCAGAAAAACCAGTAAAAAGTGGGTGAAGAAGTTACTGTTTAATGGGTACAGAATTTTAGTTTGAGATGATTAAAAAGTTCCAGAGATGGATAATGGTGATGGTTGTACAACAGTGTGAGTGTACTCAATGCCACTGAACTGTACACCTAAAAACTTATTTACTAACAAATTTTATATTAAATTTAAAATAAAATGAATTTTATTTTAAATTAAAAATTTTAAATAAATTTAAATTTTTTATTTATTTTTAGCTGTACAGTTCAGTGGCACTAAGTCCCTTCACGAAAAAATAAAAATAAAAATTTAAAAAACAAATTTTATTTATATTTTGTATGTGTAAAATTTACACCTGGTAAATTTTATGTGTATTTGACCACAATTACAAAAAAACTAAAAAGAATGGGTAAAGGAGCAATATACAGAAAGTACTCTTAAATGGAGGGACTAACATTTATAAAGCACCACCAAGAGCTGGGCCCTGTGCTAAGAATTTGAGAGAACTTTCTTTGTAAACCTTTTAAGAACTAAAAGTGGGTATATCCACCCCAATTTTATAGCAGGATAAATGGAGACTCTGGTTGAACTGATTTGCTCAAAAGTACCCAGTAATGAGGGAGGTCTAGCATTCAACCCCAGATCTTTCTGAACTTATTTTGCCATAGATGTTGAGGCCTAAAGGAAAGCTGGAAAAATTGGGGCAAAGCAGTTTTTGTTTTTATTTTTGCCCAGAGACCTTTTGTCATTAGTTCTGTTCAGGCTGCAATAACAAGATACCATAAACTAAATAGCTTATATTATAAAAATCAGAAGTTGGCCTGGTGTGGTGGCTCATACCTGTAATCCTACCACTTTGGGAGGCCAAGATAGGCAGATTGCTTGAGCCCAGGAGTTTGAGACCAGTCTGGCCAACATGGAGAAACCCCATCTCTACTAAAAATACAAAAAATTATCTGGGCGTGGTGTCACATGCCTGTAGTCCCAGCTACTCGGGAGGCTGAGGTGGGAGGATCACCTGAGCCTGGGAAGTTGAGGTTACAGTGAGCTGTGATTGCACCATTGCACTCCAGCCTGGGTGACAAAGTGAGACCCTGTCTCAAAAATAAATAAATAATACAAATCAGAAGTTTATTTTCACAGTTCTGAAGGCTGGGAAGTTCAATATCAAGGCAGATTCGGTATCTGGTGAGGGCCGGCTTCCGGGCTCATAGATAGATGGCCATCTTTTCATTGTCATCTCATGTGGATCTCTCTCAGTCCTCTCTTAGAAGGCCACTAATCCCATTGTTGAGGGCTCTGCCCCCATCACCTACCTAATTCACCTCCCCAAATCCCCACCTGCTAATATCACCACCTTGGGAGTAAAGATTTCAACACTTTAATTTTGGAGGGACGTAAACATTCAGACCATACCAACTTTTTAAAAAATGGTACAAAAGTACTTGAAGTCTTGGCTTGGCCACTTTTTATGTCTTTTTCATGACCTTCAACCTCTCCTTGACACAGAGGAGCAATTGTTGCCTTCCAGAGCATGGGGGAGCCCCAAACATGCTTGGCTTCGCTAGGAAGAGGGGTTGCCTATCAGAAGCCTCCATCTGCCTGCCTCAGTGTTCTGGACAAGGGTTCACTGCTTCCATGTTGTCATGGCTGCCCAAGACATGAACCTGTATGAACTGCCTGGGTGACTGAGCCTGCTGTGCTGCTACTCACAGTCCCATTCTGACAGTCCTGTATCCGCTCCACACCCAAGGTGCTTCATGACAAGATAAAGTAGACTCCTCACTTAATCACTCTGACCAGCTGCTTCCTGGCCCCTGTTATCACACCCCATTCCCAGAGGCTGCTGGACGGCACACCAGGGACTTCACTAAATCCTGACCCCACTCCTGTCATATTCTCATTTCTGATTTGTCTTTTCCTCTTTTCCCTTATTTTGCCCTTCTTGATTTCAAACTTGAATTGACAGCTTTTTGTTCCTGCCAATGGAAACTCCCCCGTCCTCCTGGAAGCATTCTTGCTGTGCTGTCCCTCATGGTTGAGGCATTTCATAATCACTTTGGGTTTTTCCAGACAGTGGCAGTGACCACATTTGGACCATGGACAGATTCAGCAGCCACACAGGTAGCTGATGGGATGGAGGGACATTTGCACAAGCTTCTGGGTTACTAAAGCAGTGTCAGCATTCTTGATGTTTTTAAGCTGACTTTGGCCAGTTGAGGTGGCTCATACCTGTAATCCCAGCACTTTGGGAGGCAGAGGTGGGGGGATTACTTGAGGCCAGGAGTTAGAGACCAGCCTGGGCAACATAGCAAGACCCTACCTCTGTTTTAAAAATAATTAAATAAGTAAGTAGAACTTACTTTGACTCTACCTGGTTGTACCTGGTACGTCTATGGTGAGCTGACTTGAATTAATCTATTTTGTCTAAAGTAGCCCCTTAAAAATAAAATCGTTTGTAGGTGGCGCCAGATTGGGGAAAAGAAATCCATATTGAAAATGAAATTGTGGCCGGGCGCAGTGGCTCATGCCTGTAATCCCAGCACTTTGGGAGGCTGAGGCAGGCAGATTGCTTGAGCTCAGGGGCTTGAGATCAGCCTACGCAACAAGGCAAAACTCTAATACAAAAATTAGCCAGGCATGGTGGCACATACTTGTAATCCCAGCTACTTGGGAGGCTGAGGCAGGAGAATCGCTTGAGCCTGGGAGGTTCAGGCTGCAGCGAGCCATGTTTGTGCTATTGCACTCCAGTCTGGGAGACGAGAGTGAGACCCTGTCTAAAAAAGAAAAAGAAAAGAAAACAAAATGTGTGGTGGGCTTAGAGTAGCTTCTCTAAAGTTTTTGTGGTTTTGTTTGGTGGTTTAGCAAGTCAGCCACTGGGGAAGAACTGGAGCTCGCGCCCTGCTTCTTAGGCTCCTGTTAGGTTCTCTGTCAGGGACAGAGCTCATGCTGTTCCTCACACTATAAAAAACAAAACTAAACACTCCTGCCCCTATTTAATTATAAAAGTAACACACTTTCTAGTATAAAATCTAGAAAAGATTAAAGAAGAAACAATAAAAGTTTGATAATCTCTTCACCTAGACATCATCTGTTAGCATTTTGGTGTATTTTTTCATACACACATACACTTTTTTTTAATAACAAAATTGAGATCTTTCTATTTCTCCCAACATTATACTAAAAGCATTTAAGCATTTTTCCCACGCTGTTAAACCACTCTTAGGCTGGGTGTGGTGTCTCACACCTGTAATTGCAGCACTTTGGGAGGCCAAGGTGGGCAGATCACCTGAGGTCAGGAGTTTGAGACCAGCCTGGCCAACTTGGCGAAACCCCATCTCTACTAAAAATACAAAAATTAGCCGGGCAGGGGGAGTGTGTGCCTGTAATACCAGCTACTAGGGAGGCTGAGGCAGGAGAACCACTTGAACCTGGGAGGCGGAGGTTGCAGTGAGATCATGCCACTGCACTCCAGTCTGGGTGACAGAGCAAGACTCCGTCTCAAAAGCAAAACAAAACAAACAAACAAAAAAACACTCTTAAAAACATCACATGGTTGGGTCATAAATTGTTGGATCATTCCATTTTGGGGAATATATTTACAGTTCTGTACTGTTACAGATAATACATCTTTGTAGTTAAATGTTTGTCCACACTTATGATTATTCCCTTGGCAGAGAATCTTAGAAGAATTATTGAATACAAGGAAGTGCATATTTCTTTTATATGGACAAGTTGCTTTCTGGGAAAACTCATACTACAATAAATTTTCCCAGAAGAGAGATTCCGTCTGATGTTTTCTCTTTAGTATTTACTGTTTACAACTATTGATAATTTGTTAAGTGAAAAGTAGTACCTCATTGGTACCTTAGTTTACATTTGGTTATTCGGGAGGTTGAACACTTTTTCCATTTTTCTCAGCCACTTTTATTTCTTTCAGTAGTGTGTTCATGTCCTTTGGCACTTACTCTGTGAGGTGTTAGCGTTTTTCTTACAGGTTTGTAAGAGCTCTTATTATGTTAAGGATGATAACCCTTTGTCAAAATTGTAGATATTTTTCTCTATCTGGTTATTTGTTGATTGTATGAATATCTGTGTTTACGTGTATTTAAGTTTTTTTTCTTTTTTTTAACATAGAGACAGGGTTTTGCCGTGTTGCCCAGGCTGGTCTCGAACTCCTGGGCTCAAGCAATCCACTTACCTCAGCCTCCCAAGTGTTGTGGTTATAGGCGTGAGCCACTGCACTTGGCCAAGTTTTTAGTTTTTATGTAGACAGCTCTGTCATTATGTTTTTTCACTTTTATGCTTATTGAAAGTATTCAAGGTTTCCTTCTGAATTTGGGGACTATAACTTTAATTTTAATTCTTTAATCTACCTCTAGTCCTCTTTCTGGGCCATCTGTGATTTTTCCATTGTCAGCTACTGTTTGGATTAAAGCTTTGAGCCCTCCTCATCACCTTTTCCCCACATCCTTTTATATGAAGTTAAAAGTCATTTTGTCTACGTTAAAAAAGAAAAATTCCCTCTGGGAAGCAATTCAGAGAGAAGACACTTGGACTTCAGTGCAAAAAACATGGGTGGAATGAGTAAGGATTCATTTTGCAAAATATGACTTTGCACAGTTGTGAAAACTCAGCCAGGGCATCTTGCCAAGTATCCTATATACCGGCTGAAGAATCCACAGGGCAGTGAGTTGTAATAAAAAGGGCTATTTTTGCACTCCTGCACTCCTGCAGTGAAAGAACTTGTACTATTTCCAAACCAGACACATCCTTCTAGTTGATAGATTCTGCCACTTCCTGGAGGCTTGTGTGTTCTTAGGCCAAAGCTTCATGTTCTGTAAACTGAACACGTGCTGATGCTATGTGGTCCATGAGGGCTCACTGCCTTTTCCTGTCTAGATGGGAATCCCAGCCCTAGAGAGTGGGGCACACTGCGATTTTCTTAACTGTGTTTTCTAATTCTGACTCTCTGGGGTTCTATAGAGATTCTTCAGGGGTTTTGCAAACTGTGAAACATTTTTTTGCCCAACACTGAAGATTTTAATTACCAAGAGAGTGTTTCATTGCTGACTTTTTGTATTTGGGGTCCCTCTAAGATTTTTTTCTTTTTTTTTTTTTTTTTTTTTTGAGACAGAGCCTCGCTCTGTCGTCCAGGCTGGAGAACAGTGGCGCCATCTTGGCTCACTGCAACGTCTGCCTCCCAGGTTTAAGCGATTGTCCTGCCTCAGCCTCCTGAGTAGCTGGGACTACAGGCATGCGCCACCAGGCCCAGCTAATTTTTGTATTTGTAGTAAAGACGGGGTTTCACCATGTTGGCCAGGATGATTTTGATCTCTTAACTTCATGATCTGCCTGCTTCGGCCTCCCAAAGTACTGGGATTACAGGCGTGAGCCACCAAGCCCAGCCCCCTCTAAGATTTTTGTTGTTGTTGTTGATTGCTGAGATGTCTGAAAAGCCCTGACCTGGACACTCTAAGATCTCTTCTAGTTCTTAAATCATATAATGCTGTATCTTCTCATGCCAACAGCTCACCCAAGGGGCCTTTCCCAAAAGTGGTCTCCAGGTATGAAATTTTGTGTTCCTTTTTTGTCCCCCAGCTGCCTGGTGGCTTTAGGATATGCACATCCTCGTGCTCAGGTGTGGGGTTCCTCACCTTTATACCAGCAATAGTAGTTCATGATCATGAGCTGTATTCTTTCTGTCTCAGGCAGGGAACGTGGTGACAGGAGAAATGGTAGAAGAGCTTATTCTTTCCGGAGCAGATATCATCAAAGTGGGAGTTGGACCAGGTAAGACTTGTTAGGAGCACAGCAGAGGACATGTGTGGGGAAGAGTGGGATCTGGGGCTTGTGGGGATTGCAGATCACTGGAAGGGGATGCATGAATGACTCATTCACAGATATTTAAAGCATGCTTTTTCTGGAAGCATAATTGAGCTTCTCGGGGAAGCCCCTGATGAAAAGTATTGTTGAGCTGCTTTTTGATGCCCCCAGGGACCTTCTAAATTATGGTTACAATATATGGATGTGGTCAGAATATGAGGGCTTGGTTTCAGAACCAATGTGGAATAATGTAGATTTCACTAATGACCCCATACACCTTGAAGAGGAAGGTGATAGGTGAAGAATCTGTAGAGACAGTTAATAAACATGAATTACTCCAGTTTATGTGAATGTTTGAGGGACCCCAACATTGCAAATAAGCTTGCAGTGATGAGGCCACATTAGAACTTGACCCATGGCCTAGGTAATGAGCACCTTTGGCTCCTCACCTGATATGTATTAGATGTAGATTTTGCCCATGTTCTTCCCCCAGGCATGCTTTCTTAGGACCACCCATTGGCATCTTAAGCAGAAGAATGAGGTAGAGCCTTCTGTCCTTGTCATGGATGGCGCCATTTTCTCATGGGGCAGAGTTACTGTTCGCTTTCCTTCTTTGCCATGCTTGAAGATGAGCTGCCATGTTTTAAATTCATCCATGCACATCCAGTATTAACCAGACACTAAAATTGAGGAGCAAGAAAGAAGATGCACATTTTCACTTGGGACTAAAAAACAGCAAAGATTTTTCAAAAGAATCTCACACCCAAATGACACTACCAAAAAAGGAAGCAAACCTAAACCAATATGAGAGGAATCTATGGGAAAACGCACAGCTGGGAGGCGCAGGACACGCTGTTGAGCTGTGACTTGGCTCCGTGATCAGCCTGAGGGAATTGGATGTGTATGAAGAGAATATTAGGAAGAAGAGCCCTGTAGATTCATAAAAATACCCAAGCTTTTAACATACAGGGAGATTTTCAGGGTTAAGTTTTTCACATTGCCACTCATTTAAGCCAGTTAATAATGTATTCTGAGCAAATGGGAAGAGGTCTTTACTGAGTATCTACCATTATTGAAAAGGCAAAGAAAGGATAAGGCCTCGTTCTTCCTTGCCAGGCTGCCTCCTCTTAGGGCAGGCTGTAATAGACAGACTGATAATAGAACAAAATAGGCTAATAGACTAGGAAGACTCTTTTTAGTCCCAAAGGCAGGGACACTCACTAGTCATCTGTTTAATCAGAAATATGGGCCTCATGCGGTGGCTCACGCCTGTAATCCCAGCACTTTGGGAGGCCAAGGTGGGTGGATCGCTTGAGCCCAGGAGTTTGAGACCAGCCTGGGCAACATGGTGAAACTCTGTATCTACTAAAAATAGAAGATAAAAATTAAAAAGTAGTCAGGCACACTGGCATGCACCTGTAGTCTCAGCTACTTGGGAGGCTAGGGTGGGAGGATCACCTGATCCTGGGAGGTGAAGGTTGCAGTAAGCTGAGATCGCGCCACTGCACTCCAGTCTTGGTGATAGAGCAAGACCCTGTCTCAAGAGAAAAAAAAAGGAAATATTGAACGTTCACTAGCTACCATTGTGTTGGGCGGGTGCTGTACAGGATGTGAAGGTGTGTGAGAAGCTTCTTGGCTCTCAAAACTTTTTTTTTTGAGACAGTCTTGCTCTGTTGCCCAGGCTGGAGTGCAGTGGTGCAATCTCAGCTCACTGCAACCTTCGCCTCCCAGGTTCAAGTGATTCTTCTGCCTCAGCCTCCCAAGTAACTGGGATTACAGGCATGTGCCACCACGCCCGGCTAATTTTTTGTACTTTTAGTAGAGACGGGGTTTCACCATGTTGGCCAGGCTGGTCTCGAACTCCTGGCCTCAGGTGATCTGCCCGCCTTGGCCTCCCAACGTGCTGGGATTCCAGGTGTGAGCCACCATGCCTGGCCCTCTCAAAGCTTTTCTAGATGTGATCTCGAACATTTACTACACTTGTTTTCTTCTTGCACATCTCTGTGTCTGCATTCTATTTCCCCAGAAGCTGGATTGTCCTTCTGCTCTCACTGTCTCTCCCCACTCCCCTGGCTGTCTGTGTAGAACAGATATGACCAAAGAGAATAAGGGGCTTTCTCTGAGCCCAATGCATGGGAGCTACTTCTTTAAATTGTTTGGAGACCATATTTAAGTCTCACACATTCTTTATGGTAAAAACATTGCGTATTACATATCTAAATGATAGCATTATTGGATGTCTATTGATTGATAGATTTCATTCATTATTGAGCAACTCCTGGGAATTGGGAAAAAGCATCAGAAATGGATTCCCTGCTACTCTAGTCAGGAGAAAATATGCACCAACTTCTTCTTTCACCTGGGTGTTAATCAAAACCGCCTGTGTGTTATTTGAAGCTTCTTCCTTGGCTGTTTCCAAGAAAGGCAATTGGTCTACCCTTTATAGAGCCCTCACTACTATCAGAACCCCAGGCCTACTGCAGCTGCGGCCCCCACCCCCGGATCTAGCAATTGAATGGGAGAGGAGGAGAAAAGCCGAGGCTGAACCGGAGGTTAAACCTTTTATTCTGCCGTGCACAACGTCCGGTTGCAGGGCGGGGGGAAGGCGCCTTCGTGGGAATGAGACTTGTTGGCTCCGGGACTGTGAATGACACATAGCAGGACACAGGGAGCTACAGGACTTCTGTGGACTCTGCCCCACAGCTGATGCAGGAGAGGGGCTTGCCTTGTCTCTCCTGGTTTCTCTGCTAAATCCAGGCCTGGGGAACACAGACACACTTCTCTGTCTGATCTTGTCGTTAAAGACCCCTGGCAGAAATTAGCATCCTATAAGGTGGTGCCGGCCAGGAGCCAGAGAGGAGGCTGGGCCTCAAAGCATCCCACCCCCAGGTCTGGTGGGAGGGAGGAGTTCACTTCCACCTTTACCCTGTGCCCAGAGCGCCCTCTCGTGCACACAAGACCTCCGGGAGGGGCTGAGTGAGTGGCAGTGGAGACAGGGATGTGGGTGACTCATTCATTCTTGAGTCCACACATTCTTTCAGTGACTATTTATAGTGCCTTATTGTATATGAGGCACTGTTCTCAGCACCTGATAACAACAGCGAATGTCCATGGAGCCGACCACCCAGTAGAGAAGACAGAACCTTAACATTCTCACACAGATCCTGATTGAAATGCCTCTTTTGAAACTGTGATGAACAACTCCCCTGGGGCAGTGACATTTAAGAAGCTGGAAAGATGAGAAGGGTTTGGCTAGGTGGTCTGGTACAGAGGGGAGTGTCCAAGAGAGAGAACATTGTGTACAGAGTCCCTAAGGTGGGAAGAAACTTGCCCCATTGGAGAAGCAGTTGGGAGGGAGGGGAGCAGGTGGAGCTTGATTCTGCTGATCTGGGCAAAGTGGGGTACTGTGGCGGCACCGGGAAGCTTGAATAAGGGGAGGTATGATAAAGAGGTCAGAGTGCGACTTGGCCTGGACCTAACTGGGAGAACAACCAGGACTAGGGATGACCGTGGGACAGGCAGGCAGGAGGGTGCTGGTGTGAGCCCTGCCCTGGAAGTGAACCTCGGGCTAGGCTGCAAGGGACTTGAGGTGGGGCAGCCAGGAGGGAGATGGACAAACGGCTGGGCCCTGTGGAGCACAGAGCTGAGTGAGCAGGTGAGGGTGTGGAGGGTGTGGTGCTGCAGGCCAGGCCCTGGGCCAAGTGGTATCCCTCCCTGTGCCATTTGTTCTCTGCCACAATCCCAGGAGGTTGTGTTTCTCTTTGGATTTTACAGGCCAGGCAGTGAGGCTTAAGAGAGGTGAGTCATTTGACAAAGGTTGAAGGTAAAGAAGCTAGGAGGCTGTGGGAGGCTTCTGAGAGGTACTTTAAAGCAGAGTGTAGATTTGTAGAAAGGTGGAAAGGAGTGGGTGTTTAAGTGTGGAAAGGTCAGTGCGTGGCTATTGCATGGGAGCCGATGCCACAGGGAGGAGTGGCAGTGACAGGTGCATGGTAGAGGGGAAGGCGATGTCTGGGACATCAGCCAGCGACAGTGATAAGGACCAGAAGGGGTGCATGGCCAGGCGGTGTGGTTTACAGCGACCTCCATCGTGCAGATGGGGCAGCCTGTTCCCCACATCTCCTCTGCCACAGAGGTTCACCCTGGTCACTAGAGCAGGGCTGCAAAGGTGATGGGGGCGCATTTCATGTCACAGTCTTCTCATGTATAACCATCTCTTTGGGGGCAACTTCTTTCTCTGTGCAGGTTCTGTGTGCACCACCCGCACCAAGACAGGAGTGGGGTACCCCCAGCTGAGTGCCGTCATTGAGTGTGCTGACTCTGCCCACGGCCTGAAGGGCCACATCATCTCTGTGAGTCTCCACCTGGGGCAGGGGCTGGGGTGTCTTGGGAGGCCCCTGCTCCCTCGCTGCTCTTCTTCCACTGGCTGAGCATCTTGTGGGCATGGGAGGGAGCTGGAAACTGTGGTCACAGCGCTGACATTCAGCAGAAACAGAGGCCCTGCTGCCCACGGATTCCACAGTGATAGTGGCAGGTCTGGTAGGCAGAAGCCATATGAGCAGGTGGGTGGTCCATCCGATGAGGGATGCGCAGGCAGCTTTTAGAGCACAGGGTAGACCAGGCCACAGCTTGCCAGAACAGTTGTAACAAAGCCCCACAGACTGGGGGCTTAAATTTCAGTATCTCACCATTCTGGAGATGAGAAGCCCAACATCAGGGTGTTGGGGGGGCCACGCTCCCTCTCAGGGCCCCAGGGAAGGGTCTGTTCCAGGCCTCTCTGACCTTCTGCTGGTTCCTTAGCTTGTGGCGTCCTCTCTGTGTGTGCGTCTCTGTGTGCAAACATCCCCTTTTCCTGAGGATACTAGTCCTTTCGGATCAGGGGCCACCCTCCTCCAGGATGTCCTCATCTTAACTGATGACATGTCCATTGTCCCTGTTTCCAAATAAGGTCACATACTGAGATGCTAGGGGTTAGGATGGCAACATGCGAGTTTTTGGGGGGACCCAGTTCAACCCATAACAGGCCACGTATCCCATATTCAGGGTCAGGGAAGGTTTCCTGGCGTGTAATAGAGAGACCTGGTGGTTGAAAAGGAATTTTTCAGATGAGACGAAAGAAAGGAACAGAAAAGCACTGGGGAACCAAATCTCAGTCACTGCATCTGGGGCGAGTGACCTGAGAGGGGCAGGCATGAGGGGCAGCAGGAGATAAGCTTGAGGGCAAGTATGGACAAGAGCTGTGGGATCCAGCTTTAAGGATGGGACTTCTCCAAGAGCACTAGGGAGCTATTGCAGAGGTCTGAGCAGGAGAGTGCCCAACTCACGGCCTTGGGGCGGATTGAAAGGGGCAAAATAAAAAAGAGAGCCCAGCTGGGACAGCGTTAGTAATTCAGGGGGGAGGTGACTGTGCCCTGCAGCAGGCTTGAGAGCTATCTCCAGAATTGACTGACATTTGGGAGGCAGAATTAAACAAGTGTCGGCAATGGAGTTGGTGCTTGGGGGGCACTGGAGAAGGAGAAGGAGGAGCAAGGCTGTGGCTGGCTCACGTGCTGGCTCACCTGGAAGATGGCTGCGAAGGAAGAGGTTCGGGGCTGGTGTGGTGTTCACTATGGCACGTGTCTGTTGATTTTGAGGTGCTTGAGGAGCATCAGAAGGGAAATTGCACATGAGGCATTGTGTTCATGGTTGGAGACCTGGCAGCTTTTAGCCCATAGATGATGAGAGTCTTGGGAATGGTGCTCAGGTAACAACTGAAGCTAGGATCAAGGTCTTTCACTCGCTGTTCAGTGCAGATTGCCTGGGCTCCTTCTAATGCCTCATCCAAGTTTTTCACCCACCCATCCATTCATCCAGCAAGTATCTATTAAGCATCTACTGTGATAGTATCTAAAATAAGTGGTCAAAGGTTTATTGGTTAATGACAGAGTTCTAAGACCCTCCACTCAATACCCTTTGCCCCAGTGAACAAATTAATATCCATTTATTGAGCAACTAGTGTGTAAACGGCTGACATAGAACTGTCGGTCTACATTTGCTAAGAGGTTATTCAACTCACGGGAGCGGCCAGGCAGTAGTACCGTTCCGCGGTATGTCAGTGGTTCTCAAATCCTGAGTGCAGCCTTGTCTGAGTCTGGCTGCATGAGGATCACCAGAGAGGCTTTTACAAATCAACATTCCAGGACCCCATCCTAGTGAACGGGCTCTTTCAGAGGTTGGTCCCCAAAATCCCCGTATGTAATTAGTCCTGTCTCCATTACCTAATAATGTTAACCATTGAGCATCTCCATCAAGTCAAAACTTGGACCCTATATCGTAAGTGTTGAATGACCACTATTTCCAAAGTAGTGGAGTTCTGATTAATAAAGTTTTACTCTGAACATATTCTGAGATCCTTATGTCTTTCTAGAAACTTCAAACTTGCTTAGTTTACAGGGCTGTTTGGCCAAAGATTGGTGGTAGGTAGGGTGGGGTGGAGGCTCTGTGTGCCCCAGAGGTGAATCTGATTGGAAATAAACTTAGCATCTCTTTACACAGTATCACCTAATTTATAGTGTATCTCAGCAGTTCTCTTAAGCGTGATGCCCAGACCAGCAGCAGCAGTATCAACTGAGAACTTGTTAGAAATTCTTGGGCCCCACCATCCACGTGACCTACAGAATCAGAACTCTGCAGGTGAAGCCCAGGAACCTGTTTTAACAGGAGCCCTCCAGGTAGTTCTGATGTCCTCTCAAGTGTGAGACCCGCTGGCTTATAGAGTATAGGCTCAGCATACACTGGCGGAGTGAGTGTTCCTGAACTAGGTCTCATCTGCTGGTACCCAAGGCAGCAACTTCTCTGAATTTAACAGTTAGGGACAATGACATCCCAAGCCTGGGGCACTGGTGCAGTAGGAAGGTAGCACTTCTGATCTTGCTTGTGTTCTCTGAGGTTCTTTTTTTTCTTTTTATTTTTTACTTTTTAATTTTATTTATTTTTTATTTTTTTGAGATGGAGTCTTGCTGTATCGCCCAGGCTGGAGTGCAGTGGCACGATCTCGGCTCACTGCTAGAACACCTCCCGGGTTCAAGCGATTGTCCTGCCTCAGCCTCCCGAGTAGCTGGGACTACAGGCACGCACCACCACACTCAGCTAATTTTTTTTTGTATTTTTAGTAGAGGCAGGGTTTCACCATGCTGGCCAGGCTGGTCTCGAACTCCTGACCTCATGATCCGCCCGCCTCAGCCTCCCAAAGTGCTGGGATTACAGGCGTAAGCCACCGTGCCCGGCCTCCGAGTTTCCTTTTACATCAATGCTGAGAGGTCTCCTAGATGGGGTTAGGAGTTCCATTTAGCCGGAAAAGCAAATGAATGGACTTAGTAGAATTTGGACCCTTGCCCTCAGCTGAGTCCTTGTAAGCAGCTGAGTGTCTTGGGGTTCAGAGCAGCCATTGCCCCCACACTCCCTTTGTCTAACAGGGCACGGGCACCTTTCTGTCACTTGCCAGTAGCCCTGAACCTGCTGGAAACCCACCAGTTGTTTTGGATCCTGCCACTTGGTGCAATTTCCTTCCAGCTTTATCCTTCCAGCAAATAAAGGGTCCCATTTTACCCTTTATTTGCTGAATTAGCACATCGGTGCCATTGAAGTTCAAAGGAAGCCACAACATGGTGTCTGTTCAGCATGTGCTGATACCCAAGAGGCTGGGCTTCAGTCGTGTTTCTGTTGTGGCCCACATGGGCTTCAGAGAGGCAGAGAGAGGAAAAATTCAGGATACTTCCTGCATAGGTGAAGATTAAGGTGGGACCAGTTAATTTTTTGTTGTCACACCATTATTTAGAAATACCTAAACAAATTCAGTCAAATAATTAATGTTTTTTTTTTTTGAGTCTGGAAAATTTTCCCAACAAAATATGTTTAACCTAGGAAAAGTTAGAAATGCAAATAAACGTAAAAAGGAAAATAAGATAGCAGTAATGCTATCATCTTAAGATAACCACTGGTTCTAAACTTGTTTTTCCATTTTTATAGCTGTGTGACCTTAGGAGAGTTGCTTAACCTTTCTGAGCCTCTTCCCACCCCCCCCCCCACCCCCTCACCCCCCCCACCCCCCCGCTTCAGGTTCATGAGTTTGAATGGAAAAATGACTTTTAAGTTCATAATAGTTGCTGGTTCTTAGTAGGTGACTGACTTGAACTCCTTTCTCTGCCTACTCCATGTTTGCCATCACCATCCTTCCTTTGTTTTAGGAATGAGCAAGTATTTTTCTTTTTTGTTTTTTCATTGTCAGTATTCAACATAATGTGAGCAAGTATGTTATTTTTTCTTTTTCTTTTTCTTTTTTTTTTTTTTTTTTGAGACAGAGTCTTGCTTTGTCACCCATGCTGGAGTGCAGTGGCATGATCTCGGCTCACTGCAACCTCTGTCTCCCAGGTTTAAGTGATACTCCTGCCTCAGCCTCCCGAGTAGCTGGGATTACAGGCACACGCCACCACACCCAGCTAATTTTTGTAGTTTTAGTAGAGACGGGGTTTTCACCATGTTGGCCAGGCTGGTCTTGAACTCCTGACCCTAGGCGATCTGCCCGCCTTCGCCTCCCAAAGTGCTGGGATTACAGGTGTGAGCCACCGTGTCTGGCCTGAGCAAGTATTTTTAAGCAAAAGAGGCAGGCTGACAATTCACAAGTTATTATCATTCATGTCCTGTGATGCCATTTGTACTTAAATATAATGTTAACTCTTTTGGAAAAACAAAAAAAGGACTCCTTGTACATTACTGCTTTGAATACTTGCACAGAACAAAATACTAGCCTAAATGTTGTTGTTTTTAACAACTTTTCAGCAGCTATGAATGTTTATGTGTGAAGATACATGTATGTCTTAGATTGCTGGAGCTACTCTGCTTCCCGAGAACATGAAAGGACACTTTGAACACTTTTGGAAATATAAGCAGTAGCAGGAAGTAGACTGCCTTGTCTGTCCTAAGGCATCATGTAAAGTTGGACTGCTCTTGGTTAAATGTACAACCATTAACCACATATGGTTGTTTGGTCTACGCTGACCCATTTCACAAGTGCACATACAAAAGCACCCTGTGAGCGGATGACGCCGTAAATATGATTTCCTCTTTGCAATACGCCATACAATTGTATTAACTGTGGATCTCTTGGCCCATCCTGGGAAGAGAAAGGCTGATTTTCTTGGGGTCCCAGTGGCACAGGGCTCCTGATTCAGGCCTCATCACTGACTACAGTAATATGAAATTTTCAGGACACCACAGGAGACACAAATGAGTGAACAAAAGAGTGATTTTTTTAAAAGTCATACATGTGTAGGACTTATTTTAATGGGAGCATGAGTTTATTTAATGTGTTTGAGGCCAGAAGCGTGAAACACTGTGTAGAGCTGGTTTTGATAAAGGGATAAAGCACTTTAAAATTAATTGGCAGGGCAAGCGAAGGGCATTTTGAGGTTGTACCTTTGAAAGGTAAAGTAAATAAATATGCCAGGATTTTGAAGCATTAACAAGGGGTATAGAGCCACAAGCCCTGTCCCTGTCTTCACACAGTGGGCTTGGGCCAGATAACATACGGCAAGACCACCTCTGAAATAATATTGTCAGTGCTCTGTGGCCCTCTGGGGGTCAGAGAAGCCATGTATGAATAACACATTTGATTGAGGAAATAACTGTGGTCAGTAAATGTTTGTAAAGAAAAGGTCCAGCCTTCACACTTGACCTTTTGATCAGAGCTGCAAAGAAGTAGTGAAACAGTATTGGAGTTCTAGCTCCTGGAGTGACAGGCCTCATTGGTAGACAGAGAAAGGGGACTGAGTCACAGAGACCCTGTGTTCTCAGTTTGAGATGTTCTTCACAAGGTGTTTCATCCCATTTCCCTGCCCTCCAACTCCAGAGGTGCATGTACCTTCCTGCAGATTGTAACACAGGGTAGCCTGGGTACCCTGTCTTTTCTCTACTCCTTCCCAAAGTGGGTTCCACCTTCTGCGGACAGGTGCTTCCCTCTGAGGCCCTGCTGTTTCTCCTAGACCAACACTTAGCTTTGGGCTGTGTCACCATCACGTGAGCCCTGACACTGTTGCCGTCTCCCCTTGCACCATGGCTTTCGTGACTCTCCCTGGGTGTCTGGCTGCTGCTCCAGCGTACTGTTGCTGTCCTTTTGCCCCTTGAATTGCACCCAGGCTACATTAGGAATAGCAGGTAGCAGCCTGGGCATTTGGTGTCTTGTGTTTGTAAGAAAATGCAGCTAGCAGCTGGGTGCGGTGGCTCACGCCTATAATCCCAGCACTGTGGGAGGCCGACGTGGGCGGTTCACCTGAGGTCAGGAGTTCGAGACCAGCCCGGCCAATGTGGCGAAACCCCATCTCTACTAAAAGTACAAAAATTAGCCAGGCTTGGTGGTGGGCACTTGTAATCTAGCTACTCAGGAGGCTGAGGCAGGAGAATTGCTTGAACCCAGAAGGCAGAGGTTGCAGTGAGCCGAGATCACGCCATTACACTCCAGCCTGGGCGACAAGAGTGAGACTTTGTCTCAAAAAAAAAAAAAAGAAAAGAAAATTCAGCTAGCTCTGCATCCTAGAAGACTTGTACTGTGTGGCTGGTGTTTAAACATTACCCCCAACAGCTGAACCTTCCTGGGCAGCCCAAGATAACAGACTGGCCCTGCTATGCATTAAACCAGCCCAAGTGTGGTCTGCATGGGCAGTGTGGGTGGAAAAACAGATGTTTGATTTTAAGGTAACTTTGTACCATACATGAGGAATAGGAGACATGGAGGTACCTGGAAAGATAAAAAGATTAACTCAATGTCCTTTTCTTGGCTCTTACAAGAATTCAACCCTTGTACTAAATAAATCTCACCTCACACCAGGCAGAGAGGGAAAGGTGACTTCTGAGTGAGAATGAGCGTGGACAGTGGAATGGCTGCGTGTGTTATACAGCGGGCTGGCATGGGATGAGGGCTGAGCCCCTCTACCGCTCACAGCCCCTGCTGCCTCCTGCTCTGCAACAGAAGTGCCCGAGCCCAGGCGGGCAGGTGGGCAGTGGATGGTGCCAGCCTCTGACCCACAGAGGAAGCCTGGATGGGCCTGGGGAGTGAAAGGTGCAATATTGAGGGGAGTACACTCAATCAGACAACAACAGCCGTGGTGGGGGAACTTGGGCCCGTGGGCTTGCTGGGGGCTGTGGTGGGTCTGAATCCCCGGTCACTAGGTCATCTGGGGGGAGGGGACAGCCTGGCTGAGCTCCCGCTGATGATGTCCTGTCCTTGCTTTTTCCTCTGTGAAGGATGGAGGCTGTACGTGTCCGGGGGATGTCGCCAAAGCCTTTGGTAAGGCCGGGCCCTGGTGCAGAGGGAGGGAAGGAAGGAGGGAGGGAGCTCCCTGCACCTCTCCAGGTGGCAACCTGAATGAGGAGGGGGACCTGGTGGGGAAGTTCTGGGTCTCCTGGAGGTTCCTCTCCCTGGGTTTCAGCCCCAATTGGCCCAAATCCTGGACCGTGGCAGAGCAGACCACAGATGCCCCAGGAGATAGATCTAGGGGTAACGTCCTGCAAGCCAGGAGTGGGTGAAGTCTTTTCATCCCAGGGAAGAGAAAGCTCACGGGACCTGTCCAAGGGGACGGTGCCAGGTGTGATGTGTAGGAACTACAGAGGGGGTTTTTTGGCCCCAGCCTGGAGAAGTCCCGTGGAAGGGACAGGAGGAATCCCGCAGCGGTTTCTCACTGGAGGCTGGAGCCTGCCTCCCACTAGGGGGCAGCAGTGCCTGCTGTGAGCCCGTGGGATTGGGGATCGGGGAGCGGTGGTGGGAGGGCAGCAGGTCCTGAACTTTTCTAAGGAAAGCACTAGATGGTCCAGCCTCTCAACACCAGAAGCAGTAAAGTACGGCTGCCGAGCCCCGTGTTGGCCACAGAACTGCAAACTGCATTCGGAAGTCAGAGCTGGCCGTGTGGCTGCAGGCTCCAAAATGTGAAGTGGGGGTTGTGGGTGCCGGCGGGAGGCAGAAACGAAGCTCCCATCCCTCCGCCCTTTGCTGATGCCAGGAAAAAAAAATGGTGGCAGGAAACTTTCTGTTATAGGAATTCTGTTTTTTTGTTTTTGTTTGTTTTGTTTTTTTAATTTTCAGGCTGGGTGCAGTGGCTCACACCTGTAATCCCAGCACTTTGGGAGGCCGAGGTGGGCGGATCACTTGAAACTAGGAAGTTGAGACCAGCCTGGCCAATACCCCATCTCTACTAAAAATACAAAACAATTTACCCAGGTGTGGTGGTGCACGCCTGTAATCCCAGCTACTCAGGAGGCCAACGTGGGAGAATCGCTTGAACCTGGGAGCCAGAAGTTGCAGTGAGCCGAGATCACGCCACTGCACTGTAGCCTGGGCGACAGAGTGACCCTGTCTCAAAAAAATATAAAAAATAAAAATTAAAAAATGTTCAGACAACAACCCTGATAGTGACAAAGGAAGACACAGGGCAGTGTTCTTAGCAACAAGGTTTCATAGCAACCCAAAGAATGTCATGAAAAATGGTATTTAACCTCCTCCTAATCATAGATCCTATCTGTGGAAGGGAATCTACGGACCCTCCATCAATTCCAGCTTCCTATTTTATAGTTGAGGGGACTGAGGCTGTAGGAGGGAATGACAAGGTCACAATACTACAATCAGGGGCAGAACAGGGAGAACACAGTGCCTCTGCTAACTAGTGATGTCACTTACCCTGAATTGTAAGGATCATTGGCCAAGGGCATTTTTATGATTGGTTTTTGAGCTGAATCTACTTAATACAGGTGGTGGTCCATCTTGGACTCTTGTGTTGCCTCACACATGCTCTCTGTACAGGGAGAGAGCCGAACACACTTTAAAGTGGCTGGTCGTTGAGAAGTGCCTTGTAGATCATAGTTCCTGGCCTTTGGACCACACTCAGCTCAGTCTCCTTTGGGTGCCATTCCCTCCTCCACTGTCTCTCAGTCAGTGCGGCTGTACCTGTGCTGAGACTCAGTGGAGCGAGAGGGACCTTGTCAGGGAAGGATACAAGAGTGTCCCGAAATGAAAATGGTTGGGAACCCCCCAAAGCATTCCTTAGTGGGTCTGTGCTCTGCGTTCCTGCTGTTGACATCTGCTCCTTTGCAGCTGCCGCAGAGGTGCTGTGCTCCTGAATTGTGATCGTCAAGAATCCTGGCTGGACACCAGTTATCCTCTGCCTCCTTAAGATCATGGCAGGAGGACCAGGGAGTCAGCATTAGTGTTAGGAACCCTGTAAGGGGAGGGTCTTAAGAGGTTGCTGCCACTTAGGAAGGTTGCGTTGTGCTTTGCTTCCCTGAGTGTTAGAAAAGCTCGGCTTTCCGTCATGCTGAACGGAAGGGACTGTAACGCCAACGCAAACCCGAGTGCTCTGCCAATGTTTAAATGACCAAATCGAAGGCATCAGGGCCACTTTCAGGGGTTCCTATGTTTCCTCCTCCTAATTAGGATTTGCCAGGCTCCCCTCCTCCTTCATCCTATTACTTAATACATCTGTGCCCTGCTACTGTCTTGTTCTGTTCTAAATGTAAACCCTCAGTAGGGCTTACTCAGGGGAGGTTGTAGTGAGGTGACAGAGTGCTAGAAGCCCTCACATCTGTCGCTTGCTCTCGGCGCCGCCTCTGCCTGGGCTCCCACTTTGGCAGCACTTGAGGAGATCTTCAGCCCGCCGCTGCTCTGTGGCAGCCCCTTTCTGGTCTGGCCAAGGCCGGAGCCGGCTCTCTCAGCTTGCAGAGAGGTGTGGAGGGAGAGGCGCGAGTGGCAACCAGGGATGCGCGCAGTGCTTGCGGGCCAGCTGGAGTTCCGGGTGGGTGTAAGCTTGGCAGGCCCTGCACTCGGAGTGGCGGGCCGGCCGGCTCTGCCGGCCCCGGGCAATGAGGAGCTTAACACCCGAGCCAGCGGCTGCGGAGGGTGTGCTGGGTCCCCCAGCAGTGCCAGCCCACTGGCGCTGCGCTCGATTTCTCGCCAGGCCTTAGCTGCCTCCCCGCAGGGCAGGGCTCGGGACTTGCAGCCTGCCATGGCTGAGCTTCCCCGCCACCTCCACGGGCTCCTGTAAGGCCCGAGCCTCCCCAACGAGCGCCGCCCCCTACTCCATGGCGCCCAAGTCCCATCGACCACCCAAGGGCTGACAAGTGCGGGCGCAGGGGGCAGGACTAGCAGGCAGCTCCACCTACAGCCCCCGTGCGGATTGACTGGGTGAAGCCAGCTGGGTTTCTGAGTCTGGTGGGGACGTGGAGAACCTTTATGTCTAGCTCAGGGATTGTAAGTACACCAATTGGCACTCTGTATCTAGCTCAAGGTTTGTAAACACACCAATCAGCATCCCTGTGTCTAGCTCAGGGTTTGTGAATGCACCAATCCACACTGTATCTAGCTAATCTGGTGGGGACGTGGAGAACCTTTATGTCTAGCTCAGGGATTGTAAACGCACCAATCAGCGGCCTGTCAAAACAGACCACTCGGCTCTACCAATCGGCAGGGTGTGGGTGGGGCCAGATAAGAATGAAAGCAGGCTGCCGGAGCTAGCAGTGGGAACCTGCTCGGGTCCCATTCTAGAAGGAGGAAGCTTTGTTTTTTTGCTTTTCACAATAAATCCTGCTAGTGCTCATTTTTTGGGTCCACACTGCTTTTATGAGCCTGTGACACTCATATGGAAGGTCTGTAGCTTCACTCCTGAGCTAGCAAGACCACTAAACCCACCAGAAGGAAAAAACTCCATCGGCACCACCTTATAGAGCTGTCACACACACCGTGAAGGGTCCACGGCTTCAGTCTTCCAGTCAGTGAGACTAAGAACCACCAATTCCGGACCCAGTAGCAGTTCCTTTGATAACAGGCAATGAAGAGTTACACTGCACAGTGATCCATGAACAAAATGGGGAATGATAACTATTTTTTTCTCCTAAATGTTCTTTTTACTTTTTTGACAGCTAATCACGCAGCGTCTATCATGTGCCATGTACTGGAGGTAAACATAGAGCCAGCCCTGGGCCTGTTCCAGCATAGCCCACAAAGACGGGCAGCTTCAGTACTTCTGTCTCCTGTCCCTGTCCTGAAAATGTGCCGTCATTCAGTGATTAGTCTGGCAGAATATTTACTCTGGAAGTCTGATGTGCAGCGTCGTGGTGCGGGTGGAGTTTCACACGACTTCTATGACACAGGGACTTCTTTTCTTGAAGCTGTCTCTAGTGTAGGAGCTTCAGTCTGTTCTGAGGCTCTTTCTTGGTACATAAGCACAGGGAGTGTCAAGAGTGTGGAGAGCTTCAAGTACAGACCAGACACCTGAGGGGGGTATCATAGAGGAGTCATAGCATTAAGTACAAGATTAGGTAACTTGCCTTATAAGATACTGCTCAAAAATTTTTTTTTTTTTTTTTTTTTTGTGAGACGGAATCTCCCTCTGTTTCCCAGGCTGGAGTGCAGTGGCATGATCTCGTCTCACTGCAACCTCCGTCTCCCGGGTTAAAGCGATTTCCGGCTAGTTTTTGTATTTTTAGTAGAAATGGGGTTTTATCATGTTGGCCAGGCTGGTCTTGAACTCCTGATCTCAAGTGATTCACCTGCCTAGGCCTCACAAAGTGCAAGGATTACAGGCCTGAGCCACTGTGCCTGGCGGAATACTCCCCAATTCTTAATGTTTCTCTGATTCTAAAAGAGTTAGATCTGAGGAAGGTGATCGTAGTTAGCCATTAAAAGCCATTCAGCATGGTCCAGTATATGGGACACTAGCCTTCAGTAGGCTGCATTTGTTTCTCCTAGTGTCCCATGGCCCTGTCTCCCTGCGTGGAAGCCTCCTCCCTTTTTCCAGGAGGAGACAGGCGAGAGAGGTCCAGCCTTTCTCTTGACTATAGCTGGGCGGGGAGGGAGGTGAACTGGGCAAGCACTGGGATTTTTTGAGAGCCTGTTTCTCCTGAGCTGTTTTCTCTGCTACTCCCTTTCATCCCCACCGTTGGCATTTAGGAGCTGGAGCAGATTTTGTCATGCTGGGAGGAATGTTTTCGGGTCATACAGAGTGTGCTGGAGAAGTGATTGAGAGGAATGGACGGAAGCTCAAGCTCTTTTACGGGATGAGCTCTGACACCGCCATGAAGAAGCACGCAGGAGGAGTTGCTGAGTACAGGTGAGGCTGCGGCCGCGGGGCGCACCCTCGAGGCCTGGCCTTGCTCTTCTTACGTAGATGGGATGGAAGCAGGTCTGAATAGCAGCTCTGTGTATATTAAAGTACCGTGGGAAGGGGTTTTTTTAAAGAGTCCTAATTTGTATCCAGTTAGCATTTGCAGTGTTTGGGGATGGGTTGGAAGTGTGACCAGGGGTATATGTGAGTGGGTGCCAGTCCTGAAGGGGATACTTCAGACCTCTGGGGGTAGGTGGAATTATTGTCTTGTCCTTCTAGTAGATCCTGTGCTGAGTGATCCCTGTAAACTTAGATCTCTGACTTGAGAAGAGTTCAGGCTGAAAGAATTGAGTTGAAGAATGGCTCTCTTCTTGCACAGAAAGCCATAGGTGTGGTCTAGACCACTGCATGGTGGCCAGACCTTTCCTGAAGAATGCTGCATACAGCTCATACCGTTTCTCACCTGCCTCCAGGCTCCGAGAGTCGACACAGCAGCATTTTCAGCCATTCAGTTGTGTCATCCACTGTAGAAGTGGGGCTTGCTTCTGCTGATGTGTGTTTATTTTGTATTTTGTATTTTTTTTTTTTTTGTGGTGGAGTTGTGCTCTGTCGCCCAGGCTGGAGTGCAATGGTGTGATGTCAGCTCACTGTAATCTCTGCCTCCCGGGTTCAAGTGATTCTCCTGCCTCAGCCTCCTGAGTAGCTGGGATTACAGGTGCCCCCCATCATGCCCAGCTAATTTTCGTATTTTTAGTAAAGATGGGGTTTTGTCATGTTGGCCAGGCTGGTCTCGAACTCCTGACTTCCAGTGATCCACCCACCTCGGCCTCCCAAAGTGCTGGGATTATAGGCATGAGCCACCACGCCTGGCTCGTGATGTGTGTTTTTAATCCATGATCTCCAGAGACACCTGGGTCTTTTCCTGATTCACTTCCATTTTAACTGTCTGCATGTGTGTTTTAAGAACCCAATGATGGGGCCAGGCACAGTGGCTCATGCTTGTAATCTTGGCGCTTCCAGAATCCAAGGTTGGAGGACTGCTTGAGCCCGAGAGTTCCAGATGAGCCTAGGCAACATAGCAAGACCCTGTCTCTACAAAAAAATTAAAAATTAGCTGGGTGTGGTGTCACATGACTGTACTCCCAGCAGCTCAGGAGGCTGAGGCAGGAAGATGGCTTAAGCCCAGGAGTTGGAGGCTGTAGTGAGCTATGATCATGCCACTGTGCTCCAGCCTGGGCAGCAGAGTGATACCCTGCCAAAAAAAAAAAAAAAAAAAAAAAAAAAGAACTTGATGACAGTATACTCACTGCCTCACCCTGCTCCGTAGAGCCTACTGTTACTCTCATCAGGGTTAGTGCCGACGACAAGCTATAGAAAATTGGGGCAGGAGCAAAGCTTCTCCATCGGCAGAGGGAAGTCGGCTGTGAATCGGCTGGTTGCCTTTTTCCAGGAAACTTCAGGCTTCTCCCTCCAGTTTTCAGACTGTATTCTGTGCTGGAGTGGAAACCTAAGCCCTCCCTAACTGACAACCTTTATTTCCTACCACTCATTCCACACCCAGAGGGTCATTTTGAGGACCTGGGATTCAGATGTATTATATAAGGTTCATACCAAGCTAGTAGCAAAATTTCAGAACTCCACTGAGATTTGTAGGTGGGGGGAGTGGGGTGTATTCTACCAGAGTTCTGTTCTTCCATGGGGTTCTAGCGGACTTACTTCAGTTCTCATTCTCCTCAGTCTCTTTCTCTTGGTGTTGAACCCCAATAAAGATAGTATGGGAAAGGCAGGATGGGAAAGATCGATGGGGACGGCACCAATCAGAAATGAGGGATTCACTCCTTCCAGGTAGCCCCCGAGGTCCTCTTTACCCCGTGCGGTCGCTGATAGAGGAGGAGGTTGCACGGTTGGGTAAGGAGGAGGTACTAAGCTGGACCTATGGTCAAGAAGCTTCGTGCTTTACCAGCAACTGTTGTCATCATCCAAAGGCCTGCACATGTGTCCTCTGTGCCAGAATGTAAGTGGAGCTTTCATGGGTGAGCAGCAGCTAGGTGCTTTGCCTGGAGTACCTTTTTCACCCTCGTGGCTGCATCTGTTTTGGGTTCTTAAAAAAATTATAGAATCAGGAAGGCCAGAGCAGGCTATGGCACAAACAAGCCAAAGAGCTGAAAGAAAAACCATCTCCTGTAATTTCAGCAGGGTTTAGATATAATAGAAAAAAAAAGATTCAGCGGTAGCAAGACTCAGTTCTGGAAGTGGATTCAAATCTTTAACAGGGAAGGAAATTGCTGAGGAAATTAGAACCTTAATCCAAAGGCTTCAGCCTGAGCCTTGCAGCTGCACCTGTCTTGCCTCTGTCTGTTTCTGAGTCTCTCTCTCTCTCTCTCTCTATCTCTCTGTTTTCAGCCTCATGACCATGATCTTGTCATGAGAATGCTTCCCGACTTTGACAAATTACTTATGGCACAGTTATGAACACATTGCTGGTTCTTTCCCAATCATTATTTCATTCTCACGCTGTCCCCGGGAAGCAAAGTACCTTCATTTTACAGATGAGCAGACTTAAGCATCAGCAAAAAAGGAGCTTGTAAAAGGTGATACCACTACTTAGCAGAGGAGCAACAGTGAGAATCTAGAAATTTCCAAGAAGCCCCAGGAAGGCCATGGAAATATCTTACGAAAATGAAATGTCAATAATTGCAGGCACATGTGTACAGACGCCTGTCTGGGGTCACGGAGTGCTGAGCCCTGAACCATCCTGGGTATGGCCAACGACTTTGGCTTCCTGAGCTTGGGGCTCTAAACCGGCTGATGGTTTAAGTAGCTAGATTTTACCCAAGGGTAGTCCTGCCTGTTCAGCGACCAAGAGTTAAGCCCCTTTTGAAATTCTAGGTAATGAATGTCTGGTCAAGAGATGCTCTTCAAGGCAGGTGGATCACCTAAGGCCAGGAGTTCGAGACCAGCCTGGCCAACATGGTGAAACCCCGTCTCTACTAAAAATACTAAAATTAGCTGGGACTGGTGGCAGGCATCTGTAATCCCAGCTACTCAGGAGGCTGAGGCAGGAGAATTGCTTGAACCCAGGAGGCAGAGGTTGCAGTGAGCTGAGATTGCACCATTGCACTCCAGTCTGGGCAACAAGGGCAAAACTCCAACTCAAAAAAAAAAAAAGAGAGATGCTCTTTTTCCAGCTGAAAAGAACGGCTACAGAAAGTTCCAGAATTTGGGTACTTGTTAGAACTTGCATGGCCCTTAAATGAGAGCTAGAGTTTTGCCCAGATTTCAGATTTCCTTCTGGTAATACACACATCTGGTAATATACACATGTGTAATATACACACATTCTGGTAATATATACGTGTGTCTGGACCACATCCCCATTTTGCAGTGAGGAGGCATGACCTGTGTTACCCAAGGAACAATCAAGCAGTGTTACCTGGTGGCTTTGTGAAGAGAGGGACATGGCTCAGTGGAGACAGTGAAATGTTGCTTAGTGTTCATGCCATAGGCCAGACCTTCTGAGTTTCTAAATACTCCTCTGAAAATGTGAACGATGCTATCCAAAGCCTGGAAGCTTCCAGTGCTAAGACAGGTCTTGGTTCTCCTCTGATTCCACCTTGCTTGGACCCACACATGTGCAGGATGATAGGTGTAGTGACCTGTAAGAGAACAGGGAGTCGAACTGGGGGTGGCCAGTGTACCCAGCAAAGCAGAAAGACAGGCAGGCTATCAAAACGGAGCCACCTCAATGAAATCACCTTGCTAGTAATTTCCACGTAAGCTGGTAGGACCTGAGCTATCCATTTTATGTCCTTCTCGTCCTGGTCATCCCCCTTGAAGACACTTGGTTTCTGATCTTAGAGCAGGCAGGCAGGAGGTGAAGCTCTGGACTTTTCCTGTTGTTGATGTAGGAGGATAGGAGGCTGTTTCCAGGGGGAATCGTCCAGGGCCATTCTGGGGGCATTTTGGGCTCCTGGTTGTTGGGAAGTTGGTGTGCGTGTTGAGGTAGAATAGAAAGGTAAAGGTGGTTTCTGTTAGGGGCAGAGGGGAGCACGTTGCTGGAGAGAATGGCACCAAGCAGGGTGGTATGGGTCCCCGACTCCTTCAAGCGCTACTCACCAGGACTTTCCTCTCCGCAACATGCAGGGCAGCCAGCAATGAGCCCGTGCCCTTTGGGTGGGAGGAATGTGCTCATCTGAGATGCCGGTGATCATCTTGGCACTTGGTAGAAATGTGGGGATGGGGTCAGAGGGTGGGGTCTGGTTTTCTGAGTGCCTTGGGGGCTGCAGAAAGTGCTGGAGCTGGGAGTAATTCTAACTGGGCTCTTAAGGTGGGGCGGGAAACTAGATAAAAAGAAAACTTCTTTCATCTTCCAGAGCCTCTGAAGGTAAGACTGTGGAAGTGCCTTACAAAGGAGATGTGGAAAACACTATCCTGGATATTCTCGGGGGACTGAGGTCCACGTGCACCTACGTGGGGGCTGCCAAACTCAAGGAGCTCAGCAGGAGGGCAACGTTCATCCGGGTGACCCAGCAGCACAACACCGTGTTCAGCTAACCCTGGGGACGAAGCGGCGTCTGGCTCGAGTGGAAGCGTCCAAACCTGCTTTTCCCATCTCCCCCCCTAGTCTGTTCCGTCAGAGCTTCTGGCTGCTCCTGAATGGTGAAATGCTGTGTCCTCTCTCCTGCCTCCTGGAGGCTTCAGGGCCCTCCCGCCTGCCTTCTCGGGGCCCTCCCGCCTGCCTTCTCGGGGCTCAGACGCAAGGCACCTATTGGGCCGACATCAGAGCCCTGCTGCCCAGAACTCATAACCTCATTGTTCAAACCAACACTTGCACCTTTCTCTTTTTCTCTTTCTCTCTCCCTTTGTTTTTCTTTCTTTTTTAAAAGAAGATGGTTTCACTTTAATATAATGCTATTATCTTAAGACTTAATGGAGTTGCTGGAGTTTGTATTTCCAGGAGTCAAGTTGAATGGTTTGGGATTTGTTTTGCTGCCTTCCTAGACAGGCTGATGGCAAGCCTCTCCTGGTGATTAGCAGACAAGTCACCTTAGGGGAGGGGCAAGGAGAGGAGGACAGTGCGGGGACCAAGGGTGGACAGGCCGGAGTCAGAGTAACTGGCATCCCTCACCTCTAGCTTTTGGTTGCTGCAAAAGAACAAAAGCAATTAACTGGACACATGAACATGAATTGTTTTCCCAGCTGATACTCACAAAGTTGAGCCAATGTGTTTTCCCCAAAAGTTTCATTACATGTGCTTTTCAGGGACAAGTCATCTGTCGCTACCAGTTTGCTGTTGCCTCTAGGAAGCTGTCCCTGTCCTGGCTTCTCATTTCGTTTTGTTTTCCTCCATCTTTTTTTTCCCCTTTCTCAGTCCCAACTTGTCTTAATTTGAAATTCCACAGGATGTTTTATGTTTCTTGTCTCCCAAGAAATTAGCAGGTGGAGTCCCACTGAAAAAGAGCCAAAGCTTTGATCAGTGGCATCCTAAAAGGCATTGGTTTGAGACATGAGTTAGAGCCATTCCCTCAGTGTGCCAGTGAATCCTTTCCTGGAAGGACCACGTGGCACTACTGTATAAGGGTCAGTTAACGGGTTGGGAACAATGACATTGTCTTGGAGATCAGCAGTCCACCAGGATGCTTGTTTAAACAGTGAACGCAGAAGAAGTGATGACCGGCCGCTAAACTTTGAAGTATTGAGTTCCAGGCCTGGAAAGCGTATGCAGATCAGGATGTTTTACTTTACTTTTTAATAAGGCTGAAGAGCAGGTACACAAGTCAGTTTTCTTTGGAAAGGCAAGCGATGACCCTGGAGTAGAGAAGATCCACAGGGTGCTGCTGTGCCAGGGTGAATGAATGGCCTGATTGTCCACGGTGACTGATGGCATGAGAAGGGTCCAACCAGAACTGTCACACTTTGAGATAATTCACACTCTGGGATAATACAGGCCCACTGTTGGTCCTTTAAGAATATGTTTAGAGATCCAGCCAGCAGCGTTGACTCCAATGCAATACTTTTCCCCTACTAAATCCATTGAGTTTGTTTTGTTTTTTTTGTTTTTTTTTAAATTTGAGACGGTCTCACTCTGTCGCCCAGGCTGGAGTGCAGTGGCAGGATCACAGCTCACCACAGCGTCGACCTCCCGGGCTCAGGTGATCCTCTGACCTCAGTCTCCCAAGTAGCTGGGACTACAGACACCTGCTACCATGCCCAGCTAATTTTTGTATTTTTTATAGAGACAAGGTTTCACCATGTTGCCCAGACTGGTCTCAAACTCCAGGGCTCAAGCCATCCACCTGCGTCAACCTCCCCAAAGTGCTAGGATTACAGGTGTGAGCCACTGTGCCCGGCCCATTAAGAATAATTCTTGCACCTGTAGAAACACAAGGGCTGCACTTTGGAGACCGGAGGGCCAAGAGGCTGTTTAATGTGGAGCAAGATGTGGGACTTGGCTGCAGGCTCCCCGCCTTGCTCTCTGTGGTCCTGTCTGTGAGGTGTGAGGCTCTCACGCTGGTCCTGTGGAAGGCATGTTTTACACTCATCTTCAAATGTTAGTTTTTAAGAGACTATTGCAAGATAAAGGAGAGAGGGGAAGGAAAGGACATCTTAAAGAAATCTATTAAAAATGGACCAGCAGTAGTAAGGGAGCTTCTTTCAGAATAGACTGGTCAGGGAGGATGATACCCGTCTGTCCACTTACGGCACCCCGAGGGCTGTGTCCCTTGCAGGGACACGTGCTGCTTTACCCAGCTTCTGTAAAAATTTTGCAGACTGGCTCTTTGTTTCCAGAAACCAAAGGCAGGTTCTTAGCAATCCAATTTTTAGGGACATGGAGACTGAGTAGTTACAAAATCAAAAAAACTCATTAGGACCATTTTGAAGCAGAGGCTTCAGAAAGAGAATGTCTTTTCTTTTTTTCTTTTTCTTTTTTTATTGAGACGAAGTCTTACTCTGTCACCCAGGCAGAGTGCCATGGCACAATCTCGCCTCACTGCAACCTCCGCCTCCAGGTTCAAGTGATTCTCGTGCCTCAGCCTCCAGAGTAGCTGGGATTACAGGTGCCCGCCACCACGTCTGGCTAATTTTTGTGTTTTTAGTAGAAACAGGTTTTTGCCATGTTACCCAGGCTGGTCTCAAACTCCTGGGCTCAGGTGATCCACCCACCTCAGCCTCCCAAAGTGCTGGGATTACAGGTGTAAGCCACCGCACCCGGCCCATAAAGAGAACTTGTAAGGCTCCGTCACTGCTTGCCTTAGCAGGTTCATCTCTGCCTCTGATAGGAGTGGGGCTGGGGGAGCCCACACTGGAGTGTACCTTGGACCAGGTGTCCCACAGGACCTGGAGATGAAGCATGCAGCTTTGCTGCTGAACCACTGGGCTTCCTGTGCCAGAGCTGGGGGAGGAGGAGGAGAGCCAGTGAACTCGATGCCATTTGCTTTGGGCTGCTCTGGCTGCTCCATCTGAGGGCTCTGGCAATGCTTTTGATGGTTTCAAGGCCTGCCCCACTGCAGCACCTGAAGGTATGGTTCCCCCTAATTGATTTCACCAGCTGAGGTAAGTAGCACAACCACTGGACCCCAAACTTGTCAGAACAATCAGAATCTCACACAAACAAAAACGGAAGGCAAAGATGCAGACTGCTTTGCCGGGTTTGCCTACAGCACACAGGCACATTTGCCCGGGCTACTCAGAGGACCTGGGGCAGCCCTAGTAGCCTGAGCTGCACCTACACAGCTCTGGTTTGCTGTGTGTCCTTTCACATATTTATTATATAATGTGTCAGGACCTCAACTAAGTAATCAGAGGAGAGTCCAAAACACCTTCCCAAGAAGATAGTTCCTCCTTGGCTAAGTGAAAATGAATTTAACCCCAAGCGTTCTCCCACCTCTGTGTAACCTTGAGGCTGGAAGGACTTGAGGTGGGTGCAGGGGGTTCCACCTGGAAGCCATGGGTTCTTGAGGAATTCCTTTTTCTGGCACAACTGCTAAGCCACATCTTTCCAAGACTGGGCCCAGTGCAAAGCTGCAATGTGGTACTCTTGAGGTAAACGGAGGGGGGGGGGGGGGGGGTCCTCCACATGCTGAGAGACCTGCTCAAGGAGTTGGGTTTTTTTTGTTTTTGAGGCAGAGTTTTGCTCTGTCGCCCGGGCTGGAGTGCAGCGGTATGATTATGGCTCACTGCAGTCTTGACCTCCTGGCCCCACGCGATCCTCCCGCCTCAGTCCCCCAAGTAGCTGGGACCACAGGCATGTGCCACCACACCCGGCTAATTTCATTTTTTGTAGAGATGAGGTCTCACTATGTTGACTAGGCTGGTCTCGAACTCCTGGGCTCAAGCAGGCCTTGTGCCTCGGCCTCCCCAGCTGTTGGGATTATGGGCGTGAGCCACTGTGCCCAGCCTGCTCGCTGAATTTCTAATAAGCTTGAATTACAGGAAATAAAAATAAATTTTCCACTTTCAGACCACTAACCAGTTTAGAGCAAATCTGTAAAGAGTATAGATTATGCCACACGAGCACATGAAGCTACCACGTTTAAAGACAAATATACCTCTTGTGAACAGCAGTGTTCAGCTAGGAGGCATAAACATGAACTGAAGAAACCAGGACATCAGGTGTGGCTGTGTGCCTTTTATCTTAGAACCTCATCTCACACATACTCTTCCCCTCAAAACAGCAGCGAAGGCAATGCCTCATGTCACACCTCCCTACCTCCGACCTACCCAGGGAGAACTCGTGAGTGGGGCTCAATAAGGAGGAGGAATTAGCACTCTTCCTGGCCTCTTCTTTGAGGACCCAACAGAAGGCAAAGACACACATCTGCAATTGGCACTGTTATTTTATTAGTACGAGTATACTGAAACAATAAACTTGTACTGGTATACAGACAATTTATTTAAAACAATTTTGTTCAAATTTTGAATCAAACATTGTTTTATTATAATAATGAAATAATTTCTACCTAGAAAACCTGCAAGCACCATCAAAGAAAGGGACCATAAAATTCAATAAACAGACTCGAGTGTATCCTACAAATAGACACACCACGATTAGAAAATAGAATATGAATTCTTCCATTTTTTAATATTTGTTTAAAAAAGCTAGTGCAAGTACAATATTTTACACTGGAATTACAGAGAGTATGCACGCATATGGAAAAAAGTTCTCCTGTCACAATAAAAGCTCTTAACTATTATGTATGCACTTAAAATTTTCTTTTCAATAAGGTGCAAAACATCATTCCTTCCCTAGTTCTCCTCTGTACTGGCCATGTCAGTCTGGTAGTGCCCTCAACCCAAGTTCTGGTGTCTGTTTTCCCTTGGCCTGTGGGAGGCATACGATTGGAAGTTTGGTGGGTAATGATCTGATATTAAAACATCCAGTGGTACGAGTCTCAGAGATGGCTCTGGAGCCAGGACTCCACTGGCTGGAAATGAAGACTGTCTAATCTGAAGGTCACCACAAATACTGACAGGACTATCTTGAAACCTCCTTTCAGTTGACACTAATTTGGGTTTAGAGTTGAGCAGTTCAGGCTGGGGAGATGAAGAAACCCCACCAAAAAGGGCAGTATTCACAGAACTGAATGCACAGGTATCTAGTTCAAATGCACTAACTAAAGGATTTACCCCACTCCTGGACCAGAAAACTGAAAGAGTAGGTGGTTCCTGTAAGAACCAGAGAAAACCTGTGCACCGAGCTTCTTGGTAACTGCTCTGAAGACAACAGTTTGAGCTAGTGTCACCTAATACTTGGTATTCTGGAGGACAGTATGTTATCTTGGTAAGGATTACCGTAAACAACACTTCCAACGAAGGCCTTCAGATTGACCACAGAAAAGGAGACAGGCTCATTGGCCATCCAGACAGCAAACAAACTAAAGGGAAAGAAAACGTGGGTGAAGCCTCCAATGTATCTGCAGTGGAAGACTTGAGTCCTTTCAGATAAGAAAAGTTATGGAAATTCTTAGAGATTGTTATTGTATAGATACTACCTATTGGCCAAATGCACTTAATTTTAATACAGTTGAACCATTTGTATGCAAGTCACGGGGACATGAAAACTGAAGCCGGTGTTCCCTCCCGCCATTACACAGGAGAAAGTTAGCTACCAGAACAGTTGCCTTCAACGAGAAGGGAGGGGACGAGATTCTGAATTTAAGAATTGTAAGTGGGCGTGCTTAATAGCCCCACAGCTGTCCAGTTTCCACTGTCCGGCTTGACTTTTGGACAGGAATACTATTCTGGGAAGTTGCTCCGCATTTATTCTGGCCTCTTTATATTAAATAAAAATCAAAATAAAACTAAAGTAAAATGAGGCATTTACATTGAAATCATGTTTTTACCCCCCCTATTTAAATGAGGTGTGGGGGGAAAGAAGGTGAAATAATTTTTTTTTTTTTGTCCCCATAATGAGTCCTGTTTGATTGGTAGCCTGGATCCCTTGTTACAAACACTTCGTGTTCAAGATTATATTCTTTGGGTTTATAGGAACAGGAAGTGCTGAAAATGTCAAACATCATCTCTGAAGAAAAAGAAGTTGCAATGGCTTAAGAGTTTAGACTAAGAAGGGAGCTCAGAGAAGTACTTTCAGCATAGGAATGAACAGTATTCTCAAATCGCAGAATACCGAGTTCCCCTCCCTCAGACGAGGGCTATGTGTAACAAAAAGAACAATAAGCATAGGTATAGTTTAAGAGCCTTTTACGTAGTAATTCTTCCAGGCCATAACCATACAAATCTGATCATTTAGACATGACAAATTTCTATATACAAAAAAACATGTAACTTTCAACCCTTCTCTGCTTTTTTTTTTACAAACAAAGTATGAAACTCATTGTTTCAACAGATCCATATCTTTCAAACACTGAATGAATCATTTCGACATTCATTTTTCTTTTGTGCAATTTTTTAAAACATTACCTGTACTCCTCAAAGTGAGTGCTTCAAAATTTTGTTTTCTTCAGCTTCTCAAATCAGGTGTACATTAAAAAAAAATTCCCACAAGGTATAGTGCTACAAGAAAAGATCCTATCAGTAAGGTAACATATTTGAAGCGAGGTCATCTATGTAAAAGAAATCTCAGCTCCGGAGTAGAGGTGTGCAAGTTGTTTGGAGTTTCCCTATGCCAGAAACACAACACTGTCCGTGGAAAAGAGAGGAAACCAACCCAACACAATAGCAGATGCATGTGCTTTATAAAAAAGTATATTCTCTGTATATTTATTACTTGATGTGTTCTTAAATTCTCTATTTCAGAAATTCTGGGTTAGAAACAAATGTGGAAGCAAAGACCTCCACGCCACTTTAAAAAAAAAAAAAAGTGTAATTCTCTTTCCTTTCATATCACCACCGAAGAAACCGAATTGGGCCACGGAGTCTGCTGGCCCTGTTTTCACCTGGTGCATATTGAAGTGCAAAGGGTTTCAGAAGGCAACAGACCAGTCTGTTGAGCTGCTTGTGGTTCATGAAACAGTAGCCATGACAACCAACACAGCTCAAGAAGCCTGGCCTTCGGTCCCGAGAGCTCTGCTTCCTCACCCATATCTGAAATAGCATGGCATTAGTGTCTTCAAAAGCATTGGAGATTTTTCTCTCTATGAAAGAAATAGGTTTCCTTAGTAGTCACAGATGTTAAAGGGTATTGTCAATCGTTTCCTTAAAAAACAAAACAAAACAAAATCCAGAGCTACAACAACAAAAATAAATTTTGGCAACATATTTCAGTAAAGATCAAACTATGTGCAAAGAGTGGATTTTATGATTACTAGGAGCTACTGTTCATCTTGAACATGCAGCATTATATTGCAATCTATGCGGTATCTAAGGAGTAATCCACAAGATGCAGGAAATCCAAACATTCCTTGAAATTGTACAACCCTACTCCAGAGCAGTCAAAGTGCTGCTTCTGGACACATCAGTGTACCACACACACACCAGCCCCGTCCCTGAGAAAGAGGTGTGAAAGGTTCCGCAGAGTCCCTTTAGGGGAGAAGGAGGGATGCTGCCACTTCCTGGTGGGGGGAAAAAACCCAACACACTCACCTAACAGAAAACATAGAGGCTCACAATTCCAAGTTAGAAATGGGATCAACAACAACAGAAATCAAATCATCCCAAACTAAACTGGGTGAGTTAGGGAAAACGAAAAGTTGACCAACATACAAAATTATCCTGAAAGTCCAAATGAAAATTCAATTTGGATTTCCACTTTAAAAGATCTGAGGTAAGTGGCATCCATCTCTGTATCCCTCCCTCCCCCTCTGCCCCAGTGTGGCCCAGACAAACTGAAATAATTCTTAAGTTAAACATTCTAAGGAACAGTCATTTTATATATTTAGAAATCCCTAGAAAGAGAGGTTCTTGTTTGTTGGTTTCTTATTAATAATATTATTATTTTTTTTCTTTTCGCCCTGACTAATTTCTTGGTGATTGTGTTCCATTGTAAACGCAAAAGGCCTGCTGTTATTAGTTTAAAAATGGAAAACAGGAAAGAAAGAACAAAAGACAGCTGTCGGTAAATATTGCAAAGTGGACATAGTACAGAGGCACATGGCTGATCCTTGTAAGCTGAACGGCACCGAAGAATTTCTACCCCTGTCATCGTTAATTTTTGCTACACAGAAGCGGTGACAGAGGCTGCTCTGGGAGCCTCGGGGCCCGCCAACGTCTGCAAACAGGAGGCTCCTGCCTTCTGTGCGTTCTTCCTATTTGAAGAGAAAGCTGCCACAAGGGAGTGGTGACCGTGGGTGGCAGGTGGTCCCCTCCACAGCCACTGGCCAACACGCTCAGAACGCACACACACAACAGGCCACACTTCCCGTCCAGGCTCAGAGGCAGGGCTCCAAGTCTCAAGGACACAGACCCCGAGGAGGGGCCTGCCCACTTGCAGAAAAGACCGTGGAAAATGGGTTGACTCCAGGCTACATGGCTCCAGAGTGCGTCTTAGAAATGAATCTGCCTCCTTCCTCTCCACACTCCACATTCACTATTCCGTGTGGTGACAGGGGACACTGCGGCTCCTCCCCCAGGTCTCCTTGGCTGGCTCTTTCTGCAACGTGGCGGCAGACGCACGGGGCTCCTGAAGGCTCCCCGCCCCAGCACTCAGCATCCGCAGCAGGGGAAAGGTGGGAGGCTCTCTCCCTCCTGGCTCCTTCCCTCCAGCCCTGCTCTGGCCAGAATGGGGAAGATCAACCAAACAAGGAAAAAGCCAAAAGGGAATGAGCTTTAACTATATAGCACACTGGTCAGACTCTATTGGCACAGAAAGTATTGCACATGCTAAAAAAGCAAGAGAATGAAATGGGACAAGTGTTTAGAAAGAACCAATTATTTTATAATTCCTATACCTGAAATAGAACCACAAAAATTATGATGATGTTCCTATTGCTCCAAACCATGTGTGTTTTCCCATCTTAGTGTTGGTTTAGTGGATCCAGTCAGTTCAATACTCGAAGTAAGCCAAAAGGTGGTGTGTTTTTCTGAGTCCACGTGAGTTGTAAATAGTGATACTAATGAGAACAAAGTCTCTGTGGCAGCCCGTATTCCTCTTACCATCAAAGGTTAAAAAACAAAAAGAAAAACAAAACCTAATAATTGCAAGTGCCCTGAGCAGAATATATGGAAGATTAAGCAAGTTCTCTGAACAGAAACGTTTAAAAAATACAGCACTAAATAAGCAGTATGACTGCAAGAATGAGCCCACCCAGCTCTCTGCAAGCATGCTGAGAGGGTAATGAAATTCGAGGAAAGTCAAGGAACTATTCTAGCTATTCTAAACCTATTCAAAGGTTTTTGGTACACCCCAGAAAACGGTTTATAAAAATCATTAGTCCTGGTGAGCCCTAAATGTAAATGAATACTAGACAGCCAAAATGTGGGTTGATATCAGATTTTTTTTTTTTAATTTGTGAAATGAAGGAAGTACTATTTTCAATGGGGTAAAAGAAAAATCAGGTATTTGTTCAGGTTAGTTGCAGCCATCCAAGTAAGAATATTTAAAAATTTCTCCCTACTTATAAAACTTTTTTTTAAAGCACTTTAAAGATGCATTCAAAACCCACAAATGATATTTCAGATCTCTGGGAATGAAAGGTTTAAAAACTATGAAATACCCTTTCTGGGTTTGTACCAAACATTAAATCTCGATTTGATTTTGAATAGAAAAAAAAAAAGCCATTCTGAAAATAACATTAATAACAACAATAATAAAGTAATTGTTTAAAAAAAATCTTGCTCACATATATAAATGTCTTTATGGAAAACTCTCTCAATGAATCTGAAGAAAATTCTCAGAGTTTCTAAGAGCCTGCTAAGACCTGGCTTTTTGTGACAGATGTGGTAAAAAGACCAAAATGAATTTTCAAAGGAACATAACCTTATAAAATGGCCTAGAGTTTAGGCAGGTTAGAAAGAAATTTTGCTACATTTATTTATGCTCGTTCAGTCCCCCAAACCTTTCCCACAATGTTATTGGATAAAAACTGCAGGAATATCACACAAATTATAAACTCAATATGTGCAAATCGCAAGGTTCTTTAAAAGTTCATCTTAAAAAGAAAAACACTGGACAAAAATGAGTATTCTCTTCTCCATCCCTTTTCTCTCAGTTTCTCTGCCAACTCTGCATATGCCTTGAACTGATTCTCAGACATCAAAGTGAAAAGTGCCTCCCGTCAGGTAGTACTTGGTGGTCATTTATTGTCACATACTAGTTCATAATTCACATTCATCCCTTTAAACCACATTGAAACTTTCAATATCTTGCTCTTCAGCAATTCTGCAGAGCTGAAATGTAGTTACAGTGTTGAAAAAAAGAAAGCAACTTAGGTTTTTTTTTTTTTTCCCAAAGAGTTTAAAGTGAGATACAGTACTTGTTGAATGAGAGACCAAGATGCTTGGTAATAAAGTGTGAACAGTATTTTTAAATGCTTAAAGATAGTAATATATGCTCATCTTCAAAATCTAATTCCTCATGTCACACTGGAATCTGAAAAAAAAAGTGGCACCCGAGTTGTCCATAGTCATGAACTATAAACAGTACTAGAGTTCAAAGACAAAAAGATTTTGCAAACTCAACATGAAGAGCTTCTGTTGCTCTCACTGAAGGGCAGTTTGCATCTACCTCTTGGGAGTGAAGTCAATGCAATAACCTGATTGGTTTTCCTAACACTGCACAGAAACCAGCGTGGGTGTTCGCTCTCTCCCTCTCCCCCACTCCCAACCCCCCTTACCCCATGTGGGGCCATGACAGCAGGGGCTTCCCTGTACACCACAACACCCTGGTGACATCACTGCACTAGTAAAAAGCAGAAATGAAATCCCGCATGTGGCAGTTGCTCTTTAAAAAAAAATACATCAGTGCAGTCAGGCCCCATAGGGGGAAATATATATCTATACAATTAAAAGTTGCTTTTATTGTAAAATATGTTGGAGAGAAAAATGTTCTTTTAAATGGTTAACTTTCCAAATCTGCCATCTGACGCGTCTCCGCGATGCCCTGAAGCTGGGTTCCTGATGTTGATTTTGCACGTGGGAACCCCAGGAGGACACTGCTCTGAAACCCCCCGGCCCATGTCAATAGCAAGAGAGTGAGGCAGAGGGAGGCAGAGAAAAAGAGACCCTCACTCGCCGCCACAGCGCCTGTGCACCCCCACATGCGTGCACCCCTGCACCTCTGCAGGACCCTTCCCACGGGACTTTTCTCCTGACACTAGCGGGAGTCTGCGCCCCCCACTGCTTCTGTGCCGCTAGAGAAGGCAGGCACCGTGAAGCCCCGTTCCTTTCTTCCCCGGGGATGCCTGGAGCCCTGACTGCTCCTGCTGTGCCCTTCCATCCTCCCGCTCACTGACAGACACTCGTGGAAAAAGCATATGCACCAGTCTCCTGCGACACACCTGCTGTAACTCTAATGACAAGGTTAGAACAGAAACCTAAAATTAAGAGGATAACATGTAAATACTGTGTTATTTTAGCCTACAGTACAGTAATCTGGATACAAATGATAAGGGAGAGCCACGTTTCCTTTCCCCCACGCTGCGTCTACTTGCCTACATTAGACCGGCCTTCAATGCAAATCTTAACCTCCTGAGGAATTAGAGAAGGCTTAGGAAGAGTCAAAGGTGGTTCGTCTTCTGACTTCTCCAGTTTGCGGCTCTCTGGCGCCGACCACCTCCTCTTCCTCGTTGCCGCGGGCTTGCTGGGTTCTATTTTGGTGAGGAAGGGCGCTGCAGGCAATCCCATTTTCTCTGGAAACTTCAGTTCGCCATTCTCAGAGAGCATCTGGGCACTCCCCTGGTTGATTCCGTTTTCCTGCTCGGCATACCTGTGTCTGCTGCCCGCCAGGCCGTCGGCCTTTGAGTGCTTCAGCAGGACGCTGGCGGGATCCACGGGCTGGCCCTTTTTAACAGAGCCGTTCTTCAGGTTCTTGAGTGTAAGCGAGATGCAGACATCCCCAACTGAGAGTTTGGAACACGGCAAATCAAAGAGCTGGCTGGTTCTCTCCGGACAGCAGGATGACCAGCCCTGTCCAAACACAAAAAAAGGATACTCTACCAAAACTTCAACGCTGACCTGTGGAAACAGGGAGAGACAGAGAGAGGAAGAAGGAAGGGAACAAATGAAAACATTTTATTCTTGTTTGATTTTATGTGCACACACAGGTATGAACTCACACAGACACACACAGGCTGAATGGGGAAAAAATGACTCAGTTTGCAAACCTCCCTCTCCCCCAGCCACACACTATAAATGAGGCTCTTTGCTTTGGGTTGTACCTGTACTTACCATAGGCAGAAGCCAGTGAAAATGTCATCAATATTCAAAATATTCCATCAAGTGTTAGCTCTATAGCTGGTCTCTGTTAGAACCAGTCAATCGAACCCCAGCAATGACAAAGCACCCACTTAGCTAGCTTTCAGCACCGAGCTAGGCTCTGCGGGTGGCTCAGAAGCCCAGCGCAGTCTTAGATTTTATGAGCTCAATGGACAACTGCTATTATCACACAGGACAGGACTAAACACGGATCAGTGTGAGACTGTGAGTTCTAAGAAGCAGGCACAATGTGTTTATCACTGAGTCCCCAGCCCCTAAAAGGATGCTTGGTGGCTGCGCACAGCGGCTTATGCCTGTAATCCCAGCACTTTGGGAGGCCAAGGTGGGTGGACCATTTGAGGTCAGGAGTTCAAGACCAGCCTGGCCAACATGGCGAAACCCCGTCTCCACTAAAAATAAAAAAAAAATTAGCCATGCGTGGTGGGGGGCACCTGTAATCCCAGCTACTTGGGAGGCTGAGACACGAGAATCGCTTGAACCCAGGAGGCAGATGTTGCAGCGGGCCAAGATGGTGCCACTGCGCGATCAGCCTGGGCCACAGAGTGAGACTCCGTCTCAAAAAAAAAAAGTCAATTTTCAATGTCCTTTCTAGATGTAGTAGACTAGGTAATTTGGACCAACCCTCCTTCTGAGGACAACTAAAAACTCTGAACAAAAATATAAGCAAAGAAATAAATTTAAAAACTCTGGACAAAATGTTTAAACTTTTTTTCTTATAGTACTGGACAGCAAATAAGATAGTAAAAAGGCCAGGTGTGGTGGCTCATGCCTGTAATCCCAGCACTTTGGGAGGCCAAGGTGTGTGGATCACCTGAGGTCAGGAGTTTGAGACCAGCCTGGCTACCATGGCGAAACCCCATCTCTACTAAAAATACAAAACTTAGCCAGGTGTGGTGGTGGGCCCCTATAATCCCAGCTACTCAGGAGGCTGAGGGAGGAGAATCGCTTGAATCCAGGGGACGGAGGTTGCAGTGAGCCAAGATTGTGCCACTTTACTCTGAGACCAGCCTGGCCAGCATGGTGAAACCCTGTCTCTCCTAAAAATACAAAAAGTAGCCAGGTGTGGTGGCAGGCGCCTATAATCCCAGCTACTCAGGAGGCTGAGGCAAGAGAATCGCTTGAACCCGGAAGGCAGAGGCTGCAGTGACCCAAGATCATGCCACTTCACTCCAGCCTGGGCGACAGAGTGAAACTCCGTCACACACACACACACACGCACACACACACACACACATACAAAGTTCCTGGGTTGGAGCAGGAAAAGATGATGGCCCAGAGAGGTGAAGCTGGTGTTGGGGGCCTGTTTTCTCCTGAAGACACTTGAACATTCCAAAGTGGAGCAGTTGGGAAACCAAGTGGGCTTTTGATAGTGTTAGGAGCATAGGGAACAGGTAATGGAGTTCAGGATACACCAAGGGAGGGTGCTCTCTGGTGAACCCCATTCTTTTGAGTTGTGACCCCAAAGCACTGTCCCTTAGAGGTGACAGTGAACCACAAGCCAACAGTCCTTTCAAGGTCTGAAGCCCAGATTTGACTTATCTGAGTTCCTAAAACTGGATTAAGGTCTTGAATTATTTTCACAATTTTGCAAATAAAAGCATTCAATTTAAAAAGGGGGGTGGTTGTCATGAGGAGACCAGATAGCATGCATAAGCACTAGCAAAATATCAGATCTTAAAAACAGATGCACAAGGGCTTCTCATATAGAGTCATACATATAGACTTTACAAAGACTATGCTCACAATAATTAAGAAGATTAAAGACGGCTTGAGAATTTTGATAGGAAACTAGAATCTGTTTTTAAAAGATCCATGAAGCCAGGCATGGTGGCTCATGCCTGTAATCCCAGCAATTTGGGAGTCTGAGACAGGGAGGATCACTTGAGGCCAGGAGTTTCAGACCAGTCTGGGCAACAAAGTGAGACCCCGTTTCTACAGAAATTTTTTTAAAAAATAGCCTAGTGTAGTGATGCGTGCCTGTAGTCCCAACTACTCAGGAGGCCGAGGCAGGAGGATCTTGAGCCCAGGAGTTAGAGGCTGCAGTGAGCTATGATCACAAGACTGCACTCCAGACTGGACAACAGAGTGAGACCCTGTCTCTAAAAAAAATAATAATAATTAATTAATTTTAAAAAGATCTATGAGAATTGTAGAATTAAAATATACACCATTGAAATCAAGAATGCAATGAGCTTTTCAGTTGAATAGACATGGATTAAGAAAGAATTCAGGAACTGGATTCTCTAATTAGACCTTTAGAAGAGACTCCACAGAGTGAACATAGAGACAAAAAGATGGTTAATATGGAGGAGAGGGTAAGAGACAGATAGGATACATCGAGAGGGGCTAACAGACACATAATTTGAATCCTAGGAGGAGGAAGAGAGGGAGGTAATAGGGCAGAAGTTAATACTTGAGGAGGTAATGGCTAAGAATTTTCCCAAACTGAAGAAGGATAATAAGACAGTTTAAAGAAGGCCTAGCCCCAAACAGGGAAAAAAAAAAAAAAAAAGAAAGAAATCCTCACTGAGGCAGATGAGAATTAAACTGCTATAAATCAAAGACATCTTGTAAACTAAACAGGAAAAAATATCGTTAAAAGCCTCTAGAACAGACTGGGCGTGGTGTCTCCTGCCTGTAATCCCAGCACTTTGGGAGGCTGAGGTGGGTGGATCACCTGAGGTCAGGAGTTTGAGACCAGCCTGGCCAACATGGTGAAACCCCGTCTCTACTAAAAATACAAAAATTAGCTGGGCATGGTGGCAGGAGCCTGTAATCCCAGCTACTCGGGGGGCTGAGGCAGGAGAATCACTTGAACCCAGGAGGCGGAGGTTGCAGTAAGCCAAGATCATTCCATCACACTCCAGCCTGGGCGACAACAGAGAAACTCCATTAAAAAAAAAAAAAGCCTCTAGAACAAAATACATATTACGTACAAATAAGCAACAATTGAACTCACAGTTTACATCTCAACAAAAATAATGGAAGCCAGTAGACAATGGAGACAATGGAATATCTTTACAGTGCTAAAGAAAAATAATTGCCAATCGAGAATTCTATATGGAGCAAAAAAGATCCTTCCAGAATGAAGGCAAAATAGAGACATGTTCAGACAAACAGTAATTAAAAGAATTCACCACTAACAGATTTGCATTATAGAAAATAGTAAAAGGTATTCTTTAGGTAGAGAAAAAACAAATCTAGATTGAAGTTTGTACAGGGAGGAAAGAAGAGATGGTAGATATGTGGTGAATCTAAATGAATATTGGCTATGTGTAACAATATTTAAAATATTCTGTTGGATTTTTTTTTTTTCTTTTTGTGAGAGGGAGTCTTGCTCTGTCGCCCAGGCTGGAGTGCAGTGGCACAATCTCGGCTCGCTGCAATCTCCGCCTGCCAGGTTCCAGTGCGTCTCCTGCCTCAGACTCCCAAGTAGCTGGGACTACAGGCATGCACCACCACCACCACGCCCGGCTAATTTTTGTATTTTTAATAGAGACGGGGTTTCACCATGTTGGCCAGGATGGTCTCGATATCCTGACCTCATGATCCACCCGTCTCAGCCTCCCAAAGTGCTGGGATTACAGGCGTGAGCCACCGTGTCAGGCCTCTGTTGGATTTTATACACATTCAGACACATAAAAACACACATGCATAATTGAAGTACCAAAAAAACTTTAAAAGTAGTAGATTTCCACAGATTGTGGCTTTTCTACTTCATCTTCTTTGTTTCCTTTGTTAACTCTGATTGATCTAGTTCTTATACATTTCTAGAATGACAGACTGTACTGGATCCATACAAGGCATATTTTTAGAAGAGACAACTTGAGTACATTCATATGGCAGCCTGTAAGCATGAACCCATACACCTGTGTGTACTACTGGGGGGAAAGTTTCATTGTTCTGGGCTATTTTTATAATGTGAAGCGAGCTAAAAGTTTTTGAGTGCCTACTCTCTGTCAAGCTCTCAGGTACAAACTTTACAAAAAGTATTTTGTTTAAAGTTCACAATAGTATTAGTATGGAATAGTATTGCTCTTCCAATTTTATAAATTTTACGAATAGTCACAGAGAGATTAAGTCACTTGCCTAATGTCATAGCTATTAGCTAATGGGTTTAGGATTTTATCCCAGTCATTGGCCCCCAAACCCATTTTCTTTTTTCTGTGCCTACTGACCTCTACCCTTGTAAGCAAAGACATTACAATGCCACCAAAAGAGATGAACTAAGCATTCCCGCTACCCCCCAACAGTGGTGAATATTGACTGAAATAAGTAGGATCCAAAGGCATGAGCTCATGGGCTTGTTCCATGGTACAGATAGTTGTGATGTAGTGTCTGCCTTATAGCCACACATACAATTCTAGTTACCCTGTACAAGTATGTGACACTATTTGGTTTCAAAACTACATTTACATCACACACACACAAACATATATGTGCATATATACACAGACAAATATACTTACAAGTGACCGTATCAGATGGGGATACCCACTGTATTCTAAGTAGGAGGACCAATCTGGAATTGGCTCCATAGATCCTCTTGCAAACCTCTTAGAGCCATTAACAACATAAACTGAACAGAAGGAAACCAATCCCACATCAAGTGGAGATTGTTTTGCTGCAAATCCAAGTCATAAAAATAAAACTCTCGGGTGTTAATATCTCTCGTAAGACTCTCTACCAGAGTTGCGGTTTGCTTATTCTTGCCCGACACCAGGCAGAGGTAATGTGACATTCAGAAGACCAGAAGCCTTATTTCCAAACATGTCAGCCTCTTTTCTGGTTCTGCGTGTTCCCGGATAACTCCGTTTCCTTGCTGGCAGATAGCCGGACACCTACCCATGGAGAGGCCCTTAGTGTGTGAGCCACACTATACACACTTCGCAGGGCAGGCAATATTTAACTTTCTGAAAATAACATCTACTGTGTTCTCATAGATACACTTATCTGAGGATTTCCACATTACCAAGTATCTGTAGACTCATTAAGAAATGTCTACAAGCCCTTTATAACAGGTACTATAATTGATTACTGCAAAAGCCAGGATACAGATACACGTTTCCCTCTAAAGACTTCATAATGTTGTTGGACATTTTGAAAGCCTTTTATTATTTCCGCATCTCAAAACTCCAAAGACACCACTCTTGTAATCCCAGCACTCTGGGAGGCTGAGGTACAACTGTGAAATAGCAAAAGAACGAACATAACTAACTCCATTTTTGTTTAAAAGGTTTTACCCTTTCCTGCATGTAGGCTAGGATAATTTTATAGCACTGAGATAATATACACAAACAACAATCATGTACTTTTAGAAACTAACTCTGGGATTAAAGGGGAAGTATATAAACAACTAACTATATATTGTTAAAGACTGATAGGAGTGGCTGGGCACGGTGGCTCATGCCTGTAATCCCAGCACTTTGGGAGGCCGAGGCGGGCGTATCACCTGAGGTCAGGAGTTAGAGACCAGTCTGGCCAACATGGTGAAACCCTCTACTAAAAATGCAAAAGCTGAAGAGGCATTGTGACCTGACCAAGGACAAAGAAGTTCTCAACCTTCTCGAACCCTCACTGGTGCCCAAATGTCTGTGGTCCTCAATCTCCTCGATACTAACCCCTTTGTCTCCCCCCACATATCCCCCTCCCATAAAAACCCTCCAACCAGCCTAAAAAATTGGAGATTTTACTTAATTTTTACAAAATTATTATTATTATTTCTTGAGATGGATTATCTCTCTGTTGACCAAGCTGGAGTGCAGTGGTACAATCTCAGCTCACTACAACCTCTGCCTCCTGGGTTCAAACTATTCTCCTGTCTCAGCCTCCTGTAGCTGGGACTACAGGCATGTGCCACCACACCTGGCTAATTTTTGTATTTTTTAGTAGAGATGGTGTTTCGCCATTGTTGGTCAGGCTGGTCTCAAACTCCTGACTTTAGGTGATCCATCTGCCTTGACCTCCCAAAGTGCTGGGATTACAGGTGTGAGCTACTGTGCCTGGCCTGGAGATGGTACTTTAGAAGGCTAGCTCATCATCTTCTCAATTTCGCTGGCTTTCCCAATAAACCTGCTTTTCCTCTCACCAACCTCATCTCTCGTATTTGGCTTTTGAGTGGTGAGCAGCCAAATCTAAGTTCAGTTACAGAGGTGGGAGGGTCACTCGGGCTACTGCACCACTCCAGCCTGTGTGCCAGAGCAAGACTCTGTCTCTAAAAACCAAACCAAACCAAACCAAACTCCAAATCTCCAAAGACAGGCCTTAGAATTAAATGCTGTGGTGTGAACCATAGCTAGAACAGCCTGCCGAAAAATTCACGAGAGAAAAGTGATGGAGAGAGAGAATATTTGAGATGTGCACTAAAATAAGATGATGTTAATGGAATTTTTTTTTTTTTTTTTTTTTTGAGACAGAGTCTCACTCTGTCACCCAGGTTGGAGTGCAGTGGCACCATCTCAGCTCACTGCAATCTCTGCCTCCTGCATTCGAGTGATTCTCCTGCCTCAGCCTCCCGAGTAGCAGGGATTACAGGTGCCCACCACCACCCCTGGCTAATTTTTTATATTTTTAGTAGACACGGGGTTTCATTCACCATGTTGGCCAGGCTGGTCTTGAACTCCTGACCTTAGGCGATCCACCCGCCTCAGCCTCCCAAAATGCTAGGATTACAGAAGTGAGTCACCACGCCCACCTGGCCTGTTAATGAAATTTATGTTAACCTAGATAGGCTTGGGAGATTCTTCTTTAATCACTTCAAAGGCTTCTCTTTGTTTCTTTTTGCCTAAATTCTGCCTTTGCTTCCTACCAAAGAAGCTGTGTCACCCTGCGAAAAGATGCCACAACCAGATATCAGCTGGGTCCATGAAAGCAGAGGTGGGAGCGGAAGATTATTCAGATAATCTGATCATTGTAGGCACAGATCGGATAGCCTGCCAGCCCAATGCTAGTTTTCTCCTTACTAATTAGTGTAAACTATCTAGACAATGTACTTTTCCCCCCTTGGGGTCTGAATGTATGAGAAGTAAAATAAGTTTTTTTTCCCCTTCTTTGGTGAAAGTTAAAATCTTGTTGCACACATCTCAAATAGGTACACTCAAGCATTCATAGCAAATCTATCTTTATTTTATAATTAGGTTTGTCATAAGGATATAAACATTCTTAAAGGTTAACTGATCATTAACTGTTAATGAAGAAATCTCACAGAGGGGTTTTTCAGTGAGAATATATATAATCAAATCTGTTGCTTGAAATTCCCTTGGAGAGGAGCCTTCTCCATCTCAAAACATGCTATCAATGCCAGCGGGGACTGGTTTGGATGTGAAACAGAGACGGTGTGATTTTGTAGGATGATGTCATCTTCAACTGGAACAATGAGTATGTGAATTCCTTGAATTTAAAACCCATATGGGTATTCTCTATGATGCTGAGAGCTTCAAAATATTGTTATTATTATTATTATTATTATTTGAGATGGAGTCTTGCTCTGTTGCCCAGGCTGGAATGTAGTGGCACTATCTCGGCTAACTGCAACCTCCACCTCCTGGGTTCAAGCGATTCTCCTGCCTCAGCCTCCCGAGTAGCTGGGAGGCATAAGCCACCACACCTGGCTAATTTTTCTATGTTTAGTAGAGATGGGGTTTTACCATGTTGGCCAGGCTGGTCTTGAACTCCTGACCTCAAGTGATCCGCCTGCCTTGGCCTCCTAAAGTGTTCGGATTACAGGCGTGAGCCACCGTGCCCGGCCTCAAAATATTATTGAGTGTTCCTAATGATACATTTCAGGCTTTGCAGTTTCAATAAAATTTCAACAAGTATACACCGAGCACCTGCTAATTGCTAGGAACCTTAGAAGAGTACCTATTGGTTAAGACCTAGTTTCTTGCCTCCCATGAGGAGACAGAACATACACGCAAAACAAGGGTACATTTGGACACCAGTGACCACGCTATCCGATGATGTCCACTCAGATGTCAAATGGGCAACTCAAACTTAAAGTGACCTAAAACACACCAGACCTCCCCGACGTGCCCCTGCCCGGTGGCCATCCCATGTTCTTCCCCATCTCCATAAATGGTATCCCATTCTTCCGGCTGTTCAATCAAGGACCTGGGAATCACACTTTCTTCCGCTCTTTCTCTTACATCACAAACATCCCAATTGTAAGCAAACTGTATGGGTTCCTTTTCCAAATACACCTAGAATGAGACTATTTTTTTACTACCTCCACCACCTTTGTCCTGGCCAAACTGCATCTCACTCACTCAGTCACCACACGCAAGCCTGATGTGGTCTGCATGTGCCCCTTACACCCTACACTGTAGCAACAGTGGTCTCCTTGCTGGTCCTTTAACCCCTCTTGCGCCTTCTGTCTGGGCACCTGCTACTCTCTCCATTCATTTGAAATCTTTTTTGCCTCACGTACTGTTGCCACCCACTCTCCTTTTCCGAGAGAACTCCCCTGACAGCTCTATTTAAAATAACAACCCTCTAGTTTCCATAGCTTCTTTTTTTATTTTCAGATAGTGTCTTGTTCTGTTGCCCAGGCTGGAGTGCAGTAGCATGATCATGGCTCACTGCAGCCTTGACCTCCTGGGCTCAAGAGATCCTCCTGACTCAGCCGCCTGAGTAGTCGGGACCACATGCATGCACCACCATGTCCAGCTAATGTTTTGTTGATGATGATAATGATGATTATTATGTAGAGATGGAGCCTTGCTATGTTGGCCTGGCTGGTTTCAAAACTCCTGGCCTCAAGTGCCCTCTTGCCTCGGCCTCCCAAAGTGCTGAGATTACAAGCATGAGCCACCTAGCCTGGCCCCTTCTCCTCTTTATACCAGGGATCCCCAACCCCCAGTCCATGGCCTGTTAGGTACTGGGCCGCACAGCTGGAGGTGAGCGACCATTCCCAACTGAGCTCTGCCTCCTGTCAGATCAGTCGCAAGCATTAGAGTCTCATAGGAGCATGAACCCTATTGTAAACTGTGCGTGCAAGGAATCCAGGTTGTGCACTCCTTATCTAATCTAACTAATCTAACCTAACTAATCTAATCTAACTAATCTAACTAATGCCTGATGATCCGAGGTGGAACAGTTTCATCCCAAAACCATCCCCCTCCCTCTTCCCATCCTGCCAAAAAATCTTCCGTGAAACCAGTCCCCGGTGTCAAAAGGGACTGGTTATCTTCTTATGCATCCTTTTTTATTTACTTGTATATTTGTCTGTTTTGCCTCTTTCCCCAGACTCAGTGTTCTATCTCCAGAGTCTAAAAGACTTCCTGGCAAGTAATAGGTGCTCAGTTAAAATCTGAAAGAAGAGGCCGGGCGCGGTGGCTCACACCTGTAATCCCACCACTTTGGGAGGCGGAGGCGGACTGATCATGAGGTCAGGAGTTCGAGACCAGCCTGGCCAACATGGTGAAACCCTGTCTCTACTAAAAATACAAAAAGATTAGCCAGGCGTGGGAGCAGGTGCCTGTAATCCCAGCTACTCTGGAGGCTGAGGCAGGAGAATTGCTTGAACCTGGGAGGCGGAGGTTGCAGTGAGCCAAGATCACGCCATTGCACCCCAGCCCGGGCGACAGTGCAAGACTCCGTCTTAAAAAAAAAAAAAAAAAAAAATTTGAAAGAATAGTTGTTTGCCTTCTGCATGGAAAAACATTGCAATGGTACAACTGGACAACAGGGGGCAATAGAGAGACTGCCTGTCTTTTTTTTTTTTTTTTTTTTTTTAAACCAGCCAGAACTAAAGTGGGCTATGACCTCCCCCAGGGAGAGGAGCAGTGCTTTCTCCAGGGTGTGGCTTATCCCCTAACAGGCAGCTTTCTCAGCGGAACCATAGCCACCTCACCTTGTCAGATGCTGAGGTCGTCATGATTTTATTGAATCATACTTCAGTTATTTTCTCTCCACTCTCCTTCCTGCAGCTGTGTTAGTAATCATTAAGTCATTTTATGATCTTCCTGGGGTTCCACACATTTTCCAGAATGGTTTCTGATGAAATCCCAATGAAAATAAACTCATGGGAGCAGTACCACAGATAACCAAAGCACGTTACATAACGCCAGACAGCTCAATATAGCCCATTTTTTCATCCAGTAAATATATCCTGTTTCGAACACCCTAAGCAATAAGTAGGATAGCCTTTATAACTTTTCTTTCTTTTTCTTTTTGAGATGGAGTCTCACTCTGTCACCAAGGCTAGAGTGCAATGGTGCAATCTTGGCTCACGGCAACCTCTGCCTCCCAGGTTCAAGCAATTCTCCTGCCTCAGCCTCCCAAGTAGCTGGGATTATAGGTGCCTGCCACCACACCAGGCTAATTTTTTGTATTTAGTAGAGACGGGTTTTCACCATGTTGGTCAGGCTGGTCTTGAACTGTTGACCTCAGATGATTCACCCGCCTCGGCCTCCAAAGTGCTGGGATTACAGGTGTGAGCCACCGCGCCCAGGGATGGCCTTTATACTTTTGTCAGCTTGAGGGCCCTCTGTCTTTCATCTCTGGATGCCCTGTCACCAGCACCTCTTGCTTTTGGGGGTGGACCACCTCCCACCCTCCTCCACTCTTTCCCTCCCTCCTCCCACTGCTGTCAGCAAGCCCATTTGCTCATCAGCGTGGTTATAAGATATCTGCCTACCCCTTCCTCCTAAACCGACTCCTCTAAAACCATCACCTCCAAATCCCATTTTGGATGGAGGAACCAAGACAGGGAGACAACACAGACTCACTTCTGGGCTCATAATTATTTTTTCAGTGTCATCTTCCTAATCTGACTAATGACTGGCTTTTCAGAAAACTTTTAGCTCCTCTATATGAAAATTCAACAAAATTCCTTTCACCACTTAGTCAATAACTACTGTATCTAAACACTATGCACATACACACATATTTAAGCTGTTTGATTGTATATTTCAATCTTAGATTGGTGCTATGTCTATATACACACATATGTACATATCACCAAAAACAAGATAGAAAGAAAACAAAACGTCTGTTGTTTAAATATGTCTCCCTTTTCCTTCACAAGAGTCCCTGTTTTCATAAATTGCGAAGGGCATCTGTTTTACAAAACATTTTTTCGTGACACTATCCCAGACATACAAATTTCGCCTGTTGCTGGGAGCAATGAAATCTCTCATAAGCTAGGTTTCAGTAAGTATGCCTTGTTTTTTGGTGAAATTATTAAATTGGGCATTCTTAACTTTGTCTGCAAGTGAATTTCTCGGTCTTTTTTCACCTGTAGAGAAAGGCCAGTCTGCTTTCTTGGAAGACTAGTCTGCATGGTTACGTTCTCAGCATGAAAAAAATCAGAAAACCCCGTCTCAAGGATGAAGGGGGTAAGAGAGACCCATTTACTGCAATGTTTAAAAATCATTAATAAAAACAGTCAAAACTCTTTGGCTGAGTGTAAGAATCTCTGTGAGTGTTCTATTTAAAACACTGAATCATGTTCACGCAAAGCCTGACTCAGTCCTTGGTGGAAGTGATTCAGGGTTGTTCAGTAAACCCACACCCTAGCACTGGGACACCTCCTAACACAACTCCCAAATTAAAAGCTGGGTTTTTCTTACACGTGGTAGCGTGGCTCACAGAGCTCCTTTGTGGGAAGGCCCTGTGGGGAGGCTCAGGGATGGCCAGGAAGGACACTGCCCAGCGAGTGACCACAGCAGCTGTGACACAGAAGCCCTTAGGCACACAGGTTCTAGCTCACTTGCCTTCCTTTTCTGGGGTCTTAAAGTGTGTGCCTTAGGCAGGGCAGGGTGGCTTATCCCTGTAATCCCAGCACTTTGGGGGCCTGAGGTGGGAGGATCACATGAGCTCAGGAGTTCAAGAGCAGCCTGGGCAACATGGCAAGACCCGCTCTCTATAAAAAAAATACAAAAATTAGCTGGGCGTGGTGGTGTGTGCCTGTGGTTGCAGTTATTAGGGAGGCTGAGGTGGGAGGATTGCTTGAGCCTAGGAGGTCGAGGCTGCAGTGAGCTATTATGGTGTCACTGCACTCCAGCCTGGGCAACAGAGCAAGACCCTATCTCAAAAAAAAAAAAATGTGCCTTAAAGAACAACATAATATTCAGTGCTAAAAAGAAATGAGCTATCAGAGCAACAAGAAGACATGGAAGAACCTGAAATGCATATCGCTAAGTGAGAGACGCCAATGTGAAAAGCCGACATACTGGATGATTCCAACTGCATGGCATTCTGGAACAGGCAAAACTATGGAGAAAGTAAAATGATCAGTGGGTGCCAGGGGTTTAAGGTGGGGTGTGGGGTACAAATAGTTGATGCATAAGGGATTTTTAGGGTGGTACAGCTGTTCGGTAAAATACTGTAATGCTGGATACATGACATCATAAATTCATCAAAAACAGCATGTACGACACAGAGTGAACTGTAGTATAAACTATGGACTTTAGTTAAAAATAAGGTATCAGTACTGGCTCATCAGTTGTAACCAATCTATCACACCAATGCAAGTTTTTAATAACAGGGAAAACTGTTAGGTGTGTGGGACCTCTCTCTACTTGCTGTACACCTAAAACTGCTTTAAACAATAGTCTTTAATTTTTTTTTAAATGCTATAAACAACGGTCTGAATCAAAACATAAGATGACCCAGTTGGGGGCGCGTATAGCACATAAAGTTTAAAGGAGAGCATTTTTCTTTCCTTTTTTTTTTTGGAGAGGTACAAAGACCCACAAACAAAAATGTGGTTTGACATAGTTTCTCTGTTGGAGCCTTTCCAGCACCAGAACAGACAGGAAGTGTGTATTACCAACAACTGCGGCACAAATCCAGAGCTGGGCTCTGCACACAGGGCAGTCACCAACTATCTATTTTTTGATACATTAGGATTCATCGCCACCAAGCTCGGCATGTTCAATGTTGGCAAGTGGGTCTGCCTTGGCTGCAAAGGGACTGACTCTACAGGCTCATGTGCTGCCTGCATGACGGCCTTGGCTATTTTTAGGTACCAGCTAATCCATTCAATGCATAATGTTACCACCGATGACTCACAGCTCACAGAAGTCAACCAAAAAATAGTAGAAAAATAGTAGAAAAGGAAAGCCATCAGTAGACACCCAGTAAGCACATCATGATAACAACTGCTGTACAAGCACACACACAGGCACACTCACATCCATGCCAGGACAGTCGGGAGGAGGAAATGGCACTGAATATCAAGCAGCCACCAAGTCAGGGAAGCAGTTACCTCGGGAGGCGCTGGGAAGCGACAGACGGCCCTAATAACACACAGAGCCTGGCATTTAGGAAAGAAGCAAAGGAACGTGTCAGCCCAGAGCACTTTACCAATACATTTTACAACTCCACTGAGCAAATGCTGTGTACTCTTCAGAGAAGCTGAACCTAGGAAGGGTGAGACAGAAGGATGGGATAATATAGAACGCCGACAGATGGAAGCCAAAGGCTCCCCAGCTGGGGCCATCCTGGGCAGGGCTGTCCCAGCGGGCACGTCGCTAACAGCCTCTTGTGGAAGAGGAGCCTGGGAGCCCTTATTTCTGCATTGGTTGTCTTACTGATCTGGAGGGCTGGAGCACCAATGCATCCCTCACATCCAGTTCATACTCAGAAATACAGATTGATATGCTCACGCAGACTGGCATGACATCATTTAGCCTTAGAAACAGGAACGGCAGGAAGGGTGCTCTCCTCGGCCACTCGCGGGATTCCACCCCGAGGATTACAGGCAGGGTAAAAATGGCTTATTGTGCTCATTGGAAAAGTTCAGCCTTCTTTCTAAGACTTTCATCAGCTGCCTCTCCTTCCATATACTCTTTTTAGAACACGAGGCCTTTGATTTATTTTTCAGCTGTGAATCACTTTCTCAGGGCCCGAGCCATCTAAGTTGAAGCAAGGAAGGGAAAACTAACATTGCACAAGGTCCCAGTGCTACTGACGGGTGAGGGATATGTTCAGACTCAGATCTCTTCAGTGCCAGTTCCTGCATTTTCCAAGCAGCTAACCTACTTCCTACCCAAGGAGGAGGTGCGAAGCCCCATCCTTCTTTTGAGTCGCGTTGGCTCCCACATTGATGCTATCGCCTGGGGGGTCCCATCTGGGATGCACCACAGACTGATGGCCTCAAACTTGGAGGATATTAAGTGGATTATATTTGGCAGTGAGGCCCAAGGGAAGTGATTCTGTCATCCTTTGGGACTCTCAACCAGAATCAAGGCAAGGCAAAGCAGCAACTCTCCTCCAGGGTGGGGAACGTGCTATCACCCTCCACTGAAGAGGAAGGAGGCTTCCTTTGGTGCACGCAGTAACAATGGACAACACCTGGCATTCCCCTTTCCTCCCACAGCACCTAGGTGGGGGCCCGGGGGATGCATAGATGCTTTGCTCGAGCGGAGAAATGCTGTACCGGGCAGGGCAATGCCACAGGGATAGTGACAAACACGGAAAAGCATTTTTCTCCTACGCTGCCTCGTCTGGAGCGTCAGCTGGGACAATGCTGGGGGCATCTTTCCGCAGTCTTAATGAGGAATTCAGCCCCTTAAAAATCATCCCCAAACTAAACACCCAAACACCCCTCATATGCCATGGCTTTAGTTCCCATGAGGTCTGTGTGCCACTTAGCATGAGGTCAGTACATGTTCATCTTAATGCTCTTCTTGGTTTTTGGTTAACCGACACTAATAAATTTTTACAAGGGCTGTGCTGTTCTGGAAAGTATGAAAGTGAAGCATTAAAAAACGGAGCCCTCTCAAGAGATTATCTCCTATGAAGAATCATATGTGGCCGGGCGCCGTGGCTCACGCCTATAATCCCAGCACTTTGGGAGACCGAGGTGGGTGGATTGCTTGAGCCCAGGAGTTCCAGACCAGCACGGGCAAGATAGCAAAACCCTGTCTCTACAAAAAAATACAGAAAATCAGCTGGGTGTAGTGGCACACACTCATAGTCCCAGCTACTGGGGAGGCTGAGGTGGGAGGATCAATTGAGTCCGTGAGGTTGAGGCTGCAGTGAGCCAATGATCCCATCACTGCACTTCAGCCTGGGTGACAGGGCAAGACCCTGTCTCAAAACAAGCAAACAAACGAACACAAAAACCCACAGAAAAACAAAACTCATTTGCCTGGTTTAGAGAGGAGAGAGCTGCAGCTCAGAGAGGTGAAATAACTTGACCTGCCAGAGACCCAAAGCCGCACACCTCAGTCTGTCACCACCATACCATATCACACTGCTTTCCCTGGGGGTGTCATGTTGGGGCGGTCTTATGAGTTCAGGCATCCTCAAGAGTCTGTTCATGCAGGATTTCTGCCTAGAGTCACAATGCCATCTGTTTTGGAGAAAACCATCTCTTCTTCCACAACTCCCCCAATCAAATTTGTGATTTTGCTTATTAAGCTCAACAATTTGCACATTTCTGAATTTCTCTGTGGGTGCAGTGTCAGCAGTGCCTAACCAGTTGAGAAGACCGGGAAGATTCTTCAGGCTAGGGGAGAAAATCCCTCAGGAAGGCACTGCAGAGGGAGAGAAGGATGTAGCCTTCGGAACCTCAATTAAGTCCAGATATGAGTTCTCTCTCTCCCTCCCATCTCCCCCTCTCATGCTCTCTGTCTGAGTCTCCGCTGACTCTGAACCTGTCACTTGTGGCAAACACAGCTGGTGGAGTATTTTAGCTGTGATGATGTCAGCCGATTTCTGATAGGCTCCTCGGTAAAGTGACAAATCATTGGTTGCGTCAAGCCTTGCACTTTTGTTTCTACAGCGTGAAGCCCTAGCTGCCTTTTCAGCAGGTCTCAGCACACTTGCCTTTCTTTGCGGAAGCCGTTCCTGGCATGCAGCACAGCCACGCGGGGGCCAACCTCACAGACCGGCAAACAGGCCCTGACAACACTTCTACCTGCTCGTCTGCACCCTGGCTGTCAGTAGAGAGATTTAGTGATCTCACTATGGGAAAAAACATGAGAACAGGGCTCTGACTTCACAGGGAAGCCAATTTCTCTTTCATTTAATCATTAATTTTGAAAGTTTGGAGTAGGGAAAAACACACCTAGATTCTTCCTCCCCAAGAACAGAAGAGGGCTGTAAGGGGCTGGGTGCAGTGGCTCACACCTGCAATCCCAGCACTTTAGGAGGCTGAGGCAGGTGAATCACCTGAGGTCAGGAGTTCGAGACCAGCCTGGCCAACATGGTGAAACACTGTCTCTACTAAAAATACAAAAATTAGCAGGGGGTGATGGTGTGTGCCTGTAGTCTCAGCTATTTGGGAGGCTGAGGCAGAAGAATCACTTGAACCAAGAGGCAGAGGTTGCAGTGAGCCAAGATCACCCCACTGCACTCTGCACTCCAGCCTGGGTAACAGAGCAAGACTGTCTCCAAAAAAAAAATAGAAGAGTCTGGGCTCTATGGAGGCTGCCAGGCCTGGGAAGTGTGGCCCACAGCTGAAGTGGCTGCCTTTATTCTCAAGCTGAAGGAGAGGCTGGCCGGCAAGGAACCAGTCGCATTTCTAAACAAAACCTCTTTTCACACCTGCCTCTGTTCACAAAAATGTTTTAAGGATTCTAAGTACCATGAAAAGCAATGATTCTTCCTCATGTTTATTTTCCATGTTTTACCTGGGGTCTGTGAAGAGTCAACTTTGCTCAAGGTAGCTCATTTTCTTTCTCCTAGTACCCACCCCTAATTCATGCAGGAAGTAAACAGCCACTACAGACGGGTAGTGAGCTGTATTATTATGCCATTTATTTAAAAAAATCCTGATTTTTTTTTTTTTAAATCAGATCTTTGGGGAAATCTTTCTTGAGCCTTTCCAAAGACTGTAAACCTACAGTGACATCTCATAATACAAAGAAAAGCATTCAGGGCTAAAAGCTCTCGGCAATGCAGGGCCCCGGCTTTGTGCAAGCCCCCATATCCAGTCATTCACGAGTGGTTCTGGAAAACTGATTTGGTCCTTTCCTCACTTGGGCTTTTAAGAAATGCTCAAAAAAGCCAGACATGGGGACTCGTGTCTGTAATCTCAGGGCTTTGGGAGGCCGAGGTGGAAGGACTGCTTGGAGCCCAGGAGTTTGAGACCAGCCTGGGCAACACAGCAAGACCCCATCTCTACTAAAATGTTTTTTTATTTTTAAATTAGCTGGGCATGGTGGTATGCACCTGTGGTCCCAGCTACTAGGGAGGTTGGGGTGGGAGGATCGCTGGAGCCTAGGAGGTCAAGGCCACAGTGAGCTATGATTGCACCACTGCATTCCAGCCTAGGAGACAAGAAACACTGTCTCAAACATGAAAAAAAAAAAAAAATGCCCAAAACAATTCAAGCCATTAATTAGTTTATCTTCTTTTTCTTGTTTTATTTTATCTGAATGTCCTAAATAGCAGCTATTTCATGACTATTTTCAACTCAAGCTGGAAGGAGGCTCTGTCCCACTTGAATGTTTTCAAATCCTAGATGGAAACACTTGTAGAAAGTGCGCTCAATAGCCAGGAAAGCTCTCAGCTGCAGGCTGAACCTGCTGGACTCCCAGCAACTTAGGCAGTGAAAGAAATGGGCTGTGGAATAAATGCATGTAATCAATCGATCTAAGAACCTGGAAAAGGGTGGATTGAAGGAGCCTGTGGAAATTAAGAGAGTTAACCATACTTCCAGTGACTCATCTTGGCTACAGCTGACTTTACCCCAAGCCCAGCAGGTCACCTGGGACAGCCCTGACTTCTCAGATTGTATTAACCACGCTTTTATTTTCTGATGCTTTGATATTTTAGGGTCTTGTGGATCCCAGAGGTATAGTCTCTCCTAGGATTAGCTAATTCCTAGAGGCCTGACTTTTATATGCAAACCAACCAGTCCAGAGCTAATTCCTAGGAGCCTGACTTTCATATGCAAACTAACCAGTCCAGAGCCCACTCCCCAGCAGCCTCCTACATTGGTCCATCACACTTAGGGCTGCCTTCCATCTGTGTTTTTGTTTTTGTTTGTTTTTGTTTTTGTCTGAGACGGAGTCTTGCTATGTGTCCAAGGCTGGAGTGCAGTGGCCTGATCTCGGCTCACTGCAATCTCCGCCTCCCGGGTTCACGCAATTCTCCTGCCTCAGCCTCTGGAGTAGCTGGAATTACAGGCACATACCACCATGCCCGGCTAATTTTTGTATTTTTAGTAGAGACAGGGTTTCACCATGTTGGCCAGGCTGGTCTCGAACTCCTGACCTCTGGTGATCCACCCGCCTCAGCCTCCCACAGTGCTGGGATTACAGGTGTGAGCCACTGTGCCCGGCCCTTCCACCTGTATTGATCACCCCAGCACCAGCAGCCAGACAATTAAGGACAGCCCCTACACCCCAGAGCACACTGGAATTATCCACTCTAACCAATCCTAAACCCGCTTACCCAGCCTCCCATGAAACCACAATAAAGGCTGTTGTTTGCCACATTTCCCCTCACTCCCTCCACCTCCTGATCTACCTGGGGCTTCCCCAGGTGCCCCCCACTTTATGGTTTTCTACACCTCTTGGTGTAGAGTGCCCTTTTCTCTTGGGATCAGAGAGTAGAACAAATTATCTCGTCAAAGAGAGTTGTCTGCTGATCTATCTGTTGGCCTTATCATACGTAAATAATAAGAAGACATTATATATATGTTAGAGACCAGGCCTTGCTATGTTGCCCAGGCTTGAGTGCAGTGATAGTCACAGGTTCAGCCATAGCTCACTACAGCCTCGAACTCCTGGGCTCAAGTGATCCTCCTGCCTCAGCCTCTGGAGTAGCTGGGACCAAAGGCATATACCACTGTACCCAGCTAATAAGACATATTTTAAAACATGGATGTTGCAATGGGATGTGATTACTTCAGCATCTAATCCCCTCACTCCAATGGCATCCTCTGTCTTTTCCTGGTAAGAAAAAGTGCCAAATGACCACTAGAAGGACCTGAAGTCCAGCAGCCTTTCCTAATCAGGGTTCCTCATCTTAACCACAGAATTCAAAAAATAACTAGAGTGGTGAGTTTTTCTGGATTGTCTCAAGGACTCCATAACTAGCCCCACTCTCCATGCATGGAGGTTAATTCATCACACACAGCAGAGGTCACGGGGAAATGGGGATTATTTTTTCTAGAGAACGCAATTGGGAAAGGCCGAGTCTAAGGTCTAGGTGTACCTGAGAACCCTTAATCCTGCCTCATAGAAGCAATTCGTCTTGCCAGGAGATGATGACGGCGTCACGGTGTGGTGTCCCATCCCTGTGCCACCCGGGCTAACGTTACCTGGGCTCGGTGCTCCCCCACGGCGAACTGTATCACGGCCACGCCCGGGCTATGGCTGTCTTCAATCCTCTCCACGGTGCTGGAGTCGATCTTCAGGTCGTTGCTTATCTCTGCACTCTGGATGAAATCTTCTGTTTTTAAGTCTTCCACCTTCTTTAGCTCCCCGTTGGCCAACTGGATGATGGAGCCTTTCATGAAGTAGGGGGGAAGCGTAGGGGGAGCCGCCGCCGGGGAGGCCACGGACTGTACCACAGGTAGGTGGATCTGGGCCTGCACCATGGCTGGGTAGGCGGCCTGGGTGACCAGGGCCTCGGGGTTGAAGTTCTCGCTCTTGGGAAGGGCGGTGGTGACGAACGTGTGAGGCACTGCAGCAAACTGGGGGGATGACGTGACTATGGCCGGGGCTGCCCCCGACGCTTCCATGTCAGTGCTGCCGACCGGGATGAGCAGGGGCTGTGTGCCGGGGATCACCAGGTGCTGGGGCAGGCTGCCGGCGTAGGTGATTGCTTGCTGCTGGCCGCTCAGGTAGCCGATGACAGGGGGTTGAGTCCCTGCGTAGAAGGCCGTGGCTGGCAGTCCCACCGGGAGTGGCTCCGAAGCACTATGTGTGGTCTGAATGACCGTGTGGGGTGAGAGCGCGTAGGACCGGTGGCCAGGCTTCCCTAAATGCAGGCCACTTTTGTCGTTGAGGGTGGAGGGGGAGGCCTCACGATGAGTGGCCTGTTGCACCTCCAGGTCAGCTGCGGGCGTGTTGCTGTTGGGCAGGACCATCACAGAGGCCCGGACCCCCGAAGGATCACGACTGCTGTAGTCTGAGGGGCTCGGGTGGACCACCACGTGCCTGGACTCGTACGGGTGAGGAACCGACTTGCCGCCTGCCTTGCCCAGGCCCAGGTCGGCCGAGGACGGGGCCCCGTACCGCCGGCTCTTCTCCATCTCACCGTTCAGGACCTCCTTGGCCTGGATGGCCTGCTGCAGCCGGCTGCTCTCGGCTTTCTTGGTGGCCTCCCGAGGGACAAAGTGGCTGCCGGAGTCGGCGTATTGCATGACGACCTGGGAGGGGGGCCCCAGGGTGAGCGTGTGTGGGATCATCGTCTGGTGGGGGTGGAGGTGGACGGGGATGGCCGGAGGAGAGGCGGTACGGCCGGTGTTCTGCGGAGAACTGGAAATGTGGACGTACTGGTTCTGCTGGGCGGGTGGGGGGGACCCAGGGGTGATGAGCCCCGGAGCCCTGCTGAGGAGGTGCTGCTGCTGCTGCTGCTGCTGCTGCTGCTGCTGCTGATGCTGCTGCTGCTGCTGCTGCTGATGCTGCTGCTGCTGCTCAGCCTTGTGTCCCGGCGTCTGGCTCAGACTGCCCATGTTGGCCAGCAGAGTGGAATAGGCCTCCAGCTGGGAGCGCTGGGATGGAGTGGTGGCCCCTGCGGCCGAGGCCACCGCACTGGTGACGGGGTTGGCTGTTGGGGGCATCAGCTGAGATGGGATGAAGCTGGCATAGGCCCCACTGTATTGGGAGGACCCAATGAACTGGAAGGTGTGCGGCAGGTGAGCGTACTGCACGGGGGACACCGGGGTCCCTGGCTGCGGGGTGGCGTACGCGGCGGGCAGCGTGGTGGCCACGGGGACAGACCTGGGAGCGCTGGGCGGGGAGTAGTCCAGCCCTGTGGACAATGCTTTGTGTAAACCTATTCCCTGTTGTAAACCAAGCTCCACCGAGGTCCCTGCCGGCCCATGCCTCCCGCCCGCGTGGCCCCGGCCACCAGGGTTGCCCGGGAGCCATGCTGTGCCGTCCACCCGGTGGTTGTCGCTGGGCAGGGCAGGGGCCTTCTCCTCGGAGGACCGGCTGGTGGCGGGGATCTCGCGCTTCTTGGGAGGCAGGCATTCGTTGCTCCGCTCTTGGTTGGATTTCATTTTTCGCCTTCCCCCCTCCACGGTGACTGTTTCACTGTCTGGCTGGCTCTGATTTTAGTCTGATAAACGGAAAGTCACATTTGATTTCTGTAGGGGATCCAGGCTCTTCATGAGGAATCATCTCCCCGTGGGTACAATCCGCCAACAGCAGCTCTGGATGCTGGGAAAGGGAAGAGGGCAGTGACAAAGGGAAAAGGAAAGGGAGGAGAAAGGGAAGGAGGGAAAGGATATCAGAACATGAGCACCGGGGAAAGAACATCTTTGGCAAGATTAAGACTAGGCCCTGGACTCAGTGTGAACTCCCCAAACCCAATCATACCCCAAGCACTGAAGCAGATAAAACACTAGCCAGCATTTTGGGAGGCCAAGGCAGGCAGATCACGAGGTCAGGAGATTGAGACCATCCTGGCTAACATGGTGAAACCCCGTCCCTACCAAAAATACAAAAAAAATTTTAGCCGGGTGTAACACTAGCTGGCACACAGCTATAGTCCCAGCTACTTGAGAGGCTGAGGCAGGAGAATTGCTTGAACCCGGGAGGTGGAGGTTGCAGTGAGCCGAGATTGCACCATTGTACTCCAGCCTGGGTGACAGAGCAAGACTTTGTCTCTAAAAACAAAACAAAACAAAAGAAAAAAAAAAAACACTAGCCATGGCGGCTGCACATCATAAAGGAAGATTATGAAGACACTGGGCAAGTGAACACTCTAACACATATATTTTTTAATGGCGTTAACAACTCCCCTAAGATGTTCTCAATACCCTCTCTCCTGTTTTTTTTTTCTCCTTTTCTTCTTAGAGGGTACATGATGCAGTTCTTACATTTCCTTTTCAGAAATGTTGGTTCCATTTCTCACCTCTCCTTTGCCTGGCTGGAAAATAAAATGAAGCCCTTGGAGAGCATGACACCAGCTGGACCCTGCCCTCAGAGCCAGGCACTGAGAAAAAGCAGGTTAGCAGTGAAGTCCAGAACAGTCCTTGCACTCGATTTCTGAATCCTCATCTGCCAGAACCACTACTGTCCAACATTCCCCTTAGCTCTGGGTCCATACTGGACCTACGATTTCCCCTCCCTAATACACACGCACACAAACACACACACACACGCCAACTCAGCAGAGGCCGCCAGAAATAATCCTGTTCTCTGCAAGTTTCAAAAGAATTCCCAGTACAGCCACTCATATGATAACAGAGTGAGACTGTTAAAAACTGAATTTGATTATGGTTAAAAAACCCAAATACCATACAAAAATAGGGCTAGTGCAATGAATGTTTTCTTAATGGGTTACATGCTTGGTTTGTCCATCTCTCTCTTCCTTTTCAAGTTGTCTTTGAAGTTCCCCTTCACACCGTCCCCTTTCTCCTTGGAAAGGAACAACTCACCATTAACACTAGAGACGACACCTCTTTCAGACAAATCAGATCAGTGTGTTCAAACCTGGACATACAAATGGTGACCCTGGAGCCAGTTCTTATGGACAAGTATCTCAGTCTCTTACTAACCACTGAAGTCTACGTTACTGCTGCTATGTGGGCAAACCAATGCCCAACAGACAAAAGGCCGAATATCAGTGGAACTGACATGAACCAGGCTGGCAAGCAGCAGATGTGATTGCTTCCACAGGTAGCAGCTGTAGGTATGCACAGTGCAACGTGCTGTGATCCTGAGAGCTGTAGGATTGGGCTTTGGGAATTCCACACCCTTGGGTTTTGGTATCTCACATCCAGACCCTCTTTTCAATGATCTGATTTTCTTTCTTTCTTTCTTTATTTGGAGACATGGGGTCTTGCTATGTTAACCAGGCTGGTCTTGAACTCCTGGCTTCAAGAAATCCTCCTTCCTTGGCCTCCCAAAGTGCTAGGATTCCAGGCATGAGCCACTGTGTCTAGCCAATGATCCGATTTTAAAACAAACACAATAAAGTAGCGGCCTTCAGCATTCAATCTTTGTCCATGCTGGAGCAACAGTGAAATCCCTATTGAAACACAACCCCTTTTCTCTCCTCTGCCCCCTAATTTGTAACTATTTTTTAGAGGGGGGCAATGATTTTTTTTTCCTTCCTTCCTTTCTTTTTTTTTTGAAAAGGTCTTGCTCTGTTGCTCAGGCTGGAATGCAGTGGCGTGATCTTGGCTCACTGCAACCTGTGCCTCCTGGGCTCAAGTGATCCTCCCACCTCAGCCTCCCAAGTAGCTGGGACTACAGGTGCACGCCACCACACCCGGCTAATTTTTGTACTTTTTGTAGAGGTGGGGTTTTGCCATGTTGGCCAGGCTGGTCTTGAACAGGCCTCAGTGATCCACCCACCTTGGCCTCCCGGTGCTGGGATTACAGGCATGAGCCACTGCACCCAGCTTGGAAGGGGCAATGATTTAATGGCCCTTGTTGGTTTTGCTTCAACATCATCAATGAACATCATAATGAAATGACAAATGATACAACAGAAAGTTCTCAATCCTTAATGATTTTGATCAGATATCTAGGAAGGTGGAGGTTTAGAAATTTGGTGTCTAGGTATCAAAGGACATTTCAGTAAGAATAGAATTTCTCATATGACAAGAGAGGCACTTAAAGACTGGGATGGAAATGAGAAATAAGGTAAAAAAAAACAAAAACCTAAAACACTTATGCTGAAGAAATGAAGTGTTGAAGGAGTAATGTCACTTATTTACTCTCCCAACCTAGGGTTTCTTTCTCTTTTTTTTTTTTTTTTTTTTTTTTTTTTTGAGATGGAGTCTCACTCTGTCACCCAGGCTGGAGGGCAATGGGCCAATCTCGGCTCACTGCAACCTCCGCCTCCCGGGTTCAAGCGATTCTCCTGCCTCAGCCTCCTGAGTAGCTGGGATTATAGGCGCCTGCCACCATGCCTGGCTAATTTTTGTATTTTTAGTAGAGACGGAGTTTCACCATGTTGGCCAGGCTGGTCTCGAACTCCTGACCTCAAATGATCGACCAGCCTCGACCTCCCAAAGTGCTGGGATTACAGGTGTGAGCCACTGCGCCCTGACAACCTAGGGTTTTTGTAAGTCTCAAATAACTGTGTTCTGTACAGCTTTCCTTTGTAAAAAGAAGTAAAGTACTAATAATGAACTTTTATCTCTAAATTTCAAGACTCACTCTTAAGAAAGGGAATGCCAAACGCTCCCACATTTCCATACCAACCAGCAAAGAAAACTCATGCGTGAGACCTACTCAGAGAGAACCAGTCCCTGCGCCCCCTGCTGGCCCTCCTGTAGCACTGATCCAATAAAACCCCACAGGGTTTCATGAGGGATATTTATGCAAGAGTGATATGTCAGAATGCAAAATGAGAACATTTGCATATAGTAGGCCCAGCCAGTAAGGGAATAGGTTAATTAGCCCAAGGCAGCACTAGGGAAGAAAAAGCAGCGGCATAAAAGTCCTTCCAAAGCCAAGTAAAATGTCAAACACATTCAGGAAGGGTCTATTAGCAATGCAAATGTAACACTGCCTGTACAATTGAATGCACAATACACAAAACTAGAAAACTCCTCTGAAGGTACTTCTTTAGGAAGCCAGCTTTTGTAAATTTGAAAAAGAATGCTGACTTGGTTCTCAGTAGTGCTCAGGTTTAGTTATACTGTTTATTTGAGAGACATCGGCTTAGTCAGCCCTGAAGACTCACCGGACTGGTCTTCTGCTAAATGATTGCTAAGACATATTGGCCTTAACACACAAATCCAAATTTATTCTTCTGAAAAGTTATCCATTGATAAACAGCATCTTTTCCAGAGATTGCCAATGAGAAATCAAGGACACAATGATTAAGACAAAAGCTGCAGCGACCTGGGGCCAAACTGATAAAAATTTCCACCCATCCTCCTCCTACATTTAGGGCTATTTACCAGTGCAGCACGGAGCAGACAGGGCTCTCTAACGCTGAGGTATGTGTCCCTTCTCTGGGCCCCGTAAGCTTTCAGTACTTATAAGGGGAAACACATGGGTAGAGATTGGGTCTTGCTGTATTTTCAAGGAACCACCAGAGGGCGCCCCAGGAAGGCACCACATTCCTGGTCTATCGGGTGATTATGGGACGAAACAACAAAGAAGTAACTTATGAAGGTGGACAGGTAGATTTGGAAAATAAGGAAGAGAGAAAAAGAAAAGAAAGAAGAAAAAAGAAAAAAGGAGAGTGGGATTTCTGCTCTTAGAGGCTCTAGTTGCAGACAACTGGCCTCTGTGTCCTGAATCGCGCTCCCAGGGGCACCCGAGGAGTTTATGTCTGGAAGCACCTGCCACAACAAAAGATTTCTTCCAAACATGGGGCCATGCACAATTATATCAATGCCAAATTACCAGAGAGCCACATATGCAGATCGCACTGTTTAAATATTACTATTGGAAAAGGGAAATTGGAGGGGGAGTTAATAGATGAATCAAGGCAAATTTGTTTAGAGTTTGCTACCTATGGTTTGCCTGATAATCACTGTTCTCAATAAATTCATCTTAAGCCACTTTAGAGCTACATTAACTGTCTATCATAATTTCTAAATTTAGCCCAGTGGTATAAGGCTTTGCTAGTCGAAGTGTGGTCCTCCGACCCATGACATCAGCATCCTCTGCAAGTTTGCTGGAAATGCAGACTCTGAGGCCCCACCCAGACCTGCATTTTAACAAGATATCCAGATGATTCTATGAACAGTAAGGTTTGAGAAACCCTAGTATCTATCAGATTAAATTTTCTACTGCTAAACTCTTAAGCAAATTAAACATCTCTAGCCTCTTCCTAATGGAGCAGGCACTGGGAAACCAAACTAGGTGTTGTACGTAAACACAGAGTTGATGGGGCCTTGGAGATAAACATCTAATATTTAGGTGATGCTCCACTGCTTCCTCTGGGGTCATCTAAACCTAATATAGCTGCAAATAACAAATGCCGCTTTTCTTCTGGTTCTTTAAGCAACTGCAGAGAAATATACTTTAAAAAGGCTATTATCATAAATTTTATACACAACTCAATCATTCCCAGGAAGAAAAATGAAATTTAACAAAGGAAGCTCCACACTTATATCTTTGCTATAATTTCGTTTCGAGAAATTTTTTGCTATTACCGTGGATTCAGACTGCTTGAGAAGTGATAGGAAAGTGAGACGCTTCTGTGCTAGGGATGTGGGGAATATATGCCCACTGACTGCAAGTCCAGTAAATAGCAGCCAACTGCTCGGAATGGAAGATGCTCTTAGAATTTGATATATAAAGTCCTAAAAATACATCTTAAACCTAGGGCAAGAAAATGGGTTGCTTTGCCTACACCCCCAATCTAGTTTCTCAGTTTGAATGAACCCATGGCTGCCTGGCCTGTATGTCTATGGACAAACAGGGCATGGTTTCAGCTTTAAAGAAGAGGAAGAGCAGGCTGATGAGCTTGTGCCAGGACTGGAAAAACTATGTATGTGAACACTGATGAGGGCAGAATACCTGGGTGTGAGGACAGAGGTTACTTGGGCATGGCAAGGATTCTCAAAGTGCTGACTCACCAATCTCCTTCCAGTTTTATTACATCACTAAACTGGAAGGCCTGTGTGGTGCACTGGAAGAAAGCACTTCATTTTGGCCAAGCATTAAAAACAGGTCCAAACCCGACATCCTTGGAGTATCTAGAATGGAGAAAGGTGGGTTGGATGATAGCTATAATTAGATGCCTTTATGGTTGACTGAACAGGCACGCTCCCAAAGTGGATCACACATTCATTCATCAAACACTCATTCCGTTTCTAGTATGTACGATGGGGACCTCACAATTGTTCAATGTCAGTGTGAAGCAAATGGTATTGCCAGAACTCTATTTTTAGTTCTGTTCTATTCAATACTAATACAGTGTTTCGGTTATCATATTTCGAAGTAACAGAAGGCTGGAAGGGATATATGTTGCAATTAAGATTCAAATATATCTTAAGAAGCTGGAAGTGATGGTACAGAACCAGGAAAATTAAGATCAATGAGAATAAATGTAAATGCCTGCCCTTGGTTTCAACAGCTCAATTAGCCTAGTAGCAGGGTTGAAGAGATCTGGTTTAATAATGGTTTCAATGAAAGAGCCCAGGAAGTTTTTGTTTGACTATACACTCAATATGAACAACCGTTTGGTAGGGTTCTTAAAAAGTGTAGTAATTATAAGCTTCATTTAAAAAAATATAATGTTCAGGTTGGGTTCAGTGGCTCACACCTGTAATCCCAGCACTTTGGGAGCCCAGGAGCTCAAGGCCAGCCTGGACAACATATCGAGATCCTGTCTCTACAAAAAATAAAAAAAATTAGCTAGGCATGGTGGTTCGCATCTGTGGTCCTAGCTACTCAGGAGGCTAAGGCAGGAGGATCGCTTGAGCCCAGGAGGTGAGGCTGCAGTGAGCCATGATTGCTCCACTGCACCCCAGCCTGGGTGATAAAGCAAGACCCTGTCTCAAGAAAAGAGAAAGCAAGCAATGTTCAGAATAAGGGAATAAATACTGCAACCATAGATGGCACGGGTAAAGCCACAGTTGAAATCCTGCTGCAAAGGCATGTGGGAAGGATGGGGCATGTCTAGGGGGAGTGATCAGTTGCGCAAGAGGTCTGGAGGCAAGCAGGTGAGTAACAGCTGAGACAACTGGGAATGAGTGCCCTGGGGAAGGACAGAAAAAGCTGCAGCATTAGGAAGCAATGAGAATGGTTAAAAATGGACTGGGCTGCCTCATGAGTCAGGGATCTCTGGGTCACCCCAAGGGTCAGGATAGAAACTCAGGGATATGGGGTAGGGGTCCCTGCTCTGGTTGGGTGTTCGAGCTACTTACTCTACATTTTTTTGCCATTAGGAACATTCTGAGACTGTGATTCCACTCTGTGTCAAGGTGGCTGGCTTGTCATCCCGGCCTACTGTCACAGTTTCTTCTTGCTGCGTCCTCAGTGGAAACTGACTATTGACCTTCTCTTCCATGTCTATCTAGCGTGGAGCTTCATGGGGCAGGCCTCTTGGTCCAAAATGAGGAGGCTCCTGAAGGGGACTGAAGGCCCTGTCTAGGGACATCCAGGCCAGAAACCACCAGAGAGGCGAGCTGGGACCTGGCACAACTTTGTAGAAGATGCTGTCTGAGAGCCTCACCCCAACGCTCTCGGGTTTCCCTTCTTGGCTCTGCACCCCTGGGACATGGGATTTTGCTCTTCACAGAAGTGTGGTGAGTGAGAAGAGAAAAAGCATGAAATGAAAGCTCATAATCCAAGCTAGAAGGAGTCCACACGAGGGCCTAAGGACACAAAAAATAGACAAATTTTATGTATCTTAATTTTTATCATGAATAAGGAAGGACAGTGGGTTGAATGGTAGATCCCTAAAAGTTATGCCCACTCAGAACCAGGGAATGGCTTTATTTGGAAAAAGGGTCTTTGCAGATGTAATTATGGATTTGGAAATGAGATCATGCGGATGATCCAGGTGGGCCCTCAATTCAAAGACAAATGTCCTTATAAGAGAAAGGCAGAGAAAGATGTGAGATGTACAGAGGCGAAGGCCCTGTGGAGGCAGAGGCAGAGAGACTGGAATGACGCAGTCCCAAGCCAAGGATCACCCGAAGCTACTAGAAGCAGGAAGAAGCAAGGAAAGATTCTCCCCTAGAGCCTTTGAAGGGAGCATGGCCCCACCAGCACCTTAATTTTAGACTTCAAGCCTCCAGGAGTGTTGGAGAATACTTTTCTGTTGTTTTAAGCCACCATATGTTTTGGTAATTTATTATGGCAGCCCTAAGAAACTAATCCAAATATCTTCCATTTATTGATTATTTATTATTATACATGCCAAGAACCTTACTTAAATATCTCATTTACTCTTCATAACAAATTTGTGAAGTTTGTATTATTATCTCCATTTTCCAGATAAGGACACTGAGGTTTTCCCAAGGCCACATAGTCAGAGGTAAAACTAGCACTGGAAATCACTTTCTTAGTCTACCCAACCATGATGCGGGTTACACTCACATCCTGGCTATGGCGATGGCAGCCTCATAGCAAATATGCCTATTTATTTTTCATGTAGAAAAGGGACAGAATGCACAGGGATAAGTAGGGGAAAAGATGTCTAGGGGACCTCTGCACCACACTGACACTAATCAAGGACTGCAGCTGGTGAGACGTTCAGTAAGGAAGAGACTGATCAGTGACCAAGGAAGAGAGGTCAGGATGTTTGTATTTCCCAGGCAAGTGAGCAGGGGACCTCAGGCCCAGCAGCCAAGTTCAAGACCACCTACCCAATTGTGATCCAGGCCACAGGACTGGTGAGACTGCAGAAGGAGCCTCTGGCACAGGTCGGACGTGAGGAACTGAGAGCACTAACATGCTTTTGAAACAAGCTCTCTCTCTCTCTAGTGTCACAAGAAGCAAGTTCAAGCCTGCAACCTGGCACAGGCTCCCCTGAGTCTGTGGCAGCCAGCAGCACACACCACATTTTCCTTTTCTTTGAGGCAAGACCTTCCTGGGGGTGGTTGGGTCAGCGGAATCTGCCACTACCACTGCCAGCTGGGATTGCAGTGGGTCAAGGAAAGGCAGGAGAAAAGTGGCCCCACTACTTATATTATCAGCACCACTAATAGTAGTGTTTTCTGACTCCATGCATCTATAGACTTTTTTGGCAATGGATACGACTATACTTGAAGCAATGATTAAAACATTTAAATCCACCCAAAATAATAGTCTCATTCGGGTGGTCGCTGGCTTGGGTAGCTCTGCCACCAGTGTGGAGTTGTTCTTCGATTAAGGGCCTTGAAGGGGAGGCTGGAAAGAATTCCTCGAGACGCACAGCTGCACTGGCTGCCATTCTGCTGACCTTGTCTGCTTGGCACGTCATTAAATTGCTGTCTCCCTTATCCCTAAGTGGGGCTGAGTGATTTGCTACTACCTGTCCACATAATGGAGGGTCAGGCTTCATCAATTCTTAGATTTCTGGCTTTTGCCATTGCTATTCGTAGTGAGCAGATGACAGTTCTGGGGGTGCAGTTAGTGAGCTCTGCCACCCCTGGAAACATCAGGACATCGGCCATGTGGCTGAGGTCTCCCTGCGTGGCTCATGGCACATGTCCGTGAGCGCTGGAGGATCCGCCTGGATGCGGAAGGAGGAGGGGTGGGGCCACAGCTGGGCTGGGCCATCCCTAGAAGCCAGCTCACATGGAAAACGCGCTGCAGTGGCTGTGTAGCCAGTGTCTCTGGCGGCCTGCCCGTGCCGGAATTCCTGGAAAGGCTCAAGATGGAAAAATAACCATCTGGATCCAAGCTGGTCCCAAATGAATTGTCTGACAGAGGTTGAGTTGGAGTTTTTAAGAAAAGCTGGAAATGCCTTTCTGTCAAGACCTTTCCTGATTCAATACATAAGCAAATACTTTTTTGCTTTAAAGCATAGTGCATTCCAGGTTAGCTACCCGGGGGCACCCACGTTTCTGTTTATCCACCACTCTGGTTGAAGGCTGGGAACAGTTACACAGATGCTTTCCACACTGCCTGGAGTTAGTGGTTCTCATCCCAGTCCAGACTAACTTGTTTCAAAGTGAGAGGAAGTGGGCCCTCTTCATTATCTTATTTCAGGGACTGATGCGAGAAGATGAAAAGCATTGGACAAGGTAACCCAGTTAGAACTGGGGTCAGGAGGATGAGAACATGTCACTTTGACTCTCACTTGAATGTTTCTTACCGCCACTGTGATAGATCTCACTACACGATGCACGAAGCATTCACATCCACTGTCCTATTTAGAATATCAAGATAAATATTAATATTATTATTACTAACAATGATGATAATAGATCAATAATATTCTACTACTATTACTGCTAAGGACACACACAATTGTAGTTAGAGTAGGCTACGGTGTAAGGTAGAGAACAAGTTGAAACCTTGGCTTTACCCCAAACCACCTATGTTATCCATTTTTAAAAATATAATTTTGGCCGGGCGTGGTGGCTCATGCTTGCAATCCCAGCACTTCAGGAGGCCAAGGCAGGCGGATCGCGAGGTCAGGAGATCGAGACCATCCTGGATAACACGGTGAAACCCTGTCTCTACTAAAAATACAAAAAATGAGCCAGGCGTGGTGGTGGTCGCCTGTAGTCCCAGCCACAAGGGAGGCTAAGGCAGGAGAATCGCTTGAACCCAGGAGGCAGAGGTTGCAGCGAGCTGAGATCACACCACTACACTCCAGCCTGGGTGACACAGCGAGACTCCGTCTCAAAATACTAATAATAATTTTAATTTTACTTACAATTATACATGTGCTCCAGTTTAATGAGGCAAAAATTTCATTTCAACAATGTGTAAAGTTGTAATCTCTGCCTTTAAAATGGGGAAGAATTAACATGCACAGTGCCTAGTATAACACACACTCAGTGCATGGTCGCCATTGTAGTTATAATTCAATAAATATTTCCTCATGAATTCTCAGTGATCAGCCACACTTATCTGTTGCTCATCTCTCCTGGCCATGATGTAATCAATACAACACCTTCAAACTATCAATTCTTTCAAACATCTTTTTTCCTCACATCTGTGATAGAAAAAGAGGAAGTGATGGGTGTTTGAGAGTTCATTTTTTTCTTCACTTGATAGATGGGATAATATTTATAAGTGCCCAATGTGCAGACCCCTATGCACACCAACAAGAAGGAAGGCAATTCAGCACACAAGCAGAATAAACAGAAAGCTCAGACGCTAAACTCAAGGGTGGCATTTCCAGGGAAGGGTTAAGTGCAATGCCTCCGTGTTTCACCCTGCCGGCTTTCCACAATACTTTTTGGATGAGTAATTCCCAAGACGCATGGTGGGGAAATGCAGAATCCTCCTTCCACATCCCACAGGGAAGGCTGCCAGCTGTCTACCCGCACACACACTCACAAGCTTCACCACACAACACGATGCAAAGTGCCAGCAACCGCTCCAGAAGGCCTAGGCTGGATCCTGCCAGCCACCAGGGGGCTGGGTTTCCAGGACATTAGACAGCCCCAGTCTACAACAGAGAACATAAAACTCTCCATCAAGTCAGGAAAAATGTCTTGTGGGAACTGAGGTACTCTGGGAGGGTCTTAAACTATTCATTGTCCTTGGTGTGGCTGAATGAAAGCAAAGCCAATGCCTCCAGATAATTCATAAGCTAACCAGCTGTTCCTCCAGGTGTCACACATTGGCTTCCCTTCTATGGTGGTTTCAGTCACTGAGACACTGCACAATTCAATGCTCTCGACCGCAAAGACCCCAAGACCTCCTGGCACCCAGGCTCCCTAAGGCACAGCAGGCAGGACAAATCACGATGCTTACTTTGTGCAGGCTACAGCAATGCTTTACATATAAGTAACAAGCATATGATCACCCCATTTCAAAGACAAGGACACTGAAGCTCAGAGTGTAAGTCACTTGCCTAAGACTACATGGCTAAAAAAGGGCAGAAACAACACACAAAAAATCCTAATACGAAAACTTGGGATCTAGTTCTTGGGTTGTGTAGTGGGTCACTAGTGTGTAGTGAAGAATTTTTTTTCTTTTTTGAGACGGAGTCTCACTCTGTCACCAGGCTGTAGTGCAGTGGCATGATCTTGGCTCACTGCAACCTCTGCGTCCTGGGTTCAAGCAATTCTCCTGCCTCAGCCTTCCAAGAAGCTGGGACTACACGTGCATGCCACCATGGCCAGCTAATTTTTGTATTTTTAGTAGAGACACGGTTTCACCATGCTGGCCAGGATGGTCTCGATCTCTTGACCTTGCGATCCGCCCACTTCAGCCTCCCAAAGTGCTGGGATTACAGGTATGAGTCACCGCACCTGACCATGAAAAATTTAACCTCACCCAAACTGAGGTCTGGCCTTTGCCCCCACCTGTAGGGAGGTGATCTCTCGGCCTCTGGAATGTCCTGCCTTATAGGAGTATGTTTATTTGCCTGGGGAGATTGGCCACCGGATGGAGTAACAATGTGATTTATGATGGGGGCTTTGGGCCATGAGGTATACATTCCAACCTCAGACGAACTAATAATGAAAGATATTTGCCTGATCTCCAGGAGGGCCTAGGGACTAGAGGTCAGTCATGAGGACAGTAGCAATTGAGCTCCAATAAAAACTCTAGACGCTGAGGCTCACATGAGCTTCCCTGGTTGGCTATTCTCCAGGGGTACTGTCACACATCATGGCTGGGAGGAGGTAATGTTGTTCATGACTTCATGGGCAGAGGGCAACAGAAGCCCCATGTCTGGACCCCTCCAGACCTCTCCTATATGCCTCTTACCCTGGCTAAGTTTAACATGTGTCCTACATGTATCCTTTCCCTGTAATAACTATAACCATGAGTAGAACAGCTTTCAGTGAGTTCTGTGAGTCCTTTTACTGAATTATCAAAACGGAGGGTGGTCTGGAAAACCCCCTGAACTTGCAATTCGTGGTGCAGGCACTGCTCTCTCTAACGTTGTAGTTGGTCACCTTCTTATAGCTAGTGATGGTTATACACTTAAATAGGCCAAGTAATAAAATATAACAACGTTGAAATAACATCCATCAGCGTTCAGTGATAAGAATGCCTTGTGAAACAACAATTAGGTTAATCTAAATTGGTGTACCCCAAAACTGTGGCCAGGAAACAGGCAGATGTGTGGTACAGAAAGGAACAGGGATATATACTATTCATTGTAATGTCACCAGGGCCAAAGGCTCAGAGAAAGCCTCCCTGTGGAAATCTCCCCAATGGCACACCCATGTAAGAAGCACTGAGTGGATCAATTTTTGGGGTACAGAGTTCAAAGTGTTGGAGCAATGGGGGGAACACATCAGCTAACTTCTGGTGTCTTAATATCCTCAGCCCACTGAGTGAAACTGACTTACTAGAAATCTACCATGGTCATTGAATACTGAACATCCCAACAGACCAAATGGAGGAGTTGGCTCCCGCACTCAGCTCTCCAGATTTTGGGGACATATTTCCTCCACAATACAGAGGAGGAGCACATGTACCTGGGACACTACTGGTTTCACTGTGTTTGTGGTCATGCTGAATAATGGTGTATCAGTGGCAGCAGCTCCTGGCTGAGAGACCAGAACCCTTGCAGCCTTAGTACTAGGGCCATACTCTCTCACCTGCAGAATAAGAAATCAATGCTGACGGCACATCAGACTCACCCAGGGAGCTTTTAAAAACACCAATGTCCAGATCTACCCCAGACCAACTGAACAAGAATCCCTAGATGTTGGGACCACCACTGGCATTTTAGGAAATGCACCAGGGGATTCTAATATGCAGCCAGAGGTGAGAACCTCTGGTATAGAGGGTTTTTTTTTTTTTTTTTTTTTTTTTTTTTTTGTCTGAGACAGAGTTTTGCTCTGTCCCCCGGGCTGGAATGCAGTGGCGTGATCTCGGCTCACTGCAAGCTCCGCCTCCTGGGATCACACCATTTCCCTGCTTCAGTCTCCCGAGTAGCTGGGGCTACAGGCACCCGCCACCACGCCCGACTAATTTTTTTGTATTTTTAGTAGAGATGGGATTTCACTGTGTTAGCCAGGATGGTCTTGATCTCCTGACCTCTTGATCTACCTGCCTCGGCCTCCCAAAGTACTGGGATTACAGGCGTAAGCCACTGCACCTGGCCTGTATAGAGGATCTTTAAGCCCCCTAACTCCATCTGTCCTTGGCAGTATGTCTCAGTGATTTTTTTTTTTTTTTTTTGGAGACGGAGTCTCTCTCTGTCACCCAGGCTGGAGTGCAATGGGTGCAGTCTCGGCTCACTGCACCTCCCAGGTTCAAGTGATTCTCCTGCCTCAGCCTCCCAAGTAGTTGGGATTACAGGTGCCTGCCACCATACCTGGCTATTTTATTTTTATTTTTAGTAGAGACGGGGTTTTACCATGTTGGCCAGGCTGGTCTCGAACTCCTGACCTGAGGCGATCCACCCACCTTGGCCTCCCAAAGTGCTGGAATTACAGGCGTGAGCCACTGAGCCTGGCCTGTCTCGGTGATTTTAATTACAGCAGCCAATCCTTTTCTCCACTTTGCCAACACAAAAGTCGTGTTCTAACCTCCTTTAATCATACTTAAAATTATATGCTATGTCCACAATGAGACACCACTTCACACTCATTAAGATGGATATTATATTCTTTTTTTAAAAAAAAAAACAAAAAAAATGGAAAATAGCAAGTGTTGGTGGAGATCGGGAAACTAGAACCTATGTGCATCATTGGTGGGAACGTAAAATGATGCAGCTGCATGGAAAACATTTTGGCAGTTCCTCAAAATGTTAAATATAGAATTACCGTATGACTCAGCAATTCCACGTCTGGATATCTACCACAAACCATGAAAGCAGGGACTCAGATATTCCACACCCGTGTTCGTAGTAGCATTGTGCACACGAGCCAAAAGGTGTCAACAACCCAATGATCATCAACAGATGAATAAACTTTAAAAATGTGGTATATCCTTATGACGGGCTATTATTCATCCCCCTCTCCTTACAAAGGAATGACATTCTGTTACATGCTACGACATGAATAAATCTTCAAACATTATGCTAAGTGAAAGAAGCCAGACACAAAAGAACAATATCATATGATTCCCCTTCTATGAGGAATCTAGAATAGTCAAATTTGGAGACAGAGCATAGAACTGGCGTTAGCAGGAGCTGGGAGGAGGGGGCAATGGGAGTTGTTTAACGGGTCCAGAATTTCAGTTTGGTATGATGGAAACATTCTGGAGAGAGATGGTGGTGATGGCTGAACAAGAATGTGCCACTTAACTGTGCACGTAAAAATGATTAAGATGGTAAATTTCATATTATGCATATTTTGTCACCAGTCAAAAATTTTAAAAAATAAGTATGTCATGGCTGGGCGCCTTGGCTCACACCTGTAATCCCAGCACTTTGGGAGGCTGAGGTGGGTAGATCATGAGGTCAGGAGATTAAGACCATCCTGGCTAACACGGTGAAACGCTGTCTCTACTAAAAAACAGAAAAAATTAGCCGGGCGTGGTGGTGGGCGCCTGTAGTCCCAGCTACTTGAGAGGCTGAGACAGGAGAACGGCGTGAACCCGGGAGGCGGGCTTGCAGTGAGCCGAGATCGCACGCACCACTGCACTCCAGCCTGGGCGACAGAGCGAGACTCTGTCTCCAATAAATAAATAAATAGATAAATAAATAAGTATGTCATGATCTTAAAAGTCTGTGAACAAACTGCATTTCTGTTTTGAAACCACACAGCGCCCTGCTCCCTCATCTGCTTGGAGCTACAAGGATCTCTGAGATACCTGCTGGCATTAGCCTGTATTCCAGGACTGGATGTCAGGGCATCCTTCAGCCCTTAAAGCTGTATGGCCTTTCTCACATCTGCAAAGGGGGCTGTAAGCTGTAAAAAGTGAAGCAGCAGTATCTTAGTGTCATTGCTCTATCATGTCATTGCTCACTGAAGACTGAAAGCTGGTCGATATCCCTGTATGCCTCTTCTCCCCTGATTCTGTCATCAGGTTATGTCAGTTCCACCCTCTGAATCAGGGACTGGAAAACCTTGACGATGGGCAGCCACCTAGTAAATTGTGTGGCTTTGTGGGCCATACACCTCTGTGGCAATTACTCAGCTCTACCTCTGCAGGCTGAAAGCAACCACAGATAATTCATAACCAGTGGGTGTGGGTGGCTGTGTCCTGATCAAGTCTCAAATACACCTGCTGCAGGCCTCTGGGTATGTGTTCCCTCTGCTCTGTTAGAGTACTTTCCACACCAGCCACCGCTCCTCCACAAGGCACTGTCACCTGTTTTCTAATGCAGTGGTTCTTATACTTGAGCGTGCGCATCACATTCACGCGGAGTTCCCAGATGCTGCTGATGCTGCTGGTCTAGGAACCACACTTCCAGAAGCACTGGCCTCACCCATCTTTCAGGTCTCTCCTTCAATGTCACCTTCTGAAGGCTCTCCCCACTCCAACCCCATACCCTCTGCCTCTCTTCTGTGCCTCCTTAGCACCCTGCTCCATCATTCTCATCCACACACCGTTCAGGAACCGTTTCTTCGACTATCCTCCAAGGCTCCAATTAGGCTAACACCAGCCACCCCCGCATGCCTTCACCATGGTGGGTGTGATGGTTAATACTATCAACTTGATTGGATTGAAGGATGCAAAGTATTATTCTTGGTTGTGTCTGTGAGGGTGTTGCCAAAGGAGATAAACATTTGGGTCATGGACTGGGAGAGGAAGACCCACCCTCAATCTGGGTGGGCACAATCTAATCAGCTGCCAGCGAGGCTAGAATGAAAGCAGGCAGAAGAACGTAGAAGGACTAGACTGGCTGAGTCTTCTAGCCTTCATCTTTCTCTCCTGCTGCATGCTTCCTGCCCTCGAACACCTGACTTGAAGTTCTTCAGCTTTTGGACTCTTGGACCTACACTAGCGGTTGGTCAGGGCTCTTGGGCCTTTGGCCACAGGCTGAAGGCTGCACTGTTGGCTTCCTTACTTTTGAGATTTTGGGACTCAGACTGGTCAACCACTGGCTTCCTTGCTCCTCAGCTTGCAGGTGGCCTATTGTGGGACTTGACCTTTTGATCATGTGAGTCAATACTCCTTAATAAACTCCCCTTCATATATACATCTATCCTATTAGTCCTGTCTGTCTAGAGAACCCTGACTAATACAGTGGGTCCCCTAACTGCTACTTCCTTAGGCAATCATTCCTAAACTCTCAGCAAAGCCACTTCCGGCTGCTGCAATCCTTGTTTTCACATGTTTTCGTCATTAGACCGTAAACTCCGATGCTGCTTAGAGACTGAAGTTCACAACCCCTTGGGTTTCTAGGGTGCTGTCCGTCCTTGGTTGGTTACTGTTCTTATCCTGTGTCCATCTCTTGCAGTTTGTCTTCCTTACAAGCTGGTTATTAAAAGGCAAAGGATTTCTGGATCATTTTCTAGATTTTGGATGTGATGATAAAAAACTGAACTCATTACGGAGGGAAATAAAATAATGTTGTGTAACTGTAAAGAATCTGCCCCTAGAGATTCCATTTCTAACATACTTTCTCACGTGAGATTATTAACTCCTGTTACTTCCCGGGTCAGGAAGTACAAGTATAATATATTGTGTGAGATGTTAAAGACACTTGCTATATGGGAAGGCCTCTAAACATTCACATCCAATTATCCAAAACTAATTACAGATTGCCTTAGGCTCAATCTCAAGGAAACACTTCGGTAGTCTCTGGATTTACTGGAAGAGGTGTTTATTTACAAACACAACAATTTTGTTGAAACCAGCCTAAATCAATCGTAGGAAGGACAAGGAGATCAGCTGTACACATCGGCCAAGATAAGAATTCTCTCTGCAATAAATGTTTGTTTTAAAGTTAGGGGTATGACTCACACTCGGTGAATGGGTGGCTGAGTTCTGACCCTCAAAAGATGAATGGTTCATTTTGAAAAGCCCAGCAAGTGGGAAGCCTACTTTCTACCTCCACTGACTTCAGAATGAGGCTGCAGTGTAGTGGAGCCCAAAATGGCCCCGAGTTGTTTCCAATCACCAGCAAGATGGACAATGGGATGACTCGCTACCTGCAGCTGTTTTCAATAAAAAAGCTGAGTAATTACAGCAGCCTCTCCTGGGGCTCACATGGGCCCAGCACAAAGCCAATGGAACATTAAGGACACTGAATGAGCTGCCAGAAGCCCTTCAGCAGTGGGCTGCCAAACTGCTCCTCCTCCCCCAGCTCATCGTCATTAACTTAATCAGGTATTCATTCAATAAAAAAAAATTGACACTCCCTGGATGTAGGCAACACCCTCTTAATGAGGCACACTGTCAAATTGACTGCATCCGGCAGGAGGTGTGAGGGCGGTTCTATACTCTTTTAATTATTTATTTATTTATTTATTTATTTAGAGACAGAGTAGCCAGAGCTGGAGCGCAGTCACCCCATCTCACTGCAACCTCCGCCTCCTGGGTTCAAGCGATTCTCATGCCTCAGCCTCCTGAGTAGCTGGGATTACAGGCGCCTGCCACCACGCCTGCCTAGTTTTTGTACTTTTTTCAGAGACAGGGTTACATCATGTTGGCCAGGCTGGTCTCAAACTCCTGACCTCAGGTGATCCGCCCGTCTCAGCCTCCCAAAGTGGGAGTGAGCTACCACGGTCAGCCTATTTAATTTATTTTTAAATTTAGGGGCTGGGAAGATGGGAATCCTCCTCTATGCAGTACTCCTTGGATATGCAGTGGAAGGGAGGTTATAGTGAGCAGCTGGTCACAGACTAAAGAGAAGAAACACCTTTCTCCCCGCATAAACACTTGATAATATCGTTCTGACTCCTGAGCAGCAAGCACAGGGTTGATTCAGTGTCATGTTAGACCCGGCTACTGGCATTTGATAACTCGTGACTTTAGGAAAGTCTCAATTTTCTCTCCTCTTTTTTGACGCAGGGTCTCAGTCTGTCACCCAGGCTGGAGTGTAGTGAGAAGTGACAGCGTACTGGCAGCCCTAACCGCCCTCGCTCTCTCTTGGCGCCTCCTCTGCCTGGACTCCCACTTTGGTGGCACTTGAGGAGCCCTTCAGCCCGCCGCTGCACTGTGGGAGCCCCTTTCTGGGCTGGCCAAGGCCAGCGCCGGCTCCCTCAGCTTGCGGGGAGGTGTGGAGGGAGAGGCGCGGGTGGGAACCAGGGCTGTGCGCCGTGCTTGCGGGCCAGCGCGCCTTCCAGGCGGGCGTAGGCTCCGTGTGCCCCGCACTCGGAGCGGCCGGCAACCCCGCCGGCCCAGGCAGTGAGGGGCTTAGCACCTGGGCCAGCAGTTGCTGTGCTCAATTTCTCGCGGGGCCTTAGCTGCCTTCCCACGGGCAGGGCTCGGGACTTGCAGCCCGCCATGCCTGAGCCTCCCCCCGCCCCTCCGTGGGCTCCTGTGCAGCCCGAGCCTCCCCAACAAGTGCCGCCCCCTACTCCACAGCGCCCAGTCCCATCGACCACCCAAGGGCTGAGCAGTGCGGGCACACGGCGCGAGACTGGCAGGCAGCTCCACCTGCAGCCTCGGTGCGAATCCACTGGGTGAAGCCAGCTGGGCTCCTGAGTCTGATGGGAACGTGGAGAACCTTTATGTCTAGCTAAGGGATTTTAAATACAGCAATTGGCACTCTGTATCTAGCTCAAGGTTTGTAAACACACCAATCAGCACCCTGTGTCTAGCACAGGGTTTGTGAATGCACCAATCGACACTCTGTAACTAGCTACTCTGGTGGGGACTTGGAGAACCTTTATGTCTAGCTAAGGGATTGTAAATACACCAGTCAGCACTCTGTATCTAGCTCAAGGTTTGTAAACACACCAATCAGCACCCTGTGTCTAGCTCAGGGTTTGTGAATGCACCAATCCACACTCTGTATCTAGCTTCTCTGGTGGGGACTTGGAGAACCTTTGTGTCAACACTCTTCATCTAGCTAATCTAGTGGGGTCCTGGAGAACCTTTGTGTCTAGCTCAGGGATTGTAAATGCACCAGTCAGCGCCCTATCAAAACAGACCACTGGGCTCTCTGTAAAATGGACCAATCAGCAGGACGTGGGTGGGGCCAGATAAGAGAATATAAAGCAGGCTGCCGGAGCCAACAGCGGTAACCTGCTCCCATAGCCTTCCACATTGTGGAAGCTTTGTTCTTTTGTCTTTGCAATAAATCTTGCTGTTGCTCACTCTTTGGATCTCTCCTGCCTTTATAGGTTATAACAGTCACCGGGAAGGTCTACAGCTTCAGTCCTGAAGCCAGTGAGACCACAAACCCCCAGGAGGAATGAACAACTCCAGATCTGCTGTTTTAAGAACTATAACACTCACTGTTGAGGGTCCACAGCTTCATTCTTAAAGTCAGTGAGACCAATAACCCACCAATTCCGGACATAGTAGCACAACCATAGTTTACTGTAGGCTCGACCTCCTGGGCTCAAGTGATCCTCATCCTTAGTAGCTGGGACTACAGACTTGTGCCACCACATGTAGCTAAATTTAAAATTTTTTCATTCAGATAGGGTTTCATCACGCTGTCCAGGCTGGTCTCAAACTCCTGGGCTTAAGTGATCCTCCCATTTTTGGCTTTCCATAGTGTTAGAATTATAGGTATGAGCCACAGCACCTGGCCCATTTGACTTTCTAAGCTTTGATTTCCTCTTTAAGAAAATGAAGATAGTATGGCGAGGCATGGTGGCTCACACATAAATAATCCCAGCATAATAAATAATCACACATAAATAATCTTGGCCTTGGAGAGGCCAAGGTGGGCAGATCATTTGAGATACAGAGTTTGAGACCAGCCTAGTCAACATGGCAAAGCCCCATCTCTACTAAAAACGCAAAAAAAATTAGCCGGGCGTGGTGGTGGGTGGCTGTAATCCCAGGGAGGCTGAGGCAGAAGAATCGCTTGAACCCGGGAGGTGGAGGTTGCAGCAAACCAAGATTGTGCCATTGCACTCTAGCCTGGGCGACAGGAGTGAAACTCTGCCTTAGAAAAAAAAAAAAAGAAAAGATAGTAATACGCCTTATTTCATGAAGTTGTTATGAGAATTGCATGGGACAATTCAGTGCCTAGCATGCAAGCAGGCAGTAGTGCCTCAAAAAATGCTACCTCTCATGATAAACTGCTTTCCAGTTCAAACTACCTCCTATGACTGTTGCAGCTAACAGCACAGGCTCAGGATCTCGGCCACCTGATTTGGAATCCTGGTGGCCTTACTCCTCAGCTGTGTACATCTGATGCAAGTTAATTAATTTCTCTGATCTAAGTACTAACCAGGCCCACCTAATTCATTTCTCTGTGCCTCAGTTTGCTCATCTCCAAAGTGGGAATAATACTAGTTCCTACCCCACAGGCTTGCTGTGAGTTCACACATAAGAAGAACTTAGATGAGGGCCTGGCGTACTCAAGACCTACAAATACTGGCTGTGGTTGTTCCGATTATCTTTTAAGAAAGGCCCTCTTCTCTACCTCCTTCACTTTGGTCCTATTTTCATCTGCATAAAAAAATCACATTTTCAGGCCGGGCATGGTGGCTCACGCCTGTAATCCCAGCACTTTGGGAGACTGAGGCTGGCGGATCACGAGATGAAGAGATCGAGACCATCCTGGCCAACATGGTGAAATCTTGTTTCTACTAAAAATACAAAAATTAGCTGGGCATGGTGGTGTGTGCCTGTAGTCCTAGCTACTCGGAAGGCTGAGGCAGAAGAATCACTTGAACCCGGGAGACAGAGGTTGCAGTGAGCCGAGATCATGCCACTGCACTCCAGCCTGGTGACAGAGCGAGACTGTGTCTCAAAAAAAGAAAGAAAGAAAAAAAAAACACATTTTCCTCCCTAGAATTCTTTCCCAGGTTACTTCCTGCATCATAGACACCAGTCAGCTCCAGCAAAGACGGTGAATGGAATAATCTCTCATTAAAAGTTTCCCTGCCTCACTTCCCTTCATGAGGCATTTCAAGTCTTACCGGTTCAGAAAGTTTACTAAGTCTCTAAAATTGTCTTCTTTTAGAAAATACTCCACACTAGTGCACTGATTTTTTTTCCCCCTAAACTGGACCAAAGCCTTGTTTGCAGAACAAATGGTCAATTACATCTACATTCAAAAATAAAATTCAAATGTGCTCATGTTTTCAATTTAAGTATGTCTGTTGTTTGCTGTTTATTCCTTTGGTATAAATAGAAGCTTTCTGGCTTATTTGAACGCAGAACACATAGTACACTGTTTAGATACAATTATTCATTATAAATTAAATCAGTCCTTTTCCTTTTTAGAATACTGTGCCCTAACTAGAATCTCTACAGCATTATAAAAACATAAAATATGACTAACGATTTAATTTAAGGCCCTAATTCCCAATGAAAGATAAATAATGCTGCTGTAGGCACCAATGACTGTAATCTAAATAGGCAATAAAATATTTAATGGACAAACGGAAATGCAAAAAAAGTAAGTCAGTCTCCTGTTTACAACAAAGCTCATTTTGTATACTAGCACTGCGGACGTGGAAGATGCAGTTAACCTCTATAAGCCTCAGTTTCCTCATCTGGAATATGTGAATGATGATAATACGTTTTCAAAAGATTGTTGAGATGAAATAAGAGCAACTATAATGCCTAGCATAAGAAAAACAATCCAGGTGTGTTCTTCTTCCTGAACTTCAGTCTCAGCTCAAGAGCCTGTGAGGAATTTCCACTTGGATGCTTACCGCCCTTCTCAAATCAGCATGCGCTCCTGTTCCATATTTCTGCTAATGGTTTTGCACTATTTCTCCAAGTATAGGCCAGAGCCTGATATTTGATACCTCTCTCACACTTCACTCCTATATCCAGCTACTCCCCTAATTGTGTCAGTCTTTCTTCAAAATGTCTCAACTCTTGGGGTGAAGCTTGAAGTCTCTCTCTTTTTTTCCCCATATTTACCGTATAGGAAAGAATTTGGCTTTGGCCAAAGACGGGTCTGCCCTTTGCCCTTGGCTCCTGGGAAATGATCTATGTGATATCTGACAGTAGTGTCCCTATTTGTGGGGAGGGAAGGATTTTGAGTCACAGCAAATTACTGAACCCAAGCCTTGGTTTCCTCATTTTAAAATGGGAATTGGCTGGGCGTGGTGGCTCACACCTGTAATCCCAGCACTTCAGGAGGCCAAGGCAGGAGGACTGTTTGAGGCCAGGAATTCGAGACCAGCCTGGGCAACAAAGTGAGGCCTGTCTCTACAAAATAATAAAAAAATTTAGGCAGGTGTGGTGGTGCATGCTTGTAGTCCCAGCTACTTGGGAGACTGAGGTGGGAGGATTGCTTGAGCCTAGCCTGGGAGATCGAAGCCGCATTGAGCTGAGATCGCGGCACTGCACTCCAACCTGGGAGACAGAACAAGACCCTGTCTCAAAAAATAAAGAAAATGGAGATAATAACACATACCCTGCAGAGTTAGGGTGATGACTAAATGAGATGTATTCAATAAATGTGAGGTAGAAAAAACTTCTCTTATTCAGCAGGAACTTTATCAATGTTCATTTCTTTTTCTTTTATAATTATGAGAACATGAAGGAAATGGGCAGAGGATTCCAGAATTCTGCCAAGATTTTCAGTCTTTTCGTGATTGGCAGCAGAGTATTTCCATTTTCATTTTGAGTTTTGCTAGTATTCTTCTACTAAGAAACCAATTTTTTCCCCGATGAATGTTTTTTTAATTTCAGGGTTTTTTGTTTGTTTGTTTGAAACAGGGTCTCACTCTGTCATACAGGCTGGAGTGCAGTGGCCCAATCTCGGCTCACTGTAGCTTTGACCTCCCAGGCTCAAGCCATCCATCCACCTCTGCCTCTTGAGTTGCTGGGACTACAGGCGCATGCCACCATGCCCAGCTAATTTTTGTAGTTTTTGTAGACACGGGGTTTCACCATGTTGTCCAGGCTTGTCTTGAACTCTTGGGCTCAAGAGATCTGCCTGTCTCAGCCTCCCAAAGTGTTGGGATTACAGGCATGAGCTACCACACCCAGCCCATTCTTGAGTATGCAGGATCAATATTTCTCCTTGTAATGTAATTCCAACAGAAGGGAAACCAGGCCTCCTTTCAGTATCGCAGCTTGAGCCTGTCAGCATCCCCTGATTTCAGAACGTAGGCTACAAACAGTCCCAGATGTGTGCTGACGGGTACTACATTCCTGGTCTTTCACAGCATTTACTTTGGATTGGGAAACGGGAAGTGAGGTCTCTCTTTCAGTATGAGATAATTTCTCAGAACAGGTTAGTTTGGCCTTTCCAAAAATATAAATAAGCAGAGGCTTCCATCAGAAAAACATCTGAGTGTTAAGTAGATAAATGCATCCCTTCAACATTGAGACATTTTATCTCCACATCTGATGCACTCTTATTTTTTCATCAGGACACGTTCCAGAAACTTGGATCTTTTTCCCTGCTATAGTTTCGCAAATAATATAGTTTGCTTCCATTTTGCTCTGGTTAACCCAAGGGATGGTGGGTGGGATGATGAAAAGCAGCAATAAGGCAGTGACTGAGTCTCAATCTATAACGTTTCCAACGTAGATGATAAAATGAACCCATAATAAACATATTTGGGAAAATATACAAAGAACTTCACAGAAAGCTCTCAACGGAGAGCCTGAAGGGATGAGCCAGGGAGGCTAATGCAAGCCAGGAACAGCCAGGCGTGAGTAATGCCTTAGATGGGTGGGTTTTGTTTTCTTTCACAGCTGATTTGAAACTTCCCCCAAAGACAGTGTGGAAGATAATGTTTTAACAAAACTCATGGATTTACAAGCTCCCTCACACTCACGCTGACAGAGCATCACACAAGGCTCTGTCTGGTAGTCTCCACATCTCAGGCTGGGCTGGATGGAAGGAAATGATCACAGCAAGGGAATTTAAAGGAAATGACCACAGGCAAGGCACATCGAGGGCTCCCTTTGTTGCTCAAAAGAAGCATTATGGCAGAGTTATTGTCAGATTTCAGTACAATAGTCCCCGCCTTATCCATGAGGAATAGGTTCCAAGACCCCCACTGGGTGCCTGCAACCATGGATAGTACCAAACCCTATATAAGCTATGTTTTTTCCTATATATACATACCTACTATAAAGTTTGATTTATACATTAGGCACAGTATGAGATTAACGATAATAGCTAATAATAAAATAGAACAATTATAACAGTATGCCAGCATCACTAAGTGCTTTGGGACCATCATTAAGTAAAATAAAGGTGACTTGAACACAAGCACTTCCGTCCCACCACAGTGGATCTAAGCACCAAGATGGCCGCTAGGTGACTCACCAGCGGGGAGCGGTGCGCAGCCCACAAGCTAGAGAAAGGAACGATTCACGTCCGCGTTAGGATGAGGTAAGGTGTGAGATTTTATCACGCTACTCAGAACAGCACGCAACTTAAAACTTAGGAACTGTTTATTTCTGGAATTTTCCATGTCATATTTTCAGTCTGCAGTTGGCCTCAGAAATCAACCTGTGGATAACGGGGGACGTCTGGCTGCAGGGTTCTAGGAAAATACTCCACAGTAAACTGAAGGAGGTATCTCAACAAGGCTGAGAACGAGGTCTATGACAGAAATGTGCCAAGAAAGCAGAAACGAAAAGCGCTCATAGAATGGGGAATGCTGCTGGTTGGTTAGCGGCTTCAGAAAGGTGTCTGATTCTCTTAACAAGCAATTACAGGAGGCCCGGCATGGTGGCTCATGCCTGTAGTCCTAGCACTTTGGGAGGCTGAGGTGGGCGGATCTTGAGGTCAGGAGTTCGAGACCAGCCCGGCCAACATGCCAAAACCCCCGTCTCTACTAAAAATACAAAAATTAGCCAGACATGGTGGCTTGTGCCTGTAATCTCTGCTACTCAGGAGGCTGAGGCATGAGAATCACTTGAACCTGGGAGGCGGAGGTTGCAATGAGCCGAGATTGCACCACTGCACTCCAGCCTGGATGACAGAGCAAGGCCTTGTCTCAAAAAAACCAAAAAACAAAAAACCACAATTACAAACACACTTGGCCATTAAACTTGAAACAGTAAAAAACAGCTTCGTCTACGAGAATAAATAAATGAAAACTGCTACAGGCATTATGCTTCAAGATCACAATCGTGCATGAGGACATTACAGTGAGGGTCCCCTGAGTCGATAATCAGAAATACATGTGATGCTGTAAAAATACACATTCTCTGTAGTTTCCCAAGATTGTGTAGGTCTGGGCTGGGACCTAGGAATCTGTATTTTAAAAATCTCTTTTGGTGATTCTGATTGGCAGCTAAGTTGGGGAACTACTACACTAGACCTGTGCTTCTTAACCTTGGCAGCACAGGAGAATCACCTGGAAAGATTTTGAAAAGTCTTGCCGGTCACACCACACTCCAGGCCACTGAACTCAGAACCTGTAGGGTCGGAGTGGGTATCAGTGATTTCAATGTGCAGCCATGGTTGCGAATCAGTGCAGTGGACCCTCAGTTCCCTAAGGGAAAAACATATTCATGTATGTACCTCCCTAAAACAGTGCCCTCCACAATAAAGCCAGACCCCTTCCTTCTATCTTATTTCATTTATTTTTTTTTTGAGATGGAGTCTCGCTCTGTCGCCCAGGCTGGAGTGCAGTGGTGCAATCTCGGCCCACTGCAACCTCTGCCTCCTGGGTTCAAGCAATTCTCCTGTCTCAGCTTCTCAAGTAGCTGGGACTACAGGCGTGTGCCACCATGCCTGGCTAATTTTTTGTATTTTTAGTAGAGACAGGATTTCACTGTGTTAGCCAGGATGGTCTTGATCTCCTGACCTCGTGATCCACCTGCCTCAGCCTCCCAAAGTGTGGGGATTACAGGCGTGAGCCACCGCACTCGGACCCTTCTATTTTATAAAGCTGGTTTACACATGGAATTTGTTTGTATTAAACCAAGCTTTTCCCAGAAAACAAAATCGAGTCCTTTTAAACAAAGTTTTTAGATATTTAGAGGATAATATAATTATCTATGCTTTGCGGGGTGAGAGCTCTAAAAAGAACCTTAGTTGCTTGGAGGCAACAAGTAGATCAAGAGGAAAGACCAACAGGTGCCTGACATCCTCTCTGGGTTGTTCTTCTGATTTGTGACGGGTACAAGAAATATTCATCATAAATGTCAGGTCTCAGATGTTCTGATATGCAAGAGACTCTACAGAGTGGAGCAGCAGCCATGTGGTCTTGTAGCTTATGGTCAGAGCACAGAAAACACCTCCAGCATAGCTGGAGACTGGCCACAGGCCCTGACAGCTGCACACTATGTCCTGTAACATATTTGACTTTAGGACACCCTGCATTTCTGCATCACACCGTGCACATCTTTCTTTTTCTCCTCTCTTGGTGGAGAGGTATTTATTTTAATTATGAAGTCCTCTGTTATGTACGGTGAACTGTTTAACTCTGGAGCAGTTGAACTGCCTCAAACTAGGCTGCATAAAACAGAAGGAAGGTCCACAGCCATCTTCCCTTGGGCTGGCCTGGGCTTGCTTCAGTTTGCTGAGAGCAGAACCCAGCTTGGATGCCCACAGATGCTGCTGTACTTTTGCACAAACTTACACACAGAGCACCTAAAATCAGGGGAACCTAAAACCAGTAGTGGTAATTCAATTTTATGGAAAACTGCAGCAGGAATTTGCTGCCACCTTCCATTTTCCTCAGCACTAAGAACACCTACTCTTAGTGACAGGTGACTCATCTGCCACTCTTCTAAGCAGGCTCTTCTAAGTGAAGACACAAACAAGAGCAGTGTCGACCCTGATGGATGAGCTTGGTGGGGGAGGAGAAGCCCCATGGATAAGAAAGGGATGACATTTTTCTCTGCTCGATCTTCCCCTTCCTGCAGGAATACTCATCCATCTTTTTTTTTTTTTTTTTTTTTGAGACGGAGTCTCACTCTGTCCCCCAGGCTGGTGTGAAGTGGCGCGATCTCGGCTCACTGCAACCTCTGCCTCCCGGGTTCAAACAATTCTCCTGCCTCAGCCTCCTGAGTAGCTGGGATTATAGGCATGCACCACCATGCCTGGCTAATTTTTTTGTATTTTTAGTAGAGACAGAGTTTCACCATATTGGCCAGGCTGGTCTTGAATTCCTGACCTCAGGTGATCCACCTGCCTTGGCCTCCCAAAGTGCTGGGATTACAGGTGTAAGCCACCACGCCCAGCCCCTCACCCACCCTTTTGATGGGCAACTTGAGCTGCTCTCTCCTGCTTATTCCTGTAACTGCAAACACCTCTTGCTCCAACCACCACTTCTTAAAACTGCAGATGAAGGGCTGACTCTGGGCATGCCATTGGTTGGGCTCGTTCCTTCCCCAGGACCATTCTCCTCCTGAGGGCTCTGAAGTCATTACATTGAAGTAAGTAATTTAGACACATTGCCTCGAATGTTCCTCTTGCTCACATCTGTGAAGTTTAGCAAATAAAGCAAACGCCTGAATTTCCTATCTCTGGACATACAGGGAAACACTGAAGAAGTGATTTCCTCTCTTCTTCCTATATTTCCTGCCCACAGTATGCAAAGATATATCCAGCACTCTTTGCACAAAACCTCAGTAAAAAATCATGGCACAGGTCACGGATTTTCTTCCTCCTCCCTGCTTATTCTATGACTCAGAAGGTTCAAAGCAAAGGTTTTTGACCTAATTTGGCCTTAAGTGGGAAAAGGTTCCACTGCTGTCTCACACTGAGTTTCAAAGCAAAGGAGAAATGGAACAGGGCTGTATTTAATTCTGAATATAATCTCTTTGCTGTTGGCAATGTTCTGGGAATAGTAATGAATTTTTGCTTTCCATGAATAAATTTTTCAGAATCTAAAGTTGAGGCTCACATAATTGTTAGTATTTTCCCCACAGTGTTTTTCAATTTTCCTCAGAAGGGAAGTAGACTGAATTACAATACCTCAGTTTCTCATCTTGTAAGCTGCCAAGAACAGTATGAACTGTCCTGGAACTAAAGAAACATAAGGACAAATGATACCAGGAAAGCCGTTTGAAATTCTTTGGGGGAAAAGCATATAACTTATGCAGACCACCCTGGGTTATCCAGTTTTTAAAAATCCCTGCATACTAGACAAACTTCTTTTGGACCATGTTTCTTTCCTAAGAGAAGCTCAAAGACAGCAAACTAATTTGCAAATTAGGCATTTGTCAAACATTTTTAGGAAGATGAATCTTGAGCAAAACAAACTTTTGATTATATTCAAAAAACACCAAAAAAATTCTGGAGGTCTAGATTGGGAAAGCAGGGGTCATATAAAAAGCTAATATGGAGGACTGTGGTGACAATCAGACCATAATACGGACAGTAATATGTACACCACACCACCTCTTTATATTCTTTTCACCAACAGTCTCAAATGCTGGTTTCAGCATAAGGCCAAGAAACCCAAATCTATATGGAATTTATGCAAATTCCACATCGATTTATATTCATTTATAGTTATTCCATTTATAAAACGCAGCTTATTTTATAGGTAGTGAAACAGGCCTAGAGAGAGATATGCACTACTAAGGTCCTATGGGTTTGAGACATTTTATTGTATTTTATTTTATTTTATTTATTTGTTTTTTGAGACGGAGTCTCACTCTGTCACCCAGGCTGGAGTGCAGTGGCGTGATCCCGGCTCACTACAACCTCTGCCTCCCAGGTTCAAGCGGTTCTTCTGCCTCAGTCTCCTGAGTAGCTGGGACTACAGGTGCCTGCCACCATGCCCGGCTAATTTTTGTATTTTTGGTAGAGGCGGGATTTCACCATGTTGGTCAGGCTGGTCTCAAACTCCTGACCTCAAATGATCTGCCCACGTCGGCCTCCCAAAGTGCTGGGATTACAGGTGTGAGCCACCATGCCTGGCCAAGACATTTTAATTAAATGCTTAACCGAGTCCAGAATTTGATCTTTCTAACTCCACATCCATTACACTTTCCACTCTACACCATGGCTCCCTGTGCAGAAGACCGCAATCCAATCAGCTCAGTTCCCAGAGAGTCTAGACTCAGGTCGCAACAGTAAACATGGAAGAGAGACACAAAAAATTGGCAAGGCTCAAGGAATGATTGATGGAAGCTGGGTTGAACCAAAGGAGTGGGAGCTCTCAGGTGGGAATAGGAAAGGTACAACTGCAATAAGATACCCAGAATGGACAGAGTGCTAAGCTAGAGAAGGGGCAGATAATAAAGCTCCTTAATAAAGATAGTAAGACCCATTTAGCTTTACGTGGCTCTAAGATAAACATACAGCAACTCTCGTGAAAGGACCAAGAGTAGGTAAGGGAACAGGGTGACAGAAGCAGCACCAGTACCCGGGAGGGAAGCTGACACTGGGAGAAATATCCAAGAAAGGCAATCAAAAGGGAAGAAGAGCAAACACCTACCATAATTTTCGTTAGAGAGAGAAAAATTAGTCAAGAAGGGCGAAGATGCAAGAATGGCCATAATAAAAAAAAATGATAGATATTGGTGGGGATGTGGTGAAACGGGAACACTTTTACATTGCTGGTGGGAATGTAGACTAGTACAACCACTATGGAAAACAGTGTGGAGATTCCCTAAAGAACTAAAAGTAGAACTACCATTTGATCCAGCAATCCCACTACTGGGTATCTACCCAGAGGAGACGTCATACAAAAAAGATACTTGCACGTGCATGTTTACAGCAGCACAATTCACAATTGCAAAAATACGGAACCAGCCCAAATGCCCATCAATCAATGAGTGGATAAATTATTGTATGTGTATATCACAGAATACTACTCAGCCATAAAAAAGTAACAAAATAATAGCATTCACAGCAACCTGTTTGGAACTGGATACCATTATTCTAAGTGAAGTAACTCAGGAATGGAAAACTGAACACCGTAATGATGGCAGTGGCTGGTGCCATCAAGCTGGCTGTGCGGCTGGTGCTGCACACTCCATGGAGCTGGTGGGAGCCGTGTTCATTCTGAGTTGGGATGGGAGCTCTGCGTGCCACTGCAGCCACCTGAACTGCAGCTGCAGACCCAGGCCTCCTGCTCCACAGGGCACACGCAGGAGCCCCGCCCTCTTGGGGCTACAGCCACCCAAACTGCAGCTGTGGATCCGAGTCTCCCTGTGCTCTTGGGGGAGCCTGGAATAGGCAGGATCTGCCTTCCTGGGTGCAGTTGCAGCTGCCGCACCCACAGCTGCAGACCTGGGCCTCCCATTCCAGGAAGCAGGCAGGAGCCGGGGACAAGCAGGAGCCCTGCTCCTTCCGAGTTGTCAGAGCGGGAGCTCCCGGGTGCAGCTGTGGCCAACCCTCCCAGGCACAGGACCGGGGCATCTCTGTAGCCTGCACCCTTGGGCGCCCCAGGAAGCACCCCCCGATCTCTGCATGCTCAGGTGTGTCTGCGCCCACTGCCTGGCCTCTCTCTGTTCCAGGCACCCACTCAGATCTCAGAGCTGGGTTGGGGCCAAGCCCTGGGGCCATGAATGGCAGCAGGAGGAAGACAGAGTCCGGGGCAGAAAAGAGGGGAGTCCCCAGTTAGGCCCCACCTTCAGGCAAGGGAGGGCCTGAAGGCTGGGGGCCGGGCTGCCAGTCCTGCTGACCAGAGTGGGGACTCATGGTGCCTCTTCCGTCCACCCATGGCCGCCCATGGACCAATTGGCACATACTTCCTCCCCTCTGAGGTCCATAAAAGCCCCGGGCTTAGCCACAGCAGGCAGGAGGATGGCCAGAGGACAAAGGGGGCAGAGAGAGAATGCGACTGGATGACCAGCTGCAGAGAGGAGTACCCTCTCTGCTGATAGTTGGAGACGATGGGACGACCAGCTGCAGAGATGACCTGCTGGCAGAGAGGAGCTACCCTCTCTGCTAAGAAGAGTGCTTCAGAGACCTGCAGAATGACTTGCCTGCAGAGAGGAGCCACCCTTTCCAGGGCCTCCTCTCTGCTGAGAGCTGAACACTCAATGGAATGATCTGCTTACAGAGAGAAGCTCCCCACTCCTCCGAGTTGTTCTAACACTAAATAAAACTCTTCTTTTTCACCCTTCACATGTCTGTGTACCTCATTCTTTCTGGACACAGGACAAAAACTTGGGCTTAAAAGGCATTGTGGCCACAGAAGTTTCCCATCAGAAAAATCGACACCCCAGAGATCCTATAACAGTATGTTCTCACGCGTTAAGTGGGAGCCAAGCTATGAGGATGCAAAGGCCTAACAATGATTCAGTGGACTCTGGGGACTTGGGAGAAAGGGTGGGAGGGAGGTGAGGAATAAAAGACTACAAAATGGGTACAGTGTATAGTGCTTGGGTGATGGCTGCACCGAAAATCTCAGAAATCACCACTGAAGAACTTATTCATGTAACCAAACACCACCTGTTCCCCCAAAACCTATGGACGTAAAAAATAAAAATAAAAAAGACAGAAGAAAACTAAGACATCAATTATATTAAATGCAGCAGAGAAACTGAGAAAGACTAAGAATGGCCATTGGATTAGACCATGGGTTCTCAATATCTGCTGAACATTAGAAGCACCGGGGAGCTTCTACAAGACACTAACCCAGAATCTGAATTAATGCCCACTGGATTAAACTGTATGGTCAGAGATGACTTCAAAGGGAACAGCTCTATAGTCCTATTTTAAAGTAGGGGAACAGATATACCCAGTGACATCGGAAATGTGTTTTCCAGTCCCAAGATTCAATATGTAAATTTGCATTATTATTTTATTTTTAAATTTACATATGTCAGTGGGAAATAATGTGCTTGAATAACATATTCAGCATTTGAACATCTCATGCCTGGGATTACACTGGCTGAGCCTCCCACATCACGAAGCAAATGCTTGAATAAACATATGGGCTCTGAGCAAGTGCCCTCAGAGCCAGGGAACATGACTATGTTTCAATTTAAGAGAAGTAAGCCTCTTGGAAAACACTGTTCCTCTTGTTTGCTCCCTCTTCAACGGGTTTTTAAGTCCAGGGCTCATTCCAAAAGTCCTTTAGCCAATCTTAGTTCCTCTAATCGTAACATATTCAGTGAGAAAGGAGATCCTATAAGGTCAGGCAAATTGTTGTTAGAAATGTGATCCAGCAACTTTAGGTTTGAAGAAATCAGTGGAGAAAACACACATACAAGCCCAAGTCCACACCTCACATTCAGACCTGTCTGTCTCCATTATCCCAATACATCACTGGGGTCTTTCCCTGTATTCAAGAAGTGGGTTCTAGAACAGCCCTGTCCATTTGTAAGGAATAACACAAGGTGTAAGACGCCTGAAACTAGCAAGTGAGAAAGTCTTTACTTATTCTAAGTAAATGACTCCCAAGGACAAGGTAAGATGTAGCTCGCAGCTTCTTCAGTGTTGCTGCACATTTACGACATACATTTAATTTATTTTAGCTAATGAAAATGCTCAATAGTGAATATGTCTGAGCCCCTATGGAAAAGAAGTAGTGCAATACCCAAAGACATTTAAGTGTCTCTGAGAGGCAAGAAGAATCTGTGTTAGGGGTGTGGCTCTATATATAGAGACATTAAATTCATAGCCAAAAGGGTAATAGTGATTATTACAAAATCAGGGGTAACAAGGGGGAAAGAGAAAAGATAGGGATGAGAGAACGTAATGTTTCCTTCACATTCTGTTTCTGAAACAGGATTTAAGCAGGACATTGTACCATTTGGTATTCATTATTTTCGTTCACGCACATGGCTAATTATTTCTACAGCATTCAGATCTCTTTAAAACAAACATGTTTTGCACATACACGCCCACCTTTAAAAATATGCCTTTTATCCCCTTTTCCACAGCCTTGAGGAAATATCTGATGGACTGTCTCAGGAGCAGTGTTTTGGGAATAAATGTAGATTATATGCTAAAAAATGTAACTTGTCCCTAAAACTTGCATAAACAAATCAAAGGACATTGTAGCATTTTGAGTATAAACAAAATGACTCTCAGCTTAACTTGCAGATCTTTTTTTAATGTTCAGTAATAAATTTTACTCCCAGAAGATTACACCGTCCTCTCTCTACCCAAAGTTCTCCTCCTCCTACAATCCCTCAGTTGTTTTAATATCAGACCCATAATTCAGTTGTCTGGCTTGAACTCATTATGGGAATCGTTATATTTGATTTTCCTGTGAGGCCAGCCTTGACTGAGGGTCTTCTGATTCTAAATGGTCAATGTTTCTGTAGTTTCAGGAATCATTCTCTGAAAGTGCTTCACCTTCTTGAGGCTGTGGGCATGCGGCCATATGAAAACACATTGTGTGATTATCTGGTGAAACTGGGTGACTCCTCATCCAGCGAACTAGGAGGTTCTGTGTGTTCCTTCACCTGAATTGCTGGGTCTGACGTGTGGATGGCCTTTGTTCCCTTGCTGGGTGAGCCACATCAGCCCTGCTGTGTCTTGTCATAACCGTAGACATTCCGTAGCTGGTGTTCATGTAACTGCTGGAACTTGCTTCAAACCAAGGCAGAAACCCGTGACAATGGAAACCATTCTTGCCTTCCCCTCACATTAACCAGTTTGTGACTATGGAGAAACAGGGCAAGTAGCTCTTGATCTGACTGGACGGATGGCTTTGGAGACCAGGCTCTGAAGAGATGCTTGTAAAAATCTGGAGCTTAACACCCCTAAAACAAGAAGCTCCTTTAAGTGTTGGAGCTTCAGAGAAAGGAGCCATGTTACCCATTTCAGAGCAGGGAGATTCCAGAGAAGTCACCTGGGTGTCGGCTTCTGAGCACTGTCTTCTCACGCTCACACTCCTCCTGTTCCTGGCCCCCACCCTCCCGCTCTCAGCAGTTACCCCCATTATCACCATCATCACTTCACTCCCGCCCGGTCCCTCTCCTGTCATCACCCCCGCTCCGGAGTGAAAGAAAGGAGACACCTTACCACGGCTCTTCCCACCAGCAGCACCAGGAAGCTGCTACTGCCATTTCTATTTAAATGGACAGGGATGTTGGGCAGAGAGACACTTTCGGAGCCTGTAAGGTTAAGTGTTCAGATCATTCTTTGCAGAATAAAATGTGAACAGCTTGCTCTTGCTTGTACTGTAGAAGGTTCTCTATTCACATAGATGTGATATTCAGTTTATGTATGGATTTACATTTCAGCACTAAATCTCCCACCCACTCATGTCGCAAACCTTTATGGAGTGCCTACATCTTAGTGATGAGTAGTAGGAATAATAACAGCTAATACCTACAAAGCACATTCAGTCTGCTAGGGCTTTGCATGGAGCCACTCATTTAAGTAAGCACTCTTCTAGTTGCCATGATACCATCTAATTAAATGAGGTGCTTCATAGAAACAAGTATACAGCGATATAATCTATATGTATGCTGTTCCTTTGTAACTGAATCTTCCCCATTGCCATCCCTACCCTGCCTACTTTTCTCAGATCCCTTATCATGCTATTTCACCGCAACAGACTTTTTCTGGAAAAATGATTGCTTACTACATGTCAGTTGGCTGTTCACAGTTTCAGAAATACAAGTGGAGAAACTTGGAAAACAGCATCTATCAACCTCTAGATCTAAGCTCTCTGAGAGCAAGAACTATGTTTTTTCTTCTCCACCCTAAGGCTGTGGCACTGTGCCTGATACATACTTGATAGGTGCATGCTAAGTATGTGTCCCATAAATTAATTCCATGATGTGCCATGTGCTAATATCCTGTCTAGTAATAACTGCTGAGGACTTCATAAAATTTGCTGACTGGGTTGTCCTGGTGTCTGATACTCCACTGAAGGACAAAACAAAATTGATCATCGATTCAAGGTTCCACTAAGAGTAAATAAAGTGTGACGTGGGATGGAAGCCATGGTATAAATACGAAAAGTTGATGCTCTTTGACGTGAATTGATCTGTTCAGCACAAGCTAACCAAAGAACAAGGCAAAGTTTTCCTTCAAGCATAGAATGAGTTCCCTCTGGGATTTATAAAGTGGACCAATACAGAGGGGACATGGCTCCCACCCCTACCATTTAAAACTAGTTGATTTTTAGTGTATTCTCCAATTTCACCTATCTTCCCCCTCTCAGCAGTCTGTTATAGATTTGTTTGCTGGAATGACTTGGAGTGGCGGGTGGGGTCAGGAGTGAGTTAGTAAGCATTTCATTTCACCCCCAGTAAAGGGTAAGATGATTGAATCAGTCGGTCTGCTGAGATGGGGCCAGAGTTACCTGATAAATATTGGGGCCATGCCACTAGGTGAATCTTTTCATTAAGTGACTCTGAAATACAATCCCAACCTAAAATTGCTGAGTCAGTGGGAATTTCTCAGGGAATCCATGTTCCGCTGGCCCTAGAAATGATTTTGATTATGAGACAAGGTATTTTGGCAGCAGGTGCTGGCTTTTATTTACCACATTCAGAACTTGAAAGTGTCCAGTTCATTAAGTTCAAGCGCTGGAGTCAATTAAAGGTAGACCCTGAATGATGTCTGAAGGACCCCCCACTGTATTTTCATGGCACTTAGGCAGCCAGTAAAGCTGAAGTCAGAACCCTGATTCAGAGCACCTCATTTACAGAAAATAATTCCCGAAACTGAATTGCTTGAATTTGACTAAGTATAGGGCACCATTTTAAAAATGGCTTCATGCTGAGGTTCTAGATATATACATATATATATTTTTTTTTATTTTTTTGAGATGGAGGCTCGCTCTGTCGCCAGGCTGGAGTGCAGTGGCGTGATCTCAGCTCACTGCAAGCTCTGCCTCCATGTTCACGCCATTCTCCTGCCTCAGCCTCCCAAGTAGCTGGGACTACAGGCACCCGCCACCACGCCTGGCTAATTTTTTGTATTTTTAGTAGAGATGGGGTTTCACTCTGTTAGCCAGGATGGTCTCGATCTCCTGACCTCGTGATCTGCCCGCCTCAGCCTCCGAAAGTGCTGGCATTACAGGCATGAGCCACCACGCCCAGCCGGTTCTAGATATTTTGAGGTGGTAAGAATAAGGTATGGTTCCCCTACTGCTCAAGGATACTTCTGTTTCTCATATGCCAGGGACCCAGGTGTTGGGCCCAATAGAAAGCCATAGAAATAAGCATGGATGTGATACTGTTCATGAATGTCACAGTCTCCTTAAACCCCATTTTATTAAACTGTTCAGGGATCCACTCGTTCAGATTATTCAACATTTTACGTGCCAGGCACATCATGGTGGTGGGATATGAAGTAAAATGTGACTTGGTGCCTTGTCTCTTTCAAGGAGCTTCCAGTCCACAAGGGGCTAACGGGGAAGCAAGTGGTGACTACAGCTAAAAGGCAGTTGCTCCTGTCTTCCCAGAATGGCGGTGATAAGCTAGAGGTATACCCAGGAGGGACAACCAGCAGAAGTGTGTCACCTCAATCAGCAATGTTGTTTTCTTTTTCTTTTTTCTTTTTATATATTATATATATATTATTATACTTTAAGTTCTAGGGTACATATGCACAATGTGCAGGTTTGTTACATATGTATACATGTGCCATAGCAGAGCAAGGAGTTCCAAAACAGAATTACCGGTTTTCTTTTTTTCTTTTTGAGACAAAGTCTCACTCTGTTGCCCAGGCTGGAGTGTAGTGGTGCAACCTTGGCTTACTGCAACCTCTGCCTCCCAAGTTCAAATGATTCTTCTGCCTCAGCCTCCTGAGTAGCTGGGACTACAGGTGCGCATCACCACGCCCACCTAACTTTTTGTATTTTTAGTAGAGATGGGGTTTCACCATGTTGGCCAGGCTCGTCTCGAACTCCTGACCTCAGGTGATCCACCCACCTTGGCCTCCCAAAGTGCTGGAATTACAGGATTTGAGCCACTGCGCCTGGCCGAATTATTGGTTTTCAAAGTGTTTCTTCTTCCTCTTCTTCATACTGTAAGAACATTCAAATGACATTTGGGGGCTTAACACCCCTTGGCTTTAGCCAGATGTGTCCATGGAAAAAAATGATGACATAACCAAATAGAAAAGCTCTAGAAACATTATTTTACTTTTCATCTGTTTGTCAATTCTAGTCAATGTAAAGCATAGACTACAGTCAAAGGGTGCATTCAGTCCCAAAACTGTTTACAAGCAGTGTTTAGGGAGGACAATGGGAATCTGCCTGGACCCAAACAACCTGTAATAACCTCATTTTAAAAAATTACCTTTTCCTTCCCAGCTGTAGAAACTTCCTGCTGCTCTTCCACATTTATGTAGAATTACCTGTGTCTACATCTATATATTAATCATTTCCACTTACATGCCTGCCTGTAATGGGTCTATTCAGAGTCCTATATATCTATATAGCGGTCTATCTATCTAATCCCCATATCTACTATTGTAAAAATTTTTTCTGCTTACTTCTTTTTTCCCCTGTGTTTCGACTCATTCTGATCTCTTCTCAGCATCAGAGATTATGTTTATTTTTGTAGCTAAATCTTGGTCAGCCCAACAGCAATCTTTAAAGAAACAATCTCGGATGTCTACCTTTTATTACCTATGAGGCCTTGGTGATATATGGAAAAGGGGACCTCTATGGCAAGTTTCATGACAGGTCTGCTTGTTAAAAACAACAACAATAATAACAGTTCTAATACTATCTCCACCTTCCTGACCACTTGTCCTCTTGGAGGTCAGCTAGATGCTGGCAGTTCCCTAGGAAATGACATTATATTACCCAGAATGCCACATTAATTCAGAACCTGCCACCTAGCTAACTTCTGGCTCTGGCACCCTATCTGCTGACCCCTTTGCCCAACAATCAGAAGCAGGAATGAATTTAGAATATAACAAAAGGGCCTCTTGGATTTTGTTAGTTGATCAAGAATCTCAGAGACACTTCAACTACATAAGCATGAAATAAAACAGGCCAGGCTGGGTGCAGTGGCTCACGCCTGTAATCCCAGCACTTTGGAAGGCCGAGGCAGGTGGATCACTTGAGGTCAGGTGTTGGAGACCAGACTAGCCAACATATTGAAACCCCTTCTCTATTAAAAATACAAAAATTAGCCAGGCATGATGGCGGGCACCTGTAATCCCAGCTACTCAGGAGGCTGAGACAGGAGAATCACTTGAACCCGGGAAGTGGAGGTTACAGTGAGCCGAGATTGCACCACTACACTCCAGCCTGGGCGACAGAGTGAGACTCTGTATCAAAAAAAAAAAAAAAACAAAAAACAAACAAACAAAAAAAAAAACAGGCCAAAACCTGTAATCAACCCACATGTTACATGTTCACAAAAATATCCAATGGGGGTTCTGACCCAGAATATTAAAGTCCTGGTTTTAATGAGCTATGAAATGGGGGACTTAAAAAAATTACAAATGTACCATTGCCTTTTTTATTTCTTTGACTTTTAAGAACAATCTCATGCATAGAGCCCAAACTGGAGATCTGTAGCTTTTAGTAACTTTCTCTCTCAATTACCCTGGGGGAACCTTCCTCCCCTGTCCTCCGACCTGTCTTAACAGACACAGACACGTAGCATAATTCAATAGTGCTGCTGTTATTAGCAGCCTCTGTGAACCCAAGTAACCTTGCATACAAGTCTCATGGAAAGCACACATTTGCCAGTTGCTATTAATCATTGACATATAGATAACGTGGGGGTAACATTGCATATGCTGATACTGGGGAGGGGGCAGAGATGGGAAAGGGGCAGTTATAAACTGCTAAGTTACTGTGTTAATATTCAGCACATCTTGCAGCAAAGATTCTGTTTCTCTTTCTCACACACACACACACACACATACAGACACACACACAATCAGTGTAAAGATTCTGACCTACGCCTGGAAATACAATCCTAAGTCTAGATAAAGGGAAGAGCTAATGAAGGCTCACAGTTGAAGTTGTCTGATTTGTACACACCCAGCACATTTTCAGACTTGATTGTACAGGTCAAATTTTCCCAGAAACATGTGATCATGGCTTTTTGAGCTCAAAACCTGTGGATAATTGTTGCTTACTTCAATATCCCACTTTCCTTCTTTTCCTTAGAAGTAGAAACCTTGGTTTTGAGGTAGACACATTGCTGCCCAACTGAATGACCTGATCTTCTTCTTGCCTTGCAGCTAGGTATGCCTAGACTAAATTCTGGTTGACATGAAGTAAACAAAAATGTGGTATGGTTCCTCTGGCAAGTGTCTTTGGAAAGGGGGTAGGTCCTTTGTCTCTTCCTCCTTTCTGCTTTCTGGAATGGTAATGCTAAAGGCTAGAGCTATGCAGCCATCTTGTATGTGAGAAATAGGCTGAGGCGGGTGGATCACCTGAGGTCAGGAGTTCGAGACCAGCTTGGCCAACATGTGAAACCCTGTCTCTACTAAAAAATACTTAAAAATTAGCCAGACATGTTGGTGTGCACCTGTAGCCCCAGTTACTTGGGATGCTGAGGCAGGACAATTGCTCGAACCCAAGAGGAGGAGGTTGCAGTGAGCTGAAATCATGCCACTGCACTCCAGTCTGGGAGACAGAGCAAGACTCTGTCTCAAAAGGAAAAGAAAAGAAAAGAAAAGAAATATACTACAGCATGGCAGAATAGAAAGGTGACAATGTTCCTGAGCCTGTGCAGTGACCATAATCACCCTGGACTGCTTACCTCTCAAAACCACTTTTATGTGAGAGAAAAATAAATGTCTATTTCTTTGGCTTGACTTCTTCTTCTTTTTTTTTTTTTTTTTTGGTGATATGGAACTGAACCTAATCCTAACTGTTACAAATAGACCTTAGAGGTCATAATAGACTTCATTTTACAGATAAGGAAACTAATGATTAAAGATCAACTTTGATAAATGTCTCAATCGGGAAGCAGAGTTGGCAAATTAATTACACTTCTGTTTAATCTTCTTTTTCTAAAGATAGATGATGAAGGTTCTATTTTATATGCCTATCAGTATCTGCTAAATGAATACGGTTTTATATTTCACATGTCTGTGAATTTCTGAACCTCTGAGGTCTTCCAACTGGCACATCTAATCCCAAGTCACACATATTCAAGGAAAAAGCTATTAAATAATAAAAAATGTGAAGAGGAATAGTAATGAACAGACTTGAGAAAATTTTCTTTTCCTGCTATGTTCATTAGATTCCACATGTCTTAATCTGCATCTTAGTACATAAATCTACAAAACTATATTAATTTGCACTGGCATTTTAGAAAGTGCTAAATGGAGATTTTCAAATTTGGGTGAAAAGTCAGTATCTGGAATGTTGAAAGGTATCTTTACTTCAATATGTGTAGAAGATAATCTATGCTGTAGCCGTAAAATATATCCCTGGATGCTTTTACAGAATAATACTGAAACATTCTCTGAAACTAATTGATATTGCTAAACTGACAAAACTCACTTATTAAATTCAATTAATGGGGAACAATAAATTAACCACCTCTTCCTGGTGTTCCTCCGTGCCCCCTCCCAATCTTCACTCCCACAAATCATGCACTAGCCATTAAAAATAGAAGGAAACTTTCTTCCTCTATGTTAAAGTAACTTCAAATCATCTACCTTGTCTTCTAAAACTCCTCTCTTGTTGCTTTCTAAATATCCAAATGGAAAATGATCCTGGAGGAATGGGCAGTATGTGGTTTCCCCTACTCTACTAGTCTCCAACCCACACAGACAAAGAAACCCAATATCCAACAGAGGTTCTTCCCTCCTTTGTACCTCCACCCACATGGATGAATAAACCTGATCTCCAACAGAGGTTCTTCCTTTGGGCCTTCCCTCACAGTTATGGCCCAAAAAGCTAGACAGGACAATGGGCATCCTTTCAGATAAAGAAATACGCTACAGAAATGAGCAGCAGAATCACAGTCCTGAACTCTGCAATAAATTTTTACTCATGCGGCGAATGCCCATGGACAGGTTAACCTCTAGCATTTGCACGCATCCACCCGTTCGCTCTTGGCTCCTGGTAAGCACTTACAGGCATTTAAAGATGTGCAAAGGGTATAAGTCTTCAATGCTCTCTGCCCCTCACAAGCATCTCTGATAATATCCAACATCTGCTTAAATGCTAGCTTACCTTAAAGATAAACTCTCTTTCTTTATTTCATTCCACCAGGACTGAACCCTGACTTGGGACTATTTGCCTTGAAAAATGAGTTTTCTCCAGCTCTGCAGAGGATGGCTGCTGTGTATAATGGTCTCTGAAATGCTAACGGAAGCCAAGAAATCACCCGACATGAACTATGAAGCTATTAGTTATGAAAAGCAATATCGATATTTACCTTCTAACTCTTCATGCTGGAGGGTAAAGCAGCACAACCTGGACGTGCCTGGTGCCAAGCCAACATAAAGAGAACATCTGCATCTTCCCTCCTCTGCCATTTTTGAACTGGAAATAATGCTTATGATGGTAATAATGTGGGACTGTCATTCAAAGCCCCTTCACACACATTATGATCTGATCTGCTCCTCCCAGGAATCCTGCATGAGGTGGATATCATGAATGTTATAATGTCCAGAAGAAGGAACTGATGTAGAAAGTTAAGTGATGTTCTCAATGCAACCCCGACAGAGCCTGGCAGGGCTGCTGCTTTGACTCTGGAGTTGAGAAGAGTTGTTCTTTCCACATCAACTCCCGCCGGACATATTTCAAAAATGCAACTGTTTTTCATTTGTGTCTATCTTTTCTTTGCTAATAGTAATCAAAGATCTAAAAGCTACAGATTTATCAAAGAACTGAAGCTACTAAAATTATTTGCAGTGTCATGAAAGAAACTGGCAAACACGATTTTAAGAAAAGAGGCAACTGTGACAGAAGAAATAAAAACTTGTCCCCGCCGGTGTTTAGGTTATCTTCAAAACTAATATTTCTAGTGCACAATGCACAACTAAGATAGCTTTTTTCTGATATAAAAATAAAGTGTGATCATATTTGGAAACACACAAAACTTAAAAAATATAAAACTGCTCCTAATATCTCCAACATGATATATCTACTATTTACATTTTGATTGTATTTTGGCATATATATATATAATTTTCTTTTTTAAAGCTCACATATATCTATGCATGTTTACAAAGTTAGAATAATTCTGAATATATAATTTTGAATCATTTCTTTTACTTAACATTGTATTGTAACTAGAATTATAAACTAGTTTTTTAAAGCGAGTTAAAGGAAGAATGAAGTAAAACCAGAAAAACCTTAAACTATAGTTTGTAACTAACTGTAAAATCCAAAAGCACTTGGCAAATGGTAAGGAATTTTGACACATAAATTAATGGAGCTAAATTTTAATCAGTGAGCAAATATTAATTGAGTCCTAAACAGCTGAAATCATTCTAGGAGCCAGGCCTGGGATGTCGTGATAGCTAAGATGGAGTCCCTACTATTGGGAGCATAGAGTGTCAGAAATTAAGAGAATGCAATAAATTCCAGTGGAGATGGGTTCAGTTTGCTTTCACACCAACTAGAATGGTGTGAAAGAATGGTTTGCAAAGCAAATGAATGATGCATACCATCGTCTAAGAATAGCACTTAATTTACATACAAGAAGGAACTATTTTAATTGGTTTAAAAATACTCACTACACACAAATATTTTGTTAATTAAAAATGAGTACCTATTTGAACACTTATATGAACTAAATAGGAGCTAATACATGAGATATAAATTATGTAGTTACAATTTTTTTTTTTTTTTTTGCTTTTCATTAATTGAATCAGACTGGACTTTCTCCAAGCATGTGAATCAGTGAGGATTTATTGTACCATGCAAAAATTTAGGATCTTTACAGGGGTTAATATTTGTATTTAACACTAGTTCCGTTTCAGCTGGTCAGGTAAGAAGAAATGTGATAGCAAAAGATATGCAAGATGTTAATCTGCTCTTAAAAAAAGAAACCAATATTTGACCTGAATTGATGCAAGTATTTTCTTTTTTTGAGACGAGACAGAGTCTTGCTCTGTTGCATCTAGAGTGCAGTGGTGCAATCATAGTTCACTGCAGTCTCAAACTCCTGGCTCAAGTGATCCTCCCATCTCAGCTTCCTGAGTAGCTGGGACTACAGACATGCCACTATGCCTGGTTATTTTTTTTTAATTTATTTATTTTTCAGTAGAGATTGGGTCTTGCTATGGTTCCTAGGCTGGTCTCAAAATCCTGGGCTCAAGTGATCCTCCTGCCTCAGCCTCCTAAAGTGCTGGAATTACAGGCATGAGCCACCATGCCCAGCCCATACAGGTGTTTTAATTTGGTTTAATCCCAAATGTCTACAGAGGTCACAGGACTTTACATATTTCTTTGACTTCTTTCTCTACTGGATCATGTGTTATTGTAAAATTTCTTTATGTGTGATTAAACCCAGGGCAAGCCAGAGTCAATAAATCAGTTACATGTATGTGATATTGTTGATACACATTTTTAAAATCACTTTTTAGAAAATCAACAAATTAAGGCACTTTGCAAATCCAATCTACTTTTCCTTTATAAAACAGGAAGGAATATTAGAAACACAGGAAGTTGAACATCTCAATAAATGCCAAGAAGGAGATTGTGCCTTGGAGGAAAGGTTGGCGTGGAGCCAGTATCCTTCTGTGCCCCTGGTCTCACCAGACCCAGGGCCAGACCAATAAGAAAGAAGGGAAAAGGGAAATTAAAAGAAGCCAGAGATATGGACAGAAACAAGAGGAAGAAGAGAATGGAAAAGAAGTTGAGAGGGAACAGAAGAGAAGTTCACAGGTAGATTTGGTGGGTGAGCTGTGGAGAAACTGCAAACTGGGTGAAAGCCCTCCAACACTGAAATGCAGTAAGACTGCATTACTCCATCACATGCTCAGCCCCAACCCTGCCCATTTGGATAAAGTGGATTCCATTTGGTAATGGTTGGCAGTAACTGTCATTTCTGAAATGCTGAGTGCTCACGTATACAACCAGTTGACACCTTTATAGTAGTATTTATAGCTCAAACACTTTAAAACATGACTGTGGGCTGGGCACAGTGGCTCATGTCTGTAATCCTAGCTCTTTGGGAGTCTGAGGCAGGAGATCACTTGAGCTCAGGAGTTTGAGACCAGCCTGGGCAACCCAATGAGAGCTCATCTCTACAAAAAAAAGGTAAAAATTAGCTGGGCCTGGTGGCACATGTCTATAGTCCTTGCTACTAGGGAGGCTGAGGCAGGAGGATCTCTTGAACCTGGGAGGTAGAGGCTGTAGGGAGCTGTGATTGCACCACTGCACTCCAGCTGGACAGCAAAGTGAGACACTGTATCAAAATAAATAAATAAATCAATAAACAAACAAATAAATGAACCTGTGGTAGAGTAGAGAATGTAGAGACGGAAGTTTATGTGGTAGGAAGGGGACATGTGATACGAGGTTGAACAAGAGGCCCAAGTGGAGGGACACATAGGGCCACGTAGGTGTCCTGTTAACTCCATGGAGGAGGTTTCTGGGGATGTCCCAGGCCCTGTTGCCTGAGAACATGTCTGCCTGAGACTCATTCTGTTCCTGAAAGTCTGAAACCATCAGTTGTATTCTTACATTGATTATGGTTCAACGGTATGGTTTCTCTGTATAAACGTCCTGGCCACCACTTAGAAATGATCCATAATTTCTTGTTTGGGTCTTAGTTTTTCCACTTATACAATTTTTTACTTATTTTATTTTCTATCTGCTTCATGGGCATGTTAATGTGTATGGTTAAAAGGCAATCATTAGCAGTTACCAAGTGAAAGACAAATGGCAGATGGAAACTTTTGATCTGTCCCACACACGTTTCTTGGTGAAGGTATTCAGACCACTCCAGGGGCCAGTCTGGAAGCCATATCTGATCAGGTTAGGGCATGATATAGTTTGGCTGTGTCCCCACCCAAGCGTCATCCTGAATTGTAGCTCTCATAATTCCCACATATTGTAGGAGGGACCTGGTGGGAGACAATTGAATAATGGGGGCAGTTTCCCCCATACTGTTCTCGTGGTAGTGAATAAGTCTCACGAGATCTGATTGTTTTATAAGAGGTTTCCCCTTTTGATTGCCTCTCATTTTCTCTTGCCTGCTGCCATGTAAGACATGCCTTTTGCCTTCCACCATGATTGTGAAGCCTCCCCAGCCACGTGGAACTGTTGAGTCCATTAAACCTCTTTTTCTTTATAAATTGCCTAGGCTTGGGTATGTCTTTATTAGCAGCATGAAAACAGACTAATACAGGGCATCACACCCAAATTAGACCTGTTTCTCCTCTACTTCCATATGAGTTCTGTAATGCTTTTCCTATTGCTGATAACAACCTGGTTGCAGACCAACATGTTATATCAATGTTTTTCTGTAAATAGGCACATGTTACATAAAGCACCATGGCATAAACTATGTGATAATACATTGTCATGACACTCTAAAAATGTAGTAATCACTCAATAAAATCCTTAGCATCTGCTATATACCTCGAATTATACCAGAAGCTTTTAGGATATGGGCAAAAAAAAAAAAAAGACATGGACCCTGCTAAAAAGGAACTTACAATCCAGCTGGAAGAAATAAAGCTCACACATAAAAAAATTAGGGAAAAAGACCATATTCAGTTAAGTGCAAAACTGCAAAGTACGCTCAATTAGCAAGCTAGAGGGTTTATTAGAAATAACAGTAGCTTAACAACTTCCCTACTATAAAAACCATAGTTTAAGCCTGCTTTAACATCAGATCTGGTTTCCCACAACTGATTAACCTGAAAATGGTTTAGCACAACACTAATCCTTTAATTTAACAACCTATAAATGCCATATATAACAAGTTCCACAGAGCCCTTTCTTGGATTCATAATGATGACCTGCATCTACCACACTATCCAGTGTTCATTTTAATGAGCACCTCTGGACTTTAATGAACAATCTTAGGTCTAAGTGAGCATCAGTTAAAGAGAAAATGTCTCCAAAGGTATAAATGGTGATGTATCATCTGGGTTAGCAGGGTTGAAAGGACACCTGTGAGCATCGTGAGGTTTGGATGGCCCCCTTGATCAGCAGCTCCCACCTCTGTCTGACATAGAGTGAAGCTGGGGCCTGGGATGAAATAAGAAAGCCCCAGCACATAAATATTAGGGGAATACTACAGAAGGAGGAAGTCTGAAAGAAGAGAAATACATCTGAGCAACACAGAATTGCTGCAGAGTTACCTGCACGCATTCTTACAGTTTTCCAAGGACAAGAGGAGGGCATGGCATTAACCCGAGCCCCTGAGCGTGTCTAATTCTGTAGGCATGCAAATGAGAATTGGTCTGACTGACTTTGCGGCAGCAGCTGAGCCCTGCTAACTTCTCTTCAGAACTCAGCTTGGGCTAGCAAAGAAAAGACACCCACTCACCCACCTACCCCGGCAGCTTTGCAGAAGTGCTGCAGGGTGAAGACAATGAAGAAAGGCAAAGCTGGAGAAAGCTGAGGCATTCTGCCCTCTCCCAGCAAAGACAGCCTGGACGTGTTCAGACCCTATCACCGCATCAAAAGAAGAACACCAAGGAAAAAGGAGTCACAAAAGCTCTGGCATGATCAGGAAGGCACCTGGATTTGGAAAGGATATATTATTGCCCAAGCTTAACTTCACTGATTTCCATGACTAAGCCACTTGACAGAAAACTCCTTTTTTTCAAGTTAAACTTTAAGAACTACAGCTCTGTTACTTAGAGTCCAAAGCAAATATCATCAGGACAAGTGTCTCTGAGGAAACAGCTGTCAACAACTCTGCAGTTCCTTTATCCACTACATGCTATCCTGAGCCCAGCGAATGTCCTTCTATGCCTGGTTACAAAGATTGGGGCATTACAAAAATTCATCATTCCCCCTTCTCTCACCCTGATAATCACAGTAGTTTCTGGGGGACCTGGATGGAACCCTTTATTAAATTTTGGAACATGAGAAAGGCTGAGTGGTATCCACTTGTCATTTGTAAGTGAGTGCTGGATAATTTCCATCAGACCATAATGCTTGTATCTTTATTTTTTTTCCCTGCTCATTGCCTTCCTATGATACTAATTTAAGGGTTCTTTCAAACCTAAATTTAGCTCTGTGTGCCCACCTAGATTGCTCTGAGAATTGAAATAGTCCAAGCTATTTGCTTTGGAAAATATACTCCGTTGTGAATGAAAGGCCATGGCCAAGGTGTTTCCTTCTGGCACAAGAAAAGAGAAAAGACAGAACAGGGAAGGGGCAGGGGAAAGTCTGATAAAAATGGACTATCTGTTCAATTACCTACAGACTTCCCACTGGGCTTTACTTTAGAAAGTTGTACAGGTTAATGCTATCCACAAGCCCTGGGCACTGGTGCCCCATGGCACAGCTGCCTGCGGGATGGCACATGGTACACTAATAGCACACTTATTATTAGATTTTCTGCATGGTTACATAAGCCTACAAAAGGGAAAAATGTAAATGATTCAAGAAGATATTCTTCATGCGGTTCTCATGAAATCTTTAATATCTTAAGACTTAGGAAGAACTCTCCTGGGAAGATACGATCAATTTTCATGCTTCATTAGGAAAAAAGCCCTTTCAGTAATGTTACAGAAATGGCTATAGGCAAAAGAGAAAAAAAAATTACACTCTGGACTGAACAAAACCCCAAGGCACTTTGGACTAAATCCTTTCTTTGTACCCACAGTATATCTGAAAGGAGAAGCAATGCTCACTTGGGGTGTGTGGGGATTGTATTTTGACTAGTCTGTCTACCCACAGAATTTCATTTAATCTAGGTGGAGTTGTTATCAATCTGTTTAGTCTTTCACGAATTTGAATGGACTGTAGCTTAAACCAACAATCACCCTCAAAGCATTGCAATGATATGACGGAAACAGCTGACATGGGGCCTGTGGAGGTGGAAAAATGGTGGATTGGAGAGAGGCCATATACACTTGAATTTCTGCAAAGGAAGAGGCAAATTACGTCACCTTCCCGCTTTCCTTTTCATCTAAAATCTACAGCTTTTCAAGACAATTTCCCTTTATTTCAGGAGAACTGAGAATGCAAAAATAAATGTCTTAAGTACACCATTTACATTACTTTTTTTCTGACACTTGAATAGTTGATAAACTCTGAAATCACTTATTTTAAACCTAATGTTGATACCAAATTCTACTTTTTGGACTCAAAAGCCTTGTCATACTATAGTTATATATACTCAAGGAAGTTATTGTATGCAGAGAGCTGCAGACATTCTTGAAAGGTGAGGAGTATACAAAGATATAACCTGCAGGAACGTAGCAATCTAGCTTCAAAATGGTTTCATTCATTCATGCATTCATTCACACGAGCACTTCCATCAATTTACTTTCAGTGTCCCTCATATATGGGATTAGTGTCCATCTATAAGGGACCCCAGAGAGCGACCTTGCTCCTTCTGAGAGGTGACAGCGTGCTGGCAGTCCTCACAGCCCTTGCTCGCTCTCAGCGCCTCCTCTGCCTGGGCTCCCACTTTGGTGGCACTTGAGGAGCCCTTCAGCCCACCACTGCACTGTGGGAGCCCCTTTCTGGGCTGGCCAAGGCCGCAGCCCACTCCCTCAGCTTGCAGGGAGGTATGGAGTGAGAGGCGCGAGCGGGAACCGGGGCTGCGTGTGGCGCTTGCAGGCCAGCTGGAGTTCAGGGTGGGTGTGGGCTTGGCGGGCCCCGCACTCGGAGCTGCCGGCCAGCCCTGCTGGCCCCGGGGAATGAGGGACTTAGCACCCAGACCAGCGGCTGTGGAGGGTGTACTGGGTCCCCCAGCAGTGCCAGCCCACCGGCGCTGCGCTTGATTTCTCACAGGGCCTTAGCTGCCTTCCCAAGGCGCAGGGCTCGGGACCTGCAGTCCGCCATGCCTGAGCCTCCGCCAGGAGCTCCATGGGCTCCTGTGCAGCCCGAGCCTCCCGGATGAGTGCCACACCCTGCTCCTTGGCACCCAGTCCCATCGACCATCCAAGGGCTGAGGTGTGCGAGCGTACCGCACAGGACTGGCAGGCAGGTCCACCTGCAGCCCCGGTGCGGGATCCACTGGGTGAAGCCAGCTGGGCTCCTGAGTCTGGTGGGGCCTTGGAGAACCTTTACGTCTAGCTCAGGGATTGTAAATACACCAGTCGGCGCTCTGTATCTAGCTCAAGGTTTGTAAACACACCAATCAGCACCCTGTGTTTAGCTCAAGGTTTGTGAGTGCACCAATCGACACTCTGTATCTAGCTGCTCTGGTGGGGCCTTGGAGAACCTTTGTGTCGAAACTCTGTATCTAACTAATCTGATGGGGATGTGGAGAACCTTTGTATCTAGCTCAGGGATTGTAAACGCACCAATCAGCGCCCTGTCAAAACAGACCGCTGGGCTCTACCAATCAGCAGGATGTGGGTGGGGCCAGATAAGAGAATAAAAGCAGGCTGCCCGAGCCAGCAGTGGCAACCCGCTAGTCCCCTTCCACACTGTGAAAGCTTTGTTCTTTTGCTCTTTGCAATAAATCTTGCTACTGCTCACTCTTTGGATCCACACTGCTTTTATGAGCGGTAACACTCGCTGTGAGGGTCCGCGGCTTCATTCTTGAAGTCAGTGAGACCAAAAACCCACCAATTCCGGACACACTTCCACCATGTGAGGACACACCAAGAAGGTGCCATCTATGAACCAAAAAAATCAAGCCTCACCAAATCCTGAAGCTGCTGCCACCTTGATCTTGGACTTCCCAGTTACCAGCACTGTGAGAAATATATTTCTGTTGTTTATAAGTTTACGGTATTTTGCTGTAGCAGTCCAAATGGACTAAGACATTGTCAAAAGCCAAAAATACATCCACCTCAAAGGAAGAAAAGTTTGAAACCATTCAATTAGAGTGAATGCGGCACACTCTTGTTCTCTGCCTTGGAGAACAAGTCAGTTGCTATGAGCCTGCTTTTCTGTGTGAAGAATGTACAGTTTGAAAAGAGCTTCCTTCTTCCCTCATCCTTCCCATTGCTGTGCACCTTCATGGGTCATATATGTTATATGAGGGCCTGGAGGGTCAGAGCTGAACAGGCTACAGCCGTTGTTCAACAGCCCATGGTCTTGCGGGGAGACAGACAGCAAGAAACCATCACAGCTCACTGGGATTAGTGCTCCACTGCGGGTAGCTGAATGGTGCTCTAAGAGCAGAGAGGAACAAGACTATGTCTGTATGCCTGTGTGCACAGGAGCGGGTGGTGAGAGGTGGCTGCTGACAGGAATGTGGCACAGAGAAGACAAGATGTAAGCTGAATCCTGAAAGATGAGCAAAGCAGTTACCAAAGACAGAAGGGCAGCATTTGCATAAATGCTGAAAAACGCTCGTAAAACTATGGCGGCATAGCATAAGCACACGCAGTGTTTGGGAGAATGGCCAGTGATTTGCTAGGGCTCCACCAGGTCTTTCAGGGTTAGAACAGAGCATCATCACATATAACAGCATGTGTATGTAATATGACAAGCAATTGAGCTCCATTTGGGAAACTAGAGCTCTAAGCACCTTCTGCCTACTTCATGGCAAGGAGAGCCATCTCAGGCACCATCAGCCCTCTGTGGCACCCATGGGGCTCGTTCATATCCCCCTGGCCCACCGCAACCTGTGTGCAGGTACTCAGGCCACACTGCTTCCCTTTGTCTATGCCAGGTGGCCTTATTCTTCAAAGCTCTGGCCAAGTTCTAATTCTTGCAGATGCCTTACTTGCCCACTCCTACCCAGCAACTCAGAACTGATTGTACCAGTCCCCTGGTCTGACCTAACTCAGATACTGCCTTGTGTCATAAAAGCAACATACCTTAGATTTAGATACCATCCTATCACTTACCAAGCACTTTATAATATACATTATACCCTTAATATCCCCAGTAATTCCTTCAGATAGGCATTAGGCCCACTTTTTAGATCAGTAAACTCAGGCTCACGTAGTTTAAGGGAAGTTCCCAGGAGCACAGAATATGTAACTTGTGGAGCCAGGACTAGAAAACAAATCTATAGATTCTATGAACAGTGCTCTTCCATTACACCAGTGGGCCCCTCTCTGGACTTTTTATTTATTTATTTATTTATTTATTTAGAGACAGGGTCTCACTCTGTCACCGAGGCTGGAGTGCAGTGGTGCAATCACGGCTCACTGCAGCCTTGACTGCCCTGGCTGAAATATCCTCCCACCTCAGCCGCCTGAGTAGCTGGGACTACAGGTGCACACCACCACCCCTGGCTAATTTTTTAACTTTTTTGTAAAGACAAAGTCTCACTATGTTTCCCAGGCTGGTCTCAAAGTCCTGGGTTTAAGCAGTCCTCCCACCTCAGCTTCCCAAAGTGCTGGGAGTACAGGCATGAGCACAGTGCCCAGACCTCCTCTTGACTTACTAAGTTATTATGATGCCAATTCAGCAAGCCCACTACTGGGTATCTACCCAGAGGAAAATAAGTCATTATTCTAAAAAGATACTTGCACACGCATGTTTATAGCAGTACAATTCACAATTGCAAAATCATGGAACCAACCCAAATGCCCATCAATCGAGTGGATAAAGGAACTGTGGTATATATATATGATGGAATACTACTCAGCCATAAAAAGGAATGAATTAACAGCATTTGCAGCGACCTGGATGAGATTGGAGACTATTATTCTAAGTGAAGTAACTCAGGAATGGAAAACCAAACATCGTATGTTCTCACTGATATGTGAGAGCTAAGCTATGAGGATGCAAAGGCATAAGAATGATACAATGGACTTTGGGCACTTAGGGTGAAGAATGGGAGTAGGGAGAGGGATAAAAGACTACAAATATGGTGCAGTGTATACTGCTCAGGTGATGGCTGCACCAAAATCTCACAAATCGCCACTAAAGAACTTATGTAAACCAAATACCACCTGTACCCCAATAACTATGGAAAAATATAATAATAAAAATTTTAAAAAGTTACTATTATGCCACTTATTTTTAATAAGTACACGTTTTACCCTTGTGATGCAATGCAAATGAAGAATGACCTACTATCAATTCTATTCCTTTGTGTCCTCCATGACACTCTAGAACAGTGCTATGCAAGCAGAAAGTAACAGCTTATTCATTCATTCATTCAATAACCATACACTGAACATCCAGGAAGTGCTAACCAGGCACTGCACTAGGTATTAAGGAAACAGAGATGAGTAAAATTCAGTTGAGACTCTATGTCTTGTTGGGAACCAGGCACGTGTAGAGGTCACTCTTACGCAGGTAATAAATGACTCTACAGAGGCATCAGCAAGATGCTGGAAGGAGAAATAAGTCAGCAGCAACTCACTCAGCAAAGTGTACAGGAAGCTCTAGATGGGTCATTTTTCAACATATCCTCAAGTTTTATTGAAAGGATAAACTCAATAAATGGCTTAAAAAGTAAGAAAAGAGGAAGGAAAGGAAAACAAGAAAGAAGGAACAAAGTAGGAAACTTAGGTGGGTCCACATGGACTGTACACATCCATCCAGCAGGGTATAGAATGTTTCGCTCCCAAGGGCAATGCATTGGTTTAGCCACGGGATTTTCTTCAAAGGAGGTCCTCAACATGCCAGCGGGTACTTCCCTGATTTTGATCAGCATGCAATCCATGTGTACATCACTGGCTTGTGACATCTTTAATCTGCCCAGATCACAGATGCGCAGAAACAAGGCATCAGATTCCCTCTGCTTAGAACAGAAGCCAGGAGAAGGGGCTGAATACAGGCATCTTTAAGATTCATACCCACGGAACAGAGACTCTACTTGTCATCTGTTCACAAACTTTCAATGAGTGTCTACTATATGCCAGGCAGACCACAGTGCAAAAAATTAAGCTTAATAACCCTTAAATATCATTCTCTGGTTCCAGGCCTCTTCAGAAGCTTGGCTATTTATTATCTAATATTCTTTTGAGTTCCTGTGTCTGGATTTCTGTGTTTAGGCTCTTTTAGGGAGATAGTAAGGAACTGGCATCCATGTGACTTTTTTTTTTTTTTTTTTTTTTTTTTTTAAAAGCCTTCTCTGCCTGAAAATGCCAGACACATTTCAGATGTCAAAACTAACGTGGCATTCAGGGTGGGTGACTGATCCATGTGAGTGCTCTTCAGTGGGTGTAGAAGCCTGTCTGGCTCATTGTCTTTTCTGCACACGCGCATTCAAATGTGCACAGGCTTGTAGGCCATAAATAGCTCTTAGGGGAGTGTGAGATTACATCACAGACTCAAGAGGGCCCCGTTACCTCAAATCAGTGAATGCTTGACACTCATCTCCCCAAAAAGGCACGCTGTTGAAAATGCAGATACTAGACTCACCTTGACCCCCAAAAAACTACCACTTGCAGGCATTGTCATGGACTGAATTCTGTCCCTCCAAATTTATATATTGACATCCTGACCCCTATTACCTCTGAATGTGAACTTACTTGGAAATAGGGTTGTTGCAGATATAATTAGTTAAGATGAGGTCATCCTGGAGGAGGGGTGTTCCTAATCTGATAGAACTGGTGTCCTTGTGAAAAGGAGAAATGTGGGCCGGGCACGGTGGCTCACACCTGTAATCCCAGCACTTTGGGAGGCCGAGGCAGGCAGATCACAAGGTCAGGAGTTTGAGATCAGCCTGGCCAACATGGTAAAACCCTGTCTCTACTATTACAAAAATTAGCCTGGCGTGGTGGCGGGCGCCTATAATTCCAGCTACTTGGGAGGCTGAGGGAGGAGAATCTTGAACCTGGGAGGCAGAGGTTGCAGTAAGTGAGATCGCACCACTGCACCCCAGCCTGGGTGACAGAGCAAGACTCCGTCATGAAAAAAAAAAGGGGGGGGGGAAATGTGGACTCAGGCACACAGGCAGAGTGCTCTGTGAGGACTGGAGTGACACGGCCACATGCTAAGGAGCCGCCAGAAGCTAGGGAGTGACCTGGAACAGATCTTTCCCAAGCATCTTCACAGGGAGCGTGGCCCTGCCCACACCTTGATCTCTGGACTTCCAGGCTCTCCAGCTGTGAGACACTCAATGTCTGTTAAGTCACTCAGTTTCTGGCACTTTGTAATGGCAGCCCTGGAAAAATATTATAGGCATATAATGCCATTTGTGTGTGAAGGAATGACTTCATCATCCAGTGGCTGGAATGTAGTTATTATATGATGCTATCAACAACATTCATTTCCTCTTCACATATATTGTGTCCCTCACCTGAACTGCAAAATTCCCATTGCAAGTTAAGATAGGTGCCTTACACAGTGACCTGAGCTGTGTCTCTTCCAGAAGGGACAACTCTGCCAGTCAGGTTATCCACAGTGAACATTACAACAGACTCCACTATTTCTCAGGTATCTATGTTTGGTAGGTACTTCTCCTGCTTCTTGAGAAGTCCCCAGTGGTCAAACAGTCATGGAGAGTTATTATTAAAGTACCCAATCTAAGAGCCACTGACGTTTCTATACTGATGTATGTCTACATTTATAGATTTAGACATGGAGTTATACAGAAAGAAAGTTTATTCAAATAGATAAAAAATCCCAAATTCAAGTTCCACTAACTAGTAATTGGCTATTAGCAATTCTACCCAACAACAAATTAATAATTCATTTGGGCCAGGCCTGGTGGCTTATGGCTCTAATCTCAGCACTTTGGGAGGCCAAGGCAGGAGGATCCCTTGCGGCCAAGAGTTTAAGACCAGCCTGGGCAACATAGCAAGACCCCATCTATACAAGAAGCTTAAAAACAGAGCCAGGCAGGAGAATGGTGTGAACCTGGGAGGCGGAGCTTGCAGTGAGCCGGGATCATGCCACTGCACTCCAGCCTGGGCAACAGAGCGAGACTCCATCTCAAAAAAAAAAAAAAAATACCCAGGTATGGTGGCATGCACTTATAGTCCCAGCAACTTGGGAGGCTGAGGTGGAAGCATCACTTGGGCCCAGGAGTTTGAGGATACAGTGAGCTATGATCGTGCCAGTGCTCTCCAGCCTGGGTGACAAGAGTGAGACTCCCTCCCCAAAGAAAAGAAAAGAAAAAAAAAAGAATTCCCTTGGAAGGTTTTGCTTTTTTAGAAATAAGATTAGCTAAGAAAATTAATAATGCAAAGAAGTTAGGGGTGGGTGGGGTGAGAGAACAGGAATATTTAAACTATTTTTTTTAAATCCAAAATTGTTTTAAAATAGTTTATCCCATTTCCATTCCTCCATAACAATGAAGGTGCTGACTTTCAACATCTGTTACTGTAGCCTATGTAGAGTGAAGGGTGGTCACCCAAGACTCACATCTACAGCATGGGTATCCAATCTTTTGGCTTCCCTGGGCCACATTGGAAGGAGAAAAATTGTCTTGGGCTGCACATAAAAGACATTATCACTAATGACAGCTGATGAGCTAAAAAAAAAAAAAACAAACTTGCAAGTCTTGGCCAAGTGTTTCTGGGAAGGCCTGGATGGCAGAGGTAAATGGGAGGGTGGGAGTGGGGAGTGGAGAGCACGGCACCATGCTCAGAAAGACTCCCTGAAAGCCCTGTTACTCCTCTCTGTCCCAAGTTCCCTTTTCCCAGGACGATTGCTCTTCCTCCCATCTCGCCCTCCTCTCTCACAGGTCCCTATAATGGCTGTTCTTATGTTCCCCACTCCCTACCCCACACCATATCTTCTCTTAAGGAGCAATTTGGCCTAATCTCAGTTTAATCATTAACCTTTCTGACCTCACAAGGAATAGCAAGCTAAATAAGCACAGAACTTGTCCTCCTTAGATGGTGAGGAAAGAGAATTGTAAATGTTTATGACTTGCTATATTTTTCTTTAATTCATGGAACATTTTATATTAATGTAAAAAGAACAGGGAGGACTGTTGGGAATACTCTGTCATACCAGCATCATTCCACTTGAGCCCTTTATACTATAATATTAAATGCAGTTATAATTATATTTCCTATTTTCCTTCTTTTCAAACTATAAAACTTAAGTCTTTCACGTAATGGGAGAGGTGATAGAATATGGTGCTTATGGTAAATGCTCAATATATTTATCTATTATTAATGATAATTAATACTGGATTTATACTGAAATAATTTACCACTTATTAAAACACAATTCTTAAAATATAACCTCCCTGCCACACACACTTTTCTGTTTGCGGTCATTAGATCATGCCACTAACGGCTTTGCCTAAACAATTTATTCATTTAACATCTACACACCAGGCACCCAGCTAGTCTGGGGACAAAAACGGGTAAGGCAGCATCTTTTCTGCCCCAAAGGGATGATGGAATGGAGACACGAGGACATTACTTTGACATGGGGCACTCCTTTGGCCAATGAAGTAAAGGTTAGTGAGTGAACACACAAAGAAATGATTAACCTGTCATAGAAAAGGTCATGAATGTAGTGCCAGCTACAGGATACTTCACTTTGCTCTCATGAGATTTGGTCAGTAAAGGAATTATCCATGTAAAGAGAAAATCAGGAGCAATCTTGCCAGCCTGTGAACAAAAGACTAGCCAATGCCAATTCTTACCAGCAAAGTCCAAACAGTCATGCCAAGGTTATGTGGGGTAAGTAGAATGTGTTCTCTCTGTACCCTGTCTTGAATTCTATTTTGCACATCCAGGAAAGCCAAGAAACGCATGCACCTGATTGCAACATATATAGTCATATTTTGATACCACAGTTTGGATGGCAAGATTATTTAATCCTTTTTCCTACCAGAGAGCTTCATCTGTTTTCTCTGACTTCTCCATGGATCCACAACAGTCAATGCTTTAAAAAATACTCAGGACATGGACCAATACAAAAATAAAGGTAATCGTGATTAAACAACTGAACATGGAATAAGGCCACAGAAGGTTCTCTAAAAAGAGTATCTGACCTTGCTCAGACTGGTGTGACCATGAGATATGAGACGGAACCAATGGCACAGATAGCAAGGAATGCAGGTGTGTGGTATCTCTTCATATTCATTCCCACTTCAGTTCAGCCTAACACTTCATTCACCAAATGAGTCATCATCAACTGCCTACTATGCGTCAGACATACAAAACAGAAGATCTAAAAGACACAGTTCCTTTCTCAAGGAGCTCCGTTGATATGGTTGGCATTTGTGTCCCCACCCAAATCTCATGTCGAATTGTAATCCCCAGTGTTTGGAGGAGGGGCCTGGGGGGAGATGACTGGATCATGGGCATAGATTTCCCCCTCTCTGTTCTCATGTTAGTGAGTTCTCATGAGATCTGGTTGTTTAAAAGTGTGTAGCACCTCCCCTTTCTCTCTCTTCCTCCTGCTCCAGCCATGTAGGATGTGCTGGCTTCCCCTTCTCCTTCTGCCATCATTGTAAGTTTCCTGAGGGCTCCCCAGCCATGTTTCCTGTACAGCCTGTGGAAACATGAGCCAATTAAACCTCTTTTCTTTACGTATTATCTAGTCTCAGGTAGTTCTCATAGCAATGTGAGAACAGACTAATACATCTGTGTCCAGTGTGCAGAGATGGTCAAGAGAACAGACACTAAAAATCCTACATATGAGTTTCATGGGTGGGAAGCACAGTGTGGCTCAGTGAGACCAGGAGGGAAAAGTCAGAGTGGGCTCCTTGGAGCTGATGGGAGTGTTGAGTTTTGAAGAGTACACAGGAATGTGATGTGAGAGGGAATGTGGTCTAGGCAGAGGAGGAAGCTCATGCAGAATCACGTGAGGGGACATGCCACATTCGGGGAAGCACAATTATGGCATGCCAGGAGGGGAGGAAGGAGGTAACGTGTGCCCTTCTCTCCCCAAGCTATCTCTTGAAGGTATGGAGAATCTCAGAAGGGTTAGGCAGGAACATTTTTTGATTAAAAATGTCACTCTGGTCATAGAGTAGAAGATGGATGAGAAGGGACCAGGTTCTACAGGCAAGGCAAACAGTTGGGAGGAACTTGCTGCAATGCCACTGAGCTGTCATCAGGTTTGGCCTGCTGCAGGGGCAGTAAGCATGGAGAAGCGGAGGTGGACAGGGGAGATGTCCCAGGCAGACTCAGCAGCAAGGCTGCTGATTGGCTGGACAGGGGCACATGGAAGAACAGGATAGGGGCTTCTGGCTTGGCTAGTGCCATTTGCACAAGGGATACAGGAGAAATCATGGTCTAGCTCCTTTCTAATTCAGTGCTTTAATTTCTCATTTTATCTCTAGGATAAAGTTTAAAATCTCTAACTTGACACTGAAAGTTCTCTACAATCCCCTTACACACAGCAAGTACTTGATACATACCAGTTGATTCAACAACTGAAACAAACACACAAAAATAACTTTCTCCATCTAACATATCGATATTTTTCTAATTAAAGGTTTGGCTTACTACTTTGCCTTTGTGAAAGAAGAGAAATAGCTCGCAACTTATTCAAAGAATAAGGTAAGTGCAAACATTTTTCTGATAATGTGCTAATCTCAAACACATTTTCTCTCCTGATACAGGGCTACAGTGTGTTCACCTGATTATCACCAACAATCAATCCTGTCTTACTCTGGGTTAGGGTCTCTGTCCTCTCCTTCCCCTTAAGGCTATTAGTCTTCACGATAAAGAATTTCTAGGTAGAGATAGATGCTTGGGGTTCTAAAAGAACAAGTGGTAATCCTCACATACAATGACACATTCCAGCCTCTAAAGCAGTCTGCATTACAAGATCGTTATTATTTTTTCCAGCAAAGAAGCCACAATTCAGGAATCTATGCAAAAATAATTAAGTGAAGGTTGCTCCACCAAGTTTCCATCAATCACTCCTCCTTGCCATTCTGCCCTTCCTGAGATGACAACGTGTCAGCTGCTTTGAACGAGATCTGCATCGCGTTCTCTGCATTGCACTTGCTGCTGCTTTATAGTTTGCTGGGTAGTGGTGACAGCCCGTTAACCACAAAAAAATGGGGAGTTCAGGACTGGAGGGGGCTGAGAACATTTTAACATATTTGCAAAGGCACAAGATTGTAAGAATAGTTATGCTGAGAACTTAAACGTTCGCTTTCAGATCAGACTGAACTCTTAACACTTTTACCTGAAAGAAACGCAAGGAGAAACCTATGATAAAACCAATACATTAACATGTGTGGATATCGTGCACCTCTAGAAAGTCAGGAGAGCAAATGTGGGAGCTCCTTGAGTTATTCTGATCTGCTGCACAAGACCACCAGAGCTGGGTCTCTGACACTGATAACAGGTCTCTGTTGAAGGACCTTGTGTAAAGAGTATAATGGCAACAAAAATAAAAGGAATAAAGAAACGCACATTAGGACTAAAAGATGTACATAGAGAGAAATGAGCGTAACTCCTTGGGCTCATAGGCTGAATGCCTCTGAACATGAACAGGATGTTATTCCTTCAAATCACTTTTAAAAATATTTTGATTATTTTTAAAGGAGACGGGGTCTCACTATGTTGCCCAGGCTGGTCTCAAACTCCTGGGCTCAAGCAATCTGCCTGCCTCAGCCTCCCAAAGTGCTAGGATTACAGGCGTGAGCTACCATGCCCAGCCTCCCCTATATCACTTTTACAGAGATCTTTTTACTCCCAGGGCTACTATTTCTTTCAGGACAAGTACTGTGTCTTAGTCATTGTAGTATGATGCATCTAATAGTACCTGACACATAGCAGATGCTTAGTGCATGTTAGCTGGTTAAATATATGCATCTGGCACAAGGGATCAAGCAAATCTCTGGATGACAGATTTACTAGGAAGAGTGGGAGATCAATGGCTCAATGGTGGTCACAGATCAGTATTCTCAACTAACCATGAGAACCCGGATAAAGTAGAAGCTAGGTTAAGCTGATCTTTTCCCCTCCTCATTAAATTGCCATTGTTCTCTATAGGGTCACCAGAAAGCCTGGATATGGGCCCTGTGGAGGCACCACATATCTCTGAATGCTGAATAAAACAGATAATGTAGAGAGACACAAACTTCTTCACTGAAAGTTCACTGTGGAAGACCTCTGCATCAGCCACTGAGAGGGAGGTGGTGCCCTGCTACTTGGGTACAGAAGTCAAACTCAGACTATGCTTGCTCGTGATTCTCAACCAAGGCAGGGGTTACCTTCCCAGGGACACCTGAAAAGGAGTGAGGCCATTCTGAATCCTTAAAACAACTTGGAGACATTGTTGGGATGAGTAGGTAAGGATGAACCGAGAGTGCTTGTTGTGTTGTCATGAGCGGGAGAGCTCTGCATAGCAGAGGGCTGTCCTGCCTGCTTCGTTATGAAACACTGCAACTTTAACGAAACACTCTCTAGAACAGATAGCATTGTCCTAGGGTTCTTCTGTATTTAATTCTTCCTTCCACATAAAATATCGAATCAGGCTATCAGATATCTCCTGACAAAAAATATAATACCTGAGGATATCTGCAATAATTTTAATAGTTACCATTGACCAAACATCCACTACATGCCAGGTAGTGTACAATACACAACTAAATCTTAACAACAACAACAATGAATTTAGTGGATACTTTTTAAAACTCCCAATTGCATAAACTCAGCTAGAGAGGAAAAAAGCAACTCATCTAAGCAACTTACCAGTCAATGGAGGAGCCAAGATGTGAATCCAGGTTCCTCTGACCCCAAGTCCATAGATGTGATCATTAAACAACAATCTTGGTTTTCATGATGGCCAGTAACCCAAAGCCTACTATGCACAGGGGAGTGTGAAGATCCCGAGAAGCTGGGGCAGGGCCTTGACCACTGACAGAGTCTCTTAACCAAAGAATCTGCAGTCAAGGTGAAAGGGGCTGCAGGTCCCATGCAATGCTGTCAGCTGCAGGCCTGGGAAGAGTTCCATCAGCAGTAATGATGCACAGCTTATTATGGGTATCTATCTCACTGCCTTCTTGACAGGATCTCTGCTACCAAAATACAGAACTTTCCTGAGAGTGATTCTTCACATAAAAACACATGAAATTCCTCAAAAAAACTGAGGATCAAGTGGTGGTTTCTCTGAGTAGCACTAGATTGTCTGCTTTCATCAGACATATGGACTCTCCCAAGACCAGGGAAGACCACAGGCAGGTATGCTTTTGAAATAAGGATGCAGGAGAAATTCTGCTACGTCAAATAAAGTGTATTAGATTAGGTCTAGTATTTATCTTGTAAAGGAAGTCTGCTGTCGTCACAGTTGGGAACTTCACAAGTGATTTCTATCAGCATTTTATGGACCATATCAGAGAGCTGGCATGATTCAATAAGATTCAGAAAAGATGAGACCCCAGGAGGTCATGAGTGCTAACCACAACCCAGTTAGTGGAATGCTATGTGACCTTTAGTGACTTGTTTTAACATTCTCATGCCTCTGCTCATGGGTTACTGAACTTTTCTAATCCAAGGTTCTCTGCATCCTACAGCCTCTAAAGCTACTTCACAGGCTTGTTGCAAAGATAAATACTGCTTTAGATTCAAGTAAGCTATGGATATGACTGTAAGAAATATATAATTATCATTATTTAAAAAAAAAGAACAAGAGACTTTCTATTCTACTTTGTTTATACTGCCCTCCTGACCAATGCTGTGTTCATTTACTTAATTACCATCCATCATCCTTGTCTTTTCCTGAGCACTATGTGCCTGAATTAAAAAGATGATAGTGGCCCGGAGCAGTGGCTCACGCCTGTAATCCCAGCACTTTGGGAGGCCAAAGTGGGCAGATCACGAGGTCAGGAGTTTGAGAGACCAGCCTGACCAATATGGTGAAACCTCGTCTGTACTAAAAGTACAAAAATTAGCCGGGCGTGGTGGCGCGTGCCTGTAATCCCAGCTACTCGGGAGGCTGAGGCAGGAGAATCGCTTGAACCTGGGAGGCGGAGGTTGTAGTGAGTGGAGATGGCGCCACTGCACTCCAGCCTGAGTGACAGAGCGAGACTCCATCTCCAAAAATAAAAAAGAAAGAAAGAAAAAGATGATAGCATCCCTTGGTAGCAAATATATATGGAAAATTTCCATGTGGTTTATGCAGTTCTAAAAGAAAGCAACAGATACTGCATTTACTGTAGACCCACTTCCCAATTTCATTTGACTTCCTTTTGCCTTGAGAGTCCTTAATTTTCTTGTCTTCTTTAGGCTGTAAGACTACTGAATGAATGAAGGGGAGGCAGCAGTAGTCTTGGTTTCTGAACTTATCGACAATCCTTTCACTACAAGAACTATGCAGCAGATAAAAAGCTAGCATGTGACATACCTTCGGCTCATTTTCCTTCTGGAGGAAAAGAAAACAAAGAAGCGAAGAGAAAAGGGTTAATGGGAAGCACTAACTAAACATTCAGGTGTACCCTGACTCACATAGGCACTGCATTCGTTCTATTTCAAATAAGTGGGACCAGCCCACAGGGCTCACAGGTTCATTACACACAACTAAATGCTTAACCTGTTCCTTCCAACAGCAGGTGTCACGTGCAATGACATGACTAGCCCAAGATCAGTATTAAAGAGTCCTGTGTATGTTCACCTTTTGTAAATCCTCTCACTGACTCACTGCACCAAGCTATGTTCTTGCTATTCATTTGCCAAAATTAGATTTCCTCACTGCAAGAAATACGTACAGATTATTAATAGGCCTACTCCTTATTTTAAATATCAGGATAGTGAAGCTTGTTCAAGGTGACATAAAAAGTATCTGTAATGTCTAGCTAACACAAGCTTCCCAGGCTTTAAGTTAGCAGCTGGTCCCAAACTACAGACTCAAGTCCACCCTACTGCTACTAGTACTCTAACTGTGAGATCCTTGACCCATAGCTCTGTACTTGTTTTACTTCCCAAGAACTTCTGGCAATGGTAATTCTCACCTCTGAATGCTGATGTTTTTTCATTGCCATGTTTTCAGTATCTGTTGCCCTATCACCTTCCTGGCTAATCTTTATTACCCTCCATGCCCTGCATCTTGGGCTCCACTGAGAGTTTTGCTGGGAGTATGCATGCAAGCATCTTTCTCTCATCAACTGCACTGCCTTTTGGATGCCTGAGTTCACACTATTTCCATAACTGCCCATCCCTGAAATAGATGAACACTGGCCTTCTCCCTAGTTTAGAACTCGGGTTGTTAGACTCCTTGGGTCTATCTTAGCTTCTCTCCCTGTTTTCAGTTTGGATTTTCTACCTCCATTTGGCTTCTCTATTTCTAGCATCATACCTCCCTGATGATCCGTGGTAGTGGCGGTAATCCATTTATGAAACACAAGACAGCATAGATTCAAGGAGTCAAATACACACATACACACACACACACACACACATGCATGCACACAAGCAATGAAGATGGAACAGCGGAGAGTACACCAGACAAGAAGCCGTTAAGTGTCGGCTCTAGTTCCAATTCCTCTCCACTGCAGCATCTCAGATGTAAACTGGCGTCAGTAACAGGTCCTGTCATCCACCTCCCAGGAAGATTGTCAAAAATAATAGTTATGGCCAGGCGTGGTGGCTCACGCCTATAATCCCACCACTTTGGGAGGCCGAGGCAGGTGAACCATCTGAGGTTGGGAGTTTGAGATCAGCCTAGCCAACACGGATAAACCCCGTCTCTACTAAAAATATAAAAATTAGCTGGATGTAGGAGCACACGTCTGTAATCCCAGCTAATTGGGAGGCTGAGGCAGGAGAATCACATGAACCTGGGAGGCGGAGGTTGCAGTGAGCCGAGATTGCGTCACTGCACTCCAGCCTGGGTGACAGAGCAAGACTCCATCTCAAAAAAAAAAAAAAAAAAAGTTATGAAGGTCTTCTGAAAACAAGAAAACACTATTCAGTTGAAAACTATTACATTTATAGATTACTGTATTTTTTTTTTTAAAAAAGAAGCTCTTCTTTGAATTACCTATAATGCAACAGCAGCACCATCAAAATTGTGCACAATTCAATCAGAGGTTCTTAAACATGGCTGCCCATCAGAATCACCATTGTGCCTTTTAGGAAACACAGATTCTCAGACATTTGCAGTCTCTAATGGCCCTGGATTTTCTGGGCCAGTGCATAGGCAATGGTATTTTTTAAAAACATTCCCCCCAAGGGATTCTGATCAGTTAGGTTTGGGATCCACTTTTTAAAAATAACATGTTTCTCTGTGATGGAGGAAATTTAAGTATAACTATGATTCATGAATTTGTTATCTGTTTTTTTCTTCAGAGGATATCAGTTTAAGTGTTGGTTTTTAAACTGTAACTCTGAAGGCAAACAACTGGCAAGAGAGAGTTCTCAGGAAGAATGCTGGCTCTGGAAGGCACTGGAAGGTTCTGGAAAAGCAATGTGTCCTATGAACTAGACTTTTCACCTGTAAGCATGGCAGGAAGAGGCTGTGCAAGGTGGTGGATGACTACAGGGCTTTGCTGTGGACTCCAGGCCTCTAATCCCTTTCAGTCTTTTTACTTCTCTGCCCTCAAAGCCCAGCAGCCTGGAGGGGAGAAGGCAGTGCCCTTGACTGCAGCCTGATATTTCCTCCTGGCTTCTGGTGGCCTATGGTCTCCTTTACCGTAGGTTTCTGGAGCAAAAATCCAGCAGTCAGGTTACCAGGATCAGTGACAACTATGCAATAATTAGGGGCAGGCACCAGGAGGCAGAGAAACAGAGCTGGGTGGCAGAAACTCTCTGATACCCCAACGGAAACATGGAACTCTTCTCAGAGGTGGTCAAGAACATGCCAGAAGCTTTGCCTGCCTGGTTGGCAGCAGAAATGGCACTAGCCAGCGATCACCCGTAACCTTGCTGCCTTCTTTACAGATGGCTGCTGTCAGGCTGTTTAATTTGGAGGAAATTCCAATGTCATCAGCAGAGACATGGCATTGGGGAGGGCTGCCAAGCACAAAGACAGAACTTGGCTTCCCTAGCTGATACCCATGGATCCAGAAACAGGCTAGTCTTAACAATCTTTTAGACCTGACCTTAGTAGCAAACTGGATAACTGCCAGTCATAAGTGTTTCTAAAGTGGCCTGATTTTCTCCCCTTCTCTTAGGATCCTGGATGCTTGTAATGCTATTTATCAATGGTTATTTTGTGCTTACTGATGTGCTAGACACTTTTTCCAACCCATTCTTTTTTTTTTTTTTTTTTTTGAGATGGAGTTTTGCTCTATCGCCCAGGTTGGAGTGAAGCGGTGCAATCTTGGCTCCCTGCAGCCTCCGCCTTCTAGGTTCAAGTGATTCTCCTGCCTCAGCCTCCTGAGTAGCTGGGATTACAGCTGCCCGCCACCACACCTGGCTAATTTTTGTATTTTTAGTAGAGACAGGGTTTCATCATGTTAGGCAGGCCGGTCTCGAACTCCTGACCTCAGGTGATCCACCCGCCTTGGCCTCCCAAAGTGCTAGGACTAGAGGCATGAGCCATCGCACACGACCTCAACCATTCTTTATCTCTCAACTCACAAGACAGTGGTTCTCAAAGTGAGTCACCCAGGGCCAGCGGCATCATGATCACCTGTAAACTTGTTACAAATGCAAATTCTTGGGCTTTCCAGGAATCTGTGTTTGAACAAGTCCTCCAGGCAATGCCCATGCACTTGAAATTTGACAGTAACTCTCGTAAGAGGTCACATGGCTCCCCTTAATGTAAACACACCAAAATGAAGTAAGAATCATTTTCTTTCAAGAAGTTTCAAGACCTTCAACCATTTTATTCGAGGAAATTCATAAGCAAAACACAAGCACATATTGACTTTTTTGCTTAATAAATATGATTTTCTCAGACCCACTAACGGATCACATGTTTCACCCACACAAAATAGTGTATGACTTATGAATGATCACAGAGAAGAATCACAGTGGCTTTTTAAATTTTTAATTTATTTTTATTTTATTGTATATATTTATACAATCCATAGCTCACTGCAGCCTCAAACTCCTGGGCTCAAGCAATCCTCCCACATCAGCCTCCTGAGTAGCTAAGACTACAGAGATGCACCACCATACCTGGCTAATTTTTAAATTTTTTTGTAGAGAGGAGTTTTGCTTTTTTGCCCAGGCCGGTCTTGAATTCCTGACCTCAAGTGATCTTCCTACCTTGGCCTTCCAAAGTGCTGGAATTGTAGGTGTGAACCATCATGATGGTTCATAGTGAGTTGTTTAGTTTAAAATATGTGACTCTGTCTCTACATTATTTGCCTACAAATATGTCTACCGAATTCATGATATGTGACCAGTGTGTCTGAATACATACCAGTGTTTATGGCACTGATGTTTTAAGTCCTGCTCAGGAACACAAAATGCACTATTTAGGTTCCATATGTGACTAATTTTAAAATATGCTTTTTAGGCCAGATGCAGTGGCTCACACCTGTAATCCCTGCACTTTGGGAGGCCAAGGTGGGAGGATCACGAGGTCAGGAGTTCGAGACCAGTCTGGCCAACATAGTGAAATCTCGTCTGTATTACAATAAAGTGTAATACATTTTCAACATGGGATTCCAACATGGAATCACCTTTTTTTTTTTTTGTAATTCGTGCCTCCCTCCCCTAGTTTTAACCTATGCTTGGTCCAAATATCATGGGTCTACATTTCTGTGGTCTAAGACACTTCTTTAAGATAAGCCCGATGCCTAACACACATCTAGGAGTAAGTTAACAATTCTGAAATACTGATTTCTTTGGCTTTTAGACCTGTTGATTATTTTGGTTATAAAGGTCTGCCTTTAACATTTTTCCTTCTGTGTTCCTAACTAGGCCTCTGAGTCTCCACTGTCAAAATGTGGCTGATCAGACTTTAGGCATCCCTCACCTCACCCTGTGATTATGGAAGGAAGTACAGGACATCTTAAGACTCCTTCCCAGTCATGTGCATCATGAATGAGCTAAAATTTCAATCTTTTGTTCTCCACCGGCCATTTTTTCCCGAACCCTTTAGGATAGATAGCCAGAAAAATAAGCAAATAAATAAATCTCTTCTTGGGAATATTTTCTAGAATGTTTTCATTTTAAAATTTATTTTCATTTTATTCCATTGTTAATTGACATCTGATAATTTTTTATATTTATGGGGTAGAGTATGATGTTTCAATACATGTATATATTGTGTAATGATCAATTCAGGGTAATTAGCGTATTTTTCACTTCAAACCTTTATCAGTTCTTTGTTGTAAGAACATTCAAATTCCTCTTGTCTAGCTTTCTGCAGTCTTCTCTTCAGGACCAAAGAAGAAAATAAAAGACACTATAAAATTCAGCTCTGTTTAAGTCCTATCTTTTAAGTAACTAAAAAGTTGAATACTAGCCCCCATAACTAGATCCATAAACCATTTTTCAATACTAATTTTGTTAGCCAAAGAGATACGCAGTAGAGAATGTCAGACCAAGAGTAGACAGCCTGTCCAAAGTCCACAGAAATAAAAATCCACTTATGACTGCATTTTCCATGCTGGCTTTCCAGGATGGTCCTGAACTTGCTAATTCATGGTACAACTTTGTACTGTAACACAGCCAAGGAGAAACAGTAGCATGTTGGAGCCAGGTCTGTGAGAGCTGACAGTTAAGCTTGATAGCCAAGCGTTCAACATAGCCAATGTTAAAAATTAACTTATATAAACTTATGGTTTAATAAATTATATTAAAAACTCCCGAGGCGAGGCGGATCACCTGAGATCGGGGAGTTTGAGACCAGTCTGACCAACATGGAGAAATCCCGTCTCTACTAAAAATACAAAGTTAGCTGGGCATGGTGGCTCATGCCTGTAATCCCATTACTCAGGAGGCTGAGGCAGGAGAATCACTTGAACTCGGGAGGTGGAGGCTGTGGTGAGCCAAGATTGCACCATTGCATTCTAGCCTGGCCAACAAGAGCGAAACTCTGTCTCAAAAAAAACAAACAACAACAACAAAAAAAACAAGAACAAAAAAAAAAAAAACAAACTCATCATCATCTCTCATTTTACTCTATTTTACTATTATCTGTATGACTGAGGTTAATTAGGTCTACTTGTATAGTGGATATAAAGTCACACACTGCATAACAACATTTGGGTCAACCACAGATTGCATAAGTGACGGTGGTCACATAAGATTATAATGGAGCTGAAAATTTTCTATTGCCTACTGATGCTGTAGCTGTCCAGTGTAATAGTGTAATACATTACTCATGTTTGTGGTGATGCTGGTATAAATAAACATCCTGCAGTGCCAGTCCTATAAAAGTATAGCACATGCAATTATGCACAGTACATAATAGTTGATAGTGAAAATAAATGACTATGTTACTGATTTGTGTATTTACGATACTATACTTTTTATTGTTCTTTAAGAGTGGACTCTTTCTACCTATAAGAAATTAACTGTAATCCGGGCACAGTGGCTCATGCCTGTAATCCCAGCACTTTGGGAGGCCGAGGTGGGCGGATCACAAGGTCAGGAGATCGAGACCATCCTGGCCAACATGGTGAAACCCATCTCTACTAAAAATACAAAAATTAGCTGGGCGTGGTGGCACGTGCCTGTAATCTCAGCTATTCAGGTGGCTGAGGCAGAAGAATCACTTGAACCAGGGAGTCAGAGGTTGCAGTGAGCTGAGATTGTGCCACTGCACTCCAGCCTGGTGACAGAGCGAGACTCCGTCTCAAAAAAAAAAAAGCCAATTAACTGTAAACGGCCTCAGGCAGGTCCCTCTGGAGGTGTTCAAGAAGAAGGCATTGTTATCAACGCAGATGATGGCTCCATTCATGGTACTGCCTCTGAAGACCTTACAGCTGGACAAGATACGGAGGTGGAAGACAGTGTTACTGACCATCATGACCCTGTGTGGGGCTAGGCTAATGTATGTGTTTGTGTCTTAGTTTTTAACAGAAAACTTTAAAAAAAAACACTTTTTTTAATAAGAAAAAGCTTATAAACTGGGTGTGGTGGTGCACACGTGTAATCCCAGCATTTTGGGAGGCTGAGGCAGGAGGATGGCTTGAGCCCGGGTGTGCGAAACCAGCCTGGGCAACATAGTGAGACTTAGTTTCTACAAAAACAAGCTTATAGAATAAAGATATAAAGAAAGAAAATATTCTTGTACAACTGTAAAATGTGTTTGTATTTTAAACTCAGTGCTATTATGAAAGTTATCAAAAAGTTTTTAAAAATTAAAACGTTTATAAAGTAAAAAAGTAAGCTGAGCGTGGTTAATTTATTATCAAAGAAAGAACAATTTAGAAAACAAACTTAGTGCAGCCTAAGTGTACAGTCCTTATAAAGTCTACAGTGGGGTACAGTGATGTCCTAGGCCTTCACATTCACTCACCACCCACTCACTGACTCACCCAGAACAACTTCCAGTCCTGCAAGCTCCATTCATGGTAAGTGCCCTATATAGGTGTGCCCTTTTAAAATCTTTTCTACTTCATTTTTACTGTACCTATTCTATGTTTGATGCACAAAAACTATGTTTAGGCACATTGTGTTACAAGTGCCTACAGTATTCAGTACAGTAAGGTGCTGGGTGCTGTAGGCAATCATAACCCTATGTCCAAGTTTGTATCCTAGGAGTAACAGGCTGCATCATATAGCTTAGATGTGTAGCAGGCTCTACCATCTAGGCTTGGGTGAACACACTTTATGATATTTGCAGAAGGACAATGTAAGGATGCATTTCTCAGAATGCATTCCCATTATTAAGTGATGCATGACTGTCCTATATGACGGTGTGCTACTGTGCATCTCTTTACAATCTCATGGTTGATAATGTCACATTGGTAGTTTGAAATTAGTCACAGTGAGAGTATTTATATTACAGAAATCAGTAAATGCTACAAATCAGATGTCCTGTTATTCCCAAGCCAATAGCTAAACTTTTTTTGTTTGTTTGTTTGTTTTTTGTTTTTTTTTTGAGATGGAGTCTCATTCTGTCATCCAGGCTGGAGTGCAATGGCACGATCTTGGCTCACTGCAACCTCCACCTCCAAGCAATTCTCCTGCTTCAGCCTCCCTAGTAGCTGGGATTACAGGTACCCACCACCACACCCGGCTAATATTTATATTTTTAGTGGAGACGGGGTTTCACTATGTTGGCCAGGCTGGTCTCGAACTCCTGACCTCAGGTGATCTGCCTGCCTCAGCCTCTCAAAGTGCCACTGTGCTCGGCCGCCAGTAGTAGCTAAACTTTTATCAGCACACTGCTGGTATCCATTCCAACTTTTTCTTAAGTGAAATAGAACTAGGGGAGAACAGTAGGAATAGTCAATTTTCCATGATTACATGTGCAGGTACATACCACCAAGCCATATGCCACCAAATCATTACTGTCCAGAGTTTCCAACTAATCTATTGCTGATTTACTCTCTCTGTTTATCTGCTACTGAAATCAGTCTGACTCAGAAACGTAATTGTATGTGTGTTGGCAAGAACTCACACAAGAATACTATCTTCAAGAACAAAAACACCACTGGATATTTGTATCATCCTTCACCACGGCCACAGAATTTGACGGATTACCTCATTAACTCCTCACAACCATTGCTATGTTGAGTTTCATTGTCCCTGTTTGACAGGTAAGATTAGGTGATCTGTCCAAGGCCACATATCTAGTAAGTTGCATAGACAGGACTCAAATCCAGAAATCCAAATCTTGTATTCTTTAGACTTTACCACAAGTTATTGCTTTTATGCCAATCTGTCATGAAAATGGGATTTTTTTTTCAAAAGGTCAACATCTTGGCTCACTTCTCTCCTTCCTTTAGTTAGCAATGCAGCCAACTTCGAGGCACCCACATCTACGTTTACGAATACCAACTCCGCCATCCAAGCTCCCTTCCTGCCCGAAGGCAGAAATTACATCCCCACTGCTGCAACGTCTTAGATAAATCAAACGCAAACACACTTCCACCTGAATTCCTAAAGATGTCCTAGGCATGTGGGCATCATTAGGAAGTGTTTTATACTTTGTGTCTAAGTTATTCAAACCCAAAGAGAAGCCTAAGGCATCTAATTTAAATTCAAATAGAAGTAATTGTGAATAAAGAACCCAGGTTCTTGCACTTAATGGTGAAAATAAATATATATGTATATGTGTATAGAGTTTATTTTACACACACACACATTTCATGAGGGGGAAAACAAACTATATACATACACATATACACGTATATATATGAACATGTGTGCATTCTCTATATACACATACATATGCACAAATACGTGTGTTTTGTGAGTGTGTATGTGTGTGTCTTGTTTGTTTTTCACCTCCTCCAGGAGTTATACAGCAAAAAAGAAGAAAAAGATCCCTGCCCTTTATCAGATATGTACACATTTTATCCTTGCAATATGTCTAAAATGATTTTATGACTAAATCCTGGGAAAAATGTGAAGAATGCTTGGCTAGATGGCAAGCTTTTCCAGTAAAAACACAACACTGCTTATGAATTGTAGCACTTGGAGAAGACTTTTCAACATGATGTACATTTTTGTTCTAGCTTGAGACCAAATCCTGTTTGGAGGTAGGTTTTCTTTGGCTTTCAGAGAAAGTTGAACCGATTGTACAACATGGGTCTTCGGGCCCTCCAACGTGGACTCACCACGAGAGGACGATGATGCGCTATTCCATTAAACATGCCTCTGTCTCACGACTCCAGCCAGGGTTAAAACCTTCAGATGTTTTCTCAACACATTAAGCAGAACTAACCATCACAATGGCAAAAACTAAACCCATCTGTGTCCCCTTGTCAGGATTTTTGAGATTGTCAATGGACTGACCTTGTGGCTGGAAAACATTTTGGAGGCCATGTAACAAAAGTTCAATGTAGCAGTGAATGCACAGAGAAATTCTTAGAGGTCACTAGTGAATTACTAACACCGTTACCCTGGCAAGAGATGATGGAGTTTCCATTTTATCTCAGAGGTTTGGTGGGTGTATGGCGATGACTTAAAATGATGTTAGGCTACGTAGCCAACACTTTCTTGGAAAGGACTTTCCCTGCTGTTCTTTTAAAACTGTCAGCAAATAGGGCCAAGGCGCTCACTGGTCTGTGCCGAGGACACCTTAAAGTAATCAGGCTGTCAAATAAAGGCAAACACTTTCTCAGCATTTCTAAAGACAGAAATAGCGAAAAGTGTGTTGCGTTCCAAGCATATCAGACTTAAGTCATTTTTGCCTCATGGTTCTAGAAGACAAGAGATGGAGGTGGCAGCAAGCGGGGAGGGGAGACACATAATTCTCCTTGTAACCCTCTGGCTCTCAACCGGAAGCAATTTTGTTCTGCAAGGGACACCCGGAAGTGTCTGAGGACATTTTTGATTGTCACAACTGCCGGGTGCTACCAGCATCCAGTGCATAGAGGCCAGGAATGCTGCTAAATTTCTCAAAATGCACAGGACACCTCCACCCCCTCCATCTCCCTGCTTCCCCAAATAGGATGATCTGGGCCCCAAATGTCAATAGTGCTGTTGAGATTCCCTGCTCTAAAGGGAAGCAGAAAAGATCAGCTGCAGCCAGATAATTTTCCATTGATCTTCTAACTGTTGCCTGGGCTCCTGGAGGACATCCTCTGAATATGCTTGCTTCCTTGACCTAAACGCTAGACTCACGATGGCCCACAGCCCAGCAGCACCAGCATCACTAGGGAGCATGTGCGAAATGCCGAATCTCAGGTCCCACCCAGACCAACAGAACCAGAATGTGCATTTCCACTAGAACGCTGGGGGCTTCCTAGACACTTGAAACTTTCAGAAGCACCAGACAGACCTCTCTCACCTATCCTCAGGTCTGTCTGTCCTTCTATTCACTCAGTATTAATTATTTCCACTCTGCCCTCTGAATACACAGTAATCTAGTAAAAAGTAGCTCTCTTCTTGCTTCAGCCTTTCCTCAGAACATTCTCTCCAACCCAGACTGTAACCTTGGCTCACTGCAGAGAGCCCTGTTTCTCCTATAGCCCTCTGAGGTGGAGACAGCTCAACCTCCCAAGCCCCTGTTCAGGGCTCCATGGCTACTTCCTCTATCCTCATTCGAAAATTCCTTCTCTTCTGACCACGTGGCCATGGCCAGACCACATGGCCATTGGTTTCCATTTATTGTTGCAAGGTACCAGTTTTCAAGCCAATTCTAGGTACCTGGATCATGGCATTCCTATTTGCCCTCAACCCAACTGTGGAATTCTCCAGTAACTATGTGGATGACATCTTACACAAGAATTCCTGGTTCCTGAACCTTTTCTACAGTGGCAACAACCACACTCCCCTTCAGAACATTCATTTGTTAATCCAATATTTATGATGTGTCTCTTTCATATCTGACTGTGTGCTAAAGATATTAAGATTACCGTGTTCTCCTTGTTCTCAATGAGCTTACAGTCTAGAAGAGGGAGGGAGGGAGAAGTATTTTGGCACTAGAAGGAGCTTCGGGAATTACAAGCCATAGAAAAGCTCAAAGAAGGTCATGGTCTACTTTTTGGCCATTTTTATTGGCTAACACTCCAACCCAGTAGTTCCCACATGCTGGTCTGAGAACCACGGCCAATCCATGGAAATGAAGAAAAATAAAGACAACATGTAAATGTACCATAATATTAAATTTCTAGGACTTACTCTGATATTATATTATTTTCACCTTGGGGATGTTAAAATATCCTTTCCTTTTTAAAAAGATTGGAAAACTTACTTTAAAGTGTCCAGTGTCCTTACATTAAAATAAAGAGTTGACCCACATATGCTAGTACCCCATTAATTTTCTAAAACTCATCCTTGAAACCTGGAAGTGGCTTTCCAGGTCTACATGGGAGGGGCTTGCTTAGGCCAGGGACAGTCTAGTTGGAGTGAGGGTTGGCAAGACTTGCTTTTTGAAGCCACATTTGCCTGTCTCTTTACACAACATGGGAAGTCATTAATTATTCTTAATAAAAGATTCAATGTGCCAAGTCAAGCCTGGGGGACCAGGCTCACACCTGTAATCCCGGTGTTTTGGGAAGCTGAGGCAGGAGGATCACTTGACACCAGGAGGTCAAGATCAGCCTGAGCAACAAGGTGAGACCCTTGACTCTAAAAAACATAATTTAAAAATTAAAAAAAAAATAGCCGGGTGTGATACATGTGCCCGCAGTCCCAGCTACTCAGAGGCTGAGGGTGGAGAATCGCTTGAGAGAGCTGTGGCTAGGACTTTTATTTGGGGCAGATGAAATGGTCTAAGGTTAGACAGCAACAAGAACAACTTTGGCAGATTTTGCCTCCATTGGGAAGAGTGCTCCTGGTGGACACATTTTGAGTCTCAAAAAGGAAAATAATGTTGACATTTAGCTCTTCAGTTCTCAGCAGTTACAACAAAAGTACTATGTTTATATCTCATGAGTGTAACTGAATATTTTTCCCCTTTAGGGTCAAGGGCTCTGTCTCAGGGATCGCTTGTTTCTTAAATCTCAGGCTGCTACATTTTCTCAACCACCAGTTGTATTAGTCCATTTTCATGCTGTTGATAAACACATACCCGAGACTGAGCAATTTACAAAAGAAAGAGGTTTAATTGGACTTACAGTTCCACAGGGCTGAGGAAGCCTCTCAATCATGGTGGAAGGCAAGGAGGAGCAAGTCACATCTTACATGGATGGTGGCAGGCAAAAAATGAGAGAGAGCTTGTGCAGGGGAATGCCTCTTTTTAAAACCATCAGATCTCGTGAGACTTATCCACTACCACGAGAACAGCATGGGAAAGACCTGCCCCCCATGATTCAATACCTCCCACCAGGTCCCTCCCACACACATGGGAGGTCAAGATGAAATCTGGGCAGGGACACAGACAAACCATATCATCAGTTGACCTATATGGCTGGAAAAAACAAGACTTCTCGCCAACCACTGCCAGGTTTTTTTTTTTTTTTTTTTCTTCTAGTTCTAACACTTGGTCATTTATTCCTCTAGAACTCAGAATATAATTGATGCACGTTATTGACTGTTCTCCTTCCTTTTTATTTACCCTTTAATGTTTTCACAAAACAGGGACAATGTGCATAGGCCAGAGGATTTTATGGTTTTTCTAATTTGTTTTTAAAAATTAGAGACAACTGGCTTACAGCAATTTTCCAGTTAACAACACGCACACAACCCACAAGCCAAGAACAACAGAAGAGGAGAGACAGAGAGAACATAAAACATTACTTATGAGATCTTTCCCACTGCTTAGCATCAGATCTATAACGCATGCAAGGCTTAGCTGGAACAAATGATGAAAGCTGTTCCTCCTTTCAAGTGAGGATCATTTACATGGGCCCAGACCACTCCTGTTCTCATTTATTCAACTTCCAGCCCTCACTGACATTAACCAGGAGCAGAGAACATCTGGTGTCAGGTCAGAACCAACTCCCGCTGTGCCCAGGGCTGTTGTCTCACTGTTGCAGAAAAGGCCAGAGGGCAAGGCTGCTTGGCTGAAGATGGGCCTCAGAGGTTCTAGGCTTTTTATGGAATTAGGCATGAGAAGCAGCTTTGCTCTCCTACATCAAATGTTATCTTAACTCCATAGAAAAAATTCACAAACTCCAAAACCTTCCTCTTGACAACCAGAAGAGGAAGGTGGTTTTAACACAGTCTGAATTCAAATCTGTAGATAGTGAATTTTTTTTAACTGTCTTAAAACAACACTTTGAATTTTAAACATCTTGATTATATACATATATACATGTAGATGTGCATGTGTACATACGTACGGATATAAATACATCCATTCACACATATGTCACACATGCACACACGTACACACACATACACTCAGAAAGACTGGGACTCTGGCAGGAACCAGAATTCTGCCACATCCCAAACCTAGCAGAACAAGTTCAACTTTGGAAATGCATCATCACCTTCACACCAGAATCACAAACACACGGGCAAGAGGTTGAAATCCCAGGTCCTTGGCTTCTCAGCTGACACATCAGAGTTTATGCATTTTCTAAGAAGAGGAAGTTGTTCAAGCTCTTTAAAAAAACGTTTTTAAGACAGCGTCTCACTTTGTCACTCAGGTTGGAGTGCAGTGGTGTAATCTCAGCTCACTTCAGCCTTGACCTTCTGGGTTCAAGCAATTCTCCTGCTTCAGCCCCTTAAGTAGTTGGGACTACAGATGCATGCCAATATACCTGGCTAATTTTTGTATTTTTAGTAGAGATGGGGTTTTGCCACATTGGCCAGGCTGGTCTCGAACTCTTGAGCTCAAGTGATCCTCACACCTCGGCCTCCAAAAGTGCTAGGATTACAGGCGTGAGCCACGGCGCTCGGCCCTAAGCTCTTTAAACGCAGCAACTTTCATACCATATCTATTACCCTGTCCCCTCCTGAGTCCCATCCTCTGACCACTTCATCTTCTTCCACCTCCAAAACTCTCCTCATCCTGAAAAAAAGCACAGACAGCAGGAATGGACAATCTATAGGTTGTGGGGCTGCATGTGATATTTCTGGCTTTCATGTTCTGTTCTTGAAGTAAGTGTAAAAACAATAACATACTCTCCCTGCTGTGGTTAAAAGAATTCTTAGGATCTTTTGGAAAAAAAAAAACTTTAAATAAATATGACAATATAGAGACACTGGAGGGAGCTCTAAACATCTAGTGATAGGAAAAATGCTGAAATTATGTATCCTAAAATTGAACAGAAAAGTTACTGCTTTGTGGGAAAATGTGGTAAATTCTGGCTTTTAGTGAACTCTGTGCCCATTCTTAATACTGATTCAGAGCAGGAGATAGTTAACAATATCAACGTGTGTGCATGCGGGGCAGGAGGTGGGGGGAGCAAATAAAACTATCTTAAACATATGACTCTTTACCCAAAAAAGGAGGCCATTTATTCTTGGCTTCCACAGGGCCTCTGAAAAGTATACTCTGAAAATATTTTCTTGGAGAGTTCTTTTAAGCAGAAAGATTTAAGAGGCAGGAACATAACAAAGGAAGCATCGGACCAAAGTGAGCCTTGTTTGAACTGAGCATGTTTTGTTTTCACATTTTCCACTAAAAGGTGCTTTGTCCTTTGGGAGGAATCTGCCCTCTTCGTCCCACCTTTCTCTCCCAGAGCCCTCCCAGAGCAATGAGAGGGCGTCTGGTTCACATCTGTCAGGTCCAGAACCTGACTAAGCACAACAAGTTCTGTCCTGATGGGACTCAAGAGATGCTGAGTGAGGGGGCATTTTGACAACCTTGGGGTTCCTGTCAGGCTCAGCTTCCTGCTCGACTTTTACCAGAGTCTGCCTGGTAAAGTCTTTCCTCCAGTTAAGGTCCCTGGGTTGTATTCAAGCTGTCCCCAGCCCCCACCACATGTGCACCATACGCACATGCACTTGCGTGCACACACACACACACACACACACACACACACTCCACGTTGTTAGTTTTCTGGGTCATTTCCTGTGAAATGTCAGTGTTCCCTCTTTAGTGGCCGGATCTCAGCCTGGGAGTCTGACTGAGAGCAAGGGGCTACCGGTACAGCCTGGGGAGAGGGTCCCACACCCACCTCACACCAGATTTTGTATTAATGATAATCACGTCTCCACTCACCTGTTTCTAGCCTGGGAAACTTTCTTCCTTCATTCAGCAATATTTATTGCACACCTAAAACATTAATGCCACTGTGTGGGGCTTGGAAAATGTCCTGGTATTTGGGTACTTTCTCAGAAGCAAGACTTTCTCATTTGGGTCACTGAATATCAAATGTGACCAGCCAACAAGTATGTATATTTCAGTCCCTCACCTTGTCCTGGAGAATAGAGTTTGATACGAACATTAAGTGGATTTACATCAGTGCTCCTCAGCACACACAACAGAAAATATATCTGCTCTGGACTAATAAGTATATCACAGGCACAAACAACTCTGTAGCCAACTTTTGATTAAAGACACAGTCCCTACCGTTAAGGAGCAGCACCATCTATATCACACGAATAAAAGCCAAGAGTCCTAGCAGTTTGCTACAAACGACCATGTAGTGAGAGTTAGGAACTATTCTGGATTCTGTATTTTATCCTAAAGACCTTTGTTTAAATTTTCCAGCCTATCTCCTTCCCATTCCACTCAGTCTCACGTGACATTGCTTCCCCCATGACTGTGATGTCATGCACCTTGTGGATGGCAATGATCTGTGCTATAATTCAAAATGCTCTCAGGATGCTGGGAGCAGAAAGAAAACACACTGATGATGCAGGAAGCAATAAAACAATCTGTTTGAAAAGCACAGGTTTCATAAAATGTTAGCACTGGAATGGAAGCGATCTCAGAGATGAACTCTTGCAAGCACTCTGGCGGCTGAAGCATCCAAATTCCTGGTTGCTGTGGTTGGCTGGAGGAGTCTACAACCCCAACTCCTGTCTTCGACTCTTATCGTAGACTACTTGCAGCTCATCCTGTCCTTGGACTTGCCTAATATTTATGCATACCATGTGCGAAGTACCGCTAATGCCCTTTACACTCATGAAATCAGTGCTCAGATGAAGACATTAAATTTACTGGAGTGAAAGAAAAGTCGGGAAATGGGAAGAGGTGCTGGAACGGGGGGTTGGGAAGGAAGGCCGCACTTCAGTGCTCTTGGTGGGGTTAACTCTGCTCCCTACTCCTTCATGAAATGCCAGTGTATGAACCATAGCATGTGAAGGACCTTTTACTGCACAATGTTCATTCTCGGAAAGAAAATACTATAAACCTGTGTTTGAGCTACTTCTCTTGCTTTCAATGCAGATTTAGCTGATTGTTCAACGTGAGGTCTTAAAACAACCCTGTCTCTTCACAGCCTTATCTTCTTTTCCCTTTCTTTTTTCTCCCTATGACTTTCCTTTATTAAATTAAAATGAGAGACTAAAAAAGTGGAACATTTGAAGGAACGATGAGGTCAACAGCATTCTCAGATTCCTTTCTCTCTAAATTAATCATACCAAGAAGAACCCAAGTTAAATAATTTTTTCAAGAATCTAAATAAAACTTTAAATAAAGCTTTATTTGGTTTTACTCACAGCCAACCAATAATTGAGTCATCTCTATTTTTAAAGTAATGTGAAGATCAGTTAGCTCAAACCTAACGGATACCGGGCATTCATAACTTTTGAGGGCATTACTACACACCCTATTTCCTTAATGTAAAAAGTAAAGTAGAGGTTCCTCTTCAAAGATTTTCCTTCCCATCTAATTAGGAATTAATAGTACTTTCTCTTAGAAGCAAAATTTATTCAAAGACCTGTGCTAACATTCTTAAATATCTGCTAGCCGTAATAAAGAAATCAATGTACTTTATGTTCTTAGCTCCCACAATTTAGCCTAAATATTTGCCCTAGCATGCTTATACTGGTCCAAGAAAGCATTAGGTCATAGCCTGTTCCTCTTCCTTATTTGAAGGTTTTTTTACCTTTGTCAGCATTCCACAAGTTACTTCTTCCTTCCTTTGTTCTCTTCTGCCTTCGCTGTTTTAAAAAGTTCTAAGTTGCTAGCCATTCGGGACAAATACAGAATGTGAGGTCCCATTCCAGCCAGTGGAAACTGGACACAGCAGTAGGGTGGACGCGTCAGGTTATAAATGACCCTGTCTCCTTTGTTCCGTGTACTCTCGTGGCAAAACTGCTGGCGAGTGTAACCTTTCTGCAGGAAGTAAAAATGGTCTTGCTGAGGAAATTAAATTTATGTTCAAGAGCTATTTCTTTACGGCACCAAAGAACAAGCATTTCTAACACTTAAGATGTGTACTATGGAATCAGATTTGTAAAAGTTCACAGCGGAAGGAGACTAGTGATCATCTATGAGGAAGTTATGGCTCAGAGAGATAATGGGGCATGCCTGAGATCACAGAGTAATGACTGTTAACTTGGCTTCATTTTAAAAGATTGTGTTGTGGGCACTACCCTTATCTTAAAGTCTTAACTTCATGTTAATGAAACAAATACATTATTAAATTTTTTAAATGTTCTCCTCTAAGGATATGCCTTTATGATTCAAAATAATATGGTCAGAATGAATGGGAAGGACACTGCTGTGTCCACCAGTGCCTAAGTGGACATTTAAACGGCAGAAGCTCTTCTTCCAATGGTACATTGAAATCACTGAGAGATGACCTTCTCATAGTAAGGCTGTCCTAAGGAATATGTTGACACATGCTCCTCAAAAGCATCTGTATCAACTTTTGGATGCTGAAGCTGGTTTTACTAACAACATCTGGTTTGCTTATATAGCATATCAATTCAATTAGATATTAAAATGTACTTATTTAGTTGGTGAAGCTGAAATGCAGAGAGGAGACTAAAATTCCCAAGGGCACAGTTGTGGAGTTAGGCTAGAAAGCTGGGCTCTTAAATCCCAGGCCAGTAGCTTTTCATCATTAGACCATGTAGCTAGAAGCCCCATTGGAGGGTCTGAGCTGCAGACACACGGTTAACCCAGGCAAATCAGGTCTCATCTGGGCATGTCTGGATACGTCTGGGTGGCCTGTGAAGTGGATGGATGTTCTGTTTGTGTGGAGGCCTGTTTGATGAGCCTCCTGGAAGAAAAAGAAACACGCAGTGACAGGAAACTTGCCAGGGATAATGGTGCCACGTGGTATCTGAAGTTCAGTAATTCTTCAACTTTCTTAGCAGCTTGCTGTGTGAGGAAGGAACTGACCCAGAGTGGTTGGGTTAAGGTGCATCTGTTAGGCATGTGGGATTGGGGGCATGGGGGTGTCAATAACAGGGGATATAACATTGGGAATATCTACCAACCCAGCCCCTTGGGGAGGGGTGCAGGAAGAGACAGTGGGGCCATAAAGAACATGAGGCCACCATGTTTCGTGGTCTCAGAAGAGAACTTTCACCACTCAGGAATAGAGAGGACACATATCCCTGCTGTACTTGGCAACAAAATAAAAGAAGGACCAATCATCAACCCTCATGACGTCACAGAGCAGAAACGGGAGTTGATAATAACATTTGAGAAGGGGATCTGGGGCCTTGTGAAATCTTAGTTACTTCATGTCTGCTTTAAATAAACTATAGTTATTTTAAATAGTGGCCTCACCAAAGCCTGCTTTCACACTGATTTCTCCCATTTCTATATCCATTCCATTATTAAATATGTTAAAGAAGTATTGTCTTAAATACTTTCCTTCATCAAGTGGGAACCCTGGAAGAAGACGAGAATGAGGAAAATGATGAGGATGGTAAAAAAAAAAAAAAAGTTAACAATAACTCAGGCCTATCATCTGACAGGCACTAAGTGTGTATCATGTATTTTGTCACTTATAACCTTTTCATGGTTTTAATGATAAGGAAAGTAAGGATAATGTTGTTAAATAACTTATGCAAATTGAAAAACATCTGACATTTATTTTCTCACAACTAATAAGTAGCTGAAGTAGAACTTGAACCCAAGTGTGTTAAATTCCAATTTAAAAAAACCTATTTTTTAGAGTTCAGGTCTTTGTCACCCAGGCTGGAGGGTAGTGGCGTGTTCTTAGCTCACTGTAGCCTCAACCTCCTGGGTTCAAGCGATCCTCCTGTCTCAGTCTGCTGAATAGCTGGGACGGCATGGATGAGCCATCATGCTTTGCTTAATTCCAAAATTTAATTCTTACCTTGGCACCCAACAGGGTGTTTGGCACACAGTAGGTGCTTCATAAAAATCGGCGACTGAACAAATAAAAACAATACATGGGTTCTAAGGTTTAGTCAATCAAACGGTGCAATGAGCCTCATTCTTCACCTAAATTGGTTAAGTATACCTCAGTCATTTAACCTAATAGAAACAGTCATTATAATCAAATAATGTCACAGGATCGATATTTCCTGCTAAGGAATAAATGACTCGGACTTGCTTTGACATTTATTTTCTAAAACTTACTCAGTTTTGCCCCGACATTTATACATCAGCAGGAGATGGTTACCCTGAGAAGCTGCTCTGTTCCACACAATTGCCTTAGCATCTGTCCTCTTTATGAAACTAAAAAAAAAACCACAGTAACTGTAGTTGTTATGAGCACCAACATTTTAAGTCTAATTAAGAATTTGACTTGCTGGCCAGGCGCCGTGGCTCATGCCTCTAATCAAAGCACTTTGGGAGGCAGAGGCAGGTGGATCACCTGAGGTCAGGAGTTCGAGACCAGCCTGGCCAACATGGTGAAACCCTGTCTCTACTAAAAATACAAAAATTAGCCTGGCGTGGTGGCTCACGCCTGTAGTCTCAGGTACTCGGGAGGCTGAGGCAGGGGAATAGCTTGAACCTGGGAGGCAGAGGCTACAGTGAGCTAAGATTGTGCCACTGCACTCCAGCCTGGGCAATAGAGTAAGACTCAGTCTCAAAAAAAAAAAAAAAGAATTCGACTTGCCGTTTATGCAATTTTAAAAGCTGGCTTTTGCAGGTCTAACATTGTTGTAAGACAATTTTAAAAGCTTCCAGACGTGCAGAATCTGGGCTCTTCTTTGCCCCCCACCCCACCGCCTCACATGTCTTGGTTTGTGGCTTCTAAACAGCGAGTTCTAGAGAAGTTCCACAAAACTGTGCTCCACCTGCTGGCCTTCTGGAGAAGCTGCGTCTGGGCTGATGATGCCGGATGCGGGTTGAGTGAAAACAAGGAACAGATTTGAGTTTGTCCAAAGCACGCTTGGTACTTGAAAATTAACCCTTCAAGACTGGGCATGTGTCCAGTGATGCTCTGTGGCTGGCAAAGATAAGCATCAAATCACAGACACGCATGGAGAGCATGAGCTGAACGACCGTCGCGATAGGCTTGGCAGAGGATGAAGCAGAGGGCGGCAACGGAGCCCTACCTGGGTGCTGGCACTGCCTTGGCCTCTTGCTTACTATGACGATGTGTGAATCACAGCATCTAGCGGCCCTCCTTCCCCCTTACTATGACTTCCAGTTTTGAAATACTGTGACTCTGCTGTGTACTTAATTGACATCTCTTTCTGAAGGAATTTACAATCCAGTTGATGATATAAGACCCACTATCATAAGCCAATTAGAGAACTAAACAAGTGCTGAAGAGACCCCTATGGAGGAAGAGAACCTGAAATGACCAGTGAAGACTAAATCTGACTTACAAAGGTGAGGAGTAGGGAGTACATTTCTTTCCTAATGCTTGCACTGGGATTTCTGACGAATACCTCAGAGGCTATGTTGGGCTTTTTCTGATGTAGCGATATTTTGGAGATTATTTTTCAACCAATGATTTGCCTAAATCTGTTTGAGGATTCTTTCTAACATATCATTCCCTTCCCTACATAAAGATAATATGCAAAAAATCCAAAAGGGTGCAATCATTTGTTTTACTAGAGTCTTCTTTATGTTCTAAAGTCTTAATCATGCATTTCTTTCAAACTGTGAACCTCCAATGAACTACAGGCTTGTCAGAATTACATCTATTCAGGTCATATACAATATCCGTGGAGCAAAGTGAATTTGAAGTTACGTCTCCTCTTAGTGTAGCAGTATGTATTTTGAATGAGAACGGCCAGTGCTAAAGATGGAAAATAGGTGGGTGGCCAGGCACAGTGGCTCACGCCTGTAATCCCAGCTCTTTGGGAGGCCAATGCCGGCGGATCACTTGAGGCCAGGAGTTTGAGACCATCCTGGCCAACATGCTGAAACCGCATCTCTACTAAAAATACAAAAATTAGCCGTGTGTAGTAGCACATGCCTGTAGTTTCAGCTATTTGGGAGGCTGAGGCAGAAGAATCGCTTGAACCCGGGAGGCGGAGGTTGCAGTGAGCTGAGATCACACCACTGCACTCCAGCCTGGGTGACAGAGTGAGACCTCTGTGTCAAAAAAAAAAAAAAAAAAAAGAAAAGAAAAGAAAAGAAAAAGATGTAAAATAATTGGAAAACAAAAGCCTAAAGATGCTTGCTGAAATCAGCTATTAGTCTGTTCTCTTCAGGAAAATGACATATGCAAAATCAATAATAATAATAACATAACTAATTTTATGTCTTATTGACTCTATGGTATGGCTATCTCTATTTACTACTACCACATATGACTTTAATATTGATATTGAATTAAAGTCAGTGCGAGATCTGTAGTACATTAGTAAGTATGCAAAAATGGGAAATTGAAGCCCTGTTTATAGGTGGTACTCAGAGAAGGCCCAGGGTTGTTGGTGCCAACTGGAAAAAGTTTATATCTGATTATATTAATAGCAACATTGATCTGGCATTTTGCCCTGGCATAGTTTTTTACTTTCTTGAAGGTTAAAAAAAAAAAAAATCTCCCTGGCTGCATCAGGATTTAAGACATTAGGGAGAAAGAAAGGATAAAGAGGGAACAAGAGCAAAGATGTGGATCATTGAAGAGGTTCAAGGATAATTAAACTCCTGCCCACAGCTGGCCTAGGGGAGAAATGAATGTCACTGTAGCATGGATGTTGCTGGCTCACAGTGTGAAGACAGAAGACCTTGTTTCCAGTCATTCACAGCCCTGTTGAGATATACCTTCATGCCTAATTCCTTCACCCTCTAAAGTCCAACATTATTTAATTGATAAGATATGCCACATATCATTTTGTCCTTTGTGTTTCAGTTGTTCTTATTAATATGTATGTCTTATCTCCCTTAGTAGATTGTCAACTTCTTGAGGTTATCTTGAATGTTTTAACTTAGTTCTCTCTCTAGCACTATCTTGTTTAGGGAAGACATCCAATAAATATTAGTTGAAGACATGACCAAGTGCATGAAGTACAGTATAGGCTTGCTAAATAAGGGCAGTAAAAATGCTGTTGGATCTTGTAGGCAAATTCTGAGGTTGTGACATCGGATGAAATTAATATAAATGTTGATTCACTGAATTGTGAACTATAGAATATGAACCCTGTCAACAGGAGAAAACTTTCTAGAAGTCTTCTTCTTTGTTGTGCATGTTTTTAGGGATTCAGTCCAGAACTTTCACCCAGAAACTCAAAATAAGAAATTTAGTTTGAAATAAATCAGGTCTTAACAGTGAGAGACTATTAAGATTAATAGACTGTCTTGGGCAGCCTCCTGCATGTCCCTTATCTTCTAAAGGGTTACTACTAGACTGCATCCTTTTCTGCTTTATCTCAGAGGCCCATTAAAGCATGTAACCAGACTGCTCAGATTTATACTATACTAATTTTCTCTTTCCAAAAGAAACCAAACAACAAAATAAAACTCCACCAAGTGGCTAAACTAAATTCAAATATCCATACAATTCTATCCACGGCAATAGCATCAGTTTCTCAGAAATTTCATTGCCAGGCTCCCCCACTTCAATGGACAATAGAAGAAAATGTGCCTCAATGTCACAAACTTCAGTGCCGCTCAAGGAGCTAATTAAATCTCCTAGGATGCCCTCACCCACACCCTAAGAAATCTGAAGGGTACGCAAAATCCAAACTCAATTCAACACCATTAAAATAAAAGGCCTTTACATATAAAGCTTAATCTTAACTTTCTTTGTCCTTTTCTCCCCACAAAGTAGTAGATTTCCAAATTCCCCAAAGGTCATGAGTTTGGCAATGGAACAATGGCATCCCCAGAGTGACTGCCTTGGGGAGAGAGTTTGCTCCTCTCTTGGCCCTGCCGTGGGGGCTCTTGTCTCTCTTGGGAGCTGCAAGCATCATCAAAGTGGATGAGGGCTGGCCACAGCAAGAAGTATGGTCTCTGTGGAGGGGGTAGAACACCAGGTACCTGTAAGCCAGGTATTGAGAAGTACCAAACCAGGCATTTGGTCCTATGAGAACTGACTGCAAAGAAAAGTCCTATAGTTTTCTAGTATTACAGTGATGAGGTCTCTGTCTATTCACAAGAAGAAAAAGAGTCATCCTAAACCATTCCCAAACTATGTTAGAAACGAAGAAAGGGGAAGGGAAATAGCACTTGCTGAGCACTTCGTTTAAATGTGCCAGTCATTATGCTGCATATTTTATATTTAATCCTCACACAACCCTACAAAGTAGAAATGATGACTCTATTTAAAGACAAACTGAAACTCAAAAGAACTTCCTCGAAATGATACAGTTAGCACATTATGGATGCAGAATTCAAACCCAGGCCTGTCTAGTTCTTAAATCCATGTTCTTCCCATATACCATGCTGCCTCTCAAAAGGAAACACTGTTTTTTTGTTTTGTTTTGTTTTGTTTTTTAAGGTACAAATATAATTTGTCCATTTGGAAGAAGATGCAGCTCGGGACCCATTCTTTTTGTTATAGGCTTGTGCTATAAACACCCATCTTACTCTTAGTTTGACCTTTGTGCCGTGGGTTCATGTCTGTAATACAGGAACCCAATCATTTCTGAAAGTCTATCTAACAGTGATATTGTATGCAGCAAATGTTTAATGAATGGATGAGTGAATGTGAATCAATGGGTCGGGGAATAAATAAATAAATGAATGAATGAAAGTGAAACTGACGAGCCCATACTGGGACTGAATCGGCAATGTGGTCCTCATGAAAGCAGTGCATGTTAATCACTATTTTTTTGAGCTTCGTGACATGATGTTTGGGTGTCTGGAGAAAAGTCCTGTGTGGTGGTGGTCTGGGCTTTTTTACTGACGCAATGGCCCACCTGATATAATTTTGATTTTCATCAGCCACTAAACTTAGCCTGAAGACAAAATTTCCTTTGAAAGGATTCAGCTTAGGGGAACAGATAATAAGGAGGTGGTTATTTGGGGAAACAAGAGTTACTTTACATTCCTATAACATATTTCTAAAAATGAAACACATTCTCAAAGCTGGAAAGTAAGGAAAATCAAACATTGCTCTACTTGGGGTTTTGAAAATGAAACATTGATTGTTTGTAAAAGTGATGCTTAATTTGGAGGATAAGAAGCGAACTTCTTTCTATAGCCTCAAGGAGCTAATTAAAATGACACGGCAGTGATTATATACTTAGAGGTATCGATGGGCCCTCAGTTTTCCACAGCACAGCTAATCTCATGCCAGCTCTCACTTATATTAAGTGTTAGACACTTGGTACAGGAACGGATTTCTGCTCTTCCCTATCTCTCACTGTTCAGGGACCTTGGTCAGTTCCTCAGCATATTGTACCCTAAATGAGGTGATGAGACAGCATCGAGTCAACTGAACTATCAGAGTGAGGTCGTAATGCTTATCAGTCAATGTTAAAACCCATCCAACCCATTTTGGTATGATTCTTGCAGTTACTAAGGCCTGGCCTTCATTCTCTCTCCACTCAGAATTCACTTTAAGCTATTATAAGAAAGCTAAAGATAAAACAGCTTCTGCATAATGAAACACTAATCCCCAGAGTGTGACGCCCACGACACAAATGAATGCTAGACAGAAGATAACCAAATGTCTAGACTTATTCAAACCTGCTTCTCATAGTTCAAACTTGTACTCACTGCTTCATCAGCTTATGAACCATAAACTGATTTAAAAACACACATGCAAAACTGAACAACAACAACAAAAAAACGCTAAGCCCAGTAGAGCCTCTTCACTCAGGCCTTTTTATTTGAGTTTATCTATCCGAATGCAGTAATGCCTCCTTAAGCAGACACCAGCTTACTGAAAATATACACAGTTTGTAGCATCTGAAAGAGAATATGGCCTTTGTCCTTCTTTCTACCCAATCTATTGGTGGACTGGAATGTTTCCAATGTAGTCAATTTTTCTGGCTCTTTAAAATTAAATTTAAAAAAGTACACAATTTAAGGATCTGTAGACTTGTGTTCAGCACAATGGACTAAAAGTTGAGCTACTGGATTCTAGAACAAAATGTCACTTATAATTAGCTGAGTATATATGACATCTCAGGCATCGTACCAGGGGCCCAGAAAATTACCTCATTTCATTTTTATAATTTTCAGAAGCACCCACTTTCCTAGCTAGGATACCTATCAACTGTGTCCTTGGGCAAATTATCTTCTATCTTGGTTTGTACAACAGAAGAAGAAATTATTTTAAAATATATGGAATATAATAAAATAGAAATTTGGCCAATTAATTAATATTAGGCAGTGAAACAATAAGTGGTTTTTTTGTTTGTTTGTTTTTGGTTTTTGGTTTTTTTGAGACAGGGTCTCACTCTGTCACCCTGACTGGAGTGAAATGGTGCGATCTCGGCTCACTGCAACCTCTGCCTCCTGGGTTCAAGAGATTCTCCTGCATCAGCAATCTCAGCTCACTGCAACCTCTGCCTCCTGGGTTCAAGAGATTCTCCTGCCTCAGCAATCTCAGCTCACTGCAACCTCTGCCTCCTGGGTTCAAGAGATTCTCCTGCCTCAGCCTCCCAAGTAGCTGGAACTACGGCACCTGCCACCATGCCTGGCTAATTTTTTGTATTTTTAGTAGAGACAGGGTTTGGCCATGTTGGCCAGGATGGTCTCGAACTCCTGACCTCAGGTGCTCCACCCGCCTTGGCCTCCCAAAGTGCTGGGATTACAGGCGTGAGCCACCGTGCCCGGCCCAAGTGGTTATTATTTCAACACAGAAGTCCTTGTTTACCCAAAGCAGGTGGGAAATAGGGCTTCATATAAAACCAGAGCAGAAGTAACAGAGAAAAGGATCTGTGAGTGAGTCCTGCCTGGTTCTCGGCTCGCACTAGTCCAGCCTTGGGAAAGAGCTGGGACACCACAGGTAACCACCTTAATTTACCCTTTGCCTGTTTAGCGAAGACAAAGTAAACTAAGTGCCACTTTTATTAATGGGAAACCATCTTACTTATAGCGAAAACAAATGCTCAAACCTCACTCATTCTGCGGTTATCTGGATCCTTCATGCTGTAGGTAGGGAACAGAATGGGGCTCTGAGAGCTCCCTCCTCCGCGTCTCTGCTGGGAGCAAAAATAATCTCAAAACAGGAAAAAGAAGGAGGGGAAATTTTTAATCGTTTTTTTCCCTCCCTTCAAAATGAGTGGGGAGAATTATACATGGGCAGCTACGTATGAGCCAGTACATATAAGTCAATAATGCAAACAGGATCGTCAGGAAAGTGTTTAATTTATTCACAAGAAGAAGTACCAAGCTTTCAAAAAAAAAAAAAAAAAAACCCCAGGCTTTCTTCATCATCCATTTTGCAGTCAGTGTGCTGATAACAAATGGTCATTATCTAGTTTCTGGAAAGTAGTGTCTATGAACTGGGAAAAAAAAATGGTCAATAATTTATATGGCTATGTATACTTGAAATAATACAACTTATTTTCTTAGAAAGATCTCTCAATATAGATTAAATTAATGTAAAATGACATCCTCCTAAAAAAATCTAAATTAGAGAGATTTTATTGGCTCAATAATTAATACTGCATCACACATCTACTTTCCTCTCTGCCTTCTATCCCTGTGGCCTTTTACAAACAAAGCTTTTGCTATAACCATGGAGCACACAATAGTGCAAACTATAAAATATAAGAAAGCATAATACCTGCCTTACAGGGCTGTTGTGAGGACCTAATCAGACAATGCAGGAAAAGTACTCAGTATAGTGCCTGGCCCAGATTAAGTATTCATAAATATCAACTGTAATTATTATTCCTTTTATATAAACTTTTATTTCATAGGGAGATGTTTCCTAAAGAAATCTCCTACTCATCTTGCTCGTATACCCTAAACATCTAAAATAATTTCACTGTATCCAATACCTCTAACCCCTCTGAATCCCATCACATTTTCACCGCTTAGTTCATAGTTCCTATCTCTTTCTCACTGTGTTACAGCCGAACTGGTACACACTGGAATTCCTGAATTCCTCTAGCAGGCCTTTAGTTTCCATAAAGCAGAAACCCTGTACCGTGTATCATTGCATATACTCAGCAGAATGTGGCTTTTATCTTGCATGGTGTAGGCTTTTAATAAGTATTTATTGAATGGATACATGAAGATATGAGTGAATAATGGAATAAATCCTGGGGCCCAACAGGCACCTAACCCTACAATATTTCTAATGTTTTGTCAGCTTCCCCTAAGATATTATTTTATTTATTTTTTAGAGATGAGGTCTTGCTCTGTTGCCGAGGCTGGAGTGCAGTGGTGCAATCATAGATCACTGCAGCCTTGAACTGCTGGGCTCAAGTGATTCTCCCACCTCAGCTTCCCTAGTAGCTGGGACTACAAGTGTGCGCCACCATGCTAGGCTACTTAAAAAAAAATTTTTTTTTGAGACAGGGTCTCACTATGTTGCCCAGGCTGGTCTTTAACTTCTGACCTTAGGCAATCCTCCTGCCTCAGCCTCCCAAGTCACTGGGATTACAGGCGCAAGCCACCACACCAAGCCCAATCAATAATAATTTCCAAGCGATGGCTTTTAATGGAAAGCAGAATAAGAAAGTCTTTCTTGAAGTCTACTTCATCAAGTAGAGAGAGGGAGTTACAAGTTTTTTTGTTTTGTTTTGTTTTGTTTTTTTTTTTTTGAGACGGAGTCTTGCTCTCTTGCTCTGTCGCCCAGGCTGGAGTGCAGTGGCACGATCTCGGCTCACTGCAAGTTCCGCCTCCCGGGTTCAAGCAATTCTCCTGCCTCAGCCTCCTGAGTAGCTAGGACTACAGGCGCCCACCACCATACCTGGCTAATTTTTTGTATATTTAGTAGAGACGGGGTTTCGCCATGTTAGCCAGGATGGTCTCAATCTCCTGACCTCGTGATCCCCCTGCCTCGGCCTCCCAAAGAGCTGGGACTACAGGCGTGAGCCACCGCACGTGGCCACAACTTTTTTTTTAATGGCCTAATCTGTTTCTCAGCATACTAACACTGTATCTCACTCCCAGACAACTGATACCATTCATGCTTGAAGAAGAAATCCATGACCAGGTACCAAAGAAGGCTAATTATAAAGGCAGTTTTCTACCTGCCACTACCCTAGTTCATCCTTGAAGATTTGGTTCAAAAGTCAACTTCTCAAAAGCCCTCCATATTATTCCACCCTGAACCTCAGAGCTCTTGAGGTTAAAAACTATGTGAAGGAATGGATGAGTAAATCAACGAATGAAGGTAAAGCGTGTTGTTTGAGACAGGGTGATTAATGGGAGCATGGTCCCAACATTCTGGTGTAGCAAAAGATTGAGAAGTGAACACTGTTGTAGAGCTACGAAAATATATTTGGCACATCATAGGTGGTTAAAATGCTCATTAAATGAAAGAATTAATGCATAACCCTTCTTACTGAATGTTTGTGTCTAGAAGATGCACTGTCTCAAACTATTCCCATTATAAAAGTAAATATTGTTCCTGTGTACCATTAGTCCCTTCCTCTAGACTATTAATCCCTGGCTCCTGGCAAAAACTCCTTGCATTTGTACAGAAATGGAATTGGTTTTTGGCCATATTAAGCGATACTTCTTTCCTTAAGGCACATCAACTCCCTCTGTGGCTTTCAGGAATGCTTAGCCTTTGGAATAAAGTAGAAAGTACAGAAATCCACTGGAATACACGGCCTGGCATACGTCAAATCAAAGAAGAAATAGAGAAGCAGGGAGCATTCATGAGATTTGAACAGTCTGACCCTGCAATACTCCTAACACTAATAATTGTAGGTGTTAATGGTAACAATTTGTTATAAATGATACAACATATTTCTATTTGTTCCTTAGCTTTCAAGCATTCGCTTGATGTCATGGTCTGAAATTTGGCCAAGGTGTTCCTATTTTCAGGCCTTGATATGCCCACAGATGCTTCCTTGGTTATCCTTCATTTAACCAACTCCTCCACTTACTAGCTGTGTGACTTTGTACAAGTAAGGTAACCACCCACCCTAAGCCCCAATTTCCTTTTCTGTTGAATAAGGGTAATAATGGTACATATGTCTTACAACTGTCATGAGCTTTTTGTATTGTTTTCTTCTTTGAGATGGGTTCTTGCTATGTTGCCCAGGCCAGGCTCAAACTCTGGGGCTCAAGTGATGCTCCTGCCTCAGCCACCCAAGTAGCTGAGAGTACAGTTGCATGACACTGCACATGGCTTCCCATGAGCTTTTGATGAGCTGCTGCATGTAAATATTTTAGCACAGTGCTTGGCACATAATACATGTTCAATAAATGTTATCTATTCCAATCATTATTATAATTAATAGCCAATCCTATTCTTATGATAGTTCTATCACTGTCCACTCATTTGCCTGGTAATCATATACTCTTTGTATTTTATAAATATATACATTAATATATTTTATAAATATTTTTATAATATTTTGAATAATTTAAAATGTCCAAATGGCTGTTTCCTTGTGATACAACCATGGAGTACTTTCCACGGTGGGTATGGCAGTGTGCAAAGGAAAAGGCCTGGCCCTGGGCAGTGCTATTTTCAGAGTGTGTGAGGGCCAGGCTGCACCACATCCCATATTTCCCTTTGAAGAAATCAGCCAACGTAACAAGCAAAGGTGCCAGGGAGGCCTTGAGGGTACCAGTGTACAGGGGACACTGCTACATGTGCATGCTGAGTGGCTGCCCGGGTCTGCCTTTGTGTACTAGGGGAATGTGTGGTGAGGCTGGAGGGGACAGAGCTGGCCACATGTGAGAAGGACTCTCAGGGCTGCTGTCATCATTTGGCAGAGTCCATCCTTCTACTCCAACCCAACCTCACTCTCAGGGAGGGGACAGATGAGGACCACTCATCCTATCATCTACAGGGTTTTTAAAGAGTGGGTCCTCATTCTCTGGCCTGGGTGGCCACGATCCGAGGGCATTTTGTTCTGGTGCACAGATACAAAGACTGGGGATGGGGAGGACAGTAATATTTTATACAAGGACACATGCACCACCACATTGGTGCCTTGGAGAATATAGCCAACGAATACTCTGCTGCAGCATAAGTGATCGAAAGTCACACGTTAATGCAAATTATGTAAATCCTCACTAAATGATTTGAATAGAAAGGAAATCACCATAGCAGCACTGTTCTCCATAACGTGAGCTGCAGTGTTCTATGCTGCATTTTACTTCCCCGGTATGAAGGCAGCTAGAGAGATGGTGGGATGACTTTCACTGTCTCTGGGGACCTTCAAACAAATCAGCTATCTTGTGAACAGTCCCAGGATGCCAACTTTCTAAATAAACATCAAAATGCATTTACTGTCTGTATCACTTAAGAGGTTGAGAATGGAGGGGGGAGCATAACTGCAAACATTTGCGTGTTTTTATTTAACAATAGCTTAGCTATTAGACAATATAGAGTATTAGAAAGACTGTCTTAGAAGACTGAAGAGGTGAAGTTGGTGTTCTGAGTATGTCTACACAGCCTGCACAGAGGCAGATGTATATAAATGATCATGTTACTCTGCCTAAAATGGATAAAACTCGGAACAAAACAATCCACATTTAGTAGTACCCTGAAGCTGACTCTAATTTGTATTCACTGTGACAAGTCCTTACTTTCAAATCTGAAGTAATTATTAGAAAGTGAGAAAACAGACATTACTTTTGGGAAGCTGGGAGATGGCTTTATATTCTAAGTTGACACTAGATAGAATAACCCATAAAAATTACTTGGAAGGCTATTATCTTATAACCGGAGCCTATAAAATCTAACAGTTACAGATTCTCTCTCTCTCTCTCTGTCTCTCTCTCTCGTGTGTATTTTAATTAAAGACTTAAACTGCTAAGAGACAAAACTGAAAACATGTACGTAATCCAATTTTGCATAATGCCTCTGCAGTTTCGTAGTTGATTTTCCCCATCTGACCCTGACTTACATGTGATACACACACATTTACTGGTTTATGGTAGGAAAACTGCTCTGGCTGGGTACTGGCACTCACCTTTGTGATTCAGCCATGAAATCATGAGGTGCCCGGCTGGAATTCAGAAGAAGTACATTAGGACAGAGGGGCAGCTTTGTATTTATTTATTAGGTTCTTCCAACTTAAGTTGCCAGGGTAGCATGAGCTTTTTAAAAACAGTTGCTTCTGGCCTTCCTGTTTTAGGCTTTTATCTAATAGAGTGTGAGAAGACATGAGTTCACATGCAGCTAAGGGTGAGATTATTCAAACTGAAACCAACCCCACATATCAAACCGTGGTGTCATTTTCGTCACTTTAACAGTAGAAAGGACACAGGAAAAAAAAAAGAATGAAATCATTTACTGAACTAACAGTTACATTTGTCCCCTCCTGCCTTGGATAAATAATGTCTAATTTTTAAATAACGGATTGGTACAGCTCTGAGATTAGGAGATAGAAGGCATGGAAAGGTGCTCAGACCTTTTATGTTTGGTGCTTTCCTGTTCCTCTGAATGCGCATTTTTCAAAACTATTTTGAATGTAAAAGGCTGTAGAGTTCAATACTGGGCTTCTTCCTACTTTATGAGGTTATACACAGGTTCGAGGGTGAGGGTAAAGACAAGCAGGTGCAGAGTTTCACACGGGGGGGTGGGAGGGGCCGTGAGTGTGCATGCATACATACTTGTGGGAGATGAGTATGCATGAAAATAGGTGTGCAGAAGTGAGTGCACACAAATGCACGTGTGTGGGTGAGTGTGCATACAAGTACATGTGCAGGGGGTGATATGCATACATGTGTGCAGGCGTGAGTGTGCACACAGTGTGCACGGGCCATGATTGTGCATGCATATGTACACTGCAGGGGAAATATGGAAAAAAACATGGAATACAATGCAGTTTAGCCATGATTGGCAGCCAAGATTGACCTTCAAGCCCATTTCCTGACCACTGCATATGCATTTTTTATTATATGCCAATCCCAGGACCTGGTGCAAAGATAGCCAGTAAGAAGTAAGATCTTCATCTTTTGAAGTATATATGGGGTTTTTTTTTTTTTTTTGCCTCTGTGCTAAGAAGAATGGCCAAATCATATTCCTCTTCATTCCAAGTTGGAGCAGAACAGCCTTAGGTTGCTGCCAACTGTTATACTTCCAAAGGGCCACACATTTTGAGGTTTCAGAGACAGTGAGGTAGATTCTGCCTTGAGAAATATCAGACACTCACGTACTCTGGCGATACACTGAGCAAATGTTTTTGCCAGCAGAAAGATATAGGTGGGTTCACCGTGGCGCAGGTGAGGGAGAGGAAGCTGTGCACAGTAAGTGCACTTTCTCTTCTCCAGCCATCCTGGTGCCACGATAGTTCCCGTTCTCTCTCCTCTTCTGTAACTTCTAAGACCTTTGCCTTAAGTGAATGGATCCTCCTAAGACAGCCATAACTGCATTTATTTACGTCCCTGCTCTTTGACTTGAAAAGTTCACCCTTTCTTGGAGAGAGACTTGGAAAAGAGAGGCGTGAAGGGTCTCAAGCCCCGGCAATTCTGCCTCAGTGAATCTGATCTCTACCTCCACAGTGAAATCTCCCTAGCTAGTTGAGGGGCAGCAGTATTAATTGTTCCTGCCTAAGAGTTGTCAAGCAAATCAACCTGAGAACTGGAATCCACCCAAGACACACCTATGCCTTTTACAATGAAGATTCAGTGAAGAATCCTGCCCTTCACAACAGCCTCCTCAAGTAGGGAAAACGCTACAAAAAATGGATACATGACAACCAGGAACTCCTTCACCCACAGAGAGATGTTTCTTTGATCTGCCTTATCTCTGCCATCTGTTTTCCTAACCTGGGCCAATGTGTCTAATTTCAGTTCTTTCATATTTTTGCAAGTCAGAGGGAAACCAGGAATCTTAAAGGTTTACTACTGAAAAGCACTTTATTTTCAGTAAGGTGCTTTAAAAAATAGAATTGTCATATCTGATCTGATTCAGGTAAGAAATTTCAGAAAGGGAACTCCAGAATTCATTTTTCATAAAGGGACAGTCAGTGGAATAGAGCACCAGGGGTAGGGGGAGTCTTTATAATCACACACCTATCTCTGAGTACATTTCACTTGTTAGCCATCAGGTCTGAAGACTCTAGTGCTGGCTCCGTTCAGTTATTGTTCAAGTGTGATCTCAATGGCCCTGAAATTCTTCTTTGTCATTTTGCATCAGGCTATTTTTCATGATTTCACTTTGTTCCCATCCTCACGGCCTTCTACTAAGCAAGGTCTCATGATATAAATGAAGGTTATCTTCTTTTCCTTCCAGTCACTCCTCTTTACAGAAATCTCCTACATAATTGAGACGTTGCCATCAATCAGTCAAACAACTAACCCACCTGAACTGGGTCCTGGTGATGTTCCAGGGATTTAATTACAAGGAATGCTAGCTCCTAACATCTCAGATACCATGGGCTCGAAGACTTGTAACATGTGATATTAGGGCAGCAATGGTTTCCTCTACTGGTCCGGGATTTGGGGTTTTAGGGGCTCTCTTCACAGATGAGAGAATTTTGCAGCTTCTTGCCACTGGCTGCAATGACGCTCCCCAGTGAGGTAGAGGCCTAGAGAGAGGGGAGGGTGACTTAGGGTGGCCAGGGCCTAGCTTTGATTACAGGCTCTCAAGGGTTAACCTCGGGAGGATAGACAGGAAAGACAAGGTGAAGCTTTGTGAGTGGACAGAAGTTAAATAAGGGGGTTTCCAAGTTAAGTACAGTGCTCCTGGAGAAGCAAGTTGGAGGCTGCTGGTATCATGCATCCACATGCAGGGCTATTAAGTGGTACCTGATTATTCTGATCACAAACAATGGTGTCTTTACGCATCATTTTTCTTCAGGGAGTGTCTATCTGAACTGCTTGAAGCAAATGAAACTTATGGATTGGACTAGCCTTATGAGAATGCTAGTTTCCGGAGCTATGGTTGTGCCTATAGCAGTTTGTAAGAATTTATTATATAAAGTCCTTTTAACCCCTCGGAGCACTTTTACATCCTTCGCATCACATGATCCTCCAGGTAATTCTATAAGACTGGAAGAACAGGTGTGAAAAGACCATGTCTTATCAAGACCCAGTGGGCCTAAGTAATCTATCTAAGGTAGACAGAGGGCAGGTGGCAGGGAGCGGCCTGGAACTGCCTTCTGATTTTGTTTCTTTTGTCATGGTTGCTACAACATCATTGCTCCTACAGGCAGAATCAAGAACTACGGGTTCAAGGGACGAGAGGGAAGAAGGACACAAGCCGGGTGTGTGCATGCATGTGAGTGGAGCCTGCGTGCACAAACATTCAGTGATTTGGAACCATTTACGCAGCTCATCTGGAAAATCACAGCAGAGGAGAGGTTTCCTATGGGGAAGTCTGTTGGGAGCCTGACTTTACCCCTCTCTCTTTGCCCCAGGCTGCACTGGCAAACCTTCGGCTATTTAATAATAGTATCTAGTTGATTTACATCCAGGGTTGCCCAATGTTCTAGTGTGTGCACTGCCAGGCACAAACAAGTACAGACCAGCTCATGCCCCACAACAAAGTGGCCATTTTATGGGGAATCAACTGGAATTCTCCATTGCTGTCTGTCTGCCCTGCTACTCAGAAGACGGTGGAAGGAATGCTGAAGTAAGCTTCTGTAAGAGCTCACTGGCCTGGTTTTGAAAGAGAGGATCAGCTGGGATCTCTGAATAGATTAGGAGTCAGGATGAAGACAGAAACAAAGAAGTGTTTCAGGTGCAAAGGAAATGTGGGTATTCCATGACTCTCTGAAGGAGTCCAAGGGCTGGACCATTCAGAACCTTCAGGAAGACTCAGAACAGCTCCAGCCTGCCTGAGCTGGAAGCAATGTCACTGTTGGTGTTGCGTCTCCTCTGAGGACCTTCCAGAACCATCTAATGGCATGGGTCAGAACTACTGACTGCTGCATTTTGCACTCAGGGCCTTCCATGAATGGCAGTTTCTGGTACCTTTGCAGACTATTCCCTAACATGCCCTTTACACATAAATTCAGCCAACTGAAATCAGAGCAATATTTGAGCTATGGCCTTTTTTCCCTCTAAAATGCTACCAAACACTAGATCTCCTAGTTCTTTCATATTTTAAAGTGCACAGATGCCTGATTTCAGATTCTGTGAAACAGTACACAAATTAATATTTACAAATGCTTTCTGTCTCAGGACCCTTCTGTAGCTACTAACTTCACATCTGGGAAAAAGTAGACCCTACTTCATCCCACTGTGCCAGGTTTACCAAAAGTATCCCACCAGGCACTTGTATTCCTCACCCAAGTGTATTACTTTAAAATGCCTTTCGGTAAAGGAGAATTTGAATAGCATTTTACCCGTTAACTGTCTGGGAATGCTCCCAACATAATATACTGAAACACAGAAGACTGGCTGTAGGTCCAGGTCACCTGGTAGTGAACCGTAGAAAGGCATTATTCACACACCTTAGAGCCTGCGGATTCTCTATGCCTTCTTAATCATTCTTCAGGTATTACTTTGTCCTTCAAAACAGCAGATTTCAGATGCATTTATAAAACAATTCAGTTGTAATCTGGGTCCCTAAAGCTTCAGTGTAGACATTTATCTTGCAAGTAACAAAGAGATGGGAAGATTTCCTAAGTTCTCATGCTATCCCACCTCCTGCTTGTGTTACTCACTATTCAAAATTTAAGAATAAGAAGTCATCTGGGAGAAAGGGGATGGGACCGAGCATCCCTGAAACACGGCTCAGGGCTTGGTTCCCTTCTATGCCCATCACCTGCTCCCTCACTCAACCACAAACACGGCTGCAATATCAGGGTTAGTGTTCCACATCCCGTAGCAGATGACCCTCTGTTCCAGAACAAACAAAGTGTGCACCCTATAAGCATGATGACATTAGAATTAGACTTCAAAGCTAGCCTCAAGATGCTCACAGACTGATATTAACCACTGTCTGCCACAAGCATATGGCGCAAGACAGGCTGGAGCAGATCACAAGGAAAGACTCGTTGGCATATTGGCCCACAATACTGCCACAGAGGCAGAGCTTAGAGAGGGTGCTAGGCAAGGCATTCATCCGCTATTTCACTCTGGAAAGGGGATCAGTTGGGGGAAAAAAATCTGCAAACCTTTTGAGGACAGAAGGCAATATTGCTTGAAAGTTATGAGTAATGAGCCATTTTGGGAGAAGGAAGTTGATTCTGTCATTCATTTTGACAGGGCTTCTTAACACAAAAGGAGGAGAGGGCTGGTGAGGAGGGTGGGGCACTTGTGGGAAGGTGCAGAGAGGACAGAAGGGTGAAGCCAGCCAGGCAAATGAGAATGAGAAATTGCAATTATGGACCTTATGGAGGAGCTGCTGGTAAGCTACCCTGGCCAAAGGAAAATGTTGATTGGACCAGTTTTCAGAGGGAAACAGACAGCTCTTCTGCAAGCAGATGGATGACAAATCTCTAGGAGGAGGCTGTGTTGTTCATGTGTGAAATGGTCTTAGCCAAGGAGTAAAAGCGCCAAGCCATGTATGTAAGCAGAGCCACCTGGCCTGTGTGTGGTGGTGGGGCCGAGTGTGTGTGTGTGTGTGTGTGTGTGTGTGTGAGAGAGAGAGAGAGAGAGAGAGAGGCAGAGAGAAGGATGGAGAGACACTGGCAGCAAAATCTCTTGCTGAAAACTCCAGGACACTTTAACCAAGCAGCCCCCATTTGTACATCTCTGTCTATCTCTGTCTCTCCACCTTGTTTTTTTCTTTCTTGTTTCCCTCCCCCTCTATCCAGCATCCCTTTGCTGCTTTAACCTTTTCCCCCATCTCTTAGATGTATCTTGTCTTGTGGAAGTATAAGATCCAAAAACTGGGGGAAAGAAGAAAAAAAAAAGACCAAGTAGAGGCAGGATCGAGATTAAATTGGACAGAAAATAATCTGCCAGCAGAGGCCAAGCTCAGAACAAGCCCTTCAATGTCGCTCACCTAAAGCCCTGCCCCCCCAACCAATAAAATCTATTCTCATGGACCGGATTGTATGTCGGAGAAGAGCAGGAGGCATTTTTGTGGATGGACACGCTCTAGATCCAGACATGGAACTCTCCATGTCCTTGACTGGGGGCCATGCTTCTCTCCAGTACAGATGTGGCAGACATCCCTTCCCAAGCATTCAAATTGTTCTTTTAAGGTTAAGGTAAACCAGGGTTTCTCAGCCTTGGCACTGCTGACATCTTGTGCTGGATGATTCTTTGGGGTGGGGGCTGTCCTGTGTGTTGTAGGATGTTTAGCAGCATTCCTCGCTTCTACTCACTAGATGCTGGTAGCTCCTCCCCAGTCGTGACAAGCAAAAATGACTTCAGACATTCAGACATTGCCAACTTGCCCACGGCGGAGGGAGCAAAATTAGAATCACGGAGGTAAATTTTATAGAGAGTTGGCTGGTTCTAAGTGGAAAACTACTCTCTTATGGCATGAAGGTTAAATGCACTCACACGTGACACACACTCACATTCATAAACATACGATACAACGACAAAATCCCTAAGACAGAGTGGTCCTCGTTTCTGATTTTTCCACACTTTTATTTGCCTGATTTGTTGTAAATGCCTCTAAAGTTTGAGCAGAACATCAAGGGTTCCGTTTTCAAAGTGACCTCAACTGCCTCCAGCGTTTCAGGTGTTGAGCTCTAGAAGCCAGGATGGAAGTTTTCAGGCAGATACAACTCCCAGGCTTTCATTCAGCTTCTATAAAACAACAGTGCACACAGGCACATGCCTCATCACCAGTGTCTGCTGTGTGCACCCAAAAAAGAAAGCAGACGCAGAAAGATGATTGAAAATGTATTCCATAGGGCTCTAGGGTTGTCTTGAAATGCTCTGTTCTGAAACACTCTATAAAAATTCCTCACAGATTTTCAGTGACTAGAGGGATGGGGCTGTGGGAGGGGATGCTCAGCTGCACTCTTTTATTATTGAGCTGATTCAAAGGAACAGATTTTATGTGGATAAATGTACCTGATACTGACTTTAATGTTCATGGACTGGGTCTTTTCTATCTGTAAAATATGGTTGCAAGGCTTTCATGGACAAGACATGGCCTCTTGTCTCTGGTAGACCGAGCTTTTTTTTTTTTTTTTTCTGAGATGCAGTTTTGCTCTTGTCACCCAGGCTGGAGTGCAACGGGGCGATCTTGGCTCACTGCAACCTCTGACTCCCAGGTTCAAGTGATTCTCCTGCCTCAGCCTCTGGAGTAGTAGGGATTACAGGCGCTCGCCACCATGCCCAGCACATTTTTGTATTTTTAGTTGAGACGGGGTTTCACCATGTTGGCCATACTGGTCTCAAACTCCCGACCTCAGGTGATCCACCTGCCTTGGCCTCCCAAAGTGTTGAGATTACAGACATAAGCCACCACGCTCGGCTGACCAGGACTATTAATAGCAAATACTGGGTTGGTGCAAAAGTAATTGTGGTTTTTGCCATTGAAAGTAATGGCAAAATCACAATTACTTTTGCCCCAACATAATATTTCTTAAGCGCTTGCACTGTTCTAAGAGCTTGACATTCATTTAATTATCACAACAACTTTTTGAGGTAGCTATCATTATTAAGCCAAGTTTGCAAATGAGGAAAGGAGACAGGGAGGGTTTCAGCACTTACCCCAATTCCAGCACAAGCTGATGCCAGAGGGAGATTTGAACCCAGTCTGGCTCACTCCAGCTAACACCCAACCATCACATGTGGGCCACCCTGCTCTGCTAACACATTCACACAACTCACTACACATCACCAGGCCGACTGTGATGCTTTCTCATAACCATAAATAATAAAGGGACTCGGAAGCCCCAAGTGGGGAGAGGTTAATGGGTTTGCGGTTAGAAGGCTTTGCGGAAGAGGGGATGGGAGCTGGGCCCTGAAGTAGACGAAGGAGTTTGACGGGCTGGGTCAGATGGAGGGAAATATGGCGATGAACACGCAGAGAACATTAGAATTACAATGTGAAGTAAGGTTTGGTTGGGACATAGGCTGCCAGTGGAGCGGTGGGGGCAGCGGGGGTAGGGGGGTGGGGAGGTCACCTGCTAGACACCCTGGCGACCTGTTCCTGCACCTGTCCCCTCCTCACTAGGTGATGGAGGCAGAGAGGACACTGAAGAGAGGAGACATGAGGGCTGTGCGGTGGCCCTGGTGCATCATTTCCTAAGAACTCTAAATTTAAATTCTCTGCCCTACTATTTCTTCCCCATAGACAGAGATCCCTTAGTTCTTTCAAACTCCTTTTTCCTTACTGACTGTAGAGACCCCAAGTTTCTCACTGGCACTGCAAAATATATGCAGAAATTTGACAGTGGGTGATAACAGGATGTTTGGAGTTCTTTTAGCATTAAAAAAAAACAGTAGCAATAGCATCAGAGTATTTTTCGTTCGTTTATTTTTTTTGAGAAAGAGTCTTGCTCGGTCCTCCAGGCTGGAGTGCAGTGGTGTGATCTCGGCCGACTGCAACCTCCGCCTCCCAGGTTCAAGTGATTCTCATGCCTTAGCCTCCCAAGTAGCTGGGATTACAGGTGCCCACCACCACACTTGGCTAATTTTTGTATTTTTAGTAGAGACAGGGTTTTGCCATGTTGGCCAGGCTGGTCTCAAACTCCTGGCCTCAGGTGATCCACCCGTCCCAGCCTCCCAAAATGCTGAGATTACAGGCGTGAGCCACTGAGCCTGGCTGGAGTTTTCTCTTCTCATAGAAGCACTCTGTGTTTCTATGAGTTTTAGGCCCATTCGATCCACATAAAAACCGCAGCAGGTATTACCGCCTCCCTCTTGACAAACGGGGGCACGGAGGCGCAGGCAGTTCAGTGATTCTTTTCTGAAGATCACGTGGTGACTGTGGGACGTGGAGCTCAAACCCAAGTCTGTGGATTCCTAGCTGGAGGCAAATTCTACCACATCACATTTTTAAGTACACGTGCCTGAAAAGCTTGCCACTCAGGCAAAATCACAATGAGACTCAGAATTCGTAAGCGACTAAATTTGCCTGGAGTGACATTATTTTTGTGGCGGGTGTTGAGACTGAGAATAGAGTTAAATGTTAGGAAAAAAATTCTGAAGTTTACTGATACATTGCTTGGACCCCAAAGTCCCTGCACTCCTCAGACAAGCGTTAGAGGGAAATGGCCACATCAGGGGTGAAGTGGCATTTATCCACTAGTATACTCCAAGATGTCGCAAGTCCCCGAATCCCCTACATCTCTGATTTGGTCTTCCAGCAACTATTGGAATAAGGCTATATGATTCGTGCAACAACAATGAAAAGAAGGTAGGAAAGAGGGAAGGAAGGACAGGAAAAAAAAAAAAAAAAAGAAAGGGAAAGAAAAAGAACACCGTACTGCGACCACTAGTTATTAACAGCCCAGCCTGTGGTACACAAAGCTGACAGTTATTATGAGTAATTAGCACAAAGGAAGGTTCTGTATACACACTATTTCCAGACATGTTTTTGAAACAAGGGCTTTGCCTTTTACCACCAATAATTTGTCTTGTTGTATGTTGTTACTTACACAGATGTTCCATAATTTTTTGCATATGGCTCAGCCAAAGAAAGCTTTTTCCCCTTCCATTTTTGGGAAAGATGCAACTGATTGTGTAAGGGAGAGGAGAATGTCTAGTTTTTACATAATTTCTATGGTGATGATAGGGGTGCAGTGACTGGTGCTGCTGGGGGGGGGGTGTGTGTGTGTGTGTCTGTCTGTGTGTGTGTGTGTGTAGTAACAAGATTCCCCACCCAATCTTGCCAACCATATTTTATCTAACTCTCTTGACTGAGTCATTCCTATGGGATTAGGGAGTACTGCGTACATCCAAGGTTCGTGGTGTTTGCTGGGATAACACATTATCAAAAGCCTCTCTAAAAAGGGTTGAATATTTACAGAAGAAAAAAGAGGCGGGAGAAATGTGAATGCATTTGAGATTTTTTTGTTGTTCTTTCTTGGCAGTCTTTACAACTGACAACAGCAGAGCCCTCTCTTGTTTCTATGACCTTCCTCAGCACAGTCCGGAATGCACACATACGGTATCAGAGAGCAGCCCGCCTCCATGTTTTCTTGGGAATGAGGGTCTGTGCGGATGTGGGGCTTTTTGGGGGAAGTGGGTGTGGGGGTAGGAGCAGGAGCGTAGATAGAAGGAGTGGTGAGATTAAATCCAAGCATACCAGGTTTTTAGAATAGAGAAATACAACTGGCTGAAGTTATCAGGGAGGAAGGGCAGACTAAAAAATATACATCTCTTTTATTGCGATACCACCAATTGAGAGAACATTCTGCTGGGGGGGATGTCTGCCAAGGACTTCTAATTCAGTTTGTTCCACCCGTTTTATTTTTAAACTCGAGTGCAGATTTTATTCCTGGAATGTTATAAGATTGGTGTGGGCAGAAATGGGCAAATTTACTTCAGAAGTGCTTTATAACAACTTGGAAAAGACCCTCTAAAATTCTCCAAGTACATTTTAGGGGTGAAGTTCATTTCTCTTTTTTCTGAAGAAAGCTACCTCGATTTTGCAGAAGTAAAACTCGAGTATAATTTTGTAAGCACTTCAAAATAGTGATGCTATCTATTAGGTATTTAACTGTTTTCCAGGGAGTATGATAACAATTTGCATAGTCTCTCATTTAATTCTCACAACTACCTCATCACCCCCATTTATGGGCAAGAAACTAAGGCAGGGAGAACTGCCAGAGTTGAGTTCGAATCCAGGTCTCAACGATATCAAAATCCTTCTTCGCCACTATGCAACCGTGCTTTCGTGTATTCATATCCAGGACATCATAAACTATCAATACAGACGATGTATTAAATAAATATACAACTTGGCCATTAGGCTACTATTAATCATTCTAACAGGATGGGGGCAAAAGCAGATTCCTTAGCCTGCTTTTCTGATGAGAGATCGCGGGGGAGCCAAAGGCAGTTTGCAAAAGAGAACCAGTCTCTGTGCAGGAGTTTTGGTGGTAAACATGTGAGGGTATCCAGAGAGTGGTGGAAATGGTGGATAATCTATTTATTTTCAAATGCCAAATGGTACTAATATAAAAACTTGTTGAACCTACTTTGGCAACATTAAATATGAAGGGAATGTACCTTCTTCCCCTCCTCCAAAAGTATTTACTTCAAAAATCGATTTCCTCTGTCACTGGTTATTGCTGCATTTTACTCAGTGGTTCTGAGAAACCGCATGGAAAATCACAATGTTACACTTGTTAAATTGACCCTGCAGGGCTCTACCACCAGTACATGCATCATCCCAAGAGGTAAGAAGGCAAGGCTGCCAGGCTCATGCTGAGAATATCATCATGAAATCAACGAGGATATGCAAATCTGTCTGTTCCACAGCTCATTTGCATAGTTTTTCACTGGTTTTGTAGAACCTCTATACTAAATGTCAATTTCCTTTTCTTTCCTAAAGCTTATTAGCTGCGTGTGATGTTTACAGCTTGAAGACCAAACAGATTTAATAGTTAAAACATTTAAACTATATAATTAAAAAGCATGCAAGGAAGAGGGGAAAAAAAAGAGGCTCTGATGTAGATCAAACATGTAGATATATTTGTGCTGTTAAAATATGCTTTCCAAGTTTAGAAGATGCGGAGGCCTCGTGCATGTCTGTGCACACATAAGCACCACCACAAAATTTGCTTAACCTATTTCTTTTTCCTTTTCTTTTCTTCTTTTTTTTTTTTTTTTTTTTTTTGCAATGATCGAGAAAAAGCAGACATTTGCTTATAAACTATGAAGGGCTTGAACCCAGCCACTGAGTACACATTTTACTCACAACGAAATCTGAATGGAAGCCTGCCAATGTCTGGGCTGACATTCAAACATTCCGAGTTTCTATGTATTTCAATCTCTCAAAACTAATGTTTTAAAACTCTTGATATTTTCTGAGGCACTACACAGTTCAATCCTCACCTCTCAGTTCAGAGTGAATATACAGCAATAATTCTGCTTGAAAGAAGTGCAAAGAAGGTCTTTTGCTGTGCAGCATGTAACTCGATCTACCTCAACAATACAATGAATAGATTATGGGTTTTGTATTATTATTTTCCTTTGTGCATCAAATCTAGAAACAGGGTGAGAAAGGAAGGTTGAAGAAATCTTTTAAAAATCTATAAATATTAAATATTAGTTACGTAGTAGACAATGTCCTATAGCCATGCTTTATGGAATAAAGCATAGAATCTTTTGCATTTCATGTGGCATCTGAGTACAGTATCTACTGCTACTAGTTATTAGTTCACAGCTCTGCCAAGAGGTAATTGGTGATCCACACCTTCTCAATATTTCTTTTTGGGAACTTTAGCACAATTTGCTAATACCTCAAATTTCACCTGGACCGCAAGAGAAACAGCTGTTCAACATTAAATTAAATTTCATCGTTGTTGGCTTTAAGGAGGATAAGCAGAACTGAGTGCTCTTAGGAGATTTTAGAGGTGGGCAAAAAACAGCAAACTGCCCCTACAAGCAAAGAGAGATGTCCCTCCTGGTTAAGCATCCCTTTGTCATGTGCAGCCCAGGGGAAGTTGTGATAAAGCATCATTTGAAAGTTTTAATACCGTTGGGGCTACAAGCACACTGTCTTGATGGAATTCAGCTGTACAGCTCCTTACGTGTCAAACACGATCATCCTTTAACTGTGACAGGCAGCATGATGAAACAGGTGCATTAAGTGCATGAAACAGAACAAAAGTAAGAAAAGTGCTCAACGGAAGGGCAGAAATAGTGAAGCCATAGTGACAGTCTGTAGACCTGGGTCTCAGCAGCTCTGCCCAGGAGTTCCTGCCAGAGCTCAGGAGAGCCACTGATTGGCTCCGTGCCACTACCTCCTCATCTGCCAAACGAGGGTCACGATGCATCCTCTAACCTCAGAGAATTTTTGTGAAATTGAGAAACTTACAACAAGCATTCAGCAAACATGGATGCCAAACTATTATCTCATAATTCAATGTGCCCAAATCAGACTGAGACAAGTAAAACCCCAAATTAATTTGATACCATATGCTATGGGTTACATTTTCCAAAAGCCTTCAGAAATTGGCATTTATAATATTTGTGGGTTCATCCTTTTCCATGTACAGAAACATGTGCACACATCAAAACAGACCCAGTTAAGTCTTAATTAACTAGTGGAAGATTATCCAAGATTCTTACTGTTTCTCCCTTTTCCTGTTGCCCATTTTTAGCCTTTTTTGGCAATTCCTCCACTATTAAAGAAAAGAAATGGCATGCAAATCAATCAACCCCTTTCCTTCTTCACTGTAATTTCAATTTTCTGTGCTACCTCAGCCTCCATTGGCATGGATGGGCGAGAAGGTGCTATCTTTGTCCTCAGAATTGGATGGAAAACATTCATCTGTGTTATTGGGAAAAGATGTGAACTTAATTTCTCTTTCCTTTCTAAAACTTTGCTTACTGAATGGAAATGTTCCTAAGATCTTTTTATTTGGTTCTATATTTATGCACCTCCCTTTTAAAATACAGAATACATGTTAATGTTTCTTTGATGACTCAGTGTGTATTATCGGTAACAGTCCATTCATGATGTTGCCATACCACACAGCATAATTTTCTATCTGCTTCTGATTGATTCTTCATTCTCCCTTGATCTCAGTTTGTCATTTAATACATCTAAGTTTTTCACTCAACAAATCAAATACTGATGGAGAATCTACTATACGCCAGGCACTGTGCTGCTAGGAGCTGAGGATTGAACAGGGAGAAGCAGGAAGCTCCCTGCTCTCATAGTGCTTCTTAGTTGCGGAGAAAAGACATTCATGATGTAATCACATAAATACCTATTTTTATATGTAAAAAATGCTGTCAAAGAAAAGAACAGGGTGATGGGAACAGTTGGAAGAGGTGTAAAAAGGCCAGGGAAGCTGTGGCTCCTAGAGAGAAGGTAGGTTTTAGGACTAGAATGGTGACAGTGGGCCGGAAGAGAGAGAGTGCATTCGAAAGACACTGAGGAGATTGCATCAGTAGGACTTGGTGACACATTAGATGCAGAGGAAGAGGGACAGAAATGCTTCAAGGAGGACTTTTAGGCATCTGTCTTGGGTAACCAGATGACGCGAATGGTTGAGATGGGGAATTCTGGGGTAGATGAGGTTTGGTGGGATGGTGATTGTTATAACTTTGACTTTGAACATGCTGAGTTCAGGTGATATTGTGATACCCCAAAGGAGCTGCAGAGCAGGCAGCTGGAGACACAGGCCCAAAGATGATGAGAGGTCTGGCCTAGAGACATGGATGCAGGAGTCATGGGTCCATCAAGGCACTGTGAGTTTGGATGAGATCATCTAGCAGAAAACTTAAGTAGAGAAGCAAAGTGGTCTAGAGACTAAGCCATGAGGAACTTCAACACTTAGAGGCGTAGAAAGCAGGTAGAAAGGGAACACCTGAAGACTTAGGAAGGAGGGGCCAGAAAGGGATGATGGCATCTGAAGAGAGTGGTGTTCAGGAAGCCAAGGGAGGAGGGTATTTAGACAGGAGGGGGAGAGCAGAATTGGCAAAGCTGTGGAGAAACTGAGATGAGAACTCCTATTAAAAACACACAACTGGTCCAATGACATGGGATGGCATGGAAATCACTGATGACCAAGGAGACAGGGGTGGACTGCAGGGGACAAAGAGCAAGCTGAAGCCGGCTAAGGAATGTCCTTGGGCCATCTCCTAGCAGAGGCAGTAGAGCCGTGGTTGAAGGTACAGGCTCCGGAAGTGGACTGTTAGGGCCGAGGTTCCACTTAAGCATGAGACCTGAAGCAAGTTACTTTATTTCTCTAGGGCTCAATTTTCTCAGCTGTAAAACAAGAGTAGCAGTGCTCACCTACTAGGTTGCTGTGAGGTTCTTTTTCTTTTTTTTTTTTTTTTTAGGAGACGGAGTCTCACTCTGTCACCCAGGCCGGAGTGCAGTGGTGCAATCTTGGCTCACTGCAATCTCCACCTCCTGGGTTCCAGCTATTCTGCTGCCTTAGCCTCCTGAGTAGCTGGGACTACAGGGGCCTGCCACCACAACTGGCTAATTTTTGTATTTTTAGTAGAGATGGGGTTTCACCACATTGGCCAGCCTGGACTCAAACTCCTGACCTCACGTGATCTGCCTGCTTAAGCCTCCCAAAGTGCTGGGATTATAGGCGTGAGCCACCACACCTGGCCTTCTGTGAGGTTCTTAACATGTAAGCCACTTAGCCCAGTGGCTGACTCATAGTAGTTGCCGAATAAATGCTAGTCTTATATTATTATTAACACCTTCATAACCAATTAAATCAATATTTATTGAGCATCCATCTGCCAGGCACTGTACTAGATGCTGACAAAGACACCCCCAACAACAAATAATTATCTGTCCTCACGGAAATAAGAGATTTATAATGAAGTATTTTCCATTAAATGGTGATAGATGCTAAAAAATTAAGCAGAAAAGGGGGCTAGGGTGGTGGTCCGGTGACAATTTTTTCAAGCTTGTCAGTCAAAAAAGACCTCACAGAGACAGTGACTTTTGGGAAAAAGCCTGAAGAAAGGGAACTAGAAAGCAATGTGGTAACTGGGGGAAGAGCCTTCCTGACAGAAAGAACAGAAGGTACCAAGGTCCTGGGGTGGGCTCCTGTGTGGTGTGTTGGAGGAACAGCATCCAGGTGGTGTTCCTCGCACTGAGTAAAGGGGGTGGGGAGCAGGAAATGAAGTCAGAGGGTGGGGGTGACAAGTTCTTTGAGGCACGATAAAGTCTGAGGTCCTTACTCTGAGTGAGCTGTGAGGCACTGGAGGGTTTTGATCAGAGGAGCTACAGGGTCTGGACTACATTTTCACCAGTTCATGCTGGCTGTTGCATGGCGGAGCTATTCTGAGAAGAAGCAGAGAGACTACTCAGGAGGTTACTGAGGAACTCCAGCCAAGAGATGGTGGCACTGTGGACCAGAGGGATTGCGTAGGAGAAAAAGAGGTGTCAAGGACAACGTCAACAACTGTGGCCTGAGTAACTGGAAGGAGATGGGAAGGCAGTGGGAAGAGCAGGTCGGGGTAGAGTATCAAGAGTTCATCCCACTGGAGGCAGTTAAGAGACAGTGGGATATGCAAGCCTGAGGGTCAAAGAAAAGGCCCAGGCTGGAGAAGGTGTCAGCTTTGAGATGGTTTGAAGACATCAACAAAAAACAGACCAGGTTTGAGGACTGAGCCCTGAGGCTCTCTCACATTTGGAAACCAGAGGCTGCTACTTTCCACTCTGATTGTTCCACTTATGATTAGGCTGTATTGGCTGTGGGTGGGAGTGCGAATCAGCACCACCCCCGTGGAAGGCTACTTGGTGCAGACAAGTTCCATCAGCTGGCAAACCCAAAAGCTACACATGTATACATGGTAAGGGCTGTGCGGCACAGGTGCGCAGCAGATCTCAGCGCTCTTCACCTGGTGTTTCTGCTCTTCCCATGCACTAAGGAGCTGAGCAATCAGCAAGTCAGAAGGCAGGGCCATGGGAAGCAGAGGCCAGCGGTGGCTGGGAATTAAAAGCACAACTTATAATCTTACTGTTCTGCCAAATTCCTACAGAACTGATAAGACTCCCTGGATACTTTTGTTGTATTATTTTCTAACAGAAAACATAGATAATCAAAGCTCCTTGTGTCTCTCCTACTTTAATTATAATTTGATTAACTTACAAATTATTGGTATTCCCTTTTGTTCCAGCCCATTTGAGGATATAATTTCTCTTCATCTCTTCCTAAATGCATAAGTTGGCTCAGCATAAAGTATAATTACTTGATAACCATGGAAGCTAGGTAGCAGAGAGTGTAAGGAGAGCTTCCTGTATTTTGAAATGCATTGTCCATGGACCTTGTCTGGGGAAGAGGGTGCCATACTAATTCTGGCCTTGGCTACTATGGGTGTTCAAGAAGCAGCATCATGCTATAGAAAGATGTGACACTTCTGGTCGGGACTTCTTATGGCAGTGGTCCCCAAACTTTTTGGCACTGGTCCATGAGGCTAGGGGTAGGGGGATCAGGCATTAGATTCTCAGAAGTAGGGTACAACCTAGATCCCTCACATGTGCAGTTCACAGTACGGTTCACATTCCTATGAGAAAGAATCTAATGCTGCCACTGATCTGACAGGAGGTGGAGCTTAGGCTGGCTGAGCTGGCTAATGCTGGCTCGCCTGCCGCTCACCTACTGTTGTGCCACCCAGTTCCTAAGAGGCCACAGGACCCATAATGGTCCATGGCCCAGGGGTTGGGAACCCCTGTGTTATAGGACCTGACACCCAATTTCTGCCATCTGAAAAGCAAAGAAAGATAACAATGGACTCTGTTGACTTTTTAGCAGAAATAAAAATTTCTTTTTTATTTTTTCCCCATTTTTTTAATCCAAAATATTACAACACATAATAGGACACAGATACTGAAATAATACATTTAGTGCCAGCTTTGAGTCAGTTTTCATTGTTGTCAAGAGAAAGGTAATTTCAGTCCATCTCCCTTGAAGACAGTAAATTTTAATTAGTTTTAATTAGAAATGAGAAGTCCTACACCTCATCTTTACAAGTCTCCTGAAACATACCAAGATATTGTCTTTCTGTAGACTCAGAGCACATATAATCAGATAACTGGTCCACTTACTGTTTATATTGTATATTTTATCCAAGAATGATTTATACCTATAAATCCAGCCAGGAGGATCTCAGAATAATATTTATGAGACAGACTGAAATTTAATAGCAACACTTCTTAAGTAGATGGACTATCAAGAAACTCTTAAAATAACAGAATGAAAAGGAAGGTAGTGGTTCTGTATATAAGCCCCGTCAGCCGGTACACGGGAGGTACTCAATCAATGCCAAATGAAGGAGTGACTTCATAAGAGGGACTAAGAAGCAATTCAAGTTGCTATTCTGGAATCTCTTGTGTAAGATGGGAATCAAGTCTAACAGAGTCATTAATAGAATTTAATAAGGAAAGCTTCCAAAAGAGGAAACTCCAAAGTTACCCTTTCATTACTGAATTTCTCAGATTCTCAGTGGATCTAAATTTAAACTGCACAGGAAACAAGGCCCTTTGTCAAAAGGTGCTAAATCTAACCTACACTATAAGAAGCACGTTTGCCCATCCTGTGTTCCATGATATGAAGGGCCTCCAAGAATTTAAATAGGACAAAATAGAAAAAGCAGAGAGTTCCTTTATAGTATTACTATCTAGCTACTAAAAGCCAAAAAGAAAAATGTGATGTCAATGGCAATTTGGCAACTACATTTGTAAAGTTATAACAAGCCAATTCTCAGAGCTAGAAACTTCTTTTTGAGGGGGAATAAGGATTGGGGTGGGGTGGGGATGCTGACTTGCCCATCAGAATGTGTACCAGAGTGACTCGAGGGTTTTTTTCAACCTCAGAGCTACCATTTACTCAGCGTCCAGGTTCCTAACCAAGCCTAAACTTGATCTACATTGTGTCTTTTGATGAATTAGTAGTGGTTGGTTTCATACTGTGTTAATTTGGAAAAGATACATGTATTAATTTTATTTTCTACATATGTTAAACAAATAAAAAATTGAGCTTGTTTTGTTTTTCAAAGCACTTTGTAGTTTTCTTGTCCCTAAAAAGTATTTACTAAAAATCTGCGACCGAAACCAAACTTTTCATTTTGAAGTATTTGAGGTTTAATCCAGAGGCATAGTATTTAGCAGAAACATCTTCTCGAGTCCTATTAAAAAATTAAAGTGGGGCCGGGCACAGTGGCTGACGCCTGTAATCCCAGCACTTTGGGAGGCTGAAGTAGGCAGATCATCTGAGGTTGGAAGTTCGAGACCAGCCTGGGCAACATGGTGAAACCCCATCTTTACCAAAAATACAAAAATTAGCTGGTTGTGGTGGCAGGCACCTGTAATCCCAGCTACTCGGGAGGCTGAGGCAGGAGAATCACTTGAACCCGGGAGGCGGAGGTTGCAGTGAGCTGAGATGGCGCCATTGCACTCCAGCCTGGGGGACAAGAGCACGTCTCAAAAAAAAAAAAAAAAAAAAAAAATTGAAGTGGGGCCAGGTACGGTGGCTCATGCCTGTAATCCCAGCATTTCGGGAGCTCTAAATGGGTGGATCGATTGAACCCAGGAGTCTCCAGCCTGGGCAACATGGCGAAACCCCATCTCTGCCAAAAATACAAAAAATTAGCCAGGTGTGGTGGCACATTCTTACCACGGAGACATGCCCCCAAAACAGATGAAAACTTTAAGATTTCAAAAGAACGAAAAGAAAATGAGGAAGTAAGAAGAGATAAAGGAACACTAATCCCAATAAAAACATTCAGAAATGAAGTGATTGGAGAAAACAAATAGTTGGATAGAGAGAGGCAAAAGAACGTGGGAAAGAATTTGAAGTAAAAGAAAAAAAAATCCATTTTCTAGATGAAGACCAAATAAGAAGGAACACAAGATGGAATACATACATACACCTTTAGTCCCAGCTACTTGGGAGGCTAAGGTGGGATGACTGCTGGAACCCAGGAGCCAGAGGTTGCAGTGAGCCAAAATAGCACCACTGCACTCCAACCTGGGAAATGGAGTGAGACCCTGTCTTAAAAAAAAAAAAGAAAAAGAAAAGAAAAGAAAAAAAAAATCAAAGCGGGAATTCAGGGAAGATGATGGTACCAGTGTCAAAGGTAGCACAATTTAAAAAAATTTTTCAGAATCCCTGCCCTCCTCCTCCCCACCAATAACAATAGCAATGATAACAACAACAAAAACAGAGAAACTGGAATTACACAGCCAAAAACCCATGGACCACATCAAGACAAAATGAGGTTACTGTGTAGTCCATAAACCTGAAGACAGGAATGGGTGTGGCCGAACCATTTATAGTGACAGAGCCAGGCAGAAGCAATATCTGTGCAAGAGAAAGTTGGAGGAGAGGCAGTGGGCATCTGAAGGTTTTGGCACAACGGGCTCCCAAGCTTCCAAAGGTCCTTACGGCATGGTCGGCAGGTTGGTGAGCTATTTTGAGCACAGCAGCATCACTGGCAAGGGGTCCTGCAGAATCCAATTCATGGGGTGAGGGCAAGGAAACCTGGGAAGGTCTGAAGATGCTTAGGTGTTATGGAGCCAGGGCACTCTTGAGACCAACAAATCTAAGCTTCCTTCCACGACCAAATCACCTTGAGAAGAAACTTTTGAGAGCAGAATCTAAATTGAACATGGCAGCAATAATTTAGCCAAAGTGAAGGGAGGGGGCAGATCCAAGTGAAGGGAGGCAGAGAAGATGAAGCTAAGAAAATATAGGCCTTATTTTATTCCATGGAAACAACAGAAGACGGAGTTCTATGGCCTAGACACTAGAAAATATTTTCTGGCCCATCCCTTATCCCTAAAAATACAGGAAAACTCATTCTACTTAAAAATGAGTAACAAAATAGGATTGTGGTCAAATGCAGTGCACAGTTATTATAAGAAGAAAAATCAGAATAGCATTCTTACCACAGAGACATGCCCCCAAAACAGATGAAAACTTTAATATTTCAAAAGAGCTAAAAGAAAATGAGGCAGTAAGAAGAGATAAAGGAACACTAATCCCAATAAAAACATTCAGAAATGAAGTGATTGGAGAAAACAAATAGTTGGATAGAGAGAGGCAAAAGAACGTGGGAAAGAATTTGAAGTAAAAGAAAAAAAAATCCATTTTCTAGATGAAGACCAAATAAGAAGGAACACAAGAGGGAACACATACAGCAGATACTCTTTGAGGAGTGCTAAAAAATAGAAAGGAGAAAGTGTTAAACATCAAAAAGAAATGAGGAAAGAAATAGAATTCAAGAGAAAGACTCAGAAAAGGAACATGAGCAAAGAAAATCCAACATAACATTGTAATAAGAGCCTTTGAAGAAGAAAATCAAAGCAATAAAAACAGCAAATGCTTAAAATCGTGACTGAAGCACAATTTCTAGAAGTAGAAAAAGATTTGAAACTATATATTGACAGAATACTCCATGCACCTGGAAAAACTGACCTAGGAAAGAAAACAAAAAAAAATTCTTTGGACACTCAGGGAAAATGACTGAGTTACTTATAAGGGACAGAAAACTAGAGTGTCACCCGATTTTTCAAGAGCCAGGCTTCATGCTAGAAGTCAGTAGCGTGACACTCAGGAAAAGCAACTAAGCCAAGGATCTTATACCCAGCCAAAATGATCTTCCAGCCAACAACAATCTGTTATGAATATGCAAGGACCCAAGGAATATTGTTCGCAGAAACCCTTAGTAATCTGCAAGGGAGAAGAGTCAGGCAACCAGTCTGGCTGGAAAGGAACTGATACAAAGACTGGGTGAGCATTTAACATATAATCAGCTGTAGGTCTATTACTGAAAGACGATTACAAGGAAACAATATTACATATAGCCAGAACGATATAATGACTATGTGCTCTGACAATATAGATAGTATAATGATTAAAAAAAACACGCAGGAAGAATATGAAAGGAACGAAAATAATCTCACTAATATAGATGTTAAGTGGGAGTAAAAGGATATTACTTTAAATCAAATGATGGCCAGAGAAGAAAAGAAGAAAGAAAGGGTATAAGAATTTCAAAATCACTCAGAGTTGGAAACCAATAAACAACAGCTAAGAAAAGTGTGGGGGATAAGAAGGGTACCATATTAAGGAATTATTCTAAATATTTTTATTGGAAGGCTGGACGTGGTGGCTCACACCTGTAATCCCAACACTTTGGGAGGCTGAGGCGGGTGGATCACTTGAGGCCAGGAACTTGAGACTAGCCTGGCCAACATGACCAAACCCTGTCTCTACCAAAAATCCAAAAATTACCTAGGCGTGGTGGCACACACCTGTAATCCCATCTACTCAGGAGGCTGAGGCAAGAGAATTGCTTAAATCCAGGAGGCAGAGGCTGCAGTGAGCCAAGATGGTGGTGCCACTGCTCTCCAGCCCGGATGACAGAGCAAGGCTTGGTCTGGAAAAACAAACAAACAAAAAAAAATAGCGGGCATGGTGGTGCACACCTGTAGTCCCAGCACTTGGGGGGCTGAGGCAGGAGGATTGCTTGAGCCTAAGAGTTCAAGGCTGCAGTGACCCAAGACTGTACCACTGTACTCCAGCCTGGGTGAAAAAGTGAGACCCTGTCTCTAAATAAATAAATAAATCTATTGGAGCAAAAAAATAAATACCTACCTAAATAGTATGATTGCTTACAATAAAAATGAAAGATACGACTAAAAATGGTTAAAAGGAGAAAATAAAGCAGAAAGGCATGAAAGACAGACTTCAACGACTTCACCTTATTTTGTGGGTTTCATTTCAGGAAAATTTAAATATTTTTATATAATTATTGAACAAGAATCACTTTTCAAAAGCCTCTTAGGAAGTCTCAAATTAAAATAAATGAACTCAAATGTATATCCAGTTATTGGCATAAACACACAGACTGTAACTATTCCAAGTGACCCTAACATGTTGTAATGTAATTGTCCATCTCTAGCCCAGTGGACTAAAAACCAATACAAAACTAAACAATCAAAATAAAAAAAACTTTAAACATTTTCAGTAAGCATATTGTCGCAGTGTCACTGGCATTTTTTTTTCAGAAATTATTGCAAGTGTAGTGTGGGATAAAGTAAATGAGTAAATTGTGTTGGTGTGAGTGAGAACTGCTATTTTCAGTTTGAGAGAAAGAAAATACTGATGTAAAATGAATGAAGTTAAGTAAAAGCCTTGTGGCACATCAGTATAAACTCATGATGTATTTTACCTTAAAAAATACATACACACGGCCGGGTACGGTGGCTCATGCCTGTAATCCCAGCACTTTGGGAGGCCGAGGCGGGCGGATCACAAGGTCAGGAGATGGAGACTATCCTGGCTAACACGGTGAAACCCCATCTCTACCAAAAACAGAAAAAATTAGCCGGGCGTGGTGGCGGGCGCCTGTAGTCCCAGCTACTCGGGAGGCTGAGGCAGGAGAATGGCGTGAACCCAGGAGGTGGAGCTTGCAGTGAGCCGAGATTGCGCCACTGCACTCCAGCCTGGGTGACAGAGCAAGACTCCATCTCAAAAAAAAAAAAAAAAAAAAAGTACACACAATCGATCTATATCTGTATCTAGAGAGACACAGATTTCCTATCTCTGGCTGTGTCCACTGGAAAGGAGAAACAATATTCAACCCAGTGAGAATAGTCCCCCTGGGGCCCAGCCTTTGGTCTCCAAATATCATTTCTCACTGAAAGAAACCAGGTCTCCTTGGAAAAAAGCTGATCCCAGAGCTAAGGCAAGAAATGTACAGGATGAGCCTGGAACATAGTGTTATACTAGAAAGCAAGGAAACTATCAAAGACAGCCAGTATTGGATTAAAAGGACTCAGTAGCCAAACTGAATAGGATCCCAATGCTCAGACAGGGGACCATCTGAACATGAAAAAGGGTAACCACTGTCATGGATTGAAACACAACAGATAGGCTGCAATCTATGAATTTACAGTCATGCTTTCAAAACACGGTGACTTGGTTTGACACTGTGAACTAGCTGTATCATGAAAATTGGTAAATAGACAGAATCTAGTATATTATCCTGCTTTTCCTACAAAACCTGAAGCACTGGGTAGATAAATTATAGATGCAAGGAGTTTCTCTTCATGAACAATAATTCCTTGTAACAAATGAACAAATAATAATAGAATTAGACTACCACTATTTGCAATCTCTGATAAATTTATGAATTCAGATGACAGTCTCGCTGCAAAAAGAGATGCCACCAACCATTACCTCCTGAAGGAAATACACAACACAACACCAACTATGAAGCAGTCAGGCAAAGCAAAGCAAACAAAACAATGCCTCTAGCACTTCCTAGCAATTCTCAAGAAATTCAGGAGACAGAGGGACATGCTTAGCAACACCACATGGAGGCAATCATCCAAACCCAGATGAGTGGGAAATTCTACCAGACAAATGGTCTGGTTTCTCAACAGAAAAAACTGCAACATAAAAAAAGACAGAGGTGATACCGAGTAGTGTAAAAGAGGCTTAGGAGACAGAAATGACATTTATTTGGATCTTGGTTCAAATAAACTACTAAAAAATCCTACAACATAAAATAAAACGTATTAATAAGTCAATTAGGAAAATATGAATACTGACGGGATATTTGATGATATTGAGAAATGACTGTTAATGCATTTTTTGGTGTGATGACGATGTTGTAGTTGTGTATGAGAAGAAGAATCCCAATCGTTTATAGAAATACTAAAATATTTTATAGACATTTTGAGTCAACAGCAATCTGTTATGAAGATGCAAGGTCCAGGGAATACTGTTATTTGGAATTTGCTTCAAAATAATCCAGGTGCAGAGGTGGAGTAGAGAAAACGATGTTGAATCTGCTGCTGAATGGGGTGATGGGGCAAAGGCGTTCATTTACCACCTCTCTACTTTCAAATGTGTTTGATATTTCTGTAACACAAAGTTAAAGTTCCTTTGGTAATTCGGCGGTGTTTCTCAAATGTGGTTTCCCACAGCTTTCCTTTGGGGTACCTATTAAAATTCACATTCCCGACGTCAGCTTACTCGGGGCACTTCTCAAAATTGAAAGCTGCCCAACCCCAGATTTGTGAATCAGAATTCCTGGGAGTGAAGCCCAGAAAACTGTATTTTACATACACTATGCAGGTAGGTCTTCTGCACACTCCATTTTGCTTTAGTTATTTGCATGAAATAAATTTTCTTTTTCAAAGGGTTTAACAGTTTAATCTAAAGTTTTTTTTTTCTATTAAAAGAACTTTACAGTGACCTAAAATATCCTTCACATGTTGTTGTTTCATTTCAGTAAAATATATCCTGTTGGTGTCATCTATCAACAAGTACATAGTCTTAAAATTTTTATTATGGGAGAAAGGGATCAGACCATACTCTCTACAGTTTGCTGAGCATGTGGTTAATAAACTAGAGGAACTAGCCTACAGTAACGTGGATGAAGCTACAGAAATGTGCCTTTTGTATGGAAGACATGCTTGGTGACAGAGAAGTTGTTTGCATTTTTAAAAAAGTGATTTGAACCCAGCTATAGCATTAGCATATATTCCCAGATTATATAACTATTCCTAGACTCACAAGCACTGTTTTCCAAAAAGAGTGTGTCCCTTATCCTTAACATAGAGAACATAATTCTTTCTAATGATAGTGCTTATCACTAGAAGCCAGAGGCTTGTTGAATGAATCAGTTTCCCTGGCAAGTAAATATAGTGTACCGGGATGACAGACAATCAGAAACAGACATCAATAGCAAAGGTATTTTTTAATTGTATTTTTTTTAATTTTTAATTAATTAATTTTTTTGAGACAAGGTCTTGCTGTCGCCCAGGCTGGAGTGCAGTGGCGTGATCTCAGCACACTGCAACCTCGGCCTCTTGGGTTCAAACTATTCTCCTGCCTCAGCTTCCTGAGTAGCTGGTATTACAGGTGCCCACCACCCACCCAGCTAATTTTTGTATTTTTAGTAGGGACTGGGTTTCACCATGTTGGCCAGGCTTGTCTCAAACTCCTGGCCTCAAGTGATCCACCTGCCTCGGCCTCCCAAAGTGCTGGGATTAGAAGTGTAAGCCACCACACCCTGCCTATTTTTATTTTTTATCAAGGCAGAGTCTCACTATTTTGCCCAGGCTGGTTTAGAACTTCTGGCGTCAAGTGATCCTCCCACCTCAGCCTCCCAAAGTGCTGGGATTATAGGTGTGAGCTACTGCGCCTGGCCTAATAGCAAAGGCACTGATAAAAAAAATAGGAGAGCAGAAAGGGACAGAACCAGCACTTAGTAAGCATTACTAAAATGCTGGTTACACTCTTAGAAGCTTTATATAGGATTTCTAATTTAATCTTTATTGAAGCTTGTAGCTTTTAAACTTATTTAAAAGCCCCAAAGATTCTACCAACGGGCTTCAGAGCATCTGCATTTTATTTTTAAATTGAATTTCTCATTATTAAGTAACTGTAGTTTCAAAAAAGCTCTCCATGTGTCATATAGTAGAATAGCACTTAATTCAGGGGCTAGGGTCTAAAAGTTCCCACCCAATGCAGAGTGTGTGGATTCAAAAGTATCCTCGAAATTCTAAGGTGCAAATCAGATCCTAACACCATTCCACTCAAACCTTTCAATGCTTCCTATTACATTTATGGTAAAAACCACAGTCCTGGTCCACGTCAAGACTTAGAAGGCCCTACATGACCCGACCCCAGCGATGTGAAACTCTCCTCTTCTTTTTTCCTGCCCACCTCCTCCCTATGTTCTGCTCCAGCATAGTGGCCTCCACACTCCCTTCCACATCCAGGCACAATCCTGTTCCTACCTAGAATGCTCCTCGGGCAAATAAGTTCTCTTCATTTAGGTCTCTGCTGTGATGTGTCCCTCCCTGGTCGTCTTGTCTAAAAGAGCAGGCCCCCTCTTCCCTCGCCCCTCTGATTCTTCTCTTCATTCTTCACAGCTGATGTTACACCACAAAGTCCTTGTTGGTTTGTTTCCTGCGCTACAATGATGCTCCTTATTCATTCATTATTGATATATCACAGGTGTACATATTTTGGGGGTACAAGTGATATGTACTATTGAATCCTAAAACTTACTCCTTCTATCTAACTGTATTTTTGTATCACCCATTAACTGACTTCTCTTCATCCTTGCTCAAACTGCAGCACTTATGAGTCTTAGCACAGAGAAGGCACTCTACAAGTATTGGCTCAATAAATAAAAGTGTCTTACATTGCCCATCAAGGACACTATATACAGTTTTTGTTCATACCACCCTGTGCAACAATGCTCACATACAGTGGAATTTGAAAACCACTGAGCTAGGCTAAGGCCCAAGAGGAAAGCCTACATCAGATCTGTGTCTGGACGTCCACACCACTGCACCTTTGATATCACTAACGGAGATCAAGCTTTTTGCTTACATGAAGGGTCTTCTTAACTCCATTTTGTTAGTAAGTCTCTATATCTTCAAGATTTGCCAACTGATTTGTTTGTTGCTGTTGTTGTGAAGGTTAAAGGGGATAGCAAGAGTTCTTCTGAAGTTAGATTCTTAGTTACCCCGTTTAACAAATGTAACTTCCATCCTGGCATTGCCACGACTACTAATGGGCCAGACCATACTGCCAGGCTTGTGTAGATCTCAAAATAAAGGTATCCCATCATCTCAGTGACATCCTGTTTCTCAGGCAGAAAGGTTGTAGCGCTACCATTGCTTTTTTTAAACATATAAACTTAAGTTCTCCCTACGTCCACTTCCATGAAATTTCACAAGTGAGCACCCTAGTACAGCATGAGTATATCATGGTCAATTAACGGCCAAGGCCAGACAAAACACCCTGAGTTCTTGTCCTCAGTGAATTTTGGTATGTAATAAATAAACGCGTAGCATAAAATGGTGTAATAAAATTAAATTATTGGCATTAAACTGTCAGACATACCATGCTTATGGTAGCCAATGTCAGAGATTAAATCTAAAGTTCAAGATTGGACTCACCATGCAAAGCAAAGACAATTTCTTCCTTCTAAAATTGAAAGAGATGGGCCCTCCCTCAGGCTTATGAGTTTCTTCTTCTTGTTGTTTTTTAAGGACATCAATGAGCATCTCATTAATGTTATAATTTAAAAAGTGTTTTCTCCCTCTAATGGAAGATTTAGGCTAGAGGAAGCTATCATTGGTCCTCCAAATTGCAGGCTTACCAATTAAAAAATGTAAATGGTTTCACATTGTTAGCGATTTCAACTTTGAAACAAGCCATTTCTTTTCTTCCTTTTGTTTTAAGTGAATACGTTTTAAGTCGATAAGTTTAAGGGAAAATATATCCTGAGCTTGCAAGGTAACTGTTTAAAAAAATAAAACAACTCATTATTATTTGCAACTCCTTATTTTAGGGAATCAGGGTTTTCTCAATACTGCACAACAACATAAAAAATATACCTAACAACAAAAGGCAATAAATTGGAAACTGAAGTTAAAGAAGACTGCAGCTGTCATCTCTAACACTGCTTTCAAATTTCTCTGTTCATCACAAAGCTTCATTGTTCTTTTTTCTTGATTTTATAAGTCAGCATTACACGCTGAAATCTAACATACATTATGCTAACAAAATTTTCCTTTATTCGTTTCATATATTGAGGTTTCAAGATTGTGTTTGAAAAAGAAGAGACTAAAAATACTTGTAAACCACCAAGTAAAGGCAATGAATGATACAGAATTTGTACCTGTGGGTGATCACTGCCATAGCTATATAATGCCTAAATACAGGAAAGAGAAGCAAAAGTTTACAAAAACCGGTCCTCGTGGAACTATGCTCCCCTATATGATCGCAATCACTCAGATATAAGTAATGTACGAATGACTTACTTAATCTTCCTCTTCTTTTTCACATGTTTGGGAGCAAGTAGGCAAAGCCTGGAACAATCACTGATGCAACATGTGTTTACACACATGCATGGTTCTTAGAGAATGGAAGGACAGGAGCTGAATAGTTCCATCTGCCAGTGATAATGTAGCTCCCAACACCCTTCCCATCTAGTGCTCTCTGATTCAAGGGAAGGAATGTGCTTTGGAAGAGAGGGCAGGGGTTTATTACTCAGAGAGACGTAGGTTCAAAGCCAGCACGTTTATTATTAGCAGAGTAACTCTGAACTGACTCACTCCCATTCCGTCGAGCCTCTTTTATCTGCAACATGGAGAGGCTATGAGTTTCTGAAGATTCCTTAATATCTCATAAAAATAACATAAAACCACCTCCATATGAAGTATTCAATGAACAGCTTCCTTCCTTCTGGTGACCTTGTAGAAATGCTGATCAGGCTTCTCCAGCAACCAAAATCAATGTCCAATCTTGGGAAAGGACCTTCTAGGTGAAGGATGTCAACCCCATTCCTAAACATCATGGAGAGTTCCTCTCAGAAATACAGGTGTCCGTCCCCATCCTAACCTCTTTCAGCCTCACTTTAGTGGTTATCTGTGAACGCACCTGATCCATGAGGATTAAAAGGACAACAGGGGTGGGGGGAAAGAACAAAGATTAAAAGTAGACCCCCCCCTCCAAGGGCCAACACTATGAAGAGCCAAATGGCCGTTCCTTGATAATTACTAATCATGAATCATTCGGTTCTCCAGGATGCTCCTTTGGCTTAAACCGAAGTCAATCTTTTCTAAGCATTAAATGGGGACATCTTCTTTTCCCATTTAAAAGCAAGCAGTTGCCACTTCAGCTGTACAAATTATATAGGATTGAAAATAGTATAATTGGTTGGGCGCCGTTGCTCACGCCTGTAATCCCAAAACTTTGGGATGCCCAGGTGGGCGGATCACCTGAGGTCAGGAATTTGAGACAAACCTGGCCAACACAGTGAAACCCTGTCTCTACTAAAAATACAAAAATTAGTCTCTACTGAAAATACAAAAATTAGTTAGCTACTCAGGAGGCTGAGGCAGAAGAATCACTTGAACCCGGGGGCCAGAGTTTGCAGTGAGCCAAGATCACACCACTGCACTCCAGCCTGGGCGACAGAGTGAGACTCCATCTCAAAAAAAAAGGCCGGGTGCGGTGCCTCATGCCTGTAATCCCAGCACTTTGGGAGGCCGAGGCGAGCAGATCACCTGAGGTCAGGAGTTGGAGACCAGCCTGACCAACATGGAGAAACCTCGTCTCTGCTAAAAATGTAAAATTAGCTGGGCGTGGTGGCGCATGCCTGTAATCCCAGCTACTCAGAAGGCTAAGGCAGGAGAATCGCTTGAACCCAGGAGGCGGAGGTTGCGGTGAGCCAAGATCGTGCCATTGCCCTCCAGCCTGGGCAACAAGAGTGAAACTCCGTCTCAAAAAAAAAAAAAAAAAAAGAAAATAGTATAGTTGAAAGAAACACGGAGTTTGTAATTAGAGTTCTCTTTTCCCCCTTCTCAAAGCAAACAGAAACAAACTGCACAAAAACATGTTGTTTAAAAGGTTGCTATCCTCCTGTTTCTATCTTTAGTCTTGCTGTCTTTGTCTTTCTAAGACGCCAGAGAAGTTTCCTCTGCATATAGAAAATATTCTGGGATTTGTCTGTCTTGTGGTCTCACTAGGGAAGTCCCCTTAGGGGTCCGAATGTGAGGCCGTTCTTAGATTGCCTTTTTGCCTATAACACACAAGGTTGTAATGTGTGGTTCATGAACAAGACAGACGCCTACTACAGCAAGTAGAATTCTGCAAACAACATTCAATGACATCCACAGAGAGAAGACCTGGAACTTGGTAGAAAAGAAACACAATGTTTGGTCAACTGAGCACCAGACTGTGAGCTTTTTGAGGGCAAAGATTATGTTTTCTCCCAGATTAGGGTGTATTGCTGGCATTCAGTAAATATTTAGGGAATGAATACATGCAGGGATGAATATGTGATGAACAGGTTACAAATACGGTTCAGAATTCATAACTAGTAATGAATGATGTGAGAAAGTAAACCTTTCCAGATTTTGTAGATAGCATAAGATTAAATTCATCTGGAAAAGGAAAACATTTAGGATTATACATCTCTGAATGATTGTGTGTCAGTCTTCAGAGGAAAAACTGAATTTTTCTTTAAAAAAGCCAGTGGGACAGTCATTTCTGAAAACTCATTTGTGAATCAAAACCAGAGTAGACCAAGTGACTGAGCATTCAAATGAAAGGGTAAAAAAAGAAGAAATATGGCTGATTTTTTTCCCACTCTCACTGGTGTGAGATTTTAAAGACATTCCTTCCTGTCAAAAGGATGGCGTCAAATGTATTTTAAGTATCGACATAAACCTGCCTCTTCATATCCCTCTTGTTCTTATAGTACATCTATTCTTGTCTCATTCCACCACAACAAGTTTTATAATAGCAGGTAGGTTTGTGCATTTATCACTTTATCTTTTGAAAATGTTACAGACAATTAATTCACATTAAAACTCTATTACTGATTTAGAAGTTCAAGATTTAGAATTTAAGGATTCTGATGAAAGTTTAGCTTAAACCTACTTTAGCTGACTATATTTTTAAAAAGGTTTAGGGATTGTTTACCTCCTTTAAGCATTATCAAACTTACTTTATCACCATCATTTGCATCCAGACAACATGCTAATTGAAAGTGATTTAGTCTTTAAAGTAAATCTTTATAAAATTTATTAGATTTGGCATGGAGGAAAATTCTTGAGATTTGATGTGAGAAAATAAAAAAACTGGGTTCAAGGTCTGTTTTTGGTGTGTGCCACTTGTGTAATCTTACATAATCATGTTACTTTTCTCAGCATCAGTCTCATCATTGATAGAGAGGGTACACTCTCAGCACTTTGGGATGCCGAGGCGGGTGGATCACAAGGTCAGGAGATCGAGACCATCCTGGCTAACACGGTGAAACCCCATCTCTACTAAAAATACAAAAAAATTAGCCGGGTGTACTGGCAGGCGCATGTAGTCCCAGCCACTCAGGAGGCTAAGGCAGGAGAATCGCTTGAACCCGGGAGGCAAAGGTTGCAGTGAGCCAAGATTGCACCACTGCACTCCAGCCTAGGCGACAGAGTGAGACTCCATCTCAAAAATAAAATAAAATAAAGAGGGGGTAAAAAACCATAATTGTCTAAGAATTGCTCTGAGGATTACATCAGTGTAAGGTAATGAACTTTACTGAACTGTATGCAAAAAATATCACTTTCATCATCATCACCACCATCACAATCACCTGGTACTTTAAAAACTTCAAATGAAAGAGGGTAAGAAAGAACCCACTGGATCCCCTACTCTGTACCTGGCATCATGCTACAGGTTGTGCACATGTGTCACTTTTAGGTTACAACAACAGCCCAACTGTCTACACATAAATTTATATCAGCTGTATAGGAATACACTATATTTCCAATTCTGGAAAATGAGGTGCAGAGAGGACTAAGTAATATGCTTGAATTCAGGTATGCTTCAATAATTAAATCGAAGCTGGGTGAGATGACTCACACTTGTAATCCCAGCACTTTGGGAGGCTGAGGCAGGCAGATCACTTGAGGTCAGGAGTTCAAGACCAGCCTGGCCAACATGGCGAAACCTTGTCTCTACTAAAACTACAAAAAAGGTTAGCCAGGCATGGTGGTGCATGCCTATAATTCCAGCTACTCAGACAATCGCTTGAACCCAGGAAGTGGAGGTTGCAGTGAGCTGAGATCGCACAACTTCACTCCAGCCTGGGCAACAGAGCGAGAAGACTCTGTCTCAAAAAAAAAAAAAAAAAAAAAAGAAGAATTAGATCAATAAATATTTACTGAGTGCTTGCTTACAATGTGCCAAGTACTGATTTAGGTACAGGGATAGAGCAGTGAGCTGAGCAGACAAAATCCCTGCCATCAGAGAGCTGACCAGGAACTGAATTCTTTTGAATTCAAAATCATTGTTTTCCCCACTCCATATTGTGCCAGTGCTTGGGGCTTGCACTTGCTCTCTCTAAAGGAACTACTGGTATAGAAAATAACACCTGGGCAGCAGCATAATTGCATAAATGGATAACCCCCCCCCCTGCTAGGGGCTCTGTAGCCTCAGGGGTCAAGGCTGCCTGAGGGCTGAGGCAATCAATACTTGGATATACCTGTAGTCCATTTGTAACAAACTGGCTTGAGAAGCTGCATTATCTACAGTGTAGCCAATGATTCAGGAATATCCCTAATTTGTACTGATTTCCTCCCATGTTAATTATTATTGCTACACAGTACATGTAATTCCTAGTATTATATAGAGACTGGAATAGACTTTCCACTCCCTTACTGCCATAGACTTAGTACTTTAGGCAGGTCAGCAAGATGAGGTCAAAACAACCTTTGTAGTCAGCAGATAAAACTAAACAGCCATCAGAAACATTTTTAAAATATGCTATTAAATAATTACAGTAGACAGCAAAACCAAGAAATTAATGCAAAAGAACCAAGAGATTTCTTAATCTTGTCACCAGTTCAGATTCAGAAAAGGAACTAAAAGCTGTGATCTGGGAGCCTGGATATTATAGCAATTAAGCAGCTTGGATATAAAAAGAGGTAGATAAGCTCACCTTCAGGGGGACTCAGCAGTGACCACCACTGTTATGTATGGAAAGGAGTAAAGGGAATGGGAGCGGATATATGAACTTGATGTCAGGAAACATGTGGCAGGCATTGGGTTGGGAAGATATTTACTGAGCATCTGAAGTGTGGCAAATGCTCTAGGAGATGGAAGGAAGGAAGGAGAGCATCTCTACAAGTAACACCCAATCTAACCAGGTAGTAAGACCCATCTTGATGTAAAAAAGAAGTAACCGCACAACAGAGCTGTAGAAAACTTCACTATTAGAAAACAAACAACCCAGTTTTTAAAATGGACAAAAGACCTGACAAGACACCTTACCAAATTAGACATAGAGATGGCAAGTAAGCACATAAAAAGATGCTCCACATTATGAATCACTAGGGAACTGTGAATTAAAACAACCACAAGATACCACCTATGAAAATGGCCAAAATCCAACACACTGCCAACAGCAAATGCTGGCAAGGATGCAGAGCCATAGGAACTCTCAATTCATTGCGGGTGGGAATGCAAATAGTAAGCTACTTGGGAAAACAGTTTGGCAGTTTCTTACAAAGCTAAACATACTCTTACCATGCAATGTGGCAAGCATGCTCCTTGGTATCTACACAAATAAACTAAAAAGTCCACACAAAAACCTGCACTCGAATGTTTATAGCAGCTTCATTCATAATGGTGAACGGGTAAATGAACTGTGGTACATCCATACAATAGAATATTATTCAGCACTAAAAACAAATAAGCTATCAAGCCATAAAAACGAGAGGTGAAGCCAGCTGGACTTCCTGGGTTGAGTGGGGACTTGTCTTACAAAAGGATTGTAAAACACACCTATCAGGAATTTTCCTGTCTTATAAGAGGTTTGTAAAGTGCACCAATCAGCACTTTGTAAAATGCACCAATGAGCACTCTGTAAAATGCACCAATCAGCAGGATTCTAAAAGTAGCCAATCGGAGGGAGGATTGAAAAAAACGGCACTCTGATAGGACAGAAACAGAATATGGGAGGGGACAAATAAGGGAATAAAAGCAGGCTACCCCAGCCAGCAGTGGCAACCTGTTTGGGTCCCCTTCCACGCTGGGGAAACTTTGTCCTGTCGCTCTTCACAGTTAACCTTGCTACTGCTCACTCTTTGGGTCCATGCCATCTTTAAGAGCTGTAACACTCACCGTGAAGGTCTGTGGCTCCATTCTTGAAGTCAGCGAGACCATGAACCAACCAGCAGGAACTAACTCTGGACACATCTTGGGGGATCCTCCCAGATATCATCACGTGGTGAGTACCATCAGACCCCTTTTCTTGCTATTCTGTCCTATTTTTCCTTAGAATTCAGGGGCTAAAACTAGGCACCTGTCAGCCAGTTAAAAGCAACCAGCACGGCCACGGGACTAAGGACATGGATGTCAGGCTCTCTGGGAAAAAGCTCACTAACAACCCCCGACTCTTTGGAGTCAGGAGCATTGGTTTGCCTGGAACCAGCTTCCACTTTTCCTGCACTTCCAGGCTGAGCCTAGGGTCAACAGAGAGGAAAGCCATTCAGCTCCGGGGTCTCAACAAAAAGTTGGTTGGCCCTGCAGCCATGAGCAGAACTCTCAAAGTTACATCACCCAAATGAGACTCACCCATCTATCCTATCTATCCTGACCCTTGCCTCCTGGGTCCTAACACCTGTCAGACAAACTTCCTCCCGCCTCTCTTCTCCAACGTTAGTCCTGCTTCTAAAAACCACTCCCTGTCCCTGGTGCTCTTCCAGTTTCTCCTATAAGAATGATTTCTAATATAAATTTCAGGACTCTGCTCCCTTCTTTAGGCACCCAGGCTCACCAATCAGAAAGACATAATTTTTGCCCAAAGCCCTGTTGTGGGGGACTATATGAAATTTTAGGATCCCTCCTCAGACTAGCAGGCCTAACGAAGGTTATTCCCAAAGCTAGGATATGAGGAGCCTCATAAATTATATCGTTCCTATTCATATGATAAGTGAGGACAAAAGGCATCACTCTTCCAACCCTGGAGATCCCTTCCTTCCCTCAGGGTATGGCCCTCCACTCCATTTTGAGGCATATTATCTTTATAGTACAAGGGTAAGGTCCTAATACCAACAGGAGAAAACACTTAGGACTCTAACAGGTTTTCAAGAATGCGTTGGTAAGGGCCACTAAATCTGACCTTTCTCGGTCCTCTTTGTGGTCTAAAGAGGAAAGGCAAGGGTGGATGTTTTTGAGAATGCATTGGTAAGGGCCACTAAATCTGACCTTCCTCGGTCCTCTTTGTGGTCTAGGAGGAAAACTAGTGTTTCTCCTGCTGCTTTGGTGAGCACAGCTATTCCAAACAGCAGGATCCAGGGACCATTGTGGGTTCTTGGGCAGGGAGAAGAGAAAAAAACAAAACAAAACTGTGGGTGGTTTTTACTTTCAGATGGGAAACACCCAGGCATCAACAAGCTCACCCTTGACATGCATCCTAAGCCATTGGGACCAATTTGTCCTGCAAACCCTGAAAAAGAAGCGGCTTATTTTTTCTGCACTACAGTCTGGTCTCAATATTATCTCTCTAATGGGGAAAAATGGCCACCTGAGGGAAGTATAAATTACAACACTATTCTGCAGGTTGACCTTTTCTGTAAGAGGGAAGGGAAATGGATTGAAATACCTTATGTCCAAGCTTTCCTTTCACTGAAGGATAATCCACAACTATGCAAAGCTGGCGATTTACATTCCACAGGAGGACCTCTCAGATTACCTCCATATCCTAGCCTCCCTACAGCTCCGCTTCCTAATAATGATGAGCCTCTAATCTCCTCCACCCAGAAGGAAACAAGCAAAGAAATCTCCAAGGGACCACAAAACTCCCCAGGCTATCAGTTATGTCTCCTTTAAGCTGTAGGGGGAGGGGAATTTGGCCCAACACGGGCCCTTCTCTCTCTCTGAATTAAAGCAGATCAAGGTAGACCTGGGGAAGTTTTCAGATGATCCTGATAGGTATATAGATGTCCTACAGGGTCTAGGGCAAACCTTCAACCTCACTTGGAGAGATGTCATGCTATTGTTAGATCAAACCCTGGCCTTTAATGAAAAGAATGCAGCTTTAGCTGCAGCCCGAGAGTTTGGAGATACCTGGTATCTTAGTCAAGTAAATGATAGAATGACAGCCAAAGAAAGGGACAAATTCCCTACCGGTCAGCAAGCCATCCCCAGTATGGATCCCCACTGGGACCTTGACTCAGATCATGGGAACTGGAGTTGCAAACATCTGTTGACCTGTATTCTAGAAGGACTAAAGAGAATTAGGAAAAAGCCCATGAATTATTCAATGATGTCCACCATAACTCAGGGAAAGGAAGAAAATCCTACTGCCTTCCTCAAGTGGCTATGGGAGGCCTTAAGAAAATATACTCCCCTGTCACCCGACTCCCTCGAGGGTCAATTGATCCTAAAAGATAAGTTTATTACCCAATCAGCTGAGATATCAGGAGAAAGCTCCAAAAGCGAGCCCTTGGCCCTGAACAAAATCTGGAGGCATTATTAAACCTGGCAACCTCGGTGCTCTCTAATAGGGACCAAGAGGAACAGGCAGAAAAGGAAAGGCGAGATAAGAGAAAGGCCGCAGCCTTAGTCATGGCCCTCAGACAAACAAACCTTGGTGGTTCAGAGAGGACAGAAAATGGAGCAGGCCAATCATCCAGTAGGGCTTGTTATCAGTGTAGTTTGCAAGGACACCTTAAAAAAGATCTTCCAACAAGAAACAAGCTACTCCCTCGCCCATGTCCACTATGCCAAGGCAATCACTGGAAGGCACACTGCCCCAGAGGACAAAGGTTCTCTGGGCCAGAAGCCCCCAACCAGATGACCCAACAACAGGACTGAGGGTACCTGGTGCAAGCGCCAGCTCATGTCATCACCCCCACTGAGCCCCAGGTAAGTTTAGCCATTGAGGGCCAGGAAATTGACTTCCTCCTGGACACTGGCATGGCCTTCTCAGTGTTAATCTCCTGCTCTGACAGCTGTTCTGAAGATCCATTACCATCCGAGGAATCCTGGGACAGCCTGTAACCAGGTATTTCTCCCACCTCCTCAGTTGTAATTGGGAGACTTTGATCTTTTCACATGCTTTTCTTATGCCTGAAAGCCCCACACCCTTATTAGCGAGGGACATATTAGCCAAAGCTAGAGCCATTACCTATATGAATATGGGGAACAAGTTACCTATTTGTTTTCCTCTACATGAGGAGGGAATCAACCCTGAAGTCTGGGCATTGGAAGGACAATTCAGAAAGGTAAAAAATGCCCACCCAGTCCAAATCAGGCTATAAGATCTCAACACTTTTCCTTATCAAAGACAATATCTCTTACGGCCCGAAGCTCAAAAAGGATTACAGGATATTGTTATACATTTAAAAGTTCAAGGCTTAGTAAGAAAATACAGTAGCCCCTGCAACACCCCAATTCTAGGAGTACAAAAACTGAATGGTCAGTGGAGACTAGTGCAAGATCCTAGATTCATCAGTGAGGAAGTAATTCCTCTATATCCAGTTGTACCCAACCCCTATACCCTGCTCTCTCAAATACTAGAGGAAGCAGAATGGTTTCACTGTTCTGGACCTCAAGGATGCTGCCTTCAGCATTCCCCTGCACTCTGACTCCCAGTTTCTCTTTACCTTTGAGGATCACACAGACCACACATCCCACCTTACATGGACGGTCTTGCCTCAAGGGTTTAGAGATAGCCCTCATCTGTTTGGTCAGGCACTGGCCCAAGATCTAGGCCACTTCTCAAGTCCAGGCATGCTGGTCCTTCAGTATATGGATGATTTACTTTTGGCTACCAGTTCGGAAGCTTCATGCCAGCAGGCTACTCTAGATCTCTTGAACTTTCTAGCTAATCAAGGGTACAAGGCGTCTAAATTGAAGGCCCAGCTCTGCCTACAACAAGTCAAATATCTAGGCCTAATCTTAGCCAGAGGAACCAGGGCCCTCAGCAAAGAACACATACAGCCTATACTGGCTTGTCCTTGCCCTAACACATTAAAACAGTTGTGGGGGTTCCTTGGGATCACTGGCTTTTACCGACTATGGATCCCCGGATACAGCGAGATGGCCAGGCCACTCTATACGCTAATCAAGGAGACCGAGAGGGCAAATATTCATCTAGTAGAATGCGAACCAGAGGCAGAAACAGCCTTCAAAACCTTAAAGCAGGCCCTAGTACAAACTCAAGACTTAAGCCTTCCCACAGGACAAAACTTCTCTTTATACCTCACAGAGAGAGCAGGAATAGCTCTTGGAGTCCTTACTCAGACTTGTAGGACAACCCCACAACCAGTGGTATACCTACGTAAGGAAATTGATGTAGTAGCAAAAGGCTGGCCTCACTGTTTATGGGTAGTTGTGGTGGTGGCTATCTTAGTGTCAGAGGCTATCAAAATAATACAAGGAAAGCATCTCACCATCTGGACTACTCATGATGTAAATGGCATACTAAGTGCCAAAGGAAATTTATGGCTATCAGAAAACCGCCTACTCAGATACCAGGCACTACTCCTTCAGGGACTGGTGCTTCAAATACACACGTGTGCAGCCCTCAACCCTGCTACTTTTCTCCCAGAGGATGGAGAACCAATCGAGCATGACTGCCAACAAATTGTAGCCCAGACTTATGCTGCCCACAGGCTCTCTTAGAAGTACCCTTAGCTAATCCTGACCTTAACCTATATACCAATGGAAGTTCATTTGTGGAGAATGGGATATGAAGGGCAGGTTATGCCATAGTTAGTGATGTAACAGTACTTGAAAGTAAGTCTCTTGCCCCCAGGGACCAGTGCCTAGTTAGCAGAACTTACCCAAGCCTTAGAACCGGGAAAGGAAAAAAGAATAAATGTGTATACAGATAGCAAGTATGCTTATCTAATCCTACATGCCCATGCTGCAATATGGAAAGAAAGGGAGTTCCTAACCTCTGGGAGAACCCCCATTAAATACCACAAGGAAATTATGGAGTTATTGCAAGCAGTGCAAAAACCCAAGGAGGTGGCAGTGTTACACTGCTGAAGCCATCAAAAAGGTGAAGGAGAAAAGGCAGAAGGAAACCATTGGGCAGATGCTGAGGCCAAAATTGCGCCAGGCAGAACCTCCCATTAGAAATACCTATGGAAGGACCCAAGGTATGGAACAACCCCCTCCAAGAGATTAAGCTCCAGTACTCCCCAATCGAAACAGAATGGGGACTTTCATGGGGGCATAGTTTTCTCCCCTTGGGGTGGTTAATGGCAAAAGAGGGAAAGGTACTCATATCCGAAGCCAGCCAGTGGAAAATACTTAAGACCCCCCGCCAAACTTTTCATATGGGTATTGAGAACACTCATCAAATGGCCAAATCCCTATTTACAGGGCCATATCTCCTCCAGACCATCCAACAAGTAGTCAAAGCCTGTGAGGTGTGCCAAAGGAATAATCTCTTGGTCCATCATAAGGCCCCTTTTGGGGAACAAAGAATAGGTCACTATCCCGGAGAGGACTGGCAGTTAGACTTCACCCATATGCCTAAGTCAAGGGGATTTCAGTACTTGTTGGTCTGTGTTGACCAACCAAATTGGATAGAAGCCTTCCCCTGCAAGACAGAGAAGGCTCAGGAAGTGGTTAAAGTTCTAACTCATGAAATAATTCCCAGATTTGGGCTTCCCCAAAGCTTACAAAGTGACAATGGTCTGGCTCTTAAAGCCACGGTAACTCAGGGAATTTCCAGGGCGCTAGGGATACAATATCACCTTCACTGTGCCTGGAGGCCACAATCAACAGGGAAGGCCGAGAAGGCAAATGAAACACTCGAGGCATTTAAGGAAACTAACACAAGAAACTTACCTCCCATGGCCTACTCTCTTGCCCATGGCCTTGTTGAGAATCCAAAATTCTCCTCACAAAATGGGGCTCAGTCCATATGAGATGCTGTATGGATGACCTTTTCTCACAAATGACCTCCTACTTGATCAGGAAACGGCCAAGTTGGTCAAAGATACAACTGCTTTGGCAAAATATCAACAAAACCTTAAAAACCTACCCAAAGGATGTCACAGAGACAAGGGAACAGAGTTGTTCCAACCAGGAGATCTACTGTTGGTCAAGTCCCTCCCCTCTACCTCCCCATCTTTGGATTCCTTGTGGGAAGGACCATACTCAGTAATCGTCTCTACCCCCACTGCAGTTAAGGTGGCAGGAGTGGAATCTTGGATTCACTACATGCAAGTTAAACTTTGGACACCCCCTGAAGAACCTGTGGGACCATCAGCTCAAGAGTCCCAAGATCAGCCAGATCAGCCTCGATAAACCTGTGAACCATTGGAAGACTTGTGTCTCCTATTTCAGAAGGAAACATTCCAGACTAAAAAGGCTCCTATAGCTGATCCTAAGGAAAAACCCCTTCCTATTTAAAAAGGATAAGTGAAAACCTACATAATCTTTAACACCACTCCTTGCCCCTTTAATGGAATCCTTTTACTGTTTCATCACATTATTAAGCAGTATACTAACTGTCCTCTTTGCAGCAGGACTATATAATGTAGCTCCTGCCGGGACAAAAATCCTAATCACATCAACCTTTTTTACATGCAATCCAGCTTTTACGCTCTTACATTTCCAACCTCACCTATTACACGAGCAATGAAAAGCCCTGTAACCATGAATACCATCTTAACTTTCCAAGCCCCTTTATGCATCCACCGCAACCTGTTATCAGGCCTGCCCCTGGGGCACCTACTATCCCATCAGTGTAATTACACCCTCCAACTTCAAGCCCCAAATGATCATAGTAACTTCCAAGGCACCCAAACCGCTCTATTCAGATGGCGTGTCCGCTTCTCAGGGCCCCCAAAAATCATCACCTCCTCCCTGCTTAACAAACAGTCCAGGTTTTGTAATGACAAACATACTCCCTGTATGACCATTCACCCCTGGACCCCCTGCAGCAGCACCCCCACCACTAATGAATACCTTCTCATCCTCTCTTTCAATCACTCTCTTGAATGGTTCCTAGTAGACACAAAACAGTTTTTTCTCCAATGGGAAAATAGAACACAGGGAGCCACTCAGTTTGCTCCCAACACCCCTTTCCAGCCACTCACCAGACTACCTTGGCAATACTCTAGGAGTATGGGAAAATGAAAACAACAAACTCACACACCTTTTTAACATACACAACCAGTTCTGTCTACCCAGCCAAGGCATATTCTTATGTGGAACTTCAACTTATATCTGCCTCCCCACTAACTGGACAGGCACCTGCACCTTAGTCTTCCTAAGTCCCAACATTAACATTACCGCAGGAAATCAGACCCTATCAGTGCCCCTCAAAGCTGAGGTCTGTCAGTACAGGGCCATACAACTAATACCCCTACTTATAGGGTTAAGAATAGCCACTGCTACAGGAACCAGAATAGCCAGTTTATCTACTTCATTATCCTACTACCACACACTCTCAAAGGATTTCTCAGACAGTTTGCAAGAAATAACAAAATCTATCCTTACTCTACAATCCCAAATAGACTCTTTGGCAGCAGTGACTCTCCCAAACCACCAAGGCCTAGACCTCCTCACTGCTGAGAAAGGAAGACTCTGCACCTTCTTAGGGGAAGAGTGTTGTTTTTACACTAACCAGTCAGGGATAGTACAAGATGCTGCCCAGCAGTTACAGGAAAAGGCTTCTGAAATCAGACTATGTCTTTCAAACTCTTATGCCAACCTCTGGAGTTGGGCAACATGGTTTCTCCCCTTTCTACATCCCATGACAGCCATCTTGCTATTTCTCGCCTTCCGGCCCTGCGTTTTTAACCTCCTTGTCAAATTTGTTTCCTCCAGGATCGATACCATCAAGCTACAGATGGTCTTACAAATGGAACTCCAAATGAGCTCAACTCACAACTTCTACTGAGGACCCCTGGACTGACCCACCAGCCCTTTGGCCTAGAGTGTTCGCCTCTGGAGGGCACTACAACTGCAGGGCCCCTTCTTCACCCCTATCCAGCAGGAAGTAGCTAGAGCAGTCATTGCCCAGTTCCCAACAGCAGTTGGGGTATCCTGTTTAGAGGGGGGATTTAGAGGTGAGGCCAGCTGGACTTCCTGGGTCGAGTGGGGACTTGAGGAACTTTCCTGTCTTACAAGAGGTTTGTAAAATGCACCAATCAGCACTTTATAAAATGCACCAATAAGTGCTCTGTAAAACGCACCAATTAGTGCTCTATAAAATGCATCAATCGGCAGGATTCTAAAGGTAGCCAATCGCAGGGAGGATTGAAAAAAAGGCACTCTGATAGAACAGAAATGGAACATGGGCAGGGACAAATAAGGGAATGAAAGCTGGCCACTGCAGCCAGCAGCAGCAACCCACTCAGGTCCCCTTCCACGTTGTGGAAGCTTTGTCCTTTTGCTCTTCACAATAAACCTTGCAACTGCTCACTCTTTGGGTCCATGCCATCTTTAAGAGCTGTAACACTCACCACGAAGGTCCGCAGCTCCATTCTTGAAGTCAGCGAGACCATGAACCCACCGGTAGGAACCAACTCCAGACACAAAAAGACATAGAGGAAACTTACACACATATTGCCACATGAAAGAAGCCAATGTGAAAAGGGTACATACTGTATGATTCCAACTTTATGACATTTCGGAAAAGGCAAAGCTACAGGGATAGTAAAAAAATAATAATAATAATAATCAGGGTTTTGGGGATTGGGAGGAACAAATAAGCAGAGCATAAAGAATTGTTGAGACACATGTCATCTATCTGTCAAACACAGAATGTACAACATGAAGAATGAACTCTAACATGAACTATAGACTTTAGTTAATAATAATGTATCCATATTAGTTCAATTTCAACAAATGTAAGATGCAAGATGTTAGTAGTAGGGACACTGTTTGTCAGGGGTGGGGGAGGCTAGGAATATAGGAACTCTTTGTACTTCCAAATCAATTTTTCTGTAAACCTAAAACTGTTCTATAAAAAAGCCTATTAATTAAAAAACAAAAACAACAACAACACTGCACTGACAGCTGTTTGAAGTGTTCCTCCCAGGTGTCCTTCTACATACTAGCTAGAGCCAAGTGGAATTAATCAGGCAAGGTGCAACGGCCGGGTGTGGTAGCTGATGCCTGTAATCCCAGCACTTTGGGAGGCCGAGGCAGGTTGATCACCAAAGGGCAGGAGACCAGCCTGGCCAACATGGTGAAATCCCGTCTCTACTAAAAATAGAAAAATTAGCTGGGCATGGTAGCAGGTGTCTGCAGTCCCAGCTACTTGGGAGGCTGAGGCAGGAGAATCGCTTGAACCCAGGAGACAGAGGTTGCCCTGAGCCAAGATCGTGCCACTGCACTCCAGCCCGGGTGACAGGAGTGAAATTCCATTTCCAAAAACAAAACAAAACAAAACAAAAAATCAGGGAAGGTGCCATAAAGATGACTCCCAGCCAAGGTTTGAAGGGCGAGAGGAGAGCCAGCTTTTTAGCCAAGAATTAGGAGGATGCAATGATTCAGATGGGGATGAGGGCAAGGGCAGGGTTTGGGGTGGGATGAATGCATGGGGAAGAGTAGTCAGCAGAGCATCATGTTTGACCGGAAGACAAGAGCCACAAGCCTCCAGTTCTTTAGCAGAAGAACTGGAGGTAAAGATAGGTGCATCAAAGATAGCCTGTGATTAGGAGGTTAAAATGAAATCTGAAAGACAGAGTCACTCCAGACTCTGGGAAAGGTCATGATGCAATCAAAATGATGTACCAAGAGGTGTCTCTGCTAAGTCTGGGCCACATAAAGACATGAGAGATAGGGAGGCCCACTACAGGTGAGGTCATGAGTCCTTGCTTTGAGGGAAAGTAAACAGAAAATACAAGGATTCTAAGGGAATGCATAATTTCCAAGAAAAGTCATAGCAAACTGTGTCCAGGAAGCTGACATGGAAGAGGAATAACTTCTCAAAAGTACTAAATGTGGCCAGGCGTGGTGGCTCACGCCTGTAATCCCAGCACTTTGGGAGGCCAAGGCGGGTGGATCACAAGGACAGGAGATCGAGACCATCCTGGCTAACATGGTGAAACCCCGTCTCTACTAAAAATACAAAAATTAGCTGGGCGCAGTGGCAGGTGCCTGTAATCCCAGCTACTAGGGAGGCTGAGGCAGGGGAATCGCTTTTACCCAGCAGGGCAGAGATTGCAGTGAGCCGAGATTGCGCTACTACACTCCAGCCTGGGTGACAGAGTCAGACCCCATCTCAAAAAAAAAAAAAAAAGTCCTAAATGTCAGGAGGGAACCCAAAAGGATAACTCTCTATCAAGTAGGGTTCCTAGATTTCTTCTCTTTCAGAATTCTCATCTGATCCTATTTAGGACAGCGCAAGAGGGCAGTACAATTGATATGGGCAGAAAAGAGAAAAGGGGGCATATCCAATTGGTGAAATCAAAGAACTTTCACTCTTATATTCATATACTGGAAAAGTCAGTAGCCAGAAAAATATTTTGAAAATCTGTAATAATTCAGATGGAAAGACATTCACAACTTTTGCAATGTGAGAGAAGAAAGTTCGGAAAAGTAGATCAAGCATGATTCTATTTCTGTAAAGCTACATGTATTTATTTATATATATATATATATCCATAGAAAATCTTCTGGAAGAAAACACACTCAAATGCTAATGGTGGTGAACATCTATGGGCAGGTAGATAATAATGACATGGCAGATTTTTAATATTCCTAGCTTGTATTTCCTTAATTTCTCTTCAAGCTATTACAGAGAATCCATGTAAAAGACTAATTTTTTCAATGAAAGAATTAATGTTCTTTCCATCTCATAATTCAAGTTTCCAATAACGTCTTCCTTGCTGAGGGTAGGTAGAATAGTCAGTGCTTTACACAAAAGCCAGTGTTTGCATTAAATGACTGTGGTGCAGCCTCGCATAACATAAATGACTTCAACAGCCACATCCTGATGCACAAGGGAAAAAAAAGGAATGGAAATTTCAAAAAGCTAAAGTCACAAAAAGTAATGGAAGGAGTAGTAACAACAGCAGCAAAGGGAAATGCCCTGGGCGGGGAAACAGACCCCCACCCACACATCTCCAGCACTTGTTTTCTTGACTCTGGAGGCGCTTTCTTGATTAGTCTATTTAAAAAATTGTTATTGTTTTAAAAATTGTAGCTAAAAATAACATCAAAATGCACAACATATGCAGAAACACCCCATGATGCAAATTATGTATGAAGAGGATGCAGCGATGTGACCAGGAGTTAGCTTGAAGCGTGGTTACTCTATCACGGAGATATGTTCCCCATCCACAAACCAGAGCGATGCACGGTCCAATCACCAGTGTCCAGGTTTTAATGTTTGGTTTTATTTGTCAAAACTACTGCTTTACATGCAGAGGAGGGAGGAGTGTGTGGTCCTTCAGGTGGGGGATGGGGGGAGCATTATAGAAGAACAGGCATCCCAGTGACAGTATTTTTAAAGACTCTATCTACCATCTTTTCTGAACTAACAATTTCACCTTGAAATCTGTTACAATAAGTACCTTTAATCAAAAGCCATTTGTTTTCAATTCTTTTCTATGGGCATACATTCACTATAGCTATTTACTGTAGTTCATTATTTCAGCATATTGCAATTATCATTCTTGTAGCCTTCAATCCTATTGCATTAATGTAGGAGTATGAAAAAGTCAGAAAGGAAAACTTAAAACAGTTCATTTTAAACTGTATTGCCTGTTAACAACCCTGTCCAAAATTTTAGTAGGTAAAGAAGCTGAACCACTGCCTACAAGAAGAGCAAAAGATTGTCTGAAGATTCCATTTAGTATTTGTTTCCTGTTCTCTATAAAACACGGATATTCTCTTGGTAAAGACATTCCATTTCTATCTAGTGACCGTCGAATATGTTGTAACTTGTTTACCTATTAAATAGGGAATTATAGCAATAATCATAGGAATTGCAGTGGCAATAACAATAAAAACCAGAATAATAATTTGTCTCCTATTAGCCTTCATAGTAACATTACTAAGAAGTAATAAACTCTGAGGCTAGAGCCTAAAGAATTTGGTTTAGGACTGGCTTTTTAAAAATTATTATTATTATTATTATTATTATTTTATTTTATTTTATTTTGAGACGGAGTCTCACTCTGTCGCCCAGGCTGGAGTGCAGTGGCGCGATCTTGGCTCACTGCAAGCTCCGCTTCCCAGGTTCACGCCATTCTCCTGCCTCAGCCTCCTGAGTAGCTGGGACTACAGGCGCATGCCACCACGCGTGGCTAATTTTGTTTTTGTATTTTTAGTAGAGACGGGATTTCACTGTGTTAGTCAGGATGGTCTTGATCTCCTGACCTCGTGATCCGCCCGTCTCGGCCTCCTAAAGTGCTGGGATTACAGGCATGAGCCACCGTGCCTGGCCAGGACTGGTTATTACCTTATAAAGGGAAGTACCATCAAATTGTTATCAGAGTAACTTGTTTCCAGGGAAGCCACTGTGGGATGAATGAACAGTCCCTGGAAGCAGTAAGCGAGTATATGCTATCCCTGGGCTAGGAGTTGCTGGTATATACTGAAGTACATAGTTACAAATCAATGCAAAGCAAATTAGCCAAAAGAGGCAAAAGTCACTCCCCTTTCTAAGCAGATTGTTAACAATGTCCTAAGAGAATGCAAGCATTTAAAAACTGTACATGGCTGATATTGGAAATATTGAGATTCAGAGCAACCAGAGAAGTTTTCAGATGCTTGAGAATATACATTGAAACATCACCTTACTTTTGAATAGAACACAAACTTAATTAGATCAATGCTTCTTCTGAATAGAAGCAGAAAAAAAAAGGGTAGAACTGTGATAGAAAACTATTTCAGAGGTGGATCCACTCATCTGGACCAAGTCCCTGCACCTAAAAATACAGGAAGTTAGATTTTAAGGTTTCTAAAATCTGCCAAAACTGTGCAACAGAGCTGGCCCTTGGCCGTCCAAACCTTCTAGAAAGGCAGAGTTTTAAAATGCACTTACAGCGTGGGCACCCAATAAATGCTTGATGAATAAATGAGTGAGATGAATGAATGAATGCATGAAAGAATGAGTGAGCAGCTTATTGAAAGTTGTCTGTGACATTCTATTAGGGCCTGAAAAACCAACAGCAATTATACAAGAGTCTTGCCCTTAAGAAGCTTCTATTCTATCAGGAGAAGCAAAAATATAAATAAGTTTAATACAGTGTGATACTTGCAGTAATAATGCAAGACCTTATCAGAGAGCAATTAGTGAAGAACTAGGCAAGGGGTTAAAGAAAGCTTCTAAGATAGGATCTAATTAAACAAATTCACACCAAGGTGCTAATATCTTATCTGTGGCCTCTGCCCCGGGATCATTTGCATTTTAATAGAAAACTAGCTGATGGCTTTGCTTGATACTTGAGGACTGAACTACTATTAGTAGCACTTCATGCCTCAGGAAAGAGGTCAGCAGAGAGGATGCTTCAAATAACACTACTAGGCAGAAAGTCTACCTACAGTTCTATCATGAAAAAAGGTTCAAAGTGGGTGGATGCAAGGCTTCTTCAAACACTTGTATCTAATAAAGACGTAAAAGAGAGTTGGTGAAGACTGGGCGCGGTGGCTCATGCCTGTAATCCCAGTGCTTTGGGAGGCCGAGGCAGGCAGATCACCTGAGGTCAGGAATTTGAGACCAGCCTGACCAACATGGCAAAACCCTGACTCTACTAAAAATACAAAATTAGCCCGGTGTGGTGGCGGGCACCTGTAATCCCAGCTACTTGGGAGGCTGAGCAGGAGAATTGCTTGAACCCGGGAGGCGGAGGTTTTGAGCTGAGATCATGCCACTGCACTCCAGCCTGGGCAACAAGAGCAAAACTCTGTCTCAAAAAAAAAAAAAAAAAAAAAAAAAGAGAGTTGATGAATGGTTTCAAAGAGATATTTGCACACTTATATCCATAACAGCATTATTAACAATAAACTCAAGGTGGAAGCAACCCAAGTGCCCACTGATAGATGAAGGATAAGCTAAATGTGGTCTACACATACAACCGAATATTATTCAGCCTAAAAAGGAAGGAAATTCTGACACGTGCTATAGCATGGACAGACCTGGAGGACATTATGCTCAGTGAAATGAGCCAGGCATAAAAGGACAAATACTGCATGATTCCACTTATATGAGGCACTTACAGTAGTCAAAATAATAGACAGAAAGTAGAATGGTGGCTGCCAGGGGCTAGGGTGGAGGGTAGAGCATTAGTATTTTATGGGTCTAGATTCAGTTTTGCCAGAAAAAAAGAGGTGTGAAGACAAAACAATGGAGATGGCTTCACATCAATATGAATGTGCAACTATACACTTAAAAATGGCAAAGACAGTAAATTTTATGTTATGTGTACTTTACTATAATGAAAAAAACTGGAAAATTATGTTGGTGAACTATACCATAGCTTTGAAACTTACATGCAAAGTTATTTGATTATTATGATGTTAGTTATTTTATACGGAAAGTTATTGGCCAGAGGTCAGAATGGGTAGTTGACACTGATTAGGTAGGCAGCTGCTTGCTTCCTAATCTGTTTGAAAAATGACACCCAAAAGATCTCCCCTGGGATCAGCTGAAATCACCATTAAAAAATTCAGGCCATGCTTGTAATTCCAGCACTTTGGGAGGTCAAGACAGGAGGATCACTTGAGGCCAGGGAGTGTGAGTCCAGCCTGGGCAACATAGTGAGACTTCATCTCTATAAAAAATACTTAGGAGAAAAATTAAATCCTTCCAACCCTTAGCCTTTGAAAAATGCAATTATCCTAGCCAAGGTCTCTATCAGCTTAATGTGAGTGTCTTAACAAGACTGTTTTTCTCCACAGGCCAACCAAGGTACCTAGACTGATGTGAGGCATTTGGAAGAGGGGAAAGATTTGACTGGAAAGGGAACAGAGAGCGACCAGCCACTGAAAGGACAGGCAGGAATCACTGGAAACAAACTGTGCCTACTTTGAAATTTCCCCCACAGCACAGATGACCTTTTCCCACAAGTTTTCATACAAGCTTTGCTTTCTCATTCCAATAATCTCCCTGCTATCTGAAAGACTTCTGGCAATTAAAACACACACACACACACAAACACACACAGACACACACACACACTTCAAAACTTGAAAAGGGCTTCATCAGAAGATGAACAGGTCTTCTGCTAAATAATTCCCAACCATCACAATGTAAGTTAATCACAGAAAGTAATTTTCAATTTTCAGTGTCACCCTGAAACTGAACTATGGTTAGTAATTTGAGATTGAGATGAATGAAGTAAATGGAGATGCCTTAGAGCTCGGCATTCCTGAGTTTGCTGCAATGAGTAGTTAAGTTTGAAGAATCTAGATATGTGAATGATGTAATAGATAAGGCAGACAGATTGGATCAGAGGGGTTTTAATATTAAGATAAGTGACAATGATAGCTCATAGTTATGACCTTATGCCTATATCATAGAGTGACACTAGACAGCCAGTGAAATGCAAAGCAGCCATGTGCCCTGGATTAGATTCGCACCTCTCTGTAGCTGCGCAGCTTTCAGTAGAGCATGTCAGGAGTGTGCGTATGTGTGCGTATGTGTGCATGTGTGTGCATGCATGTGTGTGCATGCATGCATGTGCATGTGTGTGTGTGTGTGTGTGTGAGACAGAGAGAGAGAGAGAGAGTCTGTCATTGTAATATACAGGAAGTTTACATAAGAGAAGGTTGGAAGAGCAACAACAATTTGAATTAGGGTAGCCTATTTTTCTTTATAAGACACTCAGAATACTTAACAGGCCTTAACTTCATCAATCTCCACACCATCTGTCAGACTTTAGGTTACAATGACCGCCCCCATGCATTAATCAAGAAGAGGCAACCAAGTGTGTAGCTTTGAGAAAAGTTCTGCTCTTTCAGACTTGACTGTATTATTAAAATTTCTAAAAAGGTAAACAACAGGAGGTGGTTTTAATCACAGTGTTGACTTTAATTGCATACCCATGTCCCTGGCAGCTTAGAATGGTTACAGCGCTTAAGGTAACATACAAAGTGCAGATGAGTAAGAAAAGAACCTGACAAAACTCAGTGAAACAACACGCAGGTGGCAGCATATGCACACCTGCGTCTTCACCCCACTTCCAAAAATAAGAAGATTCTATTTTTTTTACTGTCTACTCCATACACTCTAGAACAGATTACATACATATTTATACAGAGAAATGCATTGTTTCAATATTTTATGCAAAACTTCATGTAAGGTCATGTGTTTGTACAGAACAAAACATGGAATTGGGTATCTCTCCAGTCACCTATAAAGCTGAGCTCATCCCTTCTTCTGGCACTTGTTCTATACTGTGTTCTGGAAGCCAGACCAGATTGAACACAGCAAACCGTATCTTCCTTTCGGTATAGAATGCAATGAGTCAGTGTTTGTGCAATGATCTGCTATTAAAGCAAATAAGCAGAATCAGGAATTCCAAAACATGCCATGTTTTCATTTCCATTTCACATGAGTATAAAGCTCGCCAAATTTGGGCACTTTAAATTATGAAGTCTCCTATCACACACTTCTTTATCAGTCCTCCACATAATGGTTTAACTAAGACTCTGATAAAAATGTCAAAAATGCTTGCCATGGTTCTCAGCAGCAAACAAATGCCTGCAGGCTCTGAGCATGCCCTGGGGTTTTTCAAACCCTCTCCTGTCTTTGAAAATGCATCCTATTCAGTTAGCAGTGCTGGTGATAAGACATGGCACACAGAGGGGCTAAACCACCACCCCCAAAGGTGCCAGGGCAGAACGCTGCATTGAGTTTAATGCTGACAGAGCACTCCAATCAGTAAGTCTGTTCGAACTCTTCAATTGGAGAAAATGCCAGAATCTGAGCTACAAAAGTGGCCTGCTTGCCCCTGGAAGATTAGGTTCTGGGTTTTTAGTTTTCCTTCTTGTCTTCCTCTGTTCTTGCAATTCCCATTTATTTTCAATTGTTTGGTTAGGGAAGGTGTCCCTCAAGGAAAAGAGCATAGGAATGAAGGCTACCTGCCCTACTTTTAGACTCTTCTGTATTTTCTTTTTTAATGAAAAAAATTAGAAAGAAAACCTGGCAAATTATTATCTGCGTCGCACACATTTTGATGCTCCCCTCCCTCAATTTTATCTATAAAAGATAGCACTTTCAACATCTGAGTTATAACCCCAAGGACTGAAAAATATCCAGCCACTCTGACCCGATATCAGGCAGTTTCAGTGACCTGGTCCCCAAACGTACTGGTGAAAACCACACGTTCTCACTCTTGGCAACTTGAATTTGGTGAAATGAAACAGTCATTTCTATTTTTGCCTTTTGAAAGAGTTATGCTTAAAGGTGTAGTTAAAAGGTCAGATCTGGAAATTAACGGGTAAGCATGGTCCTATCCGAGGTCAGAGAAGCATTTTGAGAGCGCCCCAGAGCCTTTAGAACACATTGTTTATTTTGAGGTCAAAGGGAAAAACATGTTGGAAGGAAAACAGTCTTTGGCTGGGTGATGACAATGACAAGAAGACACTTCCAGAGACTGGAATCTCTTTGACTCAGCCCCTTGGTAGGTGTTTATTTAGAACCCAAGGACATTGGAGTCTGGCAGGATCCCACAAAGGAGCAAGGTGAGGAACACTGGTGGAGTTCTCCCACCCGATTCATACAGATATTGCTGATGACCTGAGCCTCTGTCTTTTCTGCTCTACCTTGAAGGGCCTCCAACCTCTTTTCTGGTCACATTGTTCTGAAAGTACATGTCAGCTTTGAGCCACCTCTCAGTCAAGTCCTTCCATCTTCTCCTATGCTATCCCTGGGTCATCTCTTTGGAAACTTCCTGAATTGTCTAGGCTAACGAGTGCTTTTAGGCTTTTGCCACCTAACCATGTCTCTACACATCTCATTGATCATGTCAACATCCTGCTTAAACTCTTTCAATGACCACTCCCCTGTCTTCAAGATAAACTCTAAACTCCTCAGCAGAGCTTACTGAAAAGACACTTTATGATCTGGCTTTTTCTTCATGAGACTTCACATATACCTGACTCCAGCCACTACTTGCTGTCTTCCAACATGCCATGTTCTCTCTTACCGTTGAGCTTTGCTCATGTTGTCCTCATGTGACTAGAGCTAGAGTTTCCCCATCCTTTGAACTGAACAAATTAAGTAATTTGCTTTGGTTAAAGGGAAATTAGCAAGCATCTTGAAGCGGAGCTTGAAAAGCACTCATGCACTGGGGCTTGCCCTTTCTTGCTGCTTTTGGGAACCCTGAGCCTGCAAAGTGAAGAAGCTCAGACTAGTCTACTGGAGGATGAGAGGCCACCTGAAGCAGAGACAAGCTGTCCCAGCTGAAGATCACCCATCTCTCAGGCAAACCAGCCTTCTAGTAGCTATGTGAGTGAGACCATGCTGGATTAACCAGTCCAACGCAAGCTGGCCCAGACTAAAATAGCCCAGGTGACCCACAATCATAAGACTGTGGTCTTGGCCCTTAACTGTTGGGATGGCTTGTTACACAGTATATGCTAACTGATATATCCACTTTGTTTTCTGGTTAACACCTACTCTTCATTCAAGTCTGAGGATGGAAGCTTCCCTGATCCCAGAAGATGCCATGCTGGTCTGCATCCATGGCAACCTGTGGGTACCATTAGGAGAGCGCTAGTCATGGTGTAAAGGAATTGCCTGTTTTCTCATTTCTTTCCCCAGTGACTGAAAGCTCCTTTAACTACTGTGGGTGCCTAGCCTGTAGCATATGTGTGTGCATACACACACACACACTCTCTCTCCCTCTCTTTCTGTAAATATTTGCTGAAAGAAGATACAAGAATGTAGATATCCATCTTCAGGCTTTCTTCTATCCTAAATTTCAAAGAATTGGACTAGACTGTTTTTACCTAACCACCTAGACACGGTAACCACATCAAAATGTATTTTAATGTTTTACTTTTTCAGAGTTCTACTCATATCAATAGCCTTTGGGAATCTCCCTACTCCTTTTATAGATGAGACTATTATAGTTTCCAAACTCACTGTGCCTTTCAATTTGACTAATACTATAAAATTCACCTAAAATTCCAAGGGCCCTCAGCATATGCACGTGGATAATTCTGACAAATGTGTCACCTTCACTGTCATAATTATTCTGCTATATACATGTCAAGGAAGCAGAAGGTCTTAACAATACGTAACCGAATTCACTGTCAGTGTAATGACAATGACAGTTAATGACAACTCCTATTACAGCGGAAATGTCTCTACAACAAAGAGACTAGCAAGTTGCAACTACTCACCTGTTCACTTCAGCAACGCATCATGATAGATTTTGTTTTGTGAAATTTATCATCATAACAGCATCGTGGCTGCCACAGTTATTAGGGAGCAATCACTGGGCTAAAAACTTAACAGACTTTATCGCATTTAACTCTCTTAACAGGTCATCAGGGTAGGTATGGTCAGACCTTCTTTATAGATGAAGTAAATAAGACTCAGAGAAGTTGGGCAATTTCCCAAAGGACACACAGCTAATAAGTGGCATGTCTGAAATCTGAACCCAAATGTGATTCAAAGAGTCTCTTATATGAACTAATACTTTAAATCTGATGCTGTTAAGTGGCAGTGATAATGATCTTCCTTTGGAAGATAAGGAAATAGAGACACCCAGAAAGAGAGTAGCTTGCCCCTGGTCTAAAAGGGCAGGGATGGGAAGAGAACCCAGGTGTCCCTTCTTAGCCTGAGGTTCCTGCTATTGGACAGAGCCCAAGGTGTCCCTATCTTCTCCTTAGTCATTAACTTTTTTTTTTTTGAGATGGAGTTTCACTCTGCTGCCCAGAATGGAGTGCAGTGGCATGATCTTGGCTCACTGCAACCTCCACCTCCTGGGTTCAAGTGATTCTCCTGCCTCAGCCTCCTGAGTAGCTGAGACTACAGGCATGCACCACCACAGCCAGCTAATTTTATATATATTTTTAGTAGAGATAAGGTTTCACCATGTTGGCCAGGCTGGTCTTGAACTCCTGACCTCAGGTGATCCACCCGCCTTGGCTTCCCAAAGTGCTGGAATTACTGCGCCTGGCCTAGTCATTAATATTTTGATTAACGCCTACCCCTGTGATCAACGACAACTTATTCAGGAAGAAGGGTTCTTTCTATTCTAATTATTTACTTCCAATTATTTACTGTGTATCTAGCTAGTTTGTAAAAAGAAAAGAATATGAAGCATGAAGTTGATGAAACCTAACTGGTCTATCATCTACTTTACCAAATTTCCTCTAAAAAAGCAACCATCAAACCCAGAGAAGAATTTGAATCTTCTAACTTTAATGCCATTCACATTAGTTGTATTTCTTATTCATATGAGAGAACTATCTTTATTACCTGTGCACCATAAAGGATGATGACTATTTAAACACTAAGTGTTGAATTAACACTTATATAATAATCCAAAAAAAACAAAACCAAAAATTATACTTCTCCACAGTATCAAAATGCACTTAATAGGTATTTATTGTTTCAGGAACACACAATGTCTTCTATCATTTAAATCATTTTGGCAATTTAAAATAATGACCTGGCTGGGCACACTACACCCTGTCAAACAAAACTGATTTACTTTATCGCGTATGAAACATCCTGAAAATATGGGATGCTCTGAAAGTGCCAACAGCTACCCTTGGAGTTTTTCTTTTTCCAAAAATTATTTCTTTCAATTCCAGTCCCAGATCTTCACTACCAGCCCTTATTTCAGCTATGGTAGAAGAGTGAATACTTGTTGAGTATACAAAAGGTGCTAGAAATGGTCAGTTACACCCTAAATGCCTTTCCCATCATAAGCACACAGTTTCATGCAATTATCTCAGCTTGAGTGTGGTCATTCAGTGGAACAAATGACAACGGTCACTGAGACTACAAAAACTCTTTTAGTCGTGAAGGCAAAGGCAACAATGCATACTTCATACTTCCTGTCATCTGTGGGTCTTCAATGCTCTGGGGACACCCTTTCATCCATCTCCCTTGTTCCCCATTTCCTTGCAAAGACCCACCTTGAGTCTCTTTCTTCGTGAAAAATGTCTTGGCATCTCCAGGGCCACACAGACAGAAGCACTCTCAGGAGAAAATGTCACCCAAATCCATTGCCTAGGGGCTTCCACAGAGAAGTGGCCATGGAGGGAAGCCCCCAGGTCTGCCAATGTCACTTGACCGGCCATTTTAGATTTCATCTAGGCAAGGCCACTTTGGACAGGGACTTTAAGATATAATCCACAGTATTTCTATGTTCTTTGGATCCAAATCGGAAAACGGCAGAAAAAGTCATTTAGTGCCAATTCAATGTGGCATAATGAGAGGAGAGCAATTAAGAAGAAGAGTACAAAGTAAGCCATATTCCTCTTCAAGGCTGGGTGCATGGATAAATTACCAGAGCTCAGTAAGAAGGCTCTCGTTACACTGGATGGCTTTCAGGCCAGACCTGTCAACAGGAAAAGGGGCCAAGAGGGACTGTCATGGTGTTTCCCTTCCTTCTGCCTCCCTTGACCTCTGATTCCTCCCAAACATCTACTCATGTCTCCAACTCTGCATGCCAGTGCTGATAAACAAGCAGAACATTAACCTAATTCACAAGAAAAACTGATACCATCAGATGCTCTGAGATCGCCTAACATCTTGGCCCGGCAGTCCCCACATTCTGCCTGGACTACCCATTAATTCATTTGTTATTCTCCATGGGATTCTATCTGTACCAGAAAGACCATGTGGTCCATGATCCTTAGTGAGTGACACTCCCATGATACACTTAGTAAGTGACATCTTCCTCCTGGAGGCCTGCCCAGATGAGGGAAATGGAAAATCCTCTTTGAGCAAGGTGACTGCCAACTCCCTTCTGACCCTCTTGAGGCCACCCTCTTCCACCGCCACTCCCTCACTTGCCTTTAATGAAGTGCCAGCCAGCACGTTGCTAGGACAACTGGCGTCACTGCGGAGGCACAGAAATAGATCACCAGTGGGGCTAGGAACCTGGATTATAAACGCCAATGACAGCGATGAGATACTGATTGGCAGCTAATCTGTCCCCTACAGCAAGTGACAGAGTAACACTACCCAGTGGGCAGCTCTCACCTTGACACACTACCCTTTCATCTACATTTGTGCTTGATGTGGTGTGACTGAGAAGGGGCAAGGAACTAGCTTTAGATAGGCGCTGAATGACTCTGTTTTGAATTATGTGAGCCAGTAGATATGTAGTAACCACCTGACATTTGCACCTTTAATTTGTTAGTTTCCTGAAAATTAGGGAGGAAGGCTGTTCACAAGCCAAAGCATGAGAGCCAGAAACAGGTAGAGCCATTGAGGTTGCCAAAGAGAAGGAAAAAACAATCTGTTTGGACAAGCAATAGCTTCCTCCTTTCTGAACAATAGCATTCTACTCTTCTACCTCCTTTTAGAGATCAAACAAGAAAAAGGCAAAGGAAATCGGAAAACTAGGGCTTGCCATGGTTGAAGAAGAGAATAATCTTTGTGCCCAGTTCTCTTTGTTCTGCAGGGTGAGTTTTACAATGCTTATAACGGGTAGCAACTCGTAGAAGCCCCAGGCATTAAGACTGCCTATCAAAGTCTTGGATTTTAGCCCTGGAGAAATTACATTTTTTTTTTCAATTCTATGTAAGCCACAAAGGCTTGGGAAGAAGAAAGGAAAAATGAAATGAAGAGCAACCTAATGGAAACTTTAGAAAACCATTTTATCAAGAGCATTTTTATTTCTAGATGCACAAAGGAAGGCTGGTGAGGATGGCTGATGTGCAGATTGAAACACGTAACCAACAGCCTGGGACCTGTGCAGGGGTCCAGCAGCGAATTCTGCCAGCAATGTGGGCAGGTCACCTCCCAGTGACAGGCACTCAAGACTGGGAAATGATCACAAGATGCTGTTTATAAATATATTGAGAAAGAAGTAGAATTTAAAGTAGAAGAAGATGGTTAAGAGTCCAAAGAGCATGATGACAAAAACCTGTCTGAGTTTTGGAAATAAAAGATTATGATAGAGGATCGCCATTTGTATACCATTTATGTTTCCATTTAAGGAAACTCTCCTTAAGTAAGTTGTTTCAGGAATATAAGCACAAATAGAAAAAAAATTACTCTGAAAACTTAATTTCTCTAACATAGGTTTCAAACAGCTAATTTGCTATCACACCTCAAAATCATTTTATACTTGTCAAAAATGACTTTTTCTGAATCATGTAACATACTTGTTTAGGTGTCTGGAAAAGGTTAACATAATCTTCAGGATTTATAGAAGATGGATTAATTCTTTCAGTCTACAATTCTACTTAGCAATAATTTATTACATAGCTACCACTGGAAATTTAACATGAATTTAAGTTGGAAACGTGGTTAATATTTTTATGGTATAATATGATTCTTTTACAAAAGTGAAAAATTTAGATAATAAAAAATGAAGTTACCTTTCTATTTGTCTCTTTACATTAGTCCTAAGGAGTAATTTATGTGTTGTTAAGAACCAATAGGTTTTGTTTAGGTTCTATGACTAAAAAATGTCAACTAGTTCTTATCACTATTCAGTCATCCCTGCCCTTCTTTCTTGTGGATTCTTGAACATTGAGCACTTCGAATTTATACCACCTAAAAAATACATCTTTAGTTTTGTTTGTGTTTTTCTATCAAAAGTTCAGTTGGAAACACTGCCCTTACTAATGCTGGGAGGCATCATTCTTTAGGCATCCCAAGTTCTTGCTTCAATTTTTACATATAAAGATCCAAAATGTGCCAGGCGTAGTGGCTCACGCCTATAATCCCAGCACTTTGGGAAGCCGAGGTGGGCAGATCACTTGAGCTCAAGAGTTCGAGACCAGCCTGGCCAACATGGTGAAACCTTGTCTCTACGAAAAATACAAAAATTAGCCGGGCATTGTGATGCACGCCTGTAATCCCAGCTACTCGGGAGGCTGAGGCAGGAGAATCACTTGAACCCAGAAGGTGGAGGTTGCACTGAGCTAAGATCGTGCCATTGCCCTCCAGCCTGGGCAACACAGCAAGAGACTTCATCTGCAAAAAAAAAAAAAAAAAAAAAAAAAAGATCTAAAATGATCCTGAAGAAAATGGTGGCCTGGTGGCCATGTGCTACAAATCCTCATGCTATGTTTTTGTCAGTGTTCAAACCAAACAATTTCTGATGGAAAGAAAGCTTTGGCTCTGAGCTCTCAGATGCCCAGACACAGAAGTAGTATATAACATACTATTCCTAGTCTCTTCTCAAAGCATCCTTTGTCTTCTCTAAATACACATATATATTGGGTTGAAATTCCACCTCTGCTTGAAGGCTCAATCTAGATGTCTTCCCTGAAATTCCAGCACTGACAACTCTTACCCATCGTCCCTTTCGGTATGCCTGACTCCGCCACCAAGTACATCCTCCCACAGCACCTTCCTAGAGTCTCAAATCCCTGATAGACTCAAGAACATCCTGGCACACAACAGTCTTTTAATAAATATCATGTATTGAGTGAACTCTAAACTTAAAGAGCACACAAAAGCATTTTACCTTGGCACTATTCAGTTACAAAGCAGCCTGACCAGGCTGTTGATATTTTTTCCCCCATAGAACACGAATGTTGTAAAAGATCCATGAACTTTTTTCCTTCCACAACGTCTGGGTGTTCTTTGCAATTTCCTCCTCCTCTCCAAGATGCTGAGAGGAGGAGCTGAGTACTTGAGGAAGAAGGTGCGGAGGGGAAAGGGTGTGCCTGGGATGTGCTACACTTTGTCAATTGCCTCAGGAGGTAGCTCTGACACCACTTCTTAGAAGCAGTGACTCCTGCAAAGACCCTGCCAAAGGTGCCGATCCCAAATAACACAACAGGGGCAATGGCCAGGAACGAGCGAAGCTGTCAATCAGAAGCCATTCAAGGAAGTCTGAGGAAGAGAGAGAAATGGGTGAAAGAGAAAACTCTAGAACACTTGAAGCTATCCCCAGTGCACTTGGATGGAATTAGCTCAGTCATAACCTCTCTGCCTTTACAATCTGTAGGTCAATCTGCAGGACCATTACAAGCAAGGATTTAAGAAAAAGGAGATTGTTCTCCCTCACTTGTCCAAAAGTGGTGGAATCCCCCCTTCTCTCCTGACCCTCCTATCTACTTCAGGTATTTTTTTTATAGCGCTGGAGAATTTGGTATCACAGATGGCAAATCTAAAAGGTACAAATTGACAGACACAGAGGGAAATTCCCAGATTGCTCTTATTAGAGTGTGTGTGTGTGCAGTTCTCTTACTCTGGAGATTCAGAGTAAGAGAAATTCAGCTCCCATTTTTTAAGACTTACACAGACAGCATAATGCTGTTTACACAGGTACAGAGGTATTTATTTTAGTCTCTCCATTTCTTCCTAGGAATAATGTAATGCCTGCACTCAGAGCAGTTATTCTGAAAAGGGAGTCCACAGACACACAAAATTCCAGAAATCTTTATTATTGCTGTCCTCAAAAGCTAACTAGCACAATGCCTCCCTAAGAAAGCTTTTGTGAACTTCCCATCACACACCACAGAGACATTAAATGGGTTTCATTTGTACCAGCACACCATTTTTCTATTCTAAGGTGTGCACTGGAATGAAGTGCTATTCAGTCAGCCCCTTTCTAGGGAGATACAGCACTTCAGGCCCAGCCCTACTTTGAAAAGAAACATGAACGTAAGCAGTGATGAAATGATATGATGATAAGAGACAAAACCACCGCCGTTCACAGAAAGCCAGGGCAGGATGCTCACAAACAAGTGAGAAAGCAAACCACTCAAATGGAAAAGGAGAGGAAATACAGACAGTGCAGACTTTTAAAAAATTATTAGAAAATCCCCAAACTCTACTGATAGGTCTATAATTTTTTTTTTTTTTTTTACACAAATTGTTCCCTCCTCACATTTCTTTATACACATCAAGTATCCACTCTAAGGAAAATAGTCTAGACTCTCCATCCCTTCCCCACACCCTTAAACGGCTATCAGATTCAAGCATTCTCATCAGAACAGCATGTATGTTCCTTTTCCTAATGGCTCAGGCCTACACATGAGAGGCATTCACTCAATGAATATTTACTGACTGCCCATTATGGGAACAAGCAGTATTTTAGGTACTATTCATTCACCAGGGAAGAATAAGAATAAGAATAAGGATAAGAATACCATCCCTCCTTCTGCAGAGCTTGAAGACTAGTTGAGGAGACTGATGATGAAAAGATAAATATATAATATGTAAGGTGCTTCAAAGAAAAGCACAGAAGGCTAGAGGACTGAGAGGGATAGGGTGGATGCTATTTTATGTAGATTAGGGAAGGCTGCTTTGATAAGGTAACTCAAGAATTCTTACTTAAGGAAGCAGAAAAGCTTAGGAATGAAATATGGATCACTTTCTCCTTGCTTAGACTCTAACCGATATTTGAGCACAGAGGTGGTTAGTTTTAGAAAACTCAAGTTCAAAAATGGCTCCTGTTTATTTTCAAAAGGACCAATGAGTGTGGACCCTAAATTTAAACAGCTAAAGCTACAGTCTAAAGACGGTCTCAAATACATACCTTTGAATTGTCATATGGTGCCCAGGAGGGTCTTGTGGAAAGGGTTTCATGGTAGTGAAAGATGTAATAACTCTTTTTTTCTTTTAACCCTAAGACTGTGCTTAATGTTTTAAAAACAGTTGTAAATGAGGTAGCGCCAAATCATTGATTTTTAGAAACCCAAGAAGGTAAAATAAACGTTCAATCCGCCTCATCTAAGGCTGATACTTTATGCAACTTGAGACACTTAGGGTGAGAACCACTACTGGAGGTGATTTAACTCAATTTTCTCAAGTTGTCCATCATAAAATGAGTCCCCATGGTGGAGAGGACCCAAGGTTATATGGCTAACAATAGCACTGTGCATAAAATCCAGGTCTGCTAACTCTGAGTTCAGTGTCAGCATCATTCTCTTCTTGTACAAGATCCTCCCCCTCTTAGAGCCAGTCTGAAACATCTTCAGGGGCAAAGGCCATCTGCTGGCAAGTGGTGGCAGATTTGAGAGGCAGTTAATGGGACATGCAGAGGAATGAATGCCAGGAGTAACATCTGCAGGGACTGCTGAGCATGGGAACCACTACTTCCAGTGGCTGCTGTGATTATCACTCACACATTTATACACCCACTCCCAGACCCTGTTTATGTGCAAACACACATTCTTTGAAAATCGCCTGCCTTCTCTACTGCAACAGCTCTCCATGGCACAGGCTTTGGGGCATGCAGGGCACTAAACCCAGGGAAGATAGAGAACCAGTGTTGTAAACATGTGTCCAGATAACGAAACCTTACCAACATCACAGTTTACTAAGAAAACTAGGAACTCCCCACTGACTCTACCAAGCAAATGCGGTTTTGAAAAGAAAGTACTTAGCATGCAGAAAGAGTTCACTAGAATTTGGTATTTCCTTGCTCTCTCAACACACTCCATTTACAGAAGGATTTTAAAATTACTTCAAGTCTGCCATGTGGCATCTTAAAGTGTACACTTCAGAAGTCCTTTGAAAACCTCACTCAATCTTTGAGGTCTGACAGGGTGTCACATGAACAGTTCAAAGAAACGGTTAAAACAACAACAAAAAAAACCCCACTAGATTTGAAACAAAAGCTATCTTGATTATGGTAACTGCATGAGTTATTTAAATAGAGTCTGAAACCTAAAGCAGTTTTACATAAGACACTTGTTTCCTAGGATAAAAATGCTTTAAAAAATACCACCAGAAGTGCATTCTAACAGTTACTTGATTGGGAAAATGATTTCTAGTAAAACACACTGTAACTGGAGTACCCAAATCTAACATGGCCCACAATTATTCCTTGATAGTGATAATTGTGATAGAAACTTTTACAATAAGTTTTTTTTTAAAAAATAAGTAAAATAGTGCTTTCACAATGCTCTTCCCCTTATGGGGACCCTAAACCAAGATGCTGATTGCTTAATAAAAAGGTAGTATGGGCTGGGGATGGTGGCTCATGCCTGTAATCAAAACATTTTGGGAAGCAGAGGCGGGAGGATCACTTCAGCTCAGTAGTTCAAGACCAGCCTGAACAACATGGTGAAACTCTGTCTCTACCAAAAATACAAAAAATTAGCCAGGCATGGTGGTGTGCACCTGTGGTCCCAGCTACTCTGAAGGCTGAGGTGGGAGGGTCACTTGAGCTTGCGAGGCAGAGGTTGCAGTGAATCGAGATCTTGCCATTGCACTCCAGCCTGGGTGACAGAGTAAGGCACCATCTCAATTAAAAAGAAAAAAAATGAAAATAAGGTAGTATGGAGCAATACACAGACTTGCAAAATATTGTTTTATGGGGGCTCGCGACTTGCCCAAGGTTGCCAAAGTACTTGATCTCAACAGTAGGAATAGGATTCAGGTCAGTTGATTCCAGGCTGACTGATTTCCACTAGACCCAACGTGTACAGAATGGAAACACAATGAAGCTTCAGCGTCTCCCGCTGTCTGCTTTCAATGAAGCACTGGGAAAATTTGAATTTAATAAGCTCATATTAATATTACTGATTATTTAACCCAGAGGAGATGACATGGATACATATGCATATTTTAATACAAATGTTTAGAAATCTATGAAACAGAAAAAATTAGGAACATTTTTTTCCATGTCAATACTTTTCTCCCTGATATATGCTGCACTTTGCTCTTTACAAATCTTGTAGGCAACTGCAAAAAAAAAAAATAGGTAATAAATGCTCAAAAAAGTTTTCTGGCTGAGTTAACAAGAAGCTGGAAACCTAAATATATATATATATATATACATATATACATATATATACATATATATATACATATATATATACATATATACATATATACATATATATACACATACACACACATAAACAAGAATATACATATATATTACAGAAATATATGTATTTATATATACACAAAAACAACAACAAAAACCTAGAAGAAATTGGCTAGTCATTTCCTAAAATTTGAAGATAATATCTTCAACAACCTCATCCTCAGAGGTGTTCATAGGCCATCCTGGGTTTCATGTAGCTATATTCTTTCCTGGTCAAAATCTCCTCACTTTGTTTTGTGACACAGTCCAGCAACAAGGTAAACTCTCCAGAAAGTAGCAGGGCTGAGCACCCTTGCATTATTTCCTAGTGGAAGGGCTCCCTGAAGTCACACTATGTCATCTCTTCCATTACCTGATACTAAAACTTGTCATGCAAGATGGCCATCAGGTGACATGTGGGAACAAACTTTACTAGTCTCAAAATCCCAAGCCAGTAACCTGATCAAAACCAGTAAATCAGCTCATTTTGAGTAAGAGAAGCACCAAACATAACTGCTTATAACTTGCATACCTCAAGATTTTACAAGCCAGAGAAAAAAATGTCATTTTCATCAACTGCACATACAGAAGAATAATTGCTGGATGGAAACCCTGATTGCTAATCCTTAGCCTGGAGAATTTTACCCCCTACTCACCAACCTAAAAGAATAGCAACAGCCCAGTTTAAAGGGGCTGCTCTAAATCTGATACTGTTTGACTGTACCAGTAGAAAAGGTGTTCCTACAATGAAAGAATCACTGTATTCCATCCTTTTATTCCTGAAGTAGATAGTTTGCAGCATGCCATAGAAGCTGAGAGAAAGGCAAGTTCCAGCAAATACAAACAGGACCTCTTCCCTTAAAAAAAGAAATTAATTGGACGATCACCTAGAGCTCATGCTAATACCCCTTCAACACCTGGCTGGGTTACATCAAGTGATTCATGAATCCTGACAAGGCAAGCCACTACAGATATTGTTCTTAGTTGTTAACTTACAACATTCACTGCGTACTGTTCACAGGTAGCCTCAGCCTATACTTCACCATGGAGACTTCCCACAGGTGCTGGAGGGCTCCCGAGGGCTCTTGGGCTCAGGCGTGTTCTTTCTCCCCTTCACAGAGAAGTGAGAAATACCTAGCATGGAAATAGAACAGAAGAAAAAGAAAAAGGTAAACGCATCATCAAATCACTTGTTATTTCAACAAATAAAATCTCACAACCAATTAGACGAATTGATAGTTCACCGAAGACCATTTTCTTAAAAAAGAAGTTCAATGTTCTTGCTCTTTTCCCAAAAAGAACACAGCATGGTACAGCCAGCCTCTCCTCACCCCAAAGTTGAAGCCATTTCTGGGAGACTTCAGACACAATCTTAGCTGAGATGCAAACTTGGAAAAGCCTCAAAAGAGGCCACTTGGCTTTACTCTTCTGCAAAAGGAGGCAAGGACTAGCACCTTCTGCCACTGTCATACCTTACTGGGTCATGGAGAAGATCAAGAGGATCATTCTTGCAAAGCACACACAGTTCCCAAGAAAAAATCTACTATGTTAATGCAAAGCGTTATTGGTGGTCATAAGCCTGTTCCTGAGCTCTGGAGCCAGAATACAAACGCCAGCACTGGTAAGGCACCAATCATCAACTATCCCTGGAGCATCCAAACGTCTGCATGCCCTACTGTGCTGAGTTTCAGGAAAGAATAGGAACAGAAATGAAGACTCTGGAATCTCCGGGAAAAAGAAAGTGAAGGCATCACGCAGGAAGCTAAGAGAAAGAGTGTAAGGTGGCCAGTAGGGCACATGCGGGAGCGTGGTTATTTGGTACACGGCTCCCTCAGATTGCTGGTTTGCAGCGTTTCGTGTACTGAATGTTTGCGACGCTGTGAAATTTTCCACTTGGCTGTCTGCCATTTCCACCCACCGAAGACAACACTTACACCCACCAGAGTGGCACAGCGAGGCCCTGCTGGAAAAGGATTGGATAACTTTTTGTTTATTTGCTGTTGCTTTTAATGAAAAGACTTATTCATATCCTGATCATTAATATTTTCCACACCTGGATTTCTTGATTTTTTTCCCCTTTTAAGGCTGACCCAGGAACAGCTTCTCCTGGAACGATACTATCAATTTATTTTGCCTTGTATACTTTTGAGAAGCACACTTGAGGCACAAGAACTTGTATTAGCGGCTTTGGGGATGACAAGAAACAGATTTTAAGTGCTACACTAGAATCTTGTTGCTTCCCAAATACATCATCGACAAAGGCCAGTCATGTTTTTCCTTTCAAATCATGAGCATGCACAGAAAAAACAGAGTTGTAGTATTAGTACTGTGGGTGTCATTAATAGCATTTCTGAGGAAAAAAAAAAAAGAGTGGTCCTTTATCTCTAAAAAAAGGCAAGAATAACAAATCTTAGATTTGGAATTGGTAACACACTGACAAGCATATCTCAAAATAAAGAACTAATAAAAAATGGAGAGACAAAATTAGGACAGAAGAGAGAAAGGAGGTGTCTGCTACTCATATAATTAACCATCACTTTCATAATGAATACAGTTTACCAAGTGCTTTCTCATTAATTAAATCATTCACTTGATACTATTTTACTTGGTACTTGCTAAATCCACCAGGCTCTGTGTTCAACTGGGGAATACATGGTAAACAAAATAGCCCAGGACCCTGCACCCAAGGAGCTCACTGCCTCAACAGGGACAGACATTAAATAATTATATGAGTTTTAGGAGACACATAAAATTTGAAAACTGGATAGGCAATATGAAGGAAAAATGAACATTGTGATTTGTAGTCATGATGGAGGTACCTCACTTAGAAGGAGGGTCTCAGGAAGGCTTCTCTTACAAAACTAACATTCAAGCAGGAAAGTCAAAAATGAGTAGAAGTTAGCCAGGCATCAGGTTTCCGGGTAGAGAAAACAGTCTGTGTATTATATGAACTGATCTAGTGATGTACAACTGTTTTCTGTTATTTCTCTCTTTTTTATTTTGTCATTTCAACCAAGTCTCCTTGAAAAAGAAATGAGTGACACAACTGTTCTCCATACCTTGAAATAAGAGATGTTTCATCTTTCTGACTGCTAGGCCATCAGAGCAACACACACCTTCTCTGTGATTAATTTCTGTGAGAGGAACACCCCTGATGCAGGTATTATTCTTGATGTGACGGCAAATAATGACCCTGCTCTCTAATGCACCCCAAGTCACTCCGTTATCACAGTGAAGTAAAAGGAAGCTCTCTTGTTGACACCTGCATGCCACAGCTGAAGTTAAGAAAACCCTCCCCCAAAAAGGACTGAAAACAGATCACATTACTTGTAGACTTCTGAAAAACATCTTTAGTACCTTGGATCAGGTACCAGATTTCTGGCTTCCCCTTGATGATTACGGTATTTTTACTATTTCTCTCTTGAACTTAAACAGCTTTTATGCACACCGTTAAGAGTGTTCCGTCAACCTTCTCTCTTGGTTCTTGGTTCAGTGGTCTGTGTACTTACCCAAATGAGCTGCAAGCAAGGTGCAAAGAAATTAAAAGCAGTGGAAATGTCATGTTCATCTGAAGTGTTTTCTTCTTCCCTACCATCCCAGATCTGGCTCAACTTAATTCTTCCACTAAGGAAAATCAGTAGTTTGCTTTCTTCATCCTACAACATTAAAGCATCATCCAACAGGCTCATTCATGTTCTCCCCATGAATGGAGTAAGTCTGAAAGCCTGTCTGAAACAAATATGCCAAACTTCTATTTGAGTCTCTTTCCATTTAAAATGCCCAAGATAAAATGTAATTTATCCTACAAGCTTCTTATACAAACAAAAATATTAACAATATTCCACATTCAAAGTTTCAGAGTACAAACCTTCACTTTGACCTGGCAACTTTCACACACTCAGAAAGGAGAGAGAGAACAAGAAAAAGCACTTCCTGAAGCCAAGCTGTCCAATATCTTGCCATCGGACCTGGGAAATCACGCCAGGCTGTAGTTTCATCCTCTGCCTAGAGGAGAAAATGACACAATGCCAATTTCTCCTTCCCCTGACTGCCCACAGCACTTACAGTCTCTACCACACATTCTGACCCAAGGTCCTTTTCAGTTCAGCACTTTGTTATACTGTCTTTTTATACTCCACTGGATTTATTTAAGTCTTGAAGGCTCAAAAAGTTTCTAAGCTCCCTGATGAAAGAAACCTTGCCATGCCCTTCTTTTGCAACCTCCTAATAGCGTCTAGTGGAAGAGCCTGGATTTAAATTAAATGATCCATATCCAAAACCTGTTCTAGGACTTAACCCTTACTCCAAAAGAATCACCAGTCTATAGCTATACTTTAAGCCCATTTCACCTTTCTCTGTCCTCCAGGGACTTGAAACTCTGATGATGCCTATCATCATCATGTGTCAGCCCTCCACAAACGAAAAAAATTAAATTACAACTTAGCCTTTCTATTCTGTTCTTCCAATCCATTACATCTTAAGTCATTAGTGGAATTTGAACAGTTGTCATCTCCTTTCAAGATTTACAAACTCCCCCATTTCCTCATCACCAGCAGCTTACATCATTAGCTCTCATAGCTTCTCAAAGCCACTATTAAGGAAACCTTCATGGCATGTGGAGGGGAGATGTAGACCTCTGAGGCAGTGATATTCAAACTTGAAGCAGCATCAGAAATGGCTGGAGAAGGCCAGGTGCAGTGGCTCATGCCTGTAATCCCAGCACTTTGGGAGGCTGAGGCAGGAAGGTGGCTTGAGCTCAGGAGTTCAAGGCTGCAGTGCGCTATGATCACACCACTGTACCCCAGCCTGGGCAAAAGAACAAGACTCCGACTCAAAAAAACAAAAGAAACAAATAGAAATGGCTAGAGGATCTTGCTAAATCAGAGAATGCTAGGACCCATCTGTAGAATTTCTGATTCAGTAGGCTTGGGGTGGGGTCAGATAACTTGTATTTCTGACAAGTTTCCAGGTGACGCTGATACTGCTGCTCCAGGGACCACACTTTGAGAACCACTTCTCTAAGGTTAAATGTTTCTGTCAATTACAGGGCCAGAGAGATGCTGAGGATCTTTTGAGTATATTCAATCACCATATGATAGCTACATTGAAAGCAACGATACCTGTCTATTTCAAAGAAGCGACAAATGACCAAAAAAAAAAACAAACCAAAAACCAAACAACAAAAAACTTCACACACTATATTACCCAGGTTATTACACTGTGTGTGGCCTATCTACTTGGGGTCTTAATCCATTCTCCTCCTACTGGTTCCAGATCCTGCTGGGGTCAACTCTGCTCCCAACTTCCCTTCAGTCTTTTTCCTCTCTACTGGAAATTTCTCATACTCCAAGCATACTCAGTCACTGCTATTCCTAAAAGACTTTATCCATACCCTAATACGGTCCCAAATGGCTGTCCCCTCTCTCCTGTTTACCAACAAACAGTTGTACTACACATTCAATGCCAGTATTTCACTGCCTATATCTTAAAACTCTGGAGCTTGATTTCCACCGCTTTTCTCTGTGTTAGTAACCTTCCTTCTCCTCCAAAGGTCAGGAATGATTTCCTGCCTTCTAAATGCAGTGACCTTTGCTGAGTCCTCCTCTTAACTTCTCTAACAATGTCTGATACAGTTCACCAGTAATAGTTCCTTCCACTTTCTTTTCCTTTTGTTTAGTAGACTAGCATTTTTGCCTGAGCAGCATCTTTTCTGGAATGACCTCTCCCCTTGGCTGTTATCTGGGCTGAGATGACTTCACACATTGGCCCGGAAGATGGACATATGACCCAGGTCTGGGTAATCGTAATACAGCAACCCTGCAGCCACAGTGACTGGCCTAGGGGTAGGCATGTACCCAAGGCAAGCCAATCAAAGGCCTCTCTCAGACTACCTGGAACTAAGAGGAGCAACACACTCTTTCCTAGTGAGTCCATGAGAGCATGATGCTACTAACAGCTGGTTTCTTTACCCACCTCTTAAAGAAAGCCCACTGGAGAAGGGAGCTTCCCAGTAGAGAGAAAACCTGAAAGACAGAAAATCTGAGTCCTGATGACAGTAAAGTCCCTTGGATTCAGCCATGTCAAAAACTAGACTGATCCTTGGATTTTTTTTTTTTTTTTTTTGAGACAAAGTCTTGCTCTGTTACCCAGACAGAGCAGTGGCACGATCTTGCTTACTGCAACCTCTGACTCCCGAGTTCAAGCAATTCTCCTGAATCAGCCTCCAGAGTAGCTGGGATTATAGGCATGTGCCACCACACCTGGCTAATTTGAGACGGGGTTTCTCTCCTGTTACCCAGGCTGGAGTGCAATGGCACAATCTCGGCTCACTGCAACCTCCGCCTCCTGAGTTCAAGCGATTCTCCTGTCTCAGCCTCCTGAGTAGCTGGGACTGCAGGCAGTGGCCACTACGCCCGGCTAATTTTTGGTATTTTTAGTAGAGACGGGGTTTCACCATGTTGACCAGGCTGGTCTTGAACTCCTGGCCTCAAGCGATCCACCTGCCTCGGCCTCCCAAAGTGCTGGGATTACAGGTATGAGCCACAGCGCCCAGCCTGATCCCTGGAATTTTTAGTTATATTATGATAGATCAAATTCTAATGTAGCCCACAAGATTGCTATGCCCCCTGCCAGACACACACCTCTTCCCAGTTAGTCAATGGGACAGTAATCAAGGTTCTGCTGTTGTGAAGGGATTTTGCAAATATAAGTGAGGTCCAAAATCAACCAACCTTAAAATAGAGAGATTATTTTGGTGAGCCTGATCTAATTAAGAAGACCCTAAAAGGGATGGGGCTGTACCAGGAATGAGATTCAGCATGAGAGAGGACATGCTGATGGAGGACGCAAGTCATATGGCAAGGAACTGAAGGTGAATGCCAGGACCTGAGAGTGGCCCCCAGCTCACAGCCAGCAATGGAACAGGGACCTTGGTCCTATGACCACAAGAAACTAAATACAAAAAACCATGTGAGCTTGAAAAAGGACCATGAGCTCCAGATGATAAGACAGCCCTGTTGACACCTCAATTTCAGTCTTAAGAAACCATGAACAGATAATTCAACTAAGCCATGCCTGGACTTCGGACCTCCAGAAACTGTGAGATAATAAATAGGTGTTTTGTAATTTGTCATACAGCAATAGAAAACCAATCCACATATAATACAATAAATTCCTTTTTTTTTTTTGCTTGAATCACGTTGAGTTTAATTTGTCTATTGTAACCAAAATAAACAAATATTCTTAATTTCTCTGAGATGGTACTTTCTTGGGTTCCTTGTATTACTCCTTACAGCCGGTCTTCAGTTTTTTGCTCTCCCTGTTCTAACTCTAAAGGACAGATTTCCTAAGGCTATCTGCTCAGTTCTCTTCACTTTCTATAATGATTTCCTGCTACTCTTTATCATTCTTAAATCTGTATCCTGGTCCCTGGTATCTCCCCCTACAAACTCCTGGATATATGCAGTGGAAATAAATTCTGTTTATTTCAAAACTTCCCAGTCCCTTGCTCCAAACCCAGCTCCTCCTCTTTAATTTCTGATGGAAGCTGACAGCATCATCATCTTCTCCTCTTTCTCCCACATTCCATCGGTTTCCAAGTCCTACCAATTCTGCACCCTTTCTATCTTCACCGCCCCATGCTAGTTCAGACTGAATTCCTCTCACAGCAGCCTGCTCATTGGTCTTCTTGTCAATGCTCTGTCTCTCTAAACCATTTGAGTCATCCCTGTTGGATCGAACTTCCGAAAGTAGATATAATATAACACAACTTCCCCGTGCCATCCATACCTTCATTGGTTTCTACAGCTTACTGAACATCTTCGAAATTCTTTATTTGATGTTGAAGATCTTCACAATCTGGCCCCAGCATGCTTTTCCAACTTCATTTCTACTTCTCCCCTCATGCACACTGAAGCAGCCACAGTGAGCTTCTCACTTCCTCTCTGAGAGCCCGCATTTCTACTCCACGTGTCAAAATGTAAGTCCGACCTCCCAAGACCAGCTCGAATCCCACTTTTTCTACAACTCTTTCTTTTATTCTCTTATTCTACAACTTTCTCAATCAGAAGGTTTTTTTTTTTTTTTGGTTGTTTTGTTTTTGCATGTGAATGCCTATGGTTTTAAAATTCATTTTCCTTATGTTACTAACCATTTTATTCCTTATCCTAAAATAGGTGTCATCTCCCCGAGTGGAATGTGGTAACTTTCGTAAAGGTAGGGTTTATGTCTGTCTTCTTTTTGTAAGCTTCATGGTGCTTTTGCAAATGATAACTCTTTGATCAATATTTGTTGAGTAACTGATTGATAACACGGCATTATATTACATTATACTCAAAGACGTTTTATGTCTTTGAGTCTCTGTCCTCCATGGAAGAGGACAGGTGTTCAAACGGAAGAACACCCTTTTGGGTGACTTGGAGAAAAATCATCACATAAGCCTCTAAGGAAACTGTGCAGTCCATCAATGAAATGTTCTGCAAGAGCCTCTTTTTCCAACTCAGAACTAAAGCTAACTCTTTGTATTTTCTTTCTGAGGAATACAGAGAAGCTGTCAGGGCTGCTGGCAATTGCAGAGTTCAGAAATGCTTCCTCTGAATGAGCACACTCAGCCCAGCAGGGTGCAGAGCCCTGTCTCCACCCTGCCTACCAAGGAGCTTAAGTGGCAGGCAAGCTGGGCCAAAAACACCCCTTTCCCAGGGAGGGGCATCTCCAGTGCAGGGCTGGACTGAGAGTCCAGTTAGACCTCAAGAAGAGTTGGAAGGAGGTCAGCGTGGGAGGTAGGCCAAAACTCAAGGTATTCTGAAGAATATGATTTATTCACAATATCATGCGTTCCCCGTTCACTCAACATTTGATCATTTATGGGAGTTATCCATTGTAAAATTTCTTAAAAACTGGCAGTCCTTGGATACCTAGCATGCACTCAGAATATTCTCTGTGTATATTAACTGGTTTGTGTTCAAGGAATGAAATCCAAAATTAGTATCTGCCTAAAGAACACATTATCACAGAGATAAATACGCTGGAAAAATGTCTATCCTCAAAGGTTTTTTAAAAAAATTATAGTTCATGTTGATCCATGCCACTGCTTCTTATCATTAGCATGGCTTATCACATAAAGAGAAGGATTTATTCATACAGAGACTGCTGGTGTGTGTATTTGTATGCAGGTTACATCTCCTTATGGACATAGTGCAAAGTTTGCTATGAAATATAATTATACATTGGAGAAAAGTATGTCTGCATATCAAGAATAAAATGAAAACAAAATGTAAGTTGAACATATAGATGATAAATACCCAATCTGTGCTGAGCAGCTGTAGAATGACGTCTTAGGAAATTAGTATTTTAAAGACAAGATGTCATGTGCTCCTATTGACAACTTATTCCTGGCCTTATTTGTTAAACACACAGGTCCTTCAGGAATTGCTGTAGCACAACAGAAAGAACAGTGGGCCAGAAGACAGGGAGGTCTGGGTCTAAAAGCCCAGAGACTCCACATCCCCTGAGTTACACATCCCCTTTCTGGTTGCCATGAGTCATCACACACCTTCTGCCCAGAGGAGAGTTTTATTCATGCCTGCTTGAAAAGGTCAGTGTTTAGGTGTTGCAGAAGTGCTTGGTGAAAATGGGGAAGGCTGAGACACAGTCTGTGCCTCATGCTTTGATAATTTCTGAAGCATTTGTAAATCATGAGCAGCTAAGGTCTGCAAGATGCTAATGTGTGCAGTCCAGTCCTCTGACTTTAAGTCTCTTTCAGTTCCTGCTCTATTTGCTCCTTTTTAATAACACAATTAGTAAAAATCCTAAAAAAGAAATAGCTAAATATTTTCCTCTCATTCTCTTTTTGCCGTAATATTGAGAGTTATATGATAGTATCTTCAACTATTTTATTTGGCCTGACTTCACAAAGTACCAAACGGGGAGTGAAGATAAAATGAAGAGACAGAATCTACATATGCATCTCCCAACCTCTGTCCTTTTGAACAGACACAAGTAACAGAATTTACCAAAAGTATTAAAAACACGACCTTGGAAGCATCCTATCAAAGCCACAACTTCCTTTTCTTTTTATGAAATATTACCATGCAAAATTGCATGGCTACAGCTGGGACATCAAATCATGCTTTAAAAAATCAGTATTGGGGCTGGACGTGGTGGCTCACGCCTGTAATCCCTGTACTTTGGGAGGCCAAGGCAGGTGGATCATTTGAGGTCAGGAGTTCAAGACCAGCCTGGCCAACATGGTGAAACCCTGTCTCTACTAAAAATACAAAAATGAGTCAGGTATGGTGGCAGGTGCCTGTAGTCCCAGCTACTCACGAGGCTGAGGCAGGAGAATCGCTTGAATCCAGGAAGCGGAGGTTGCAGTGAGCCGAGAGCATGCCACTGCACTCCAGCCTGGGTGACAGAGTGAGTCTCTCTCTCTCTCTCTCTCTCAAACAACAAAAAAAGTTATTATTGGTATATTAGTAAAAGCCATTCAAAGCTCAAAAACAACAGAATTATTTTCCAAAATTCAAAATCAGTGCCAGATTTAACTACTTTTGCATGTTTGCCCCCACAGAACTTTCCATAATAATATTACATCAACTGCATTCATTTTCTTTTTGGTCTACTTGTTTTACTAAATTAAAAGCCAACAGATACAACAAGTCCATACTTTAAACTCCTTTTTTAATATTATTCCGAGTAACTGCCTCCTTGTTTAATTATTACAATTTTCTGACGCAATCAGAACAAAGTATTGCAAGACAAAGGTGCTATTGAAAACTTCTCTTTTTTTGGAGGAGGCTTCATAAAAGCATTCTAGCTTAAAACTGGGATTTCAATGGTCTTAACTGTGAATACCACGTAGCAGAAATGCCACTTGGCATTATATCTAGGGATTACCTGTTGAAACACCAAAGACAGGTATACTTTGATGTGGGTTACGTAGGGCCGGGTAAGTAACAAGAAATACAATTATTCTTTCTTTCTATGAATGTGGTGCTGAAAATTTGATACCATATTTGGAGCACAGATCCATCGTGTGGAGGGATGGGGAAACACAAGAGAGGGGTGCTGAGTGTGACCACAGGCCCACAGGCCTGTCTGAGCTCGCTACAAGTCACACTGCATCGTGAAGGACCCTGTATTCCACTTGCTGCAATTTCAATGCAAATAAAGGAAAATATCAACTACTATTTTATGAGTAAAGGATGCTGGCAAGATGCAGCCGTGGTTTGTCTGAAGAGTCCTGAAACTCAGTTAAAGTACCCGATGATCACATTTCATTAAAAACCCCAAGGAATTTCTTTACACCATGAGCATTCTACAAGTTTCCTACCTCTCTTTAAGACTAAATATTTAAAACTCTTTAGAATTAGCATCATCTATGTGTCACTCGGCTCTAGGACACATATTCTCGGGGAAGAGCATATCCCCATTTCTATTAGGAGAAAGAATAACAGGATTTCTCCCCTCCTCCTTCATCTTGCAGATTTAGGGGTTTATCCTAGTATCATGGCTCAGGGGATTCTCACACTTACAACTCCTAATATATCAAAAAAGGAGAAAATCTCTCTTCACTCCTTAATTGTTTTGTCGAATAAGCTCTCAAAAGTTCATTTTTGTTACCTTTTTCAGGCAAAATAAGAGGCCTTTTACAAAAATTCTATTGCTAAAACAATGGAATTCTCCCGGGAATGACTTCGTTATGGAAATGAAGTGACAGCTTCTTTTATCTAGCCAGGCAGAAAGTCTGCATTTATAAAAGGCATTCAGAGCACTCAAGTGTTGTGTGTGGGAGGACAGAAAATGCTATTTTTAATTCAGATTGCAGCATTCCTCCCATCCAGGTCTTTCAGTATAATCATAATCATAATAAGACTGATGTAAAAAGAAAAAAAAAAAAATTCCCATTCCTGCTGACCCCAGCAGAAAAAGAGAGAAAAAAGAAAGAAAGAAAATTAAGAAAATGATTAATACAGCTTCCTTCCACTTTTAGACCATTCTGTGGGCTTGGAGATCCACCTTCGAGGCAATCAGAGCAGACTATCCATTATCCAAAGTTAAAAGCACTTTAACTCTGCTAGTAACAGCATCACGTCTTCTCACACAAATTTACATTCTTGTTCGTGTGACTTTCACTCTCCTAAGTTTGCAGGAATCGCCTGTGCCTGCTGGGAAATGCCATGCAAGTTCCTCCATCTGTTTCCATGACTTAACATTCCTTGGTGACAGTGCAATGGACGAGTCCAGCCTGGTGGCAGGGCCATGCTGGGGACTTGATTTCTAATGTCAATCACTGGAATGCCCTTCTAGTAAGGAAGAGGTGCCCAAGCTTCTGTTTGAGTTAAAACAGACCTTTCCAGGTCAGGTGTAGAATCTGGAGTGATGAATAGAAGTGCTGGAAAGGAAATGAAGACCAGTGTAGATGTCTCTTTGCAGAAGTTGAACATTGGAGGAAAAAACAGAATAAGATGAAAATGGAATCACAAAGGGTAAAATGACTGGTTTAAGGTTACATGTGCAGGATTAGAGAAGATATGGGGTCAAAGGGGTATTTTTTAATGAAGATAAAATTCACGTAACAGAAAATTCAGCATTTTAACTGTTTTTAAAGTGTGTAAGTCAGTGGCTTTTACTCCATCCACATGTGGAACAACCATCATCACTATCTAATTCCAGAAGATTGTCATCATCCCCCTTACCCATGAAACAGTCACTCCCTGTCCCCCACTCCTCTCAGCCCCTGGCAAAGACTAATCTACTTTCTGTCTCTAAGGAGTTGTCTATTCTGGATGTTGTGTATAAACTGAATCATACAATATGTGGACTTTTGTGTCTGGCTTGTTTCTCTTGGCATAATGTTTTCAAGGCTCATTCATATTGTAACATGTACCAGTACTTCATTCTTGTTTTGGTTCAATAATACTCTATTGTAGGCTATACCACATTTTGTTATTTATTCATCAGTTGATGGACATTTGGGATGATTCCATATTTGGGCTACTATGAATCATGCTGCTATGAACATTCATGTACATGTTTTTGTTTGAATACCTGTTTGCAAATCTCTTGAGTGTATACCTAAGAGCAGAACTACTGAGTCATATGGTAATTCTGTATTTAGCTATTTGAGGACTTGCCAAATTGTTTTCTATAGTGACTGCACCATACTACATTCCCACCAGCCAGGTAGGAAGATTCCCATTTTTTCCACAACCTTGCCAACATTTGTTATTTTCCTTTTTTAAAAAAATTATGGCCATCATAATGGGTGACCATAATAAAGTGGTATCTCATTGTGGTTTTGATTTGCATTCCCCTAAACACTAATGATGTTGGACATCTTTTCATAAGCTTATTGGCTATTTATATGTCTTCTTTGGAGAAATCTCTATTCAATGCCTTTGTCCATCTTTAAACTGGGTTGTTTGTCTTTTTCTTTTTGAATTGTAAGAGTTCTTTATATATTCCAGAAACTAGACCCTTACGAGATACTGATTTGCAAATATTTTCTCCCATTCTGTGGGCTGTCTTTTGACTTTCTTGACAGTGCCCTTTGGTTCACAAAAGCTTTGATACTGATGAATTCCAATGCATCTATTTGTTTCTTTTGTTGTTTATGCTTTCGGTGTCATATCTAAGAATCCATTGCCAAATCCATGGTCATGAAGATTTACTCCTGTTTTCATTTAAAAGTTTTATAGTTTCAGTTCCTACATTTAGGGTATTGATCCATTTTTAGTTCATTTTTGTATATGGTGTGAGGTAAGGGTTCAACTTCTTTCTTTGGCATGTGTCCCATGTGACTTTTCCCATTGTCTCAGCACCAATTGTTGAAAAGAGGTAAAAGAGATTTTGAGTATGAAGTGATTTTAGTCTTTTCTCTTGAAAAAGCAAAACTTTAAAAATATACTGTATTTTAAAAATTAATTTTCTGGCTTTTGTTACACTATGACTGTATCCAGCCACTATTTAAATGTTTTTCCTCATCCCACATTTTAAAGATGCAGCATTCAGAGCACTCAAGTGTTGTATGTGGGAGGACAGAATGATGACCCACCAGAGCCATGATGCTGAGCTTTCAGGGAAGCCAACCACCTCTTGAGGTGGTGCTTTTGCAAGAACTAATTTTCAAAAGCAACAGTAGCTTGAAATTGCTGACTTTCCTTCACTTTGAGTTGCATTTGCTTCTGTGTTTGTGCCCCTCTAGTGAACAGCCCCTGTCTTCAGATATCCACAGACCTCTGTTCTCTTTCCAAGCCCAACAACCACCCATTAAGATTGGCTCTTTGGAGAAAACGTAATTAACTAATTCATACCAAATCATGTATAACCAAGAGAAATAATAGACTTTTAGCATGATACCTAAGACTCTGTTTATTTTAAGCAAAAAGAATACACAGTGTAGGTTGTAGAATTCTGGCTATCATCAATTCAGCCAATGCAAGGAGTGAAGACTTTTAAATCCCCCTAAAGCATCAGTTATCCAACTTGGCTACACATTGTGATCACCCGGAGAGATTTAGAAAGTACTAATGTCTGGGTTCCACCCACAGAGATCCTTACTTAACTGTTCTGGGATACGGCTCAGGCAATAGAATTTTGGAAAGCTCCCCAGGTGATTCTACTACGCAGCCAAGGTAGAGAGTCACTGCCCTGAAGTCATCAGAGGTTGCTACCTACTCCTCCCACAAAGGTGGCTCCTCTTGTCACCTTGCACCACTTGCAAGCAATTAGGGATGTACATTTACATGTTTTTAAAAGTCTTATAATTTCCGATTAAAACTAACAAAACTTGAATTTCTTGTATCAGTTATCATTCACTCTTCTCAACAACCCTGTGAAAGTAAGTTTATTGTTCCCATATGACAGACGAGGAAACAAACCCTGAGAGATTCAGTGACTGCCCTAGATCACAGAACTTGGAAGTGGCAGAAAATTGGTTTTAATACAATTCTTTCAACCCCACAGTCTGTATCATTATAATCTCCCATTAATTTCAAAAGGGCCAACCACTGTGAGTGTGGGCATATAATTTGGTTGCATCTTCAATGTGGCACCCATCTTGTGGAATGGGACGAGCGGATAACAACTCACTGAAGAGAATAGCAAGCACTACCTCTGTCGGTTACTATTTACCTTTCTTTCTCTATATTGTATGCATGTGGGTGTGTGAGTGTATGTAAGTGTATGTCCACCTAAGGAAAGTGGACCTCAGGGGTATATCTGAATTGAGAAAAATATGGCCCAACTACAAGAACGTACCTGGGTAGGGTTTTCAGAGATGTAGTAATTCTTTCCAAGATGTGATAAGACTGGTAAAAGGTCATGAAATACCTTCATTATGATAAAAAATAACAAACATTGAGGAAACTACCAATTCATTCATTTATGGATTCATCTAATGCCTATATATAGATTACAAAGCTCAATCAGTAGTGAGTGACAAGACTGAAGAATATCAGGCAAAAATCTCCCATACTTAAATATTCAGGTTCTTATAATAGACAAGACACAATTTCCACATAATATCACCTTGTCTGCCAATGCATGGGGCACATTAACAAGCCTTGACACAATAGTAGAACAAATCAGAATTAGTAAAATGTATTATTAATGATGGTAGAAATTGGGAAGTGAGTTTCATGTCACTTTTTTCTCTTATTTCAAACTGGTGCACTCAAATGTGTAGGTTTGCGCATGTGCGTGAGTGTGCACATATGCATGCATGCACACATGCATACACACAATCACACACAAGGCTTCAGTGAAGACTCTATTTCAGTTCTGTCATTCTTCACAGGCCTAACAACTTACTTTTCCTTAAAACAAGGAAAGGAGGGTTGTCATGTTATTATTCTGTTTTCATTATTACGCCATAAGGAAACTGGAAGAATTCTTTATTTTTAAAATATTTTTAAATTTTACTTTAAGTTCTGGGATACATGTGCAGAACATGCAGGTTTGTTACATAGGTATACATGTGCCATGGTGGTTTGCTGCACCTATCAACCCATCATCTAGGTTTTAAGCCCCTCATGCATTAGGTACTTGTCCTAATTCTCTCCCTCCCCTTGTCCCCCACTCACCGATAGGCCCTGGTGTATGATGTTCCCCTCCCTGTGTCCATGTGTTCTCATTATTCAACTCCTATTATGAGTGAGAACATGCAGTGTTTGGTTTTCTGTTCCTGTGTTAGTTTGCTGAGAATGAGGCTTCCAGCTTCATCCAAGTCCCTGTAAAGGACATGAGCTCATTCTTTTTTTATGGCTGCATAGTATTCCATGGTGTATATTTATCACATTTTCTTTATCCAGTCTATCATTGATGGGCATTTGGGTTGGTTCCCAGTCTTTGCTATTGTAAATACTGCTGCAATAAACATATGTGTGCATGTGTCTTTATAATAGAATGATTTATAATCCTTTGGGTATATACCCAGTAATGGGATTGCTGGGTCAAATGGTATTTCTGGTTCTAGATCCTTGAGGAATCGCCACACTGTCTTCCACAATGGTTGAACTAATTTACAGTCCCCCAACAGCATAAAAGCATTCCTATTTCTCCACAGCCTCGCCAGCATCTATTGGGAAACTGGAAGAATTCTATACAATAGATTTAGTAGCTGCAAAGGAGTAAGGATTTGCTGAAGATTTTCTTAGGCAAGTATGAGAAGTTAGATGAGAAAAGTTTTCACAAGTGGGAGTTGTACCTCCTTGTCTCCTAATTGTAGTGAATCTGTCAACTTTCTTTTCAGTGTATCAAGACTTTACTCTTCAAAATCATTCTCAGTATGCTCTGAATTGCTATACTTTTAAGTTAACTACTTCTCAAAGTGCTGTTTAAAAACTGACATCTTCAACCACATTTCAGGCTTAGAATCTATCTAAATTTGCAAAGTTTCATTGGTTCTTATGAAAGTGCTACTTAAAAAAATACACTTGACAGCCAATCTCTTGAAAATGATTTGTGCAGAAATTGTGTTCAAATTACTTTATATCAAGACATTTAAGAGAAAATGTGGTTTTCTTTGTAATAGGCTAAAAATAATGATATCCTTTATCTTCAACTGAACATGTACATATGTTGTATAAGCTGTTGCATTTAAACAAATTGAAAAACAGTAGGATTCTGGCTATAGTCCATAAAGAAACAAAACTTGCCCAGAATATCATTTTAAGCATTAAAAAATACAATTAACTGCTATTTCCCACAAAGTTCAATCCTATATACAGAATCGGAATTGTCAACCAGGTCCAAAGCATCAAATTATAAAACCTAATGTCTCAGAAATAGACAAGAAAACTCAGAAAAAATAATCATTACAGTCCAATTGCACACAAAGAAAAGTGAGAATAAAAGGCAAGTTATTTAGTTTATATTTCTACAAATTCCTTTTGAGTTACTGGGCAACATTCTATTTAAGTGGACCCTTATGACAGTAGTATAATGAAAATATCCCTAAGTCATAGCCCTAAAATAATTCCCACTGAACATTTCATTGAATGCTTAGTATGTGCAAAGTACTGTGAGGTGAGGTTCAGAAATGGAGAAAGCAGGTTTATTGCTTTGAATGCAGAATATTGACTTTTAAAACACTAAGCTAATCGTCACCAACTCTAATAATTTTTGATGATTCCTCATTGCCAACAGCAATGATTTTCAAATGTGTTTTTTAAAAGCCAGAACTCTGCCTTCAAACAAAAATCTTATATAGAAATCTAATACACAAGATAAATAAAAATTGAGGCTACTTACACTATCTAATTTTATTCGTTCCTCCTACTCCTCATCCATCACCACCAAGTACTTCTGAAGGCAGCCCCACAGAGGTTCGCAGGGCAGAGGTTGGGAGACTGAGAAATCCTTAGGCTACTGGAGAATGTGGCCTGACCTCCACTGAGCTGAGGAGTCTGTACTCCTTAATATGGCCTATGGTTTGCTCCTGGCCTCATGACAAGTTACCACCAATGGAGTACTGACTGTTCCCTGCACACACTCTGCACCATGCTGTTTGTTCCCTGTGCTTTGTCCATGGTGTCCCTTGGCAGGTGATCCCTTTATGTCCATCTTCTCTTTGACAGATGCCAAGACGCCCCACAACTCTGCACAGCTGGACACAGTCTTAACCCCACATACACATTCATTTTTGGCTCACCACGGTGGCTGGTAATTATTGTTCATATGGCTTTCACTTAAACTAACCTGAGAGTAACACAAGCACAGAAAATGTATTCATAGTTATACTCCAGCTTGGAGCACAGATGTTGACCTAACAGTGGCTTCATAAATGTTTGTTGAATGAATGAGTAAAGATGGATGGGTGAGTGGATGACATGACAATACACTTTCATCAAACTAGGGAAAAATCTTTATATAAATATACATATATATTACATATACACTTCTAAAACTTGTGGTAAACTACACAAATACAAAATGTACCATCTTAACCATTTTTAAGTATACAGTCAGTGGCATTAAGTACATTCACAATGATGCACAACCATTACCACTATCCACCCCCCAAACTCTTCATTTTGCAAAACTGAAACTTTTTAACATATATACATTTAAAAAATTCTTAAAAATGTAATTTAATGATCTAGGGTGTGGGGTACCCAGGTTCTTCACTTCCCCCTTGCCCCCACCTGCTGTATATCTTGTGCCTTTCAGACCCACTTAGGGCATCTTTAGCAAGAAATGTGGTAAATGTGGTTGGGACATGTGGTCAATGAAACTCCTGCCCACTAGCTTAGCTACTAGCTAGCAGTTTGGGCTGCTCAAAATGAATTTCCTGGATAATTTTCCTAAGCCCTCACTGACTCCTACTCGCATGTATTGTTAGGAGCCAGCCTTCACTCCTGGGACTGGTTTGGGCTTCCAGAAAGCATGCCTTGTAAAGAACAGAGCCTGTGTGTCAAACAGCCTGTATACAACACACATAGCTTATATATGACAATCATGTGATTTTTGTCATTTTAACATTTCTGAACTCAGGACTTATTTTATATATGATTGGTACATAAAACAGTGGTAGCACCCCCACCCCCAGAAACTAATCATTAAATCTACAGTGCATATTATCATCAGTGACACCAGAGAAATAAAAGAAAACTGGTATCTATTTCATATTTGCACAGAATCATTTTTAATTTTAAATGCTTTTCATATAATGATCACATTGTCGATCTCACACTTGGAGGAGCATAAAGCAAAGAAGGAAAAGGACTTGAAAAGGGTGACAAGTCACTCAGGTGAATGAGATGAGGCCAGGAGGTGACCAGGCCTGGATCTGACGTGAACTGCTCCCCACAAAGACCTCTCCACGGCGCTCAGCCTCAGACTCGCCTCATGTGTAAAATGACACAGGAGAAATGAAAATTAAACCAGGGTTAAGCTGTTCCTGACGTGCTTCCTGCACCAACATTCAACCAGCTCTCTGACCTTCTTACGAGGCCCAGGAGTCCTGGGGGAAAGATCTGCAACACCTGCTATTCTACTTTGCATGGTTGGTTCAGGCTCTAGAAAATAGCAAGAGCCCACCTCCTCCTCCTGCAATCAGCTCTCCTGTTTCCCTTTTTTTTTTTTTTTTTTTTTTAAGCTTTAGCTCTACTACTATTTTCCAACTGGGATCATGGCTACTGCTTTCTACTACTCAGCAGCTAATTACACACACCCTCCGAGAAACATAGGCCACTGAGTGAGGGGCCCAAACTCAGCTGGACACAATCTCTGCTTATCCTTCTCAGCTGTGGTCAGCTGGACACCTAGGCACACATGGGGAAGCCACTCAGTCCTTGCCTGAAAGAAGACAACATATCGGCAGCCCAAATCTCAACCTTCTTCACTAACAGGCAAGCTTACCATGTGTTGAATTTAACCAACCAGCACCAAACCATCAGACTTTCTGTTACTCAGAAATAAGTAAACAGTATGAAAAAGGTGCCTTATTAGGTGGGCTGGGGGTGCTGGTATCAGGACTATTTTTGCGTATTCTATCATTAGGTCAGGCTGACATCCCAAACCTTAACAAGTTAATAAGGGAAAGAACGCATAAACGCATATAAGCTTTATATGGAAGGTTAAGTGCACTGGCAGCCTACTAAAATAGAAAGTTAAATACAGCAATGAGATTTTGAAATTTCCCCTTGCAATAAAAAAGAAGGGGCCTTAATAGGAACACAAGCCAGACTTGCTGGAAAGGCAGTCTTTGTTCCTTGAAACAACCTGCAATTGACAACTTATGGAGGACTTAAATTTTCGGAAATATTGTACCATCACTGACCCGTGTACATGGTTATGAGGCTCCCATACCAATAGCACTCTCAGGGAGAACTGACAGTTTAAAGAAAGCAAATTAGGGTCTCAGTAATAAGATGACTGAGAACATAAACTACTATGCATCTATCTTTTAAACACTTAAGTAATTTTAGTGTTGCTTCACTTGCCAGAGTAAATGAGTTATAAAAACCTCTGCTTTCTCATAAAAGCCTCCATATACCCAACGAATGGTGAATGATGTTACAATAAGCAGCACATGTCCCATTTCCTCCCATAAGGAATAATCCTCTTTTTGTGATTCTCCTTTTCACTTCATCTGGAGGGCAGTGTCTTCCCTCCTAGAAGAGAGGCCCAGGCTGAGAGCATCATGGTTTTGGCAGGGAACTCAGAAAATCTTGGCATCAGGGCTTACTATAAGCTGAGTTAAACAGGAATGGAAGATCATTGGAAGCCCTGGAAAAATAGAAAATATTTCTAGGGTAGCACAGAAGTTTGGCCTTTTCGCTGGTGATTTGTTTCCATTTGTTCACATGATGTGACTCATCATTTGGGTGACATGGAGCAGGCAGCATCATTTCAAGTTCATCATTTTATTAAGCAATGAGTCAAATGAAGAAAGTGGTTTAAGGGAAATGGTCATTTTCTAATGATTTTTCTCTAGTATGATTTTATTTAATAGTTTTACATAAGCAAAGCTGATGTCTCCTCTGACCTCCCCCTTTTAAAATTTCCAGAAAATAAGACATTCTGATGGAGATCAGGCCACAAGACAGTAGTTCAGAAAAGGGTAATTTTTGTTTTCATTTTTCTCCTCACTCCCCATTTAATGGTGGCCAGGATATTGAAATTCTCTGGAAAACACAGAATCCATTTACATGATGAATTCAATAATATATTATAATGTCTTGTTCAGAAGTGTTAGGAGAATTGATGAGTTAATGTTGGTAAATCACTTTGCAATTCCCAGGTCAAAGATGTGAAATGAACATTATCATTATTTGTTCCAGTGGAGGCTCACTGGCAAAATGTGGTCTAGTGGGCCTGATTAGGAAACAAAAGCTTATAACTTTGCAGCAAGAGGGGAAAACATTTTTTCAGTACTTCCTTTTACCTAATTCTCTTCTATGCTAAGGGAACAAAGGGCATGCCAATGATTATTGATAACATCATTCAACGCCATGAAATAAGTTGACACCACTGAAATAAACCAAAGGATGTAGGGATGTATGTATAGCTGGATGGATGAATGGACAGATGGATGGATGGACAGACAAATGGCCGGTGACCAAAATACATATACTCCTCCGTGTTATATATTAAGGCTGCTTTTTTAGAACACTGTCCTTCTTACCCAAATTATCACTGTAGAAGCAGATCATCATGCTTTAAGCCTTAGAATATGATGGATTTCAATTACTGCATCATATCTGTGAGATTTTTGGTTAGGAACTTTTAATATGAATTTGTCCAATTTTTTCAGTAATGCAAAACTTTTTGGTTTAATATCTGTTGTTATTCCTACCCTTGTCGGCCAAACTCACAAAATACAGATTTTCTAATACATGGTATTTAGAAATTCTCTTGCACTATAGAAGGTGTTTGAAGTTAACGAATAAATAAATGGATAAACAGATGGGTAAGAGGCATCACCCAGCCATAGCACTGCAATGTCCAAAGGAACTCTGAAACGTTCCTCATGCCTTTAGTAAAGACTGACTTTTGAATATGCCAGACAAGTATTTTTCTTAGCAAACATTTATGAGCAATGGGCTCAATCACTATATTAGTGTTTAAGGGCTTTTACTGTATAGAAACTCTTTCTTTGACTGAAGTCTCCAAAGCCAAATTTATAATTATTATGTATGCCTGAATAAAAGGTAATGTAATATAAGGTAATTTTTCTCCAAAGAAAGCCCTCAGAAAAGCCTAAGTACCCTTAATTTTTGAGTTCTTACAAAGTTTATTTTATCTATTGGTCTCTTAAATAAAGTAGTCTTTATGGAAGACATATTACCTTAAAACTACCTTGACAAATGCTAGTTTGGCATGTTTATATAACAGCCACCTAACAGAACTGTTTTTCCTTTTGTTTTTTAATGGAAGAAAACAAATTTGACTAGTAATTATTCTTGGAAGTATGACTTACCTAGTTGCAAGCACAGGATGTCACTATAAATAAAAAAGCATTTTAAAGATTACTTTTAAAAGCAACACAGTAAGTGGTTAAGTTGCAGAGTTCATGAAAATACACTCACAGGAAGAATGAAGAAAAACATCTCTTAATAATATGGTTTAGGATATTGTTACAATAATGGTCCCCAATGTACGATGCCTCCCTGTAGCCATGCTCACATTAACTGTGGGCTTGGCTATATGTCTTTTTTTTGGCCAATGGGGTCTTAACAAATGTAACCAATGAATATAGGAATAAGCACTTGCTGCTTAGGATGAAATTTCTGGTAATAGCATCAAACACAGACTAGATGAACGTCAAGATGATGTGCTTTGGAAAATGATATTACATGACCTGCCAAGTAGTTCAAAAGATGAGGAAGATACTGATATAGCAGATAAAAGTTGTAAGTAAAATTATTTCATATAATATGAAAACGGAAGAAAGCAATATGTCTAAATTAATGTATATATTATTTAAAATGTCTTTGAGATTAAATAATTTAAGCACAAATCTGATGGTTTAATAGAAATCTCTAAATCCTTAAATGCTTATAGTCAAACTGGCCAAAAAATTCATTGAAAGGATAAAGGATGGCATAAATGTGAACTTCTATGGTATAATGCAGGCCCAGACTTCTTGAGCTGCAGGCCTGAAGACTCAACTGCCTATCTGAAATATCCCCTAAAAAAAGGTCTCAAACCTCCAACCTATTAGGATGCCTACTATCAAATACATTTTTTTAACCAGAAAATAACAACTGTTGGTAAGCACATGGAGAAACTGGAACCCTTTGGTAGAAACGCAAAGTGGTGCAGCCACTGTGGAAAACGATATGGCAGTTCCTAAAAAATTTAAAAATAGAATTGCCACATGATCCAGCAATTCCATTTCCGGGTATATACCCAAAAGAACTGAAAGGATAACCTCAAATTTGTACACCCACATTCATAGCAGCATTATTCACAGTAACCAAAAGGTGGAAACAACCCAAATGTTTACGGACAGATGAATGAATAAACAAAATGTGATACATACAAGAGTGGAATATTCATCAGTTTTAAAAAAGGAAATTCTGACACATGTTACAACATGGATGCCCTTGAGGACATTATGCTAAACAAAAAGTCACAAAAGGACAAACCCTGCGTGATTCTACTTATAGGAGGTCCCTAGAGTAGTCAAATTCAGAGACAGAAAGTAGAATGGTGATTACCAGAAGGGAGGGGAAGGGGGAATGGGGAATTTATTGTTTAATGGGTACAGAGTTTTGCAAGATGCAGACAGCTGAGACTGGGTGCACAACAATGAGAATATACTGAATACCATCGGGCTGTATCTTGAACCCAGCTACCTCTCTCTGATGCCACTGCCACCATTCAAGCCCAAACCATGATCACTTTCTATCATGTCAACTACAGGTTTCTTCCCTGGCCTCCCTGTTTTCCTTGCCATCTTTTTAATGTCAGATAGTAAAAACATCATGAAAATAGCAAAGCAGGGTAAGAAGACTGGCATACTATGTTAGATAGGATGGACAAGGAAGGCCTCTTGGAGGTGACATTTGTGCATTCATTCAGGTCATTTTTCCATTCAAAAGCATTCGACAGCTCATTCTGACTGTCCTATTTATGGTAATTCTGTAGCCATTCAGGACTGAAACCCTGAGAGCCCCTGGACACCTTCTGATCCTTCTATCTCCGTATCGCATCTAGTCTCTATTTTCCCCATTGCTAAGAGTAATCATGCTATCTGTCCTATCTACTACTCCTTCTCTTGGAATGGGCTGTCACTCCCCACTCCCGTCTATCCTACATATACATGCCAGATGAATCTTTCTAAACTGCAGTTTCAATCTTCTTTCTCGTTTCAAAATCTCTTGTTGCTGGTTCCTCTTTGCTTCCTGAATTAAGTCCAGAGTTTCCATCCCAGACTGTCTGACAGTCTACAATATGGCTTCCACTTACCTTCCCAACTGTTATCTCCCACTTTTCCCCATCACAGGCATACGGGTGGCCCCTTGTTCCCAGAACGTACTCTTCACTTTCCAGAATTTGCGTCTCTGGTCTCAATGGCCCTCACACACCTCCCTGCAATCCCTGTTGCAAACTAAAATCCAATTCCCAAGTCACCTTCTCTGTGGAAATTGGCCTGATCTTCCCAATCAGAAGCGATCACTTCTATCTTTAACCCTCTGAAGTATGTTTTTACTTTTATATACAGTTTATCACCTTCTGTCTTATGCCATACTTATTTGTATACTTTTCCTAGTTCCTTTTCAGATCATAGGATTTTTGAAAATCAAATATGGCTTCTGTCTTCTGCATCACCTAGCAACTTGTTCCTCAAAGTGTGGTCCTGGGACCAGCAGCATCTCAGGCCCTATCTCAGACCGACAGGATCAGAACCTGCATTTTAACAATATTCCCAGGGGATTCCAACCCACTTGATCAAGCTCACAGCAGCCACTCATCTCATACTTGACTGGTTGAACTGACTAGGAAAACAAAGCATGAGAAACCAAACATAATTTACATAACTCATTCAAAGATCATTGTGAGTGACTAATGCTTTACCTATATAAAACGAGGGCCAGGCACAGTGGCTCATACCTAGCACTGTGGGAGGCAGAGGTGGGAGAATCACTTGAGTCCAGGAGTTCAAGACCAGCCAGAGGAACACAGTGAAACCCCATCTCTACCAAAAATACAAAAATTAGCTAGGCATGGTGGCACACACCTGTATACCCAAGCTCCTTGGGAGGCTAAGGTGGGAGGACTGCTTGAACCCCAGGAGGTTGAGGCTGCAGTGAGCTGTGAGTGTACCACTGCACTCCAGCCTGGGTGACAGAGTGAGGCCCTGTCTCATAAATAAATAAATAAAGACAAATAAAAATACAGTAAAGGTATACAGAAAGCAGAAGGTTAATTTTACCAACCTTCTGAGGGAGGAAGACAAATGTCACCTTGGCCAACCAAATAGATCTGGGAAGATTTTGTCTTTTTATAAAGCTTGTCTGTTTAAGGGTGGGAAGTCAGCAGAAAAACTGCTTGCCAATAGTACACTTCTCCCACTTTAATGAAATTGGTTGGCTGTGAAAATATGTGCCTCAAAGTTTTAAAGAGTTTTCTGTCACATCCAGTAGACTTATAATACAGATTGCTACAGATGGAAGATTTATCCTCACTTGATGTAGCAACAGCACTACGTTCTTTGAACTGTAACAAAGCTTTTGATTTTTTTTTCCCACGTGGTAGACGAATCTTAGTATGAAAATACAGACTTGATATGACACATACTCAACTACTGTAAAGTGGGTGCTTAATTTAGTTACGGATAGGAAGGGGTGGAAGCTGGGGAAAGTCCTGCTTAGAGGGCACCTCACTGGCCACTAGAGGGCATTAACATGTGAATAAAATCATCCTGATTTCCAGGATTCAAACAGTAGACACCATGCAGGGGAATTAATGGGGCTACTGCTTCACTCTTCCTTTCCCTTTATAAATGGCCAGAGAGCTGACAACTGCAAAGATGTGGAAGTATATCGAAACTCTTTTTATGTTTTAACACAATAGACATTTAAGGGAATAAACTTGAGCCATGCTAGCTCTGGGACTAGGATTGACATGTTTCCTTCAGGGTGCCCGATTTCCATTCTTCAGAAGTCCACAACCTTCTGAATAGCATAGGTCTTTTCTCCCTCAGAATCAACCTAGCAACAGGTCCGAAACCTCCAAAAACTTCTCACACCTGTAATCCTAGCACTTTGGGAAGCCGAGGTGAGAGGATTGCTTGAGCCCAGGAATTCAAGACCAGCCATGTCTCCAAAACTTCCAAAAACTTCTCCAGCCTGCTTGCTAAAAATTCAAGTTGATGATCTATCCATTGCAAAAGGATATTTCCTTCAGGAAGCAGGAGGAAGATAAGCGAGGGTGGGGAAGACTGAAGACAACAGTCCTCAGTTCTGAGGAGAATGAGCGGGAAGTGACTGATGGTCAGTCCCAGGCCACCGCCCTGCCTTAGTGGGTGTCTTTGCCACAAAGTGGACTTCCAGGTAGCTTGGCTTCCTTCTGCACCTAAGCTTATAATGGCAAGTCTCTAACCTCGCCTCTCCAGCCCCCATCTTTCTCCTCAAACGGTCCCCCCCTAATCTCTGTACATACTCATGGGTTTAATTACCAGACAGGACGCCCTGAGGCAGCCAGGTGTTAGTTGGCAACAGAACACACAAAGGCCTCCGCCTCCATTCAGTGTCAGGGCGATAAAGATATCATTACCCTCAAAGCCAGCTCCTCAGAAGTTCTGCCACCACAGCAGATATGAAAGGCTTTACCACATAGTTTTCATACACAGTTCTTCTTCCTCAGAAAGCACCATTTGTTTGAGTATCCGTAAATAACTCCTACAGAAGACACAATTTGCTCTAATGTTCTGGAGCTATGGAATTTATTATGATCACAGAACCAGGAAATAGCTGAATGTGAAAACAGGAACATCTTAAATCACCCCTCAGCTCTAAGAAGAGTAACGCGTTTCAAATCAAAAGCAAAGTCATCGCTGTGTTTACTGTTCTCTCTCAATGAGGGGCCTGCACTCCCAGGACAGTGTCGGCATACTTAGCTTTTCAAATACTAAATAAAAACAACAGCATCTCCACATTCTAAGCATTTATAAAAGGTATTCTCTTTTAACGATAAAGACAACTTTAGAATGCAGGCCCTTTTTTTTTTCTCCCAATCGGTTAAAAAGTGAAGAGAAATAGAATGGGCTGAGCAAAATACATAGCAGGCTCTGTGGTCTGCTTTTTCTAAAAGTTCTGCCCACAGATTTTCAGACACCAACAGCAACAAACAGTCATTCCCTCCCTCCCGCAAGTGAGGGTGACAGCCAATGCCAGGAGCTACAGCAACAGAAGAATGTACTTTAAAAGAGAGACAGGAGAGTGGCTTAGACCCTCTACCTGCCATCACCATCACCTCCTAACCAGAAATGACAACAAGCAGCACTTTCTAGGAATTTGTTAGTGGCTGTGATCACGTGTCCTTCTTGCACTCACGTTTCTCTTTTGACCAAATATTATTTAGTAAGATGTGGTTGAGTGGCCCCTGGGAATCACCATTGAAACAGAAGGCTTTCTAAGTAAAATATCTGTTCAGTATCTGTTCTTGTAGTGCAAGGCACATTTCAAAAGTTCAGCCAACGGCTAGGAAAATGTTTGGGGCATGCAGAATCCCTTCTACGCCAACAGAACTAATCTCATGTATGCATTTTTCAGCTCCTGAGTTGAGAAGACATATTAAAAACCCAGCAACATGTTTATCTTCATTAAACAGCAAATGTCCTTTCAAACAAAATCCAACAGGGCAGAGATTACTGTTTGTGCTAATGGAAAGTGATCAAAAGCCCCAAGGTTCTTTGGTTAGCTGACTCTGAAGCCTGCTCGTGCTTGAGTTTCTACACAAAGTACATCAAAAGAATATACATATCACTGGAGATTCTAAATGTTTAAAGTCTCTAGGGCTAGCAAGAAAATATGCTTGAAACTATAGGAAATGGGGAACAGGACATTGCTGTTGACTTCCACCTTTTCCCTGTAACACAATACATTACAATCTATAAATAGCTTAGCCTGTCTGTTTAAATATGCACCTCCCCCGGAAAAGATAGAGCCTTCTGATCATCTTGCTATTTGCAAGGAATCTTACTCACAAATCAATCTAACAGGCCACGGTGATATGATGGGGATGTAAAAGGGACTGAAATGATCAAGACCGCCACGTGTCTTCCAAGCCAAGTGGGGTCCTATGCCTTGCTGGTTTGAAGAAGTGGGAGAACCTTCATCAAGAGCAGCAACTCAGGTGTCTGTCCACCAGAGTAAGCAAGAGGTTCTGACCAGCAAGGGTAGCCTAGGGCATGGGAGGGAGGGAGACAGTGACTTTAAAGCTTTCCTGTTCTGTCACACTTCCTGCACCTCTGCCCAGAGGTGGCTGCTCCACAGACCCAAGCAGAAAGCAGACAAGAAAGGCAGGATGTCAGGAATTCTCTTCTCTCCCAGTAGCATCTTTCCAGTTCTAGCCTAAATGCAGGGGAAAAAGATTTGGGGCTGAGGCACCTCTGAATCCCAGGGAGCTCAGGAGCTCACTCTGATTCCTTGGAGCTGAAGAGTTGCTGTGTGCAAGCTGCACACAGCCGTAGCGTCTCTCATTAGACTCTCTTCTACCACTAGAGCCAGGCAGCTATGAAGAGTGACACGACCAGCCAGCCCCAGAAAGCAAAATGGAAATGCAATACATTCCTCCTCTCGCCTATCAAACAGCCTTCTTCCCCCTTTCTCCCAAATCAAAACTGACTCCCTCTTGTTAGATCACAAAGACCAAGAACGCAATGTGCAGTGGCCTTGTGGAGTTTTAAAAAAAAGACTGTCAGCTTGCAAGAATTTTACCAACCGGCAAGACATTACTTCTCATGTCCCAGAGCCATAGGGAGGCTGCATCTGATAGCAAGGCACACCAGCAGGAGAGAGACGGTTCTCATGGGTGGATAGTGAACCCTCTCTTATCAACAGCTAGTCTCAGCAACCACACATTCCGTTTTACTTTCTCGCCCTCATTTAAACCATTTTATCTCCACTAGAGGGCCAGGATGGAGATGAAATTTCAGCCTGGCAGTTTTGCTGCTGATTTAAGATTTGATCCTAAACCTTGGGGAGGGAGGGCTCAAAGGAAGGGATGTGGGGTTAAGGCAACTCAGATACACACCGTGGGCATATTTGGGTCCCAGGTGACCCCTGGGTTCTGCCACAGGCTCTCTATCTCATGGGATGACACTGTTATTAAAATAATATCCATAGCACTTTGGGAGGCCAAGGCGGGCAGATCATGAGGTCAAGAGATCGAGACCAGCCTGGCCAACATGGTGAAACCCCATCTCTACTAAAAATACTAAAAATTAGCCAGGCATGGTGGCGGGAGCCTGTAATCCCAGCTACTTGGGAGGCTGAGGCAGGAGAATCACTTGAACCGGGGAGGCAGAGATTGCAGTGAGCCGAGATCGCGCCACTGCACTCCAGCCTGGCGACAGAGCGAGGCTCCGTCTCAAGATAATAATAATAACAATAACCACAAAGTACAACACAGGATACCTTCAGTAGCCACCTAGGCTCAAAAATTGGGTTATCTCTGACTCCATTCCTTTCATTGTTTCTTATACCCAGTTGCTCAGTTTGTTCAACTCCTTCTTTGTAGTGTCCTCCACATCTGTCCCTTTGTAACACGCCCACGGTAGTTCTCAAAACCTTATCTCCTCACGCCTGCAACTGCCTTCCCTCTGGGACCCCAGTCTCTTTTCTCCACCATCTCATGGGATATGGACACAGCTGTAAAGCTCATCTCAGTAAAATATGGTTGGTCACATCCCCAACTTGTTGAAAAATCTCCAGTGACTGCCAACCCCCAGTTCAGGACCCCTCCCCACAGCACTGCCCATTTACACAGTGACCACTCCTCCCTCCCCACCACCACCACCCCCAATCCACAAACAAACAAGAAGCACTGTGTCCTGGGAATCTGCCAGTGGCTGGGACTTGGTCCTCCTCGCAGGCAGGTTTCTCTTCACCACATAATACACACGCAGCGAATGTGGTTGAGGGTTCCCCATTCTTTGGTCTGACACATGTGGTGTGACCCCTATCTCCCTGTCCAAGGCAGTCTCCCCCTTTCTCTCTATGAGCTGTCCATTCTCCATGTTGAATCCTACACAGAGCTTCCCATTTATTTTACATGTTAGGTTGCTGTGTTTTCCTCAGCATATGTGTGGCCCCTGTCTGGAAGCCCCTCTTCATTGATCTGGAGCTGAATTGTGGTCTGTTCACCAGGACCCCAGATGAAAGATGAAAGCATGAGAGAAGCGGATGCAGGAGGGGGATGGTATAGGGTGGTCCATACACCTGGGATGGAATCATGGGAGCATCCTGGACAGGTTAACTTTGCCTTAATAAAGCTTCTTAATTTTTAACAAGCCTAATGATCTCCATCTCATTCAGGAGGAACAAGGTTAGAAAGACAAGATGGGACCAGATAACTCATGAACTGTGAGTTGAGCTGTAGACTGTTAGACAGTGATGTGTCTAAGACAAGGCCAATGTCTGGCAGGCCGGGGCTTTAGCGTAAGTTTAGCCACCTGCTAAATTGAGTTTAATTTGCCCATATCCTTATGATTGTCCAATCACCATAGCTAATTAATGTTAACTATGTTGTTATTTTTATTAATGCTCTTTTAAGTTTAGTAAATATTTTTGAGCCAGATCTGACTGTTCCAAGCCTGAGCTTTGGGGGCTGCCAGGTATATTACTGCTACAACACTATCAGGAGCAAGTCACAATGCATTCTTATGTTCATTCATTCTTTTACCCTACACATTATCGAGCACCTACTGTGTGCTGTGTGAGAGGACTGGGACATTGGGAGTTATATAAAAAGCTAAAAGCCATGCTTAGGACATAGCAGGTGACAAGTGTCCCTTCTAGGTCAAAGCTTTGAAGTATTTAATTGCTGGTGTAATTTTCTAATTTTTCTCTCCTCCAGTGATCATGAAAGAGGCCCCTAGATGGCTGGATAAAAAGATCAAAGCAGACTGCATCATGGAGTTATCCATGGAGGACAGTTGTCCTGGAGAGATACTGCATCCACAGCCGTCACTGTATAAATGAGAAATAAACTTTTATTTTGCTAAGCTACTGAAAGTTTAGGGTTGATCTTTCTGCAACAAAAGCTTATCCTATCCTGACTAATACAATAGCTTTTATTTTCTCTATTATTACCATTTGGTAATGAATCATGTCTAACAATGCCTTGTGATAGGCTTTATATTTACTGCCCTCAGTATCTTTTAATTGCCTTAATGTCACCTTTACTCATTCCTTGTCACTTAATGAGACAAGAGCCTCTTGAAGACAATGACCTTGGCTTGTACTTTCAGGGCTTACCTTTTCACCCTCCAACTCACATTTTCCTTCCTCTCACTATTTTCCCCAAAATTTAGTTGTGAGCCTTGCAAGCAGTAGCTGTTTAACTCATAACTGATGACTTGATATTTTCCCACTAGCAAATAATTCCCAATATGTAATGACAATTACTCATTTGCATTAACCAATACTACTATGCAGGCACGGATCATCAGGAATTAAGTGCAATGGCTACAAGAAGGCATTAGCTATTCATCTATGAATTTATTTTAGCCATGACCTTGATTCTATGTCAACGATCGCTCATCATTTTTACTTATTTGTGTTGACCCTAATGTCTTTAGGTCTATTTAATGATTTTGGTCTGGGCTTCTAAAATTCTTATTCAGTCATTTGTTCATTCATACAAATACAGTAGTCAGTTTCTGAGAGGTAGCAGAGAAAAAAAGCTACGGAGTCAGGCTAGCTGTGAGACTGTGGGCCAGCCACTTGACCTCTTTATGTCCCCAGTTTCCTTTCCCACAAAATGAGTTTAAAATGTATCTTGTAAGGTTGTTGTGAGAATTACACAAGTTAATATATGCAAGATACATAAAAGTTATTTTAAATTTTAAGATAAAGCAGTACTGGGCATGTTGTAAGTGCTTAGAATGCTAATATTATCATATACTGAGCACCTACTACATGGCAGATATTAGAGGAACAAGAATGATTAACAGGTTCCCCAGTTCTTCAGGCATTTGCAATCTAGTAAAGGTAAAATGTAAAATGTATGTAAACAAATAAGTGAAGTATTACAGAGCTGGAGAGAGAGAGAACACAAGTACATACAAATACATATGCACAAAAGGACACAGGTATGTAGGTGCACACACACGCACACAAAGATATACACATGCACACTCACCTACACGAGAGCACACACATGCACACATGCCAACTACTGCCAACTGATGAGCTACATACAGAGCAAGAACAGACCACGATTGCTGAACTAGCTCCTACAGGCTTGCCAGACAAGACAGGGCACCAGGGATGTCCAGGTAATTAAAGAGTGTGAGCAGAGGCATCAAACAACATCTATGTGTTTATTCATTCAACAAATATTGATCAAATGCCTCCTATGTGCTCGACACAGTTTTAAATACTGAGATACATGCAGTCCATGAGACTGACAAGGCTTTTGCTTTCACTGAGCTAACATTCTAATAGAGGAGACTAACAATAAACCAGCAGTCGGATGCAGAAGCCCAAGCACCATGAGGAAAACACAACAGGTAAGAAGGCTTGAGTGAGCCGGGGGCGGGTAGGCTTGATGGGGTGTAGGGAGCAGAAACATGGCCAGAGCAGGAAGGAAATGCCACGCCCCACCCCAGCTTTCTATGGGGGAGGATTTCCCTTACGCCCTCTGACCTCTTGCTCCAACCTTTTCTTCCCCAAGGGCGTGGAATGAGTAACCCGGTTGGGGCTAGAGCTAACGTGGCCTATGCCCCCTCCTTGGATAGGGTGAATCTATACAATTTTGAGCGGGGTTAGCAGAGATTTGGGCCTCTTTCTCCTTGCCTCTTCACACAGACAGGTGCCTGTAGACTCAAAACTTTCCTGCAGATGGCCTGCGACCAAGCTAGACTGGGGAACAGACAGGTGGCAAGTTAGCTCATTGCCCTCAGTCACATAGTTGCATTCTGGCCCCCATCTGCCTCAATACTCTTGTCTTATTTCTCAGTGGGCTCAGAACTTGGGATGGGAAGAGAACTCTTGTAAGATAAAAGTTTTCATAAGATAAAAATCTTCCCTCCCCTAAACAGACCTCAAAACCAAATTAGGAATCACTATCCTAATCTATCAAACCTAATCTATCTGTCATCTTAATGGAAAAATCCCTCAAATCTCTTACTTAATAGTCCAAAAACATTGCTAGACTGAGAAGTCTGGTCCCAATGACAAATTCAATACAGTGAATATTGGGAGTGAGGTTGGGAAAAGGATTATTTTGGTGCCAGTATAAAACCCAGGGGTATATGCTATGGTCAGTTGCCACAAAGAGGAAGATGAGGAAATGTGAAGCCTTTAGATACTCTTACCTTGTGACTTTATAGCTACATTAAAAAAAAAACACATTAGGAAAATAATTTCTTGAGTTTATCTTTTCTTTGAAGAACTGAACAACATTTTCAATATATTTACACACTTGCCTCACAATTTCCTTGGGAGACAGAGTGAGAATATAACGTTGTCGTGAACAAATATTAATGTCATGGTTACTATCCGCAGAACTCAGTTGTGAGCATTAGAGAAATTTTTTTAAGAAGAGGAAGAAGAAGATACATGGTTCCTATCCTTGAAGGGCTTAGCCTCTACCTAGAAAACACTTAGGTCCCCAAAGCAATATATATGAAAAAAGGAAATATAAGAGCAATGTCAAATGGATGATAAAGATTTTTAAAAATGCTTCAGGAGTTCAGAGGTGAAAAAAAGTATCTGTTGAAACTAAGAGTTCTTCCAATTCTTTCATCAGGGATTGTACAGATGAGGAAACATTAGAGAAATGTGAAAGCCCCAACCATACATCAGTAGAGAAACTGCAATTAGAAACTGCCTCTCTGGTAAGAACTCCCTGAAGATGAGAAATGGGTATTGCATTTCTTTGTGCGGTCCTACTGGGCCTGGCATTGCAGTCTCCACTGGTAGGTGTCTCCTCAATCTGCAGCATATTAAATGAGCACTCTGTTTCCCTGGATTTCACATTGCTCCATGTCGCCACCCACACATTTCAGCCAGAAGCAGCTGACCACGATGCCCAGGAAGTACCCTCCCCACCAGGTCATTCTGACAGAGCCGCTGTGCCACACACAGGGAGGATGAAAAGCACAGACTCTCCACCTCCTTTCAATTGCTAAGGCAGGCAGGTGCTGCCAACCCTGCTGACCCATTCAGAGGCCTGCAGAACACTCCTACAGGCATTGTCTTCTCTCTCATCAAGTTCCATGATGGACCGGGACAGGAGGCAAGTGTTAATAGCAAGAGTAGATAGTAACAATTACGAAAACCACATTCTCCGCATATCACAGGCCCCAGGAGGGGAAAGGCAAGAGAGGATAAGGTGGGAAATAAAAGAGGGTATCAGGGCTGCCCTCATCCTGCCCAGGATACACTGGCTTTCACAGTCATTATATGTTTTCTGGCAGCACAGTCATGTTGCTATGGAACCAATGCATGTCATTGCCACCTGGCCTCTAGCAAATAAAATCACAGTGCTGGCAAGAGCATTTCCCTGGATTTCCCTTAAAGAGATACCATTGATGGTGAGTGCTGTTTGAGCTTAGAAACAACAGCAGCATTGTTCCCAAGACCCAGTCCCATTGCATACTATGAAACTGAACCCAGGGACTCATGTTTTACAAGGTGTATATGCATGTGGGGGCCAGCTTCTGAGCTTCTTTTTAGGAAGAAAAATACTCATGGCTTCTATCTTTGTTTAGTTTTTTCTCATCTGGTAAAAGCAAACGGCTTGTAATATTTTGGATAATAATTTCATGTCCTCTTGAATGTCAACATCAAAGTGCTCATGACCCCAGAAGGAAACCAAAGTAGCCACAAGTGGTCTACATGGGTTCAGGCAGTCCTTCTTTCATTCCTTCACCATTTCTTGCCTCAGACCCTTCTCTACCAGTTTATTCTTTACCCAAAGAATCCGATGACGTAGGCATGAAATGGACATTTCTTCACTTTCTCAAGGCCCTTAATTGCCCCCTTCTTTTAGTCTAATTAATCTCTTGACTCTAAAGAGACCTTTACAGTCCCCAGAGAGCAACAGGTGTCAGTGACCTACATTGTATTGTGGTGTGCTCTGAGAATAAACCTTTTGGGCTTTTCTCAGATAAGACAGGGAAATGGAAACCTTCATAGTTCTAATGAATGCTAACTCGTGTAGACCCAGCTCTGTGGACAGGAGAGATCAATATTAGGGTAACTCAGCAGATGATCCCTCACAAATCAGCAATCTATGTTCCACATTCCATTCAGTATGTTGGTAGAAACCAATTATGTCTGTGTCTACATAAGGAGATGATCAAGTTCCGCAATAATGACTCTAGTTAGGGAAGAAGACAAAGTGATTAAGTTGACAAGTTGGATAAAATAATAAACACAAGCTGTTAATGCTACCCTTTGACCACTCCCTAGGTGAGATGAAATGTTTTGGAAATAAGTGCACTTAGTTCACCAACCTAAATGAACACAATTCGAAGCCAGATTTAACCTAGGATGTCTAAAAAAAAAAAAACCACACACACAGTCAAATTTACCTTCTGGGATTCTAACTAAGAATCATGTTCTTAACTTCTCTCTATCTTATTGCACAACTGCACTCTTATGTAAAAACCAACATAACTTTAAAAAAACGAATAAATGGTGCCGGGCGCGGTGGCTCACGCCTGTAATCCCAGCACTTTGGGAGGCCGAGGCAGATCACGAGGTCAGGAGATGGAGGCCATCCTGGGTAACACAGTGAAACCCGTCTCTACTAAAAATACAAAAAATTAGCTGGGCACGGTGGTGGGTGCCTGTAGTCCCAGCTACTCGGGAGGCTGAGGCAGGAGAATGGTGTGAACCCGGGAGGCGGAGCTTGCAGTGAGCCAAGATTGCACCACTGCACTCCAGCCTGGGCGACAGAGGGAGATCCGTCTCAAAATAAATAAATAAATAAATAAATAAAATAAAATAAAAGAATAAATGTTTCTCAAAAGTCTCTATGACTGCAGGTCAGATTTGTACTTCAATATAGGAATCCTGTTAGCCATTCTTCTGCAGGTGCAGACAACCGCGAGTCGGGTGTGTGGGTCTGCAGCTGGACCGCACACACCTGCAGGTGTACTGTGACTTCTAGCTGCAAAGCAGATGTACCACCAAGTCTCAGCACGTGACAACGTGGCATTGCAGATGCAGTGGTTTGGAAAGGGCGCAAAGGAAAATAAGCTTTCTCAGATGACGTCCGTAACAGAAGTGTTCTGTGTGCACTCACTCTGCCAACCCCTTTACTTAGTAGCCAACTAGGAGTATGAGAAAATCAAATAGTCTATCAGCATCAGTCTTGACCCTTGCCTTAGGGGTGATCATTATTAGATTACCAAGACCACATTAAGTTGAACTACCTATAACTCTACAGCCTCAAAAAGAATCTGCAGATTCCAAAACCAGCCTTGTGCAGGGCAAACATCATGCAGCTAGGAGCCAAACACACCAGTATCGTAATCCTAGCTCTGCTACTCTCCATGAAGCCCCACAAAGGTGATGTGAAGCCTCTGGGCCTCAGCTGCCTCATCTGTACATAGGGCCTTTGCCAGACAAGCTCTCAGGTCTCATCTGGTGCTCATATCCTGTTATTCTTGGTCATGGAATCCAAGGGACATCACAGTCACTTGAAGAAATTGGACGGTTCCCCCTTGCCTACAACTGTATTTCTGTGCACCAGTTGCTGAGGGAAAGAAACTTCCTCTCTGTGAGCTGGACAAGGTAATAGCAATGATGATGACCTCGCAAAAGGCAAAGCATGTGAACAGCAAAAAGAAATGGCAGAAAAACTACAAGGGAAACCATCCTCTCCAAAGGACCCAGTGATGAGGAGAGTCGAAGAATAGGAAAAATACCTTGGTTCCAAGCAGGAGAAAACTAGAGAGTGCATGTTGTCACACGCTTTTTCTTGGCGCATCATAGTAATTGGGTAATATTTTGATGTGGGTAAAAATACATGAAAGATTCAAAGGATCACTCACCCTATGAAAATAGCACGTCGATTTCTTTTTCACGAAGAAAATGGTCTAATTTCTTTGGAAAACTGGAATAGAAAAAAAGATTTTTTAAAGAAATTAATAACTCTATTCTCTAAATCAGTCCAAATGAGCAGGCCTGGAGGCGATAAGAAATTCCAGCCCCTAGCACTTTGGCCTTTATTAGGTGCACAATAAATGTCTGAAGAACAATAGATGCGTGATTATTTGGCTGACTATATGAATTTTAAAAGCAGAGCTTTGAACAATCAATACATAGAGAACAATCATAGGCATGATTCATTTATCATGAGATGTATGGTCCTTGTGACAAGGAGTCCATATTGCGGTGCCCAAGAAATCAATTTTTTAGGTGCATTTTTTCAAATGTCATGTCCTCCATGCCCACCATGATGCTTATTGAAGAAGTCTTTTTTTGTATTTTTTTTGAAGTAATGTTTCTGTAGAGATGGGGTCTCACTATGTTGCCCAGGCTGGTCTTGAACTCCTGGCCTCAACCGCTCCTTCCACCTCAGCCTATCAAAGTGTTGGGATTACAGGTTTGAGCCATTGTACCCAGCCTTGTTTTGTTTTTTGAGATAGGGTCTTGCTTTGTTACCCAGGTTTGTCATAGATCTGTGCCCATTTTATAGTTGGAAACCCTGAGGCCCAGGGGACTGAGCCACTTGCTCACGTGCACACGGTTGTGAGTGGCAGAGCTGAGCTCAGACCCTGGGATCCTCCCTCCAAAGTCCCTCTCATGGGGGAATTCAGTGACCGTGGATGGAGGTGCCATCATAGCTCACTGCAGCCTCAAACTCCTAGACTCAAACTCCTGCCTTAGCCCCCAAGTAGCTGGGACTACAGGCATGTGCCACCACACCTGGATTAAAATGTTGTTTTTTCTTTATTTGCGGAGATGGAGTCTTGCTACATTGCCCAGGCTGTGAAGAAGTCTTAATAAATAACCAAAGTACCCTATTCCTGCACTTTGCTCTTTCCCAAAATGGTATACCCACAGCTTCACTCCCCGCAGTGATCTGCATGTAATTAGGCTCATATGGGAATGTGAACTTGGCAGAGGGGCACTGGAGGCCACATATCAGGCTGACTGAGTAATCCCGTGAGGAAGCCACGGTGTCTGAGATACTGACGGGCCAAACAAAGTGTGGGAAAGAACAGAGATGATGTGAATGTTGGACAGAGGAAGCCTGAAAGAAAGGGAGATAAGGGAGCGAAGGCAACAGACTGTTTAATCTACACCACACAAGGAAGTTCAAGATCCAACTCAACAATAATTTCCAGAGACTATTTTAAAGATGCCTTTGCAGGTTTAAGAGAGGCTGTGAGGCAAAGCTATTCCAGCTCCTGACATTCTGTGGGCAAGTTTCCCAGGATTCCAGAACCTTTGGGATTCATTCCATGAGCTGTGGAGGGCCACAGCTTTCCTGCCCTTTTCCTCAGAGGACGTGGACTGCATGTGGCCACCAGGGCAGGATAGAGCTTCTTCAGGATGGCCCATCAGCCTGCAGGAAGATTCCCAGACTCAGTTCCTCAGAATCTGAAGGGCACTCCTCCAAGTCCCACAGAGCAGCCCACAAGCATTTAACGAGACACTTACTATGCAGTCAGACTATCCTAGGCTAGGTGGCGCTGCAAAGACAAAGGTTATGCTCCAATTGAAAAAACTGCCAGAAAACCATGCAAACATTGAAAAACGGTAGATACTGGCAAAATCTCTGAGTATCTTCTTCGTTTTAAAGCAACGCTTTATAATCCACTCACACGCATTGACCTTTTCATCCTAACAACAGACGAGACGTCTACAGTATGAATTCTTGAGACCACGAAAACTGATTTCAAAGTCAGAAATCAGTCTGAGCCTCAGCTGAGTCACAGAGGAGCTGTGTGGTTCCAGTAACTTAAACTCTCTGAACCCTTTCCTCATTTGTATAATGGCAATAACAATATCGACTTCATAGAATGTTTCTAGTTTTTAGTGTGGTGTTTGGTATGCAGAAGGTGCTGAATAAAACAAAAAGGCATTATCACCGTTTGGCACAACATGTTCATATATTTGTAACAATGGAGGAAAGACACAGGAGAGACATTGGTGACTTAATAATTTGCCAGAATGTGACTGGGCATGGTGGCTCACTCCTGTAATCCCAGCACTTTGGGAGGCCGAGCCGGGTGGATCACCTGAGGTCAGGAGTTCAAGACCAGCCTGGCCACCATGGTAAAACCGCATCTCTACTAAAAATACAAAATTAGCCAGGCATGGTGGCATGCACCTGTAATCCCAGCTACTTGGGAGTCTGAGGCAGGAAAATTGCTTGAACTCGGGAGGCGGAAGTTGCAGTGAGCCAAGATCAATCATCCCATTGTACTCCAGCCTGGGCAACAAGAGCAAAACAAAAACAACAACAACAACAACAACAACAACAACAAAAATTACCAGAATGTGAGTACCTGCACTGTATTCCCTTTTTCCTCACCCCTCACAAGTAAATGAGACAAGTTGCCATATGATCCAGAAATCCTACTGCTGGGTATATACTCAAAATAAAGGAAATCAGTATATTGAGGACAAATCTGCACTTCCTCTGTTTGTTGCAGCACTGCTTACAATAGCTAGGATTTGGAAGCGATCTAAGTGTCTACCAACAGATGAATGGATAAAGAAAGTGTGGTATATACACACAATGGAATATTATTCAGCCATAAAAAAGAATGAGATCCAGTCATTTGCAACAACATGGATGGAATGAGAGATCATTATGTTAAGTGAAAGAAGCCAGGCACAGAAAGACAAACTTAGCATGTTCTCATTTATCTGTGGGATTCAAAAATCAAACCTACTGAACTCATGGACACAGAGAGTAGGAGGATGGCTACCAAAGGCTGGGAAGGGTAGTAGGGGGCTGGAGGGGAGGTAGGGATGGTTAATGGGTACAAAAAAAGTAGTTAGAATAAATAAGATCTACTATTTGATAGCACAACAGAGTGACTATAGTCAATAATAACTGTACATTTTAACATAAAGAGTATAACTGGAGTGTTTATTATAATGGATAAATGCTTGAGTGGATGGATACCCCATTCTTCATGATGTGTTTATTTTACATGTCTGTATCAAAACATCTCATGTACCCCATACATATACACACCTATGTACCCACAAAAAATTTAAAAATTAAAAAAAAAATTACAGGACTATGCAGTCAAAAAAAGTGGATGAGACAAATGAGAACAAAATAAAACTGCTCACTGTATAATAATTAGATAAATAGAAAAACCCAAGTAATACAAATCCACAGAAGTCCCACTAATAATCACTATTAACATTCTGGTTATATGACCCCAGACTCTCTCCTATGCCCAAGTATACAGAGTATATTGTACACATACATATAGAAGTAAATCTATCTATATATATATATACACGCAATCTATTTATAATGTACTATGATAGTATTCATAGTATTTTGCTGTCTGATTTTTTTTACTTATTAATTATATTGAAAACCTCTTTTAACATCAATAGATGCATCAACATCATAATATTTGAGGACTGAAAGAGTATTGCATTGAAGGAATGAACCAATACATATTTATTTGTTGAATTTACAGAGTCTACAAAAGTGTCCCAAGTTTATAAGAAATGACTACATATTGTGGTAGCATGTGGTTCTTTTTCTTCTACATTTTTCAAGGTTGAGAAAGGCAGGCTGAATAAATATAAAAAGCCTTAACAGCAAAAAGTTGTTTCGGTTTGAGTGGGTGTAGCATAGAAGAACACAAACTAACACATACACCACAGGGAATAGAATCACACATTAGAATATTCAGTAGGTGGCCGGACGCAGTGGCTCACGCCTGTAATCCCAGCACTTTGGGAGGCTGAGGCGGGTGGATCACCTGAGGTCAGGAGGTCAAGACCAGCCTGGCCAAAATGGTGAAACCCTGTCTCTACTAAAAATACAAAAATTAGCTGGGCTTGGTGGCAGGTGCCTGTAATCCCAGCTACTCGGGAGGCTGAGGCAGGAGAATCGCTTGAACCCGGGAGGTGGAAGCTGCAGTGAGTCGAGAATGCACCACTGCACTCCAGTCTGGGCAACAAGAGCGAAACTTCATCTCAAAAAAAAAAAGAATATTCAGTGGGTGTCCAACATATCGAAAAAGGACTCAATTTTAAAGACTCGGGATAATGGGTGAATAGGGATGGCTAGATCAAGTATTAAATCACTAAGTCTGAAGTCAAGCAAATGTCCTTGTTTCAGCCCAATCATGGTAGAGTTACTTAATGATACAGAGGAAAGTTAACTGAAAACTGTATGATCTTGAGTGATCCCAGAAATCAAATCACTATTTGAAGGTGAAAAACTAAAAAAAAAATCAGGACTTACCATATTTCTTTAGAAGGTATCAAAAATTAAAATATTCGTTCAGTGTTAATATTTCTAATCTAAGTTCCTTCTCAGAACTTAGATTAGAAATGGTTGGTTTGGTAAAAATATATGTGATAGGATTTGCTGAAGTCACATGACACATCCTTGCCCTCAATTAAGGGTGCCATACCTCCCCCCGTGAGCAGCTACATTCCAGGAAAATCCCACTTCTGAGGGGAGGCTGGGGAAGTGAGCATATCCCCGCAATGGGCAGAGTGTGTGGAAATCACGTCTCCAGCCATGGAGACATGAATGCAGTTAACTTTTTCTAAGTATCCAACACTGCTCCATGAATCAGGCAGGAGATGGGGCTGGCAGAGAGCAGCAGAGGGAGAAAGAACACACAGCAGCAGCAAAGAAATGCCAAAGGAGATAGATACTGGCTGCAAAATCCCGGCGAGATCAAAGGTGGAGATGCAAAGTAGAGCAACACAGAGTCTGATCTGTGAAACCAGGGTCCATAACCAATGGCAGGTGACAGTCCCTTACAACAAATGCTCCCTAAATCCTTCATCCCTGGTCCAGCCGATGCAATTTTTAAGGGGAGTGGTAATTTGTGGTGGGGGTCATGCTCTTAGAAAAAACATTCTATTACATTTTGACCATGTGAAATAGAATCAATGTTGGGAACTAAGAACACAGACCTTAAATGTCAGCACTGGATGGAGTCAGAGAGAGCATTTCTTTGACAATTCACTCTAGGCATTTACAATATCATGGAATATGAACTGAGCTACTTTTAACAAATCTCTTTTCATGGTACAATTCAGGAGCTGGTGAGATGTTTCCAGATCTAACAATGAACTTCTTATAGGGACAGAGATTTTGCTTTGCCCAACTCTCTCATGGTCAGCGCTTTTCCATGAGTGAGCATTAGATGGTCAGGCTGTGTTGTATGCCATATAATGGCTTTTTTACACCATCAAGACTAAATCTGCTGGGTGTGGTGGCTCATGCCTATAATCCCAGCACTTTCGGAGGCCAAGGCCGGAAGATCTCTTGAGGTCAGGAGTTCAAGACAAGCCTGGGCAACATGGCAAAACCCCATCTCTACTAAAAATACAAAAATTAGCCAGGTGTCCTGGTGCATGCCTGTAATCCCAGCTACTTGGGAGGCTGAGGCAGCAGAATCTCTTGAACCCGGGAGGTGGAGGTTGCAGGTAGCTGAGATCGCACCACTACACTCCAACCTGGGCAACAGAGTGAGACTCCATCTCAAAAAAAAAAAAGACTAAATCATACATTGCTTCCAAAGGTAGCTCTATATCCTTTGAATGTATACATGGGAGGGCCCATAACATATCATGTATTCCATATCTAGCCATAAAACCATGCGTTTTAGATTCTAACATCCAAATCCAATTGTGTGTCTCTGGTAAATATGACTTGCCCAGTAAAACTGTGCTGATACTACATGTTCCACAGTTATGTTATCATTATATTTTCAGACTAACTGATTTTGGAAATGTTTTCTTGTCATTGTATTGTATCATCCTGAGTAAGTGTTAAATTCCTTAATATTTGCCACAACCATTTGCTGAGTGGCTAATTTGTATGGACACATTTTTATCTATTATCTCTAATCCTGACCAAATCTCTGTAAAATAGGTTTTATTAGACTCATTGTGCAGATGAGGAAAATAAGGCTCAAGAAAAGTAACCTAACCAAGGTCACCAGTAAGTGACAAAGCTAGGTTTGTCTGGGTTTCACCGTCAAAGAGAAAAGATGAGCTCCCTGGCAACATGCAGAAGAGATTAAAGTCTCAATACATAAGCAATCTGACAAACAAAAAATAAGCACTTGCAGCCGGGCACGGTGGCTCACGCCTGTAATCTCAGCACTTTGGAAAGCCAAGGCGGGTGGATCACCTGAGGTCAGGAGTTCGAGACCAGCCTGGGCAACATGGTGAAACCCCATCTCCACTAAAAATACAAAAATTAGCCAGGCATGGTGGTGTGTGCCTGTAATCCCAGCTACTTGGGAGGCTGAGGCAGGAGAATTGCTTAAACCTGGGAGGTGGAGGTTCCAGTAAGCTGAGACTGTGCCATTGCACTCCAGCCTGGACAACAGAGCAAGACTCTGTCAAAAAAAAAAAAAAAAATCTTTGTCAGGGTTTTTTTTTTTTTTTTTTTTTGAAGATAGCAAGTGAGGATATGAGAACAAAAGTTACCCATGATATTCAGTAGAGAGTTGTGTATTAGTGCCCAACAGGTGCCAGGCAAGCGTTCTTCAGGCAGCACAGTGGGACCAAAGTGCTGACAGTGGCAACGACACAAAATGTAGCCTTGGCAAGTCAGTCTAACAATTACTTTGCATCATTCTGATTATGAGCCACAAGCATGCAATCAACAGCATAGAGACAGTCTTAAATGATCTCCATCAGCATTTTACTTTAGTTATCAAAGCATGGCAGATTGAACACCCGCTCATCTGACCTAAGCGCAATGTTAATAACCCAAACACAAAGAATGTGCAGGAATAATAATGGCTCAAGAGCACCGGCCTTGCTGGGGGCCATTGGTTATAACAGATGTATTTTATTTTATCCAACCTTTTTCATTTATTACCTCAGAGTAGATACACATTATTATGTGTTTCTCATCAGATAAATTTATCCACAGTCTAACTCAATTTAAATTGAGTTAGGACTTAGGTGAGTTTACAAATTCCCTGAACTTACTGTGGCATGATGTACATGTCTCTACGAGGAGCACTTTTCACACTCCATGGTAAATTTTTGTCGTACTCATCTTCTCCACTAAATTGTGACCCAGCTCTGAGAGCCTGGATTTTACATCATTTATCTCCGTGTAGCAGACATTCAAAATATGCAGAAATGAATGAATCCTCAGAGAATCATAAATAAAAGGCATGCTTATTGAGTCCGTGAATGTCCCCAAGTTGGAGAAGTCACTAGCATTTCAAAGAGCAACAGCTGAATTCCAAAATTTGTCTAAAATTGAAAAGATGATTATAAATCTATACCATGAAATTTGGTAGATATCTGTTCTTAAGGAATTAAAACATATAAATACAAAAATAAGGAAATACTCCTCTGATATTGGCTGAAGAAAATCATTTTCAAAGGGACTCTTACCAAAGCTCTATTTTCAACATTAAAGCTTAAAATATAAGGGGCAGAGAGTACTTTGAGAATGGTTTTCAAGGAAAGTAATTAAAATCAACATAGGTTGTAGAACCAGATCCAGAAGAGAAATACTGATTGCTATATTTCAGGGGTGAAAAAAGGTCAAATTGTCAAAAAGTAAAGAAAAGGGCCTGTAAGTTTTCAATACTGTATCAATGCCCATCACTTCACTCAAAAAGTTAGTGAAGCAGTAAGATTCCATGGAAGGGTTAAGGGTTCATTTTCCTTTTAGATAAATATTGTATCTGGAGCAAAAGGTAACCTCTTATCAGATTCATCCATTGTCGGAATCTTATTTGGACTGTACAAAATGACTACCCCATCGTTTTACTTAAGAAAACTTCTACACTGGAATCTACCAGAGGGTGGAGGTGGGAGGACAAAGAAGATAGGGAAAAATAACTAATGGTTACTAGGCTTAGTACCTGGTGACAAAATAATCTGTAAAACAAACCCCCATGACACAAGTTTACCTATATAACGAACCTGCACACATACATCTGAACTTAAAATATAAGTTAAATGAATAAAAAAAGAAAACATCTACACATAGAAGTCAATCAGGTTTTATGATTTCCTGGGTGTCTGTGTTCACGGGTGGGTATGAGTGTGTGTGTATGTGTAGGATTTCTTTCCCATTATCTCAATGGTTATTATACATAATTTTTTAAGTCAATGCTTAATACTCACCAACTGCCAAAACATACCATATAAACTCTTCAAAGACAGTGTCCATACACCTTAACAAGTCCTCTAACAGCTAGCATAAGTTAACTGTATACATGGTCAAGGCATTGAACAGAATTTGTACAAAAAATCAGCACATCCACAGTATCTCAAAATTCCAAAATTGGCAATCACTGCCTTAGCAAAACTGCATCTCTGACCCAGAGACAGAGGGGAAGAGAAGCAGGAAACCATCTTTAGGGTGCCAGGCAGCAAGCTGCCTGTGGTCTACGTCTCGGGGCAGGTCCCTCTTCCATAACTCCTCTCACCACAGCTAAAGATCAGAGCTACTTCACCATAGTTTAGTACGAATAGAAAATATCACAGAGGAAAAGCAGAATTCAGATTCTGTGACTTTAAAAAGCGCAACCCAGGCCGGACGCAGTGGCTCACACCTGTAATCCTAACACTTTGGGAGGCCGAGGCCAGTGGATCACCTGAGGTCAGAAGTTTAAGACCAGCCTGGCCAACATAGCGAAACCCTGTCTCTACTAAATATACAAAAATTAGCTGGGCATGGTGGCAGACACCTGTAATCTCAGCTACTCAGGAGGCTGAGGCAGGAGAATTGCTTGAACCTGGGAGGTGGAGGTTGCAGTGAGCCGAAATCATGCCATTGCACTCTAGCCTGGGAAACAAGAGCGAAACTGTGTCTCAAAAAAAAAAAAAAGTGCTACCCATGTTAGAAACCTTTTGGTCACATCTGGTAACAGCCCCAGTGATGCTAAGGACATGAAAGCCATTGCCCCAATCAAAAAAACAAAGGCAAAGAACACAGCTCTGGACACAAAATTGGAATTCAGTAAATACTTAAAAGCAGTAATGTAATAGGGGTCTATCTTATTCAGTAAATACTTAAAACAGTAATATCTACTACATAAGCTTTATTGTTTTCAAAGTAAATACCTTGCAGTCAACATCACTACATTATATATATGGTTTTAAAAATAGTATTTCTTAAACACCTAGAACAGCCAAAGGTGGGCAAATTTTTTCTATAAAGGACCAGAGAGCAAATGTTTTAGGCTGTGTGGGCCAGACATCTCCGTTGCAACTACTCAATCTGTCATTGTAGTGCAAAAGCAGCAATAGAAGATACTCATACAAACAGGCATGTTGGTGTTCCAATAAAACTTAATTTACAGAAACAGGCTGGGGTGATATTTGGCCCATGGTCCAGTTTGTCAATACCTGGTCTAGAATATTATTACACTGGAAAATTATAAGATGGACTCTCAACTTCCTTTCCTCTAAAGAGATTATTTTTCTTAGTGAAAAGTTAGATGACAATGTCATACAGTCGCCAAAAGCAGTCGGTGGTATATTCTGCAGCATCCACCACTGAACCTCATCCACAATAAGCAGATATGGGCAAATCTGAGAATGCCAGGTGGAGTTTTCCAGTGGTAAGTCTCTACATATTCATCTCTGCATTACATATGTGCAAAGGGAACAGGCTGCCCCCATGGAACCCCAGATAAATGCTAAATAGCCTCTTGAAGTAGTGTACTATCTAGGCATGCAAGAAGACTCTTGAGCAACAACAAAAAACAAATACCTTGATTAAAAAACGGGCAAAGGACTTGAATTGACATTTCTTCAAAGAAAATATGCAAATGACCATTAAGCACATGAAAAGACACTCAACATCACTAATCATAAGGAAAATGCAAATCAAAACCACAATGACATACCATTTCACTCACATTAAGATGGCTTTGATTAACAACAAAAAAACAACCCCCAAAACAAGAAAATAACAAATGTTGGCAAGGATGTGGACAAATTGGAACTCTGTGTACATTGCTGATAGAAATGCAAAACGGTACAGCTGCTGTGAAAAATACCATGATGGTTCCTCAAAAAATTAAAAAAATACTACATGATTCACCAATTCCACTTCTAGGTATATACCCAAAAAAACTGAAAGGAGGCACTTGAACAGATATTTGTATACCAGTGTTTATAGCCACATCATTCACAATAACCTAAAGTGGAAGCAACCTAAGTGTCCATCAATGGATGAATAGATACAAAACGTGATATATATGTGCAATATTATTCAGTCCTAAAGAGGAAGGAGATTCTGACACATGCTACAACATGGATATGCAGTTTTGCTTTGGGAAGATGGAAAAGTTCTGAAGATGGATGGTGGTGATGACTGCAATATAATGTGAATGTACTTAATGCCACTGAACTGTACACTTAAAAATGAGAAAAATGATGAATTTTATCACAATAAAAAGAAGAAGAAGAAGAAGACCCCTGTGATCACTTGACCTTATAAGGGAGCTTTTCAGGTGATCTGTTTGGATCAAGATATCTCAAGAAGTTTCAAATGAGAGTTGAAACTTGAGAGGGTTGGTTTATGGGAGGCAGCTGATGAACTGTGACCTCATTTGAGTGTTCCAGGAAATCAGCCTCCATGTCTAGGAATCACTTGGACTAAAAAAGAATGTGAGAGATCCTTTGATTCAGAGTGAGCTCTCACATGAGATTTGTAATATGGCCAGAATGCTTGCAATATCCTTTTCTGAGTTTTACAACCTCAGAGACCCAATTTGACAGTGGATCAGGAGTAAAGTCACTAATAGGAACAAAAGCTAGGAAAATTTACCATACCTGATGGAGGGACATAGGAAAGGGCAAAGAGGTAAAAGAAATCCCTGTAATTAAGGCAAAGCCAACCTATCTTCCAAGATCACAGTGAAAACTCACAATCTCCAGTTATGAGTAAGAGAAGTCTTCTTCTTTCCCTAACCATTCTCCTTCGTCACACATATAACTCCTTTTAGGTGACTCGTTTGAAATGCAAGCTGCTCTGAGTCTAATTCCGCATAACACTTAACACCATATACCATGCACAAGACGTGACCTCATGGAAACTGTCCCTATTTGCATAGCACTATTCCCTGGATTACTCAGGTAACATCCTTGCAAAAGTCAAACTGATACAGGGTTGCATTACCTACTACAAGCAGAATAATGTTGAGTCATGGTTTCTCAGCTGAAGGAAAATGATACCATTTTTTCCTATATTGTTGGTAAGAATCAGAAGATACCTCCAAGCCAGCCCAACCATAAATCCTATGACCACATATATATGACACTGATGACCACCTTCAGGTGACAACAGGTTTCCCCATGCTGCCAAAATAAAGTAGAAGGCTGGGTAATGGTCTAGTACATTTGAATCATGCACTTTTCCAACTCATTTATTGAGAATGGCCATTAGAGGGTCCCAAATAACCCAGTTAACCAAAAAATTTTCTGACCGTTAAGAGTTTTAACCAATATGCAGTAAAATGCAGTTTTCAATCAGGGGCACACATCTCTACTGTAACCATTTTTTGACAGTTTTGTTAGAGAATTCAAAGCACCAAATAAAAATGTGTACCTGAAAAAGACTACTAGAGGGAAAAAAAAATAAATTCAGAGTAAGGGTATATATACTAGATATTTAGACAGCTGAAGCCAGTGGTGTGTGGAGAAATGTTTAATAAAAGTGGGAGGGGAGAGAAGACCCCTGATTTGTAGCATTTGCAGGCTTCTGTAGTGTAAACACTCCCACCACGGCCAGTTTCAAGGTAATAACATGATGTCAACATGCTCCCCAAATTTCTGAACATTTAACACTTGGCTCATAAAAGCGGGTGCAAGCTGGCTCCACTACACCACTGGTCCATTTCCTCATCCCACCAAGATCAGTAAACCCTATTTCCTACCTAAAATAAACCCAAGAAGCAAAGTCCTTCATTATTTTCAGCATTCTTCTTATCCATAGATATTTAAGATACTATCTGTTCCCACTTCCATGTCTTTGCTTCTAGCCTCCTCATCTGGAATAAACCTTCCTAAGTCTGCTCTTGTATAAACAGCTTTCTTTGAATGCTCTTAGGCTAGGTCCCCCCAGCCCTTCTGTATTCTGATTTTCTACAGCACTTGTCTGTTACTGTCCTGTCAGTTGATTCTAGAGGGCAGGGGTCTGTGAGGGCAGGGCATCTGCCCACAGGAATAAGCACAGCACCAAGTCTGACTTGGATTGAGCTGAATAAATGAAATCTGTTGAGTTGACTGGCCGGGCTGCCTTCTGTCTTGTCTGCCACAGTGAGCTAGGCTCCTCCTGCAGTGAACTAGGATCAGTGAGGGATTAAAGTGAATCTGTGGCATGAAGATTTCACAGGGCACTCACTACTGCACACACCAAACTCCCACAAAAGGAAGAGGGGGAGCTAAGATGTATTGGGCATAAAATTTCTGCAAGCCCCAGCACCCAGAACTTAGTTCCTAACACCATTCTCCAGTAAAACGAACCAGTGGTCTTCGGAGAAATGGCTGATTCTAGTACTGCAACAGGGAATATCCAAGATGAGCATGGAGTGTCTTGTAGTACCAGAAAGTGGGAAAATGCTAAATAGATAAATCAATACCCCACAGTGATGTGGGCATATAAAAGGGGGACAAGAGACAATATTCCTAATATTTCTCAAAGAGCTGCCAATGGCCAGAACTAAAACAACCAGAGCAATAAAATAAACAACATAGTACTGGATTAGAACCTAAAGAATAAAACAAACACCCATGAGTTCATATTGATATAAATAAATTTTAAAAGAGGAAGAAAACACACATCTCTTGAGCAGAGGAATTCTAAATAATTCATGCAGATGTTCTGCCCTTGTAGAGGTGAGCGTAACTGCCCATGCCTTAAGTGTGGGCTGTGCACAGTGACTTCCTTCCAATGAGTATTACAGTATGGAAAAGGGTGTGTGTGAGTGTGTCTGTGTACAAAGAGTAACTTTAAAGTTGACAAACCCTGACACACACAACAGCGGCTCAGGTCATCAAGATCAACAACCCATGATAGGTCACTTACGATGTGATGAAAGTGACAATCTGCCAATTTTAAGGAGTACAGACTAATCATTTTGTGGACTGTCCCTCAATTTGGGTTTTTCTGGCCAGGCATGGTTGGCTCACACCTGTAATCCCAGCACTTTGTGGGGCCAAAGAGGGTGGATCACTTGAGCCCAGAAGTTTGACACCAGCCTGGCAAAACCCTGACTCTACCAAAAAAAATCAAAAACCAAAAACAAGATTAGCTGGATGTGGTAGCCCATGCCTGTAGTCCCAGCTACTCAGGGGGCTAAGATAGGACGATTGCTTAAGCCCCGAAGGTCCAGTCTGCAGTGAGCTGAGATCGTAGCACTGCACTCCAACCTGGGCGACAGAGTGAGACCCTGTCTCAATAATAATAATAATAGTAATAATAAAATAAAATAAAATTTACCTAAAAGCAAGAACTAAAGCCAATATTTTATTTTGATTGAGTAATGATACACATTAACTAGTCTTGAAGGGCATCAACTAAAACATGATGGACAGCAGGATGGACAGATGGCTTGATACCTGACAAAGCAAATATAGCAAAATATTACTTGCAAAATCTAGGTGGCAAGTTTATGGGTGTTCACTGTACAATTCTTACAATTTATTTGTATGTTTGCAATTTTTCCTAATAAAATGTTGGGGGAAAAGTCTCTCGTGAACAACTCTGCCCAGTCATAGAAGAGTTTCCCAGGAAAGGTTTATTTAGCCCAAATATGCATGTATCTGATTTTTGGGGGACATCTCATTTAACAAAAAATTAGGCTCCTGATTTCTCCTTTTAACCTCTTTTACAGAAAACTGCCCCCCTTAGCAGTGAAAGGCAGCACTTTTGCCAATGTGCTATTGCAATGTGCAATACAATTAGGCTATTAAATAATAGACAAAAGGCCAATGTTTATTAATTAGCAAAAAGCCATATAGGATATGAGCTCTAGACTCTGCAGAGCTTTATATTCCACATGGACCCTCCAATCATTTTTGTGGCTTGGATGGATTTCAGCACTAGTACTTATCATGGTCAAAGATACATCATTATTGCTCTAGTCAATAAACATTTTCATTAAATAGCACATTTATAACACATGTATTTATTTTGCAATTTCCATAAACTTGGTTATTTACTCATTCTACCTTCAACTCTTACTTGGCCTTAAGAAAGGTAAAATCTTTTTTTTTTTTTTGATAAGAGGTTTTTCTTGAAATAGGAGTTAATTAAATTATTTAAGGAAAACATACCTCTTCTGACTCAAACATGAGATTGTTATTATCTTTTATAAAAGGTAAAATCTATTTCAGAGCATTTTAAGTGTGCATCAACCGTCCCTGAATTCCGATGCTTGACAAATTCATTAGCACTAGCAAATGTTAAACCTGTCTAGAGTATTTCCTTGCTATTCTACTCAGCAAATCAATGGCCTCGCCAACCGCCACAGGATAAAAGTGTGTGTATTCTGCCAACGTGATGCCACCGACAGGGAGAGCCAACTCTGCTCACCCTCCGAGAAGGACTCTAGTGCATAAGTGGCTGCCTATGTATTGGGATGTTCTGGCTGGGTACGGTGGTTCACGCATGTAATCCCAGCATTTTGGGAGGCTGGGGCAGATGGATCACCTGAGGTCAAGAGTTCAAGACGGGCCTGGTCAACACAGTGAAACACTGTCTCTACTAAAAAGACGCAAAATTAGCTGGACGTGGTGGCAGGTGCCTGTAATCCCTGCTAGTCGGCAGGCTGGGGCAGGAGAATCGCTTGAACCCAGGAGGTAGAGGTTGCAGTGAGCCGAGATTGCGCCACTGCACTCCAGTCTGGGCAACAAGAGTGAAACTCTGTCTCAAAAAAAAGAAAAAAAGAAAAAAAAAAAAAATGATGTTCTAACTGAAATACAACCATGATACAGGCAAAAACAGACTTTGATTTGGGAGGTAACAAAGGTGTCTTGGCCAGGTGCGGTGACTCACACCTGTAATACCAGCACTTTGGGAGGCCAAGGTGGGCGGATCACCTGAGGTCAGGAGTTTGAGACCAGCCTGGCCATCATGGTAATACCCCGTCTCTACTAAAAATACAAAAATTAGCCAGGCATGGTGGCAGGCGCCTGTAATCTCAGCTGCTTGGGAGGTCAAAGCAAGAGAATTGCTTAAACCCAGGTCAGCTTGCTGGCAACTTCCCAGATTAGTGCACTTGATGAAACCCCTTTGTAATAACTAAATTCCTTCCACTGGCACAAGAAATATATCCACTGAAAATAGGAATTTCCTTTCTCTCTTTGCCCTCAAGACCTTCACCACCAGGACAGTGAGAGGCTGTAAGTGTTAAGGGCACCAGGGGCAGAGCCAATATCTGGGTTTAAATGACCTTGGGCAAATCACTTAACCTCACTGTTCTCAGATATAAAATTTACATAATAACGGTTGTGAGGATTAAAGGGTTAAAATAGTACAAAGCACTTAGAACAGTATTATATGTGTTTGCTTTTATTGACCAACATACAAAGAGCTGACTGCTATTCAATGATTCCAAAATAATTATTCTTTTTATTTTTTTAACCGTTTTTTTGTTTTTAATTATACTTTAAGTTTTAGGGTACATGTGCAAAACACGCAGGTTAGTTACATATGTATACATGTGCCATGTTGGTGTGCTGCACCCATTAACTCGTCATTTAACATTAGGTATATCTCCTAATGCTATCCTTCCCCCCTCCCCCCACCCCACAACAGGCCCCGGTGTGTGATGTTCCCCTTCCTGTGTCCACGTGTTCTCATTGTTCAATTCCCACCTATGAGTGAGAACATGGGGTGTTTGGTTTTTTGTCCTTGCGATTGAGACAGAGTCTCGCTCTGTCACCCAGGATGGAGTGCAATGGCACTATCTCGGCTCACTGCAACCTACGCCTCCCAGGTTCAAGCAATCCTCTCGCCTCAGCCTCCCAAGTAGCTGGGACTACAGGCAGGAGCCACCACACCTGGCTAATTCTTGTTTTTTCAGTAGAGACGGGGTTTCACCATGTTGTCCAGGATGGTCTCGAACTCCTGACCTCAGGTGATCCACCCGCCTCGGCCTCCCAAAGTGCTGGAATTACAGGCATGAGTCACCACGCCCAGCCCAAAATAACTATTCTAACCTATCCTCTCCTCACTACTTACCCCCACTATCCTTCACCTGCCAACCCACTCTAAGTCTGTTCATCTAGACTTCTACCCATTCCCATGCAGAAAGGGCCAGTTCAGCAACAGCAGGGATGCTGGCAGGTACGTTTTAGAAACTCTTAATCACAGGGCTAACGTGTAGATCCAGCTTAAATGTATAGCTAATGATTCATTCTACTTTTCATTTTATAACAAGGGTTTTTTTGCACGCAGATTTTATCATGACGCTTACTTTCTCTCTTCTCTTGTATCAAGCATCTTTTCATCTTCAGCTCTGTCCCACCCCACTGTTGAATTTTTTAAAAAAGAAAAAAGAAACCCAGCCAACTAGCTCAGAGGCCTATGTATTTTGCTCTGAACTTCACACTGACGATATTATACACAGTCATGGCAGTGACTGTATTATACATGGTCATGGAAGTTACGGAGAATTGGAATCTAATGAAAAGAGATAAGAGAGGAGCAGAGAGATAAAGGAACCCTTGAAAATCAGCCCCAATGTCTCACCCAGATCTGGGTGGCCTCAGAGCTTATTGATATAGACTGTGTCTCTCACCAAAGGGCATGCAATTTGCTTGCCATCATTTCTTTAAAACTATTAATCACTCTCACACCGATTTACCTTTAAACAAGGACATTCTATAACCAGGGATCCACCTCTGTGGCTTAGTCATCGGATCAGCCTCAAGGTCACCGACTAAAGTAACGTGATGACAATTACCTCATTCACCCACTATAGAACAGTTCTATCACCGATCAATACAGGACGCCTCTGCACAACATCAACAAAGCCTTCTCAAGGGGGCACCCTGCATGCATCAGAAACAAATTACACCCTTAAAGGCAGATGACACACCGAAGGCAGAAAGATCCTCTCTGCAAAGCAAAGCCTTTGTTTAAGTCTGAGAGGAGTGCCAATCCAACCTCGAAAAAAGGAGAAAAGGAGAGGAAAGAGGATCCATGCCACAGAAGGAGAGTACTGTTCGGAACTCTTTTCTTGACATGATGTTTCCCTTGCCTTTCCACTCGAACACGGGATGCATCTTCTGGGGAAGAGAAAAACGGAAGTGCAATGACAGGGGACTGAAATGCTGAGAATCAAGAAACAGAATTTCACAGCGCATTGGTGAAATCTCCAGTAATAAACATTATAGAGTGCTTACTCTGTGTCAGTCTCTTAATTATTATAATAATTATTTTTGGAGACAGAGCCTTGTTCTGTCACCAGGCTGGAGTGCAGTGGCATGATCTCAGCTCAATGCAACCTCCACCTCCCGGGTTCAAGTGATTCCCCTGCCTCAGCCTCCCAAGTAGCTGGGACTACAGGCACACGCCACCACGCCCAGCTAATTTTTTATATTTTTAGTAGAGACGGGTTTCACCATGTTGGCCAGGATGGTCTCGAACTCCTGACCTCAGGTGATCCACCCACCTCAGCCTCCCAGAGTGCTGGGATTACAGGCATGAGCCACTGTGCCTAGAACTGATTCAGCTCTCCCAACAGCCCAGTGAGATGAGTTCTATTATTATTCCCATTGTACAGATTGGAGTACTGAGGCACAAGAAGGTAGGTAAAGTGCCTGAAGTCACACTGATAAACGGCTGCAGTTGGGATTCAAACCCAAGGAGTTAGGCTCTAGAGTCACTATATTAAACTGCCTGGTTAAGAACAGCAATATTACAGAATGTTAGGTTTGTGTTATGTTTTACAGTTTACGAAATATTTGCACATGCTTTTTCCCTCTGCTTGGAATGGCTGTCTCATGTATTTACTTGAGTTTCTCTCCCAACAGAGCCTTCTACTGAAACGTGTTCAATACCGTGTTCATAGAGTGAAGGTATGAATAACTGACTCTAATTAATCCTTAAATTGCTGTGGGACACAGGCTGAGAATATATGACTAAACTTGTTTTCAAATAAGGAAAATGAGGTTTGGGAAAATCAAATGACTTGTCTAAGGTCATATTGCTTTGAATATGAGCTCATCATAACTAAACCAGTGGTTTAAAAAAATTTTTTTTTAACCACAGGACCTTTCTAAAAAAACTATTTTACATAGCCTCAGAATATCACAGAGCTGAAGGAGAAGCTGCCCCGCTGCCCCGGTCAATAGAGGCTGAGGGCAGCCCACAGCCTCAAGGTTTATGGGGAGCCTCTGGGGCTTTGCAGAATGCAGGCTGGGGACTCACTACTGCACCACGCAACACTACCAGGACACCTGACCCAGTCCTGAAACTCAGAGAGGGTGACCAACCACACCTTCAAGTCTCACCCGTTTACGACTCTGACCCATGGGGGAAGGCAGAAGATTAACATTCTTTCTCCTTCCACCCCAGCAGAGGGACCTGTTCTTAGCCTCCCTGCTTGCACATCTCTTTCTGTTTCTTTCTTTGGAGGTCTTCTGTATTTGTTCCTTTTTCAGCCCTGAGGGCTGATCACTGGAAACAGGGCAACCTCTGGTGACCTGGTTTTTCATCACCAGCCAGGGCAGAAGAAGTCAAAGTGTGCTCAAGGGCTTTGCACGCTGCTCCCTAGAACTGGACGCCTTTGAGCAAATCTGGGATTCTTCCAAGCGGCAGACTTCATTCCACAGTGGTGGAAAAGCTGGCCAGGGAGAGAGAGCAATTTTGCAAGGCACAGTGCCGCACTTGGACCTGTATCCTGACACTGCCAAATCAGAGGAGGCAGAAAGCCCTGAGTGTTACAGAACATCTGAGCTACAGGGGCCTCTAAAAGCTTTCAGTCCAGTCTCCTCATTTAATGAACAGGGAAATTGTATCCCACTAACGCAACATGACTTGGTCAAAGCCACGCAGTGGCACAACTAAAACTCAGGATTTCTGACATCTTGCCCCTGAGCATCCAAAACTCTAAGGACAGAAAGTATGATGTGAACTACAGAAGTAAGCAAAGGACTTTCTGGTGATGTCAAATGATGCAAGACAGCAAAATGCTCAAGTTGGGAATATATTGATAGGTGTATCTATTACAACCATCTCTTAAGGCCTTCTGGGGGAAAACACCACCACCAAGAATTACTTGAAGGCTTGTCAAGTGCTTTAAGGCGCTATAAGGCAAGACGCAACACTGAGAGACATTGAAAAAAGATAACCTTTTCCCCACTGCCTCAGTTGCTCTTGAGTGCCTAGTGGGTGAACAGAGGAGGGAGAAGCGCCCAGGCTTCCAATGGGTTCTCTGCACAGCCACACGGTCATTAGCATCCACAATCTGCATTCACTCCAGATGAGATTTCATCACCGCATCCTATTTATTCATTCCTTAATATAAATCTAAATTGCACTCTTCAAATAGCAGAGAGCACTATGCTTCAGTAAGGGGAAAGAGAAACGATCACATTAAGAGACGTGCTGCTGCATTTTCATCTTCTCCCTCCCCTGTCACTTTGGTCTTGACAGCCTTAATTCACACAGTGCTCATGGAGCCCTTCCCTGGCTCGTCCCAAGGATCAGCAAACACATGGCTATCTTAGTTTTTCACATTGGGGCTCTCTCTAGGGGGAAAGTATGTAGCTTTCCACATTCCCAACTACTGTGGGAGTCCAAGGTGTTCGCAGCAGCCAAATACAACTCACGAGTAGGAAAAAGACACTAAGAAATGCCACAATTGAACAATGAGAACACATGGACACAGGAAGGGGAACATCACACTCTGGGGACTGTTGTGGGGTCGGGGGAGGGGGAAAGGATAGCATTGGGAGATATACCTCATGCTAGATGACGAGTTAGTGGGTGCAGCGCACCAACATGGCACATGTATACATATGTAACTAACCTGCACATTGCGCACATGTACCCTAAAACCTAAAGTATAATAATAATAAATAAATAAATAAATAAGAAAAAAAAAAGAAATGCCACAATTGTGTCTGACACATTCAAAAGACAGTTGTCCCCCCATCCATGGAGGATCTGTTCCAAGACCCCAGTGGATGCCTAAAACCATAAATAGTACCTTTACCTATATCTACTATGTTCTTTCCTATACATATACACCCATGATAGAGTTTAATTTATAAATAAGTCACAGTAAGAGATTAACAACAAAAACTAATAATAAACTAGAACAATCATAACATTATACTGTACTAAAAGTTATGTGAATGTGGTGTCTCTCTCTCTCTCTCAAAATATCATTGCATGGCACTCACCTGTTTTTGTACCACGCTTGACTGTGGGTAATTGAAACAGCAGAAAATGACACCAAAGATGGGGGGTCGGGGGAACTACCGTATCAACCTGGATAAGTTCACAGGGAACTGAACACATTCTTTCCAGAAGGTGATGCATAAAATCACAGCATGTCCACAAATGGCCTTTGGGAATGACAGGACATTTGAGTTTACAAAATGAGAGACAAGCAAAGCCCAGGGAGCTGAGCTCTGGCCTGGGTCCCACTCATTCCTTCCCACCGTCCCGCAGCCACCACCACCTCTCACTCTGTGGGGGAGGGGACATGTGGCCCTAGCACCACCACTTTCCTTACAAAAAGTAACTTGTGGTTCCTTTTCCCATGACAGGAAAACTGATAGAAGTTTACAGGCAAAAGTATTATTTCTAATTGTTTTCATTTGGGGATAAGACAAGTCTTTTCCCCCTCTGTGTGTATTTTTCAAATGGTAAAAATTTTAAATGAACATCCTTTATCGGCTTGCACATATGCTAAAGGCAGGGCACATAAGACTCTTACAGGAAAGTATGCCAAGAGAAAAAGAACGATCAATTACATGTGAATTGGACTCCTAAATATGCCTTAAACCAGGGCATACGTGACAAATTTTATTCAGTAATTCTGTTTGCATGTGTTCTAACCACTACCATTCCAGCTATTTTCCTAAAAAAAAAAAAGAGAGAGAGAGACAGAGAGTTTAAGCATGCCTAGGGCTCAGAGGAATTTAGATGTTTTCAAGCATTACTACTTGACGCTTTTAGAGCTTCACGCTTGAGTTAAAGATGAGCACTTAAAAATTAACTCTAACCTCTGGGTTTAGGGCTAGAAGCCAATGACTTCCCATAGGGTCACTAAAGATGCTATTTGTTGGCTAGATTTGTCCTGGGAGTACTCAAGGGTCTCGCAACAAAAGTAACAGGGTGTCACTTCGAACCTAAAGACTCGATTGCAGCAGGGAAAACATAACAAAATATAATAACGTTATCAAGAATCCTTTTTTACTATCAAGTCTGAAGCACTGGAGGTGATGAGAGGAACATCGGGGTATTGGACCATGAAGAGAAAATTCCAGTCCTGGGTGTGCCATCCTGAGCAAGTCACAGCTCTCCTCTGCACCTCAGTTTCCTAACCAGTAAAACAAGGGAGTTGGTGAATTTCTCAAGTCCTTCGCATGCTCCAGGTCTCCGATTCCACGCTCCTCATCTTTCTCTTTGCCAGCAGGGACTGAGTGTGTGAGGAAGGTTGTGCCTTTGACCCCAGAGGAATGTGACAACGGCCTTCCTTGCATTGTTCCCACAGTAACCAGAGCCAGCTGTCCAGGCCGGCTGGCCAAGTTGTGGTGCAGGATCACACACAAGTGGGGGCTCTGCTTGGGGGACTCCGCCTCGAGGCCTCCCTCTTCCTCTAGGTCTTTATCTGCAGGTCGGGACCCTCCTAAGAACACAAGAATGAGCCTGCAATCCTTCCTAAATAACTTTTGGGGGCTTAAAATCCTGGGTGTAGCTACAATCATGTGAAACTCCCCCTAATGACAGCTAGAGGATTTGGGTGTGTATTCAATTCTCTGAGTCTATGACCCTACGTCTGGGATGCTGTGGGGTGCTTGCAACCTATAGACAGCAGGTGTTTTCCAGGCGCGTTGGCGTGTTATGGCACTAGGATTCAAGTGAGGATGAACATCTAAGATAAGAGCTGGAGTGAGCCACGATTTGTAACCATGCAGATCTGAGCAGCAGCGACCATGCAGGCTTTCCTCCTTGCCTGCAGCTTGCATCTGAGATCCTAATAAGGGAGGATCACTGGAAAGTATTACCATTATTTTTAGCTTTTCTAAGGGAGGGAGGAGTTTTCGAAAGGACAAAATGGAAAGGAATTTAGGGCAAGGGTGTGTGTAGGTGGGGAGGTGGTGTGGAAGGAGGCGAGAAGATGAGTAGAAATAAGACTTTCAGGGCAGATAAGCGGCTTCCTTCTCCTTCCTTAATAGATGATCACAGCCAGGCTTCCAGGCTTATAAAACAACACCAAGGTTTTCAGGTCCAGGTATGTACATACAAAGGAGTCTTCACAAGGAAACCATTTTTCTAAGAGCATGGCAAATATGCATTCCATGTTGTGGGATTTTTTTTCAACTTCCTTTCTTGAAACATAGCCGATGAGGCCACTAATAAAGCTTCTTGGAAAAGAGTTTCCTAATTCACGTTTGATTTGAAGGCAGCTTTAACTTTCATATTACCCCCCAAAATGTCCTCTTTGGTCTTACAGAGATCATGAATGTTCCAGATTAATAGGAGATGAATGAATTCTCCTTAAATGACCTTACTATGTTCAAGTAGCAAAGTGAAGGTTTGAGTCCAGTGACTTCTGGGGAGACAGTTGTATGGGCTAAGAACACATAACATTTTGAGGAAGGATTTCTTGTCTTTTTTTTTTTGGCAATAGAAAGTAAAAAGTCTCCTGAGCTGAAAAGGCCACAGCATGTATTCTTCAATTCAGGGGCCCGGTAATCACTGGAACCACAAGTTCAAATGCCATCTAGACCATAAGGACCCTTATAAAACACAAACCACTTCATCATCAACAAACCTATTTGCCTACTAGAACTTTTAAAGCAAGGCTGCAAACTATTCAAGTAAACAACCTTGTGGGGTGGTTGACATGGACCGAGAGCTAACAAGAGAACACTGGAATTAGCTCCTCAGTTTCAAAATAGGACCTAAAGGAGTTTGCGCTACAGGAGAAGAGTTGCTGCATTTTGTTTAATGGAACTAAATTTGTGCCCATTTAAATCATGAGCAGGTGGCACTTGGTAGCAAAGAAAGCCTGAAAATATTCACATTTAGTGAATGCAGTTGTATGTATAATTAGCTGAGATTTATTTTAAAGTACTCTAATCTTTTGTACTCTTTTCTACAATTCAAACTGGTGAGAAGTAGAGAGCAGCTTTTGAATTTATTATGATAGCACAGCTATCGTATTAGCTGTTAAGAAACAAAAAATGGGGAGGGTGTCGGAAAAGTCTCTAATAATATGTACATTAGGAATAGACCAAAGCAAAGGGCTTTCTTTCTTTCAGAGTAGTGAGTCTGCTGTTGTTCCTGAGAAATGAGTGCGCTACACAGGACCAGCCAGTAGGAGGGCGATGGGAAGAATCAAAGGTGTGCATTTTAGAAGCAGAAGGTTTTTTCATGGAAAATTCCAAACATGTACCAAAGACTCACAATAGAACACCAAATATCCATTACTCAGCATCAACAATTACAAATCATGGCTGATTGTGTCTTCAAGCAAATCCCAGAACTGTTATTTCATCCCTAAGTATTTGATTAGGAACCATAGAATTTTTAAGCTCCCTCATTTTCCTGAGGTCCTGAGAAGTCGAATGACCCAGGGCCATCATGTCCAACCGTGATGAGGCAGGGCTGGAGCCCAGGTCTTCTCACCTGGGGCCAGGTGTGCTCTCCTTCAAGCCCCACCCCCAACTCCCGTCTCTCTTGTACTTACCACTCCCTTCAGATGTTTTTAACTGGACCCTGAGCCATAAAATTAACACAGAAAATGAGCATGACACTGGCTAGAAATCAGGAAATCTTGAATTTTAATCTCAGCTTTGCCATTTTTCTGAGCCTTAATTGTCCCAACTATAAGTAGAGATATGAAATTGCTACTACAAGATATAATTACTTCTGACATACTTATAAAAAGGGTTGACTTTCAACTTGTAATAGTTATGTTTAAGGTATTTTCATGGAGTTTCGTAAAAGCTGTTAGAAGCCATAAAGCTTAGACTATGAGATGACTTCTGTGAGGTGAGATCTCCTATGTTAATGAGTGGTGGGGAGGCATACATAATTATTATGTAACTGTACCCTGAGAGCATTGCCACGACAAGTTTATTTATTTTTCACATAAAAATTAGAATCAACTATTTCAACATGCTGAAATAGAAGTTTCTATGAAAAACAAATGTTTCATATAATATAAATCAACATTTCCCAAGGAGGAAAAAGGCAGGCCCTCCCCTCGGGGAAGTTCTAGCATCTTTCAGAGAAAGAAGAGGCAAGCCCAAGGAAAGTGAAAAGGGAAAAGAAATATTCCCTGTCTTTGTCGTGGACTTGCTAAATCCCTGACCGAAGCGGACTTACAACAGAACAGCAAATATTCTCACGAACGTGTCCAAGCCTGGAAAAATAAGAAGCAATAAAAGGTTTTGTTTAACATACGGAAATATACTGTTGAATTGCACTCCCGTTCCTTCCAAATGCACATAAAGATACAGTATTCAGGGAGGTGATGGCAATGAGACAATTCGAATGTTTCAGAAATCCCATTCTAAATCAACCCCAAACCCTGAGATTCAGCTTTCAATGCACCTGCTTTCAAAAGCCAAACCAGAGGAAATGTTGTCATTTTTAACATCCACTGCCAGCAAATGCCTACCACGTGGAGTCTCACCACAAGATCCAAGCTGTGCACCAGGCGTCAGAGAGAAGTGGTGGTGTGTGGGGATGGTCTACCTGCCTGTGTTAGTTGCCTGGGGTTGCAATAACACAGTACCACAGACTGGGGGGCTTCAACAATAGAAATGCATTGTCTTACAGTCCTGGAGACTAGAAATCCAAGATCAAGGTGTCTGCAGGGCTGGTTCCTTCTAGGGGGTTCGAAGGAGAATCTGTTTCATGCCCCTCTCCCAGCTTCTGGTGGCTTTCTGGATATCTTTGGTGTTTCTTGGCTTTAGGCTACATAATTCCAGTCTTTACATGGTGATAGCCTCCCTCTGAGGCTATCTCTGAGCCCAAATTTCCCCTTTTTACAAGGAGATCAGTCGTATCAGATTACAGCCCACTCTAATAACCTCATCTTAACTTGATCATATGCAAAATCTCTTTCCAAATAAAGCCATTGTTCACAGATACTGGGAGGTTTAGCGTGTCAACATTTTGGTGGGGGGCACAGTTTAACACAGATACCTCTTCATCCTCACCTACAGGCATGTGTTGGGTAGTGATGGGCTATGCTCTGAGAAATGCATCTTCAGGTGATTCTGTTGTGTGAACACCGTAGAGTCTACTCACACAAACCTAGATGGGACAGCCTACTACACACCTAGGCTACATGGTACAATGTATTGCTTCCCGGCTACAAATCTACACTGCATGATACTGTACCGAATACTGCAGGCAAATGTATTACAATGGTAAGTATTTGTGCATTCAAACATATCTAAATATAGAAAAGATACAGTCAAAATGAAGCATAAAATATGGTCCACCTATATAGGGCACTTCCCATGAATGGAGCTTGCAGGATTGGAAGTTGCTCTGGGTGAGTCAGTGAGTGGGTGGTGAGCAAATGTGAAGGCCTAGGACATTACTGTACACTACTGCAGACTTTATAAACACTGTACACTTAGGCTGCACCAAATTTATTTTTGAAATTTCTTTCTTCAATAATAAATTAAACTTAGCTTACTGTAACTTTTTTACTTTATAAACACATTTAAAACTTTTCGACTCTTGTAATAACACTTAGCTTAAAACATCATCCACTTTAAAGTTGTACAAAAATATTTTCTTTTTTTATATCTTTATTCAATAAACATTTTTCTATTTTCATTTTTAAAAAATTTTAAACATTTTTTTAAAAAAAAATACTAAGGTAGGAGCAGTGGTGCACACCTGTAATCCCAGCACTTTGGGAGGCCGAGGTGGGTGGATTGCTTGAGGCCAGGAGTTTGAGACCAGCCTGACCAACAGAGTAAAACTCCATCTCTACTAAAAATACAAAAATTAGCCGGCGTGGTGGTGTACACCTGTAATCCCAGCTACTCAGGAGGCTGAGGCAGGAGAATGGCTTGAACCCAAGAGGCAGAGGTTGCAGTGAGCAGAGATTGCACCACTGCACTCCAGCCTGGGCGACAAAGTGAGGCTGTCTCAATAAATAAATAAATACATAAATAGCACATAAAATAAAATACTAAGAAACAAACACGCATTAGTCTAGGCCTATACAGGGTCAGGATCACTCATATCACCTCTACCTCCACATCTTGTCCCACTGAGAGGTCTTCAGGGCAATAACACGCATGAAGCTGTCATCTCCTATGACAACAGTGCCTTCTTCTTAAACATCTATGGAAGGACCTGCCTGAAGTTGGTTTGCAGTTAACTTTTTTTTTTTTAATAAGTGGAAGGAATACAGTCTAAAACAATGATCAAAAGTATAGTACAGTAAGTGCGTAAACCAATAACAGTTGTTTATTACCATTATCAAGCATTTTGTGCTGTACCGAATTGCATGTGCGCTACTCTTACATGACTGGCAGCACAGTAGGGTTGTAGCATCACAGCAAACATATGAGTAATGAGCTGCACTAGGACGTTACAATGGCTACAACATTACTAGGCGATAAAAATTCTTCAGCTTCATTATAATCTTATGGGACTATCATGACATATGTGACCCACTGTTGACCCAAATGTCGTTATGGGGCACATGGCTGTAAAAAGCCATAAGTGAGGGAAGCCGAACCAGCTCCCATATAGGTGTCTGTTGTCCCACAGAGGATACCACTGATGCCCCAGGTTGTCCACTACTGCTTAAAGGGCACATTCAAGAACAGGCATGCTGGCCGGGTGCAGTGGCTCAAGCCTGTAATCCCAGCACTTTGGGAGGCAGAGGTGGGCGGATCACCTGAGGTTGGGAGTTCGAGACCAGCCTGACCAACATGGTGAAACCCTGTCTCTACTAAAAATGCAAAATTAGCTGGGCATGGAGGTGCATGCCTGTAATCCCAGCTACTTGGGAGGCTGAGGCAGTAGAATAACTTGGACTCAGGAGCGGAGGTTGCGGTGAGCCGAGATCACACCATTGCACTCCAGCCTGGGCAACAAGAGCGAAACTCTGTCTCAAAAAAAAAAAAAGAAAAAAGAAAAAAGGAATAGGCATGCCATTCTCACTTATAACTGGGAGTTGAACAATGACAACACAGGACACAGGAAGGGGAACAACACACACCGGGGTCTGTTGGGGAGTGGGGCGGGGAGGGGAGGGAACCTAGATGACAGGTTAATAGGTGCAGCAAACCACCAGAACACATGTACACCTATGCAACAGACCTGCATGTTCTACATGTGTATCCCAGAACTTGAAGTAAAATAAATAAATAAAATAGAAAAAAAAAAGAATAGGCATGCAATGCTTATGGACACACCTAGCAAGTGGTTACTGGTTTTACATGGATACCAAGGCTTCCCTCCTGCACCCTCTCAGCTCTGGTCATGTGGCTATCACACAATCTGCATGTCAACATGGCCTCTTCCAACCACATGCTCCTGTCAGCTTTCCATCCTCTTCTGCATATTCAGCCCACATTTGTTCCTCCTTCTTTCATCCCTTGTATATTTGGGACAATGTGAGAGGGTATCCTAGAAAAGGGAATCCAAATACATTTTGATCCATTTCTGTGGTAGGCATAATTATTAGGCCATAAGTGAGACCATGATGGTTACTGTTGACTATGCTCTTCTGTAGTTTTAAAAGTGCCTTTCATGCATAATAGTTGCAGAATATAATTACTTAACAACCCTAATAAATAGTAACATCATTATTCCCAATTTACAGAAAAAAAACTGAAGCTCAAAAAGGTTAGGTAAATCAGCCATGGACACACAGCTAATAAATCACAGAGCCAAAATACTCATCTCTTCAAATGTCAAGTTCTATATATTTTTTGCAACATATAATATGACACAGTCTGTATTAGATTATCAAAAAGGATTAAGTTTTTTCTTGATTATAAGCAACATAGTAGCAATAATATCACCTCATGTTTGTATTCCATATTTGAAAACATTTTCCAAAATGTTTTAACTTTAGGTCTTATTTTTCCTTATAAAAATCAAGCGAGTTACTCCTAGCCCCATTTTACAGATGATAAATTAAGGCAGAGGTTATGCAACTTGCCTAAATAAACTAATGAGTTGACAGTGGACCTGAAGTTAGAATCACTGCATCCTAATTCAAAAACTAGTATGGCTTTTCAGAGGGGATAATTCAACCTAACATCCTTGGAGACATAACACTGGAGATAAAATAACATAAATGAAGAACAAAAAGAAAAATCTTGGATAAGTTCCTACATATTTTACTGCAGGAAGAAGCCACATATATTTCTGTGTTGGGTTTGCAGAACAGATCCCAGCGCTGTGAAGGAGGCCAGTCTAGACGGGCTCCCATATCCCTTAGAACACGTAAAGGAAGCTATTCTAGGCAAGTCATACAAGACTTGTGATTGGTGAAAACAGAGAATATATTTTCTAATTCACGATAGGCCCCAACATTCCCTTTGGTCTTTCACAATCTGAATTCATGAAAGAAAGATTCCAGAAGGAAGTGGAATCTGAGCTAATGCTAAAGAAATAAACAGCTTGAGAAAAAGTGGGAAGAAACGTGTGCTAATATGTTCAAGAGACCATTGCGGTTGGAGGTGTGTGTGTGTGGGGAGACAGAAGTGGGAGAGGAGGAAAGAAGAGGTTACATGGTGGAGGGTGTCAAAGGTCTTGCTGAGTAATTTGAGTTGATTCTGTAAAATCTGAGGGACTTCTGAAGATTTCCGAGCAGGGGAATGCTTTCATTAGATATGTACTATGTCTACTGCTTCTAAGTGAGTGACTCTCAAATCCACAAGTCGAGCCCTGACCTCTCTTTCCAAGATGCAGATCTGTTTTTCCGAATGCCTGCTGCACGTCTCTACACAGCTATCCTGCTGCGGTGCTTCCAGCTGGGCATGTTAGATCTCTGCAGTCCCTAATGGTCTGTGATTCTAGCAGAAGTTACGAGTCTGAAAATTTGACATTTCCCTTGAAAAGACTGAAAATAAGGAACAGAAAAGTCATATTCAAGAGGAAGAGCAAAAAGAGGAGCATCTTTAAATCGAAAAATCAAGTCTATGTTAGTCATTTCTCTCTGGCTGTGCTCAGGCTATGAAACTGCATGATGCACCTGTGTGCATGTAGGAAGGTGGACGTGTGCATAGGTGGATATGCGTGGTGAAGAACACAGGAGGTACTGCTAAGGCACTCTCCAAGGACACATGCTCTCAATGACAACCCAGAATGATTTTCTTGCCACTCAAAGATGCTACTCACACGTGGAGAGGCTGGCTCTAGAAACAATTAAAGTCCAGAATAAGGATCCAAAATTGCTCAATATTTTAAACACTCTATGCCACTGTACCCAACTCACACTCGTCTTTCTAACCAGCTCACTCTATGTCTAATGAGCAAGTCATCCCGAAATCCTTATGAAGCCATGTAGTGGCGAGTGTCCCCCATAAAGACAGGTGAAGAACTCCAAGATACTCTTTTAACAGGAGTAAAGGTGTTTTTCTATTTAAATGTTCTTCTGCTGCTTCAAAAGAAACAATATTGTGCACAACGTTACATTAGCAGAGAGAAGAGGAAGCAGCACCTTCATTCAAACAGTGTGTTTTGAATAAGGTGTGATTTATCAGGTAGAGAAATTTCTCTTCTCTTTTCTGGACATAGCTTCCAACAGCAAAAATTAGAAGTGTAAGTGGGTTGCCACTCCACTCACTAAATTTATAAAAGATACTCAAAGATACTCACACTTTTCACAAGCCTACCCCCATCTGCCCACATCCAGTATCTATCTTCGCTGTGACAGAAATAATTACTATCCGCTGTACAGCCATGACTGGCGGAGCTGGCCAGAACGTTGCCTTACGTGGGTGTATCACCTTGAAGTCTGTTTACCTGCTGGTCCACGTCAATGATGTTCAGCTGCACTCTGCGCTTCCACACCTGTTTAACTTCCACTCACACTCATACTAAATTCTACTCCAGAGCAACATGGCTGGGCCTCTTCTGTCTAAGGATGTGGCTGCTCCATGTATTTCCGATGACAGAAGAGCAAATCATTAAAACCCCAGAGAACCAAAGGGCTTCGACTTCAGGAGACCTCCTTTTGGGCAATCCCACAGATATCATGACTTTCCAATCTTTTCGGAGGTGTTGTTCAAATTCCGCTTTCATTCAGGCTATTCACCTCTAGGATGTGGCCTCTCTACGTGGCTACCCTGCCATGGCCCTTCCAGCTGGCCATTGGCAGCGCCAGGACACAACACAAAGAAAACTGTGGTTTGGGTCTTATAAGATCACTGACAGCCAAGCATACATTCCAAATACTGTATGACTCAAAGGCTATCTTGAACACTTATTACAAATGTGTAATACTCCATTTTTCCTTCTAGATTAAAGACTATCCCTTTCATGGCATTATTTCACCCCAAACCTCTCTAAGGTAGATCTTGCTCCTGTCCAGGTTCAGGAAACTCTTGACCCTCATGGAAGTCCTGCATGGCCTTCCAAGTGAGGGTCAGGTGTCCCTCCAGGATGCTTCCACCATATTTTGTATTTCCGTCTCACAGCACCTTTCTCAGTGCACAGTAATTGACCAGATATGTTCTATCCACTCTCCTACGATAACTATAATGTAGTGCCATGTGGGTAGGGGCCATTTTTATCTTGTCTACCTTAGTATCTTCAGAACTTAGCACTCTGCTTGGTACACGGCAGACTCTCAAAAATATCAGTTGACAGAATGATTGAAAATAGAATCCGCAGTTCTGAATAATGGCTATTTACTCACCCCAGTCCAGCATGCGTACCACTGTCTGTTACCCCATGGGCCCTCACTATGGCCCTCAACAGCCCATGGCCACAGCTATTGCCTGGGACTGACCATCCCTACTGGGGATGTGTCACGCGCCTAAAGGAGACTGTGAGTTTTCTCTGCTTAAAGACAATCAGAAACCAAAAGCTATTATAGCTTTCTCCTTCTAGAGACCCAAGGGGCCTCAAAAAATCTTAAAATAGGGAAAGCTTTGAAAGGCAGCATAGGCAAAGCCTAAAGCATTTAGGGGTGGGAACAGTTATCCCTTTGTACATAAACATCTTTGAAGGACAGGGCAGCATTGTGAGTCTCCATTTTCATGGAGTGCTAGGCTAGCATATTTTAAAGAAGAGGATATCTTTATGACACAGATACTTGCACCATAAATTGTAAGTAGATTAGGATATGTCTATGCCACAACACACAATCGTTTAAGATGATGTAATTGAGGGACAAAAATAATTTGGGGGCTAAAATGATCAACTCCACACAAGAATAATCTACTAATGGTATAACAAGTGATTCATGGAAAAGATGATCCTGGCAAAACAATAACTTTTGTTCAAGGCCATCAAGAGGTTTTCCCCGAAAATCTACTATGCGTTTAGCCCTGTGCTAAGATTTGTGGAAAATATGGAAGAAATCATTACCCTGGGCCAGAGCTCATTTCCTCCCCAATCTCTAAACCCACCCGAGAGACATTACTGTCACATTTCCAAAATGCAAATGAAATGCTGTCCCTCATGTCTTCAGCTTTTTTATTTTTTGAGATAGAGTTTGGTTCTTGTCGCCCAGGCTGGAGTGCAATGGTGCAGTCTTGGCTCACTGCAACCTCCAGCTCCCAGGTTCAAGCAATTCTCCTGCCTCAGCCTCCTGAGTAGCTGAGATTACAGGTGCCCGCCACCACGCCCGGCTAATTTTTTTGTATTTTTAGTAGAGATGGGGTTTCACCATGTTGGCCAGGCTAGTCTCGAACTCCTAACCTCAGGTGATACACCCGCCTCAGCGTCCCAAAGTGCTGGGATTACAGGCACATGCCACCACGCCCGGCTCATTTTTTTGTATTTTTAGTAGAGATAGGGTTTCACCATGTTGGCTAGGCTGGTCTCGAACTCCTGACGTCAGGTGATGCACCCGCCTCAGCCTCCCAAAGTGCTGGGATTACAAGCATGAGCCACTGTGCCTGGCCATGTCTGCAGCCTTTAATGACTCTCCATCATCGTGACTATAGTCTGAACAGGATACACGAGGCCCCACTCAATCCCACGCTGGCTCATCTGTCCTGTCTCAATGAGTGAAACTCCCCATCTCGTACCCTGGGACTCAGCCATGCTCTACTACAGTTCCCTGGGTTTCAAAGATTCCTCCACACCCATGCCTTTGAAAATGCTGCCCTTCTATGCTTAGAAGCACTTCCCAAGAACATGCTTCCTGTTTATTGTACATAATCCATCTCAACCATCATCTCGGAGGTCTTTCCTACAAACACTCCTTCATCCTTGGTCCTGATGTGATACTCTTTCCATCCCTTGCTTCCTGTGCTCCACTTACAAACACTGCCTGAGCAACTGCTCTCTACAAGCCCCTATGCGAGGTGCTAGATGTACAACATCTCATAAGTACGTACAAAAGCCATGAACTGTAGGCATTACTTGCAGATGACAAACTAGGCTCAGAAAAGTTCAGTAGCTTGGTCAAGTTCACACAGCCAGTGAGCTCCATGCTTTTGGCTCTGAGGCCCTGGTTGGCTTCTCCTAAACACACCACCTAACGATTCTACCATATGTCAAACTCAACACTAAGGCAGACTCGCCTGAGACGCCCACCCAGAGCCCAGTGGTTCCTACAATCGGAAAATCACATAAAAGAAAGTTTTGACATGAGACCGGCTGTCAAATAGACACCTCTGCAGGCCAAGGGTGTGTGTGTCTAAAACCAACTGGGTGGCCACATTGTTCTGCAGTCTGTTTGCCTTCCAGTGCTTTCTTTCCTGCCTGTCATGCAGATAATTGTGTAGTGTGTCCCAAGCAACAGGACGCATCAGTTTCTCTAATTTATGGAGTCAGCCTAAACTCCTTTTGTTTATGACCACAACACACTAACTCTGTATGTTAGATGTTTCCAACAAGCATCAAAGCCTCAATTGTTACTGTCTTTTGTTTTGTTTTCCAGTTCTGCTAATGCAAGGGACAGCCTGTCCTGGTATTTATTACTAGAGTAATGTTAGGTTTGGGGTTAGCTCATAAAATACCTCTCCAGTTTGGCTTTCTTTGCAAGAGATCAAAACATTCTTTTTTTTTTAATGGCACCATCAGAAAGAATCAACACATAAACATGTTTCAATAGGCATTCTTTTTCCTCTTAGTGGTTTCTCAATATTTGGAACTCTGTATTATTATCTTTTGCTTACAAATGATAAAATATTTCACTATTGTCTTGCAAGCCTTTTCTGAGACTCTTTATCATTTTTGTTGACAATTAGTGTTTTGTGTCATTTTTTGGTAATAATATTTTGGGGAAAAAAATACCCTAGTAATATTTGGTTTATCAGGTGACTTGATTTGGGGGGACGCTGAGGAAAATGAGGTATACTTTTATCTTGTTTCTTCCATCCCATTCTTCCACCTTTCTTCCTTTTCTCTCTTAGCAAAAGCCTTTACTACATATTCCTATAGCTTCTTAGTCTTTTTACTTTGTTGGCAAAAGAAAAATAGCATAAGATTAAAATACAATTGCTGCCTTCTTCCTTTATAGCACAGACTTCCCACTCATAAACTCCTGTCAATGCTGGTAAGAAAAATCAGACTACTATTTTATCACTGCAGGAGAACTAACAGAGCACACTTTACCTTTCTGCAAATAATTCCATCAGATTCAGCATTTCCAAAATGTTTTCTACTCATTATAAAAGCCCTACAAACACCAAATGGACAATAAACAGGCTCCACCCCAAAGGCAGCTTCACTGTTAATGGGGGAACATGAGAAGCATCCCATTAAAAATAGGAACAACACGAGGATGTCTACCATCATCTCTGTTATTTAACACTGATCTGTTAAACTTAGCCAATTTAACTGCATAAGAGAAATAAATAAGGGATATAAAAATTATAACAGGCAGTAAAATTGTTATTATTTATAAATGCTATGATCTGAGCAAGTCAATTGAACAACTTATTAATTAGAGAATTCTGTAGGGTAACTGAAACAAAAGAATATACAAAAATCAATAACCTTTCTAAAGGACAACCAGTAAAAAGGTATCCCATATTTAAATAGCAACAAAAATATAAAATGCCTAGGGATAAACTGAAGGAGGACTATATGCAAGATCTACATAAAGAGGGCTGGGCACAGTGGCTCAGGCCTATTATTCCAGCACTTTGGGAGGGCGAGGTGGGCAGATCACTTGAGGTCAGGAGTTCGAGACCAGCCTAGCCAAACATGGTAAAACCCCGCCTCTACTAAAAATACAAAAAAATTAGTCAGGTGTGGTGGCGGGCACCTGTAGTCCCAGTTACTGGGGAGGCTAAGGCACAAGAATCCCTTGAACCTGGGAGCCAGAGGTTGCAGTGAGCCAAGATTGTGCCACTGCACTTTAGCCTGGGCAACAGAGTGAGACTCCATTTCAAAAAAAAAAAAAAACAAATCTACATAAAAAAGAATGTTAAACACTACTGAGGGACAGAGGAGGAGATAGGAACAACTGCAAAGGTCTTATCTTCTTCTTGAATAGAAAGTCAATATCAAGAGAATAATTCTTTCTACATTTATCTATAAACTTATATGATGTCAAAAATACAAATTAGAAAAAGCTAATTCTGAAGTTCCTATGGAAAAATAAACAGGAAAGAATGGCCATAACAATGATATAAAAAGAAATAAGAATACCATACCAGATATTAAAAATATTATAAAGCCTTAGAAAGTAAAACAGTGTGCATGGGCACAGGAATACTTAGCAAGGTCAACAGAAAAGAGGTCGATCCAAATAAATACTGTACTTCAGTGAATGATAAGGGTGTCACTGAACTTTAGTGGGAGGAAGGACTCCCAATAATTGGATGGCCACCTAAAAAAATGATAGATCCCTAATTCACATCCTGCACTAAGATAAATCCCAGGGTGACCAAAGATTTAAACGTAAAAAACGAAAGCATAAAAATATGAGAAAGAACCTTGAAAACATTATGCTAAGTGGAAAAGTCAGTTATGTAAGGCCACACATTATATGGCTCCATTTATATGAGATGTCTAGGACAGGCAAATCCGTAGAGATAAAACATAGATTAAGTGGATACCAGGGGCCAGAAGGTAGAGGAAATGGGGGAGTGAGTGCTTAATGGGTAAAGGTTTTCTTTTTGGGGTAATGAAAATGTAAAATTAGGTTTTGATGATGATTGTATAATTCTATGAATAGATTAAAAACCCATTTATTAAAAGACTGAATTGTGGCTGGGCACAGTGGCTCACACCTGTAATCCTAGCACTTTAGAAGGCTAAGGCAGGAGGCTGCTTGAGCCCAGGAGTTCCAGGTTGCAGTGAGCTGTGACTGCACCACTGCACTCAAGCCTGGGTGACAGAGCGAGATCCTCTGTCAAAAAAAAAAAAAAAAAAAGGTAAATTTTACGATACATGAATTATATCTCAATAAAACCTTTTTAATTTTTATTTTCTTTTAGAGACAGGGTCTCGCTCTGTCATCCAGGCTGGAGTGTAGGAGCACGACCATAACTCACTGTAGTCTCAAACTTCTGGGCTCAAATGATCCTTCCACCTCAGCCTCCCAAGTAGCTGGGCCCACAGGCATGTGCCACCACGTTTGGCTATTTATTATTATTATTAAGTAAAAACAGGGTCTCTCTGTGTTGTCCAGACTGGTCTCTAACTCCTGGCCTCAAGTGATCCTCTCGACTTGGCCTCCCAAAGTGCTGGGATTACAGGCATGAACCATCGTGCCTGGCCAAAACTATTATTTTTAAAATACTAATTAAAAAAGGGACAATTTAAAAATTATAATTATTGAGTAGAAGAGACCTAAGTATGTAAAAAAATTAAAAGCCAAAAAATAAAAATCTGATAAATAAGATGACTTAAAATTTTTTAAAAACCCTGCATGAAAAAAACATAAAGTCAAAAGACAAATGGAAAAATGTAAAATAAAATAGCACAAGACAAAAGGACTAATCTTCTTTTGAGCTGTTACATGCTCCTAAAAAAAAAAAAGTCAATTCACAGGATAAACCAAAAACGTAGTAGAAAAATGGGCAACGAGCATGAATATACATTTCCCAGAAAAGAAAATAGGAACGGCTTTTAAACATATGAAAGTATATTCAACCACCACTATAATAACAGAAACCCATATTAAAGCTACTAGAATATAGTAGTTTTCACCTCTCAGATTGGCAAAGATCGTGAAGTTTAAAAACATCGTCTGTGGAGAAAAGCACACTCAAACAGTGCTAGCAGGAGCATACAATAGGACGAATGCCAAATTGGAGGGCAATTTGGCAAGGTTTACCAAAATTAAAACTGCATATTCCTTTTGATCCAACAATTCCCCTTTAGTAATTTCTCCTCCAGAGATCCTTGCTGACATACAACATGCTATTTATAGATGGTTGTTCACTGAAGCATTGTTCATAGTAGCAAATGATTGGAAACAACCAAAAAAAAAAAAAAAAGTCCATCAATGTAGGACTGAATACTTTATGGCAAAATCATACAATCGAATACTATTTAGATACTAAAAAAGAAAAAGGCTGTTCTATGTCCTGATAAGAAAGGTTTTCCAGGACACACTGTTAGGTGAAAAGAGGTAAAGGGCAGACTAGTGTATGGGGTGTAAACATTGTTTTAAAAAACCTATATTTTTGCTTATATAATCATAAAATATCCTTAAAAGGACTCACAAGAAAATGATAATGGTATTTGCTTCTAGGTGAGAATTCAAGTGACTTAGACACAGAAATAAGAGAGACGCTTATTTTTCCTTGTACATCTATCGTACCTTTTGTACATCCAGCAATTCAAAACAATATTAACGTTTCCAAAAGAAAGAAAAGAAACCAAGCATACCAAGGACACTGAATATAAATGGAGCAAAGTATGTGGTCTAATTTTGGATAGCTTTGTTATTTTTAGTATGTTTAATAAAAAAAAAAAGTTTTTTAAACTCTCAAAATTGACTGCCCAGGAAACTGATTTCAACTTTTCCCAAACAGAGGCATTCAGCTAAGCTTCCTGTACACATGTCTGCACCGCCTCCCCGCCCCACCATCACAGGAGACGGGACCACCTCCAAGACCAAGTGGATAATTCAATCTTCATAATCCATTCAAATTTGCCCTCTGTTGTAGCTGGAGATATGCCAACGAGAGGGGTTTGTTTAGATTTATCCTCAGGATGCAAAGAAAAAGACCAATTTTCCTTATTCTGCATAGCTGAATTTTTAGGTCTTCCAATGGTCATCAGTTAGGGTTAGAACAAAAACGGCTGTAAAAATGTCCTCACAGGAGTTGGAGACCAGCCTGGCCAACATGGTGAAACCCCGTCTCTATTAAAAATACAAAAATTAGCTGGGCATGGTGGCAGGTGCTTGTAATCCCAGCTACTCGGGAGGCTGAAGCAGGAGGATCGTTTAAACAGGGAGGCAGAGGTTGCAGTGAGCCGAGATCACACCATTGCACTCCAGTTTGGACAGCAAGAGCGAAACTCCATCTCAAAAATAAAAATAAAAAAATAAAAAATAAAATGTCCTGACAAAGACTATAGTGAGCTCCTCAGACATTCCTTTAATATGTTCGTTCTAAAGGGGGCAGGGGTAGAGAGAGAAGACTAGAATCGGTCTGCAGGGCCCAGCTCCTCTCAGACACCCGTCTTGGAGGAGGTTAGCCGAAGAGTGTTCAGGGTGATGGGCCAGCAACACTAAAATGTCCCAGACTCCAGTGAAGCTTTTCACTCTACCACTCCTGCAGAGATTCCTGTAGCAAATCCCTGGGTTTTTCACCTTGCCTGTCAAGCACAACTTTTTTGATTCCCTTGAAGACACATTCAGCATCACAAAAGAGGTGGTAAAGCTTACTTTCCCCCGATTATGACCATTTTTAGCATCACAGCCAATTTTCCATTGGCCAGCTGATGGACCGGAGGGCAAAGCTGGCTGAAATTCACAGGCAATCCCAACTTTATTTTAGTCAAACATATCAATCTTGCCTCTTCTAGATGAAAAAACAACCTCATGTTCCTTTCTTCTTTGTTCATAGGAGAACAAAATGGGAGTGATGTAATTAGTGGAGACAATGGGAGTGAGTAATTAGTGTGGTTTGTACACAATGTAGAGAAACTATTGAAAAATAAAATAAAAAGAATTTTATGAAATATTCTATAAAAGTCAGGCTTCCTACCCAGATGGCCTTCAGAAAAAATTCTCTGAATCCCTGATGCCTTGGGTATCCAGTATGCAGTATATCTGATACAAGAGATTGGAGGATCCATGAGTTCATTCCAGGCTGTGTAGTGATGCCATAACACTCACTGCTATTTTCCAAGCTTGAGAATCATTTGATATTTCCCTAAAACTATCTAATTAATTGCAAAATGGTGCACTGAGCAATGATAATATTTTTGCAATTACAGGAGTTAATTATTTTGGTTCAGACTGTACAACAACCCTACCCCACCCACCTCTCCACAGATACATTTTGCTAAGTTTTGCTTTTCTTCATTGGTAAATAAAAATGGGACATTCACCAACAAGTTCCCATAGAGCCATACTTTTCACTCCTTTCATTTAGCAAACATTGACCAAATATTTACTATGTTTAAGGACAGGGTTTAAATTCTCAACATACTGTCTCATGAGTACATAGTTTAAAAGAAATGTGTTTCAACAAATAATTTGAAAACCAAGTAAAAGTAAGAAAGGTCCCATTAAAAATGTGGACCAAAAGAAGATAACTTCCTGGGGTCATTCAAGATTATGTCATACGGAGAACACAGAATTTGATGTGGTCCTGGAAAAGAATATATAGAAATGCAGAGAGGGGAGGCAGGAGGAGGATTCCAGGTGAAAGAAACCAGAGATGCAACAGAAGCAGAAAACCAAGGGAGCTTGAGGTATGAGAGGAACATGTATATAATTATGGGGAAGCCTGGGCTGCAATGAGTAAGGTTAGGAAGGTAGGCTGTAACCAAGTCACAACGCTCCCTCAGGACCTGGAAAATGTAAACAAGGAAGAAAAGTGGTTATACACATTTAGGCAGAATCTACTTTTAAGAATAAGTAGGAAAAGGGACAAAAGAAGGAAGACATAAAGAAGAAATGATCAGAGCAGTAGAGGGTAAGAGAAAATAAAGGCAGGCAAAGAGTGTTTTCAGAAATAAACAGGCTGACACAGTGGCTCACACCTGTAATCCCAGCACTTTGGGAGGCCAAGGCAGGTGGATTGTTTGAGCTCAGAGTTGGAGACCAGCCTGGGCAACACAGCAAAACCCTGCCTCTACAAAAAATACAAAAATTAGCTGGGTGTGGTGGCCTGCACCTGTAGTCTCAGCTATTTGGGAGGCTGAGATGGGAAGATCACTTGAGCCCAGGAGGCAGAGGTTGCAGTGAGCCAAAATCGCCCCACTGTACTCCAGCCTGGGCAACAGAGCTAGATCTTGTCTCAAAAAAAAAAAAAAAAGAAGAAGAAGAAAGTAGAAAGAAGGGGAAGGGGAAGGGGAATGGGAAGGAGAAGAAAAGAAAAAAGAAAAGGAAAGGAAAATGAAAAGAAAAGAAAAGAAAAAGAAAGGAAAGGCTGGCAGCAGCCACCATAGGAAATACAGCCCAGAGGTCTAGGAGTAACCACTGAATAAAAGCTTACTAGTTTGAGTCAGTCTTAGGCCAATGAACACATTGGGCCGAAAAGTTTCCAGTGCTTGGATGATAGAGAAGATCTGGTGACTAACACTTCAGTGGGTAGTAATAATCTGGATGAATAGAACATAGACTATGTTTTCAAAACATGTTGAGGTTAAAGAAAGAATAGAGAAATGGAAATTGCCTTAGGATAACAAGGTCAAAATAAGGGCTCCTTTATTTTTTAAAAGACAGGCCACACCACTAGGCACATTCATAGACTGAAGAGAAGGTTTTGGTTAAGATGAAGATAAGGAAAGATCAAGCAGGAGAGGGAGATAACCTAGGTGACAAAGCCTCAGAGAAGTCAGGGTAGAGAGGCATCCAGAAAATGAGAGGTCTCGGAGCCTTGCGGAGCGGGAGGTCTTCTTGCTCCTCTGGGATCCGTGAGCACAGCATGCAACACACTTGTCTACAACTGTGAGACAGGAGCAACAGACAGAATTAAAGGGAAAAAGAGAGTGGAAGGATTCATGCCTGGATTCTTCAAGATTTTAAAAAAGCAAGATGAATAAATGGTCCTCTACCAAAGTGAGGGTGAGGGTAAGTTTTGAAGAGACTAGAAAAGTTTGGAATAGATCCCATAGGAAATGTGACTAGGAGTCCACTAGAGAAGCAATGATGACTCTCCTCAAATTAACAGTAAGAATTTACATCAGGACCCATCAGTTGGGTTTGGGGGCCTCTGAGCAGCTGTGCAGGTGATGGGGATCACACAGGATTGGTGCCTGGAAAGGACTGCATGGCACTAAGCTATTGGGCATGCACAGTGAAACTTTCAAGCCATGAGGTCTAGGCTGGTTAGAGGGCAGGAATATGGAGCCTGAAGAAAGTGGCTATAGTGACCAAGAGTGGGGGACAAGTCAGGGCTCACAGTAAGGAGACAACTGAGTTCTGAGGAAGAGAGGGAAAGCAAAGGGGTCAGGAGGCTATGCCCAGAGAGAACTGCAGAGTCTGAGATTTTAAGATTTAGAAAGGTCCAAGTTGGGGGGTGTGGAGGTTCAAGTTGATACACAGGTCCAGGGTGTGGCAATATTTCTGGGAGGCTGAAGTGAAGGAGAGGTGAAGTCTTAAGGTGAGGATATGAAGCAACTGCAGGGCAGAGAGAAGGGTCAGGTTAAACTTAACACCGGTCAGCCCTGGGCTTCCATGATGCCACTGTACTCAGACACGGAGGAAGTATTTCATCATCTTTTGCTCAAGGGGGAACACAAATGCCTGCTCCAGGTCCAAGGGCTTAGGATGGAGAGTCTGATTTATATTCCTTACTTTTTAGGATCAAACTGGGAGAAGCCCATGAGTAGAAAGAGAATTCTCTAAGATTTCAACAGGTGTATGATCTGGGATCATATTATGAGGGAGTCAACAGACAGCATGGACCTTGCTGAGTAAACAAGATGTGGGTCCAAATCCCAGCTCTTCCACCTTTTCAGCTGAATGACCTCCAGGCTTAGCAGCCTCTCTAAACCTCAGCCCCCATCTATAAAGTGAGAAACATTGTAACACATACATGATGCTTAGCAGAGTGCCTGGGCATTCATACTTAGCAAAAGTTGGTTGATATTATTACCCTTCTACAACTATGTTCTCAAGAAAAATCATTTTTGAGAGAGTGAGATAGGTAAGAAGAGAGAGGAGGCCATTGTGAAGCGAACAAATGTGTAAAATTAAAAAAAAAATCACTTACAATCTTAATTTGTAACTACCTAAAAGTAGGCTGCACAGAGAAATGAAACTATGTCTACACAAAAACTTGGAAAGGAATGTTCATAGCAGCACTGTTCATAATAGTGAAAGAGTGGAGACAACCCAAATGTCCATCAACTGATAAATGAATAAACAAAATGAGGTATAGCCATACAATGTTACATTATTCCATCATAACAAGAAATGAATGACTGATATATGCTGAAATGTGGATGATCCTTGAAAGCATTATGCTAAGTGAAAGAAGTCAGTCACAGAAGTCCGCATATTGCATGATTCTATTTATATGGAATGTCTAGAACAAGCAAATCTATATATAGAGAAACAGCTTCGTGGTTGCCAGGAGCTGAGGGTAGAGGATTGGGGGAAAATGGGAAGTGATTGCTAATGGGTATGGGATTTCCTTTAGGGGTGATGAAAATGTTCTAAAATTTATTGTGGTGATAGCTGCACAACTCTGTAAATACACTAAAAAGCAATGCATTGCACTTTCTTTTTTTTTTAAATAAGCTATGCAGTCCTCAATGCCTCCTGCTCCCCATCTCCTGAATAAAGAAGACTTTCTTCCCTGGGTGAGGGTCTTGACAGGTAGAATACTGTACACGGAATGCAGAATTCCAGCAGTTCCTTGACTTATGAATATCAGAAGATGTCCATCATCTTTCTCAGGAGACATTTCCAGGTGGATGCCAGATGAGGTTATTTCTCTTCTTCCCATCTGCTTCTTTAAATCTTAGCTCCTGCATTCTGTTTCCCCATATGAGCACAGTGGTTAAAAATCAATCTCTGCTTTATCTTCACAGGCAAAAGCTTTAAAGTGGACAGGTCTTTCATACCTAGTTTAAAGTTTATGAAAAAGAATAAGGGGGCTACTCTGGAGTACTGTGAGTTTTTTCTGCTTCTCCACACCATAAGGACAGGGTCCCTGTAAGCAATCGTCCTCCAAACCACTCCACCTAATAGGCCACATCATTTTGTTTAGGGAAGAAACTGCGAAAAGAGATTACTGAAAAATCATTCCCCATAATCTATTTATTTGATGTTTGATTTATCTGATAAACATGCCAAAAAATTGCCTAAGAACTAATCTCTAACATCATATTATAACTTTCAGGAAATCCACCTTCTCCATAAAAATCAACAGAGTTTTTAAAGGAATGTTGAGGTTAAAAAAAATCAGCATGCCAATTTATTCATTTGCAAAACTAACAATAATCACAGTAATAATAATAATTTCCACATGAACCAGAAGGTCTCTGGGTAATGCTGGCTTTTAACCACAAACACACACATGCACACAAACAGAAACTGCCTTTGCTATTTGAACATTCCAGGAATCAAATGAAAACATTGCTCAAAAAATTTCCAGGTAAACCATGTTAATATCTAGGGTTAATAAAGTCTCTTTAAACGTTAATAAAGTCTCTCCATAAAATGTTCGGCCCTGAAGACACAGAACAAATGATAAAACATCATGTTTTATAACAGGTTACTATGGTCAATGGAGCATCAGCTATAAAACATAAACTTCTACTGAGGCAACCACATTCGGCGAGTGTAAAATAGCCCACTGGGTCCAATTTCCATGAAGAGGTGCCAGCTCCATTTGGTATGTACAATCTACAAATGAATCTAAGCACTATCAGAACTGTTAACTGCATGACTCTGGATGGTGGGGGAGGGAAGGGTCTCGAAAAAGAGAGAAAAAGGATTTTTCAGGATACTAGAAATTGAGAGCAGATTATAAAAGATTTACGTTGAATAACAAGAATAAAGCTTTCATGTATCTCTATGTGAAAAAAAATAGCCTAGAAATCTGTAAACTCCAACTTGTGATAAAACATAAATCCATGATACTTAATGATTTATAATCTACTCTTAACATTTCATGTTTTTGCACCCAGATATAAGAAATACAATGCCGTATTCTGTTTTTGCTTGGGTGAGGCTAAAAAACTCAGTACCACCATGTTTTTTGTAGGGTCAAAGAGACGGCTAAGAGATCCCCTTAATTAATAATTTTTGTGGGCATTTTACAACTCTGGATTCCCCAAACCCTTGCAGCATTGGAGTAACTTCTAGCTACTCTCATAACATTGCTGTAATCTCAAACTCCTAGGCTCAAGTGATCCTCCCGCCTCAGCCTCCAGAGTAGCTGGACTATAAGCACATATCACCATGCCTGGCCAATTAAAAAACAAACAAACAAACAAACAAACAAACAGGCCGGGTGCGGTGGCTCACGATTGTAATCCCAGCACTTTGGGAGGCCACGGCGGGCGGATCACGAGGTCAGGAGATCGAGACCATCCTGGCTAACACTGTGAAACCCCATCTCTACTAAAAATACAAAAAAAATCAGCCGGGCGTGGTGGTGGGCACCTGGAATCCCAGCTACTCGGGAGGCTGAGGCAGGAGAATCGCTTGAATCCAGGAGGCAAAGGTTGCAGTGAGCCGAGATCACACCACTGCACTCCAGCCTGGGCAACAGAGTGAGACTCTGTCTCAAAAACAACAACAACAACAAAAAAAACATTTTGTAGAGGTGGGTTCTCGCTATGTTGCCTAGGCCAGTCTCAAACTCCTGGCATCGTAAGTTGTCTTTCATATGCTTTGGCATTCAATGCTCAGAACAACCTGAGCATATTTAATTATAATGCCTCACCTTTAAATAGTACTCTACAGTTCATAAAGTGCTTTCTTTCACACTGATGCAGCCTTCCTTGTATTAAATCACAGCTTTGCAGTTCAATTTTTGCAAAACCCTTTCAAAGGTACTTGTCAGTTAATGAAGATTAAACATAAAGGTGATCTGGAATCTATGAGGACAATCTGGGGGGATATGACTGCCAACTGAAGATGGTAGAAAAAACATGCCATTGAAATTATTCTCACAGTTTTGACAGTAGAGAAAAGCCATCAAAAGATACCACAAAATGCATAAAATTAAAGGGAAATGTTTCTTGCATGGGCTGCAGTACTGTTTTAAACAGAAGGGAAAGACCATTAAACATGACTGGTATTCACTAAATTTTAACTACACTGGCATCAAAGTCTGAGCCTGCGAGTGCAAGTCAGAATAACTTGCACTTATTCCGAAATAAATGTTTCTTTCCACTGCACGGGTGCACGTGCGAGGAGGGAACAAAGTATTCTTTTTAATATGGAAGCACATCACCCTGACAATCTAACTCCGACAAGCTTGCACAGTCCTAGGCATTCTATTTCTACCTCCTAACAGAACAGCATCAACAACATTTGTGATCATATTCTGCCGGCTGCTCTGCTAACAATGAGAAATTTTTACTTGTATACGGATAGTAAGTTCCCTGAGAAGGCACATCTCCAGGACCAGTGTTCCACCTTTTTACTTTACAATCTAATGTCAGCAAGAGTATTTTTGTGCACACATTACCCATGCACACAGCTTAGAAATAAACAAGGTTTGTAATCTGCAAATTGGTTCCACAGAGCAAATAACTGATTCACCAGATATCTGTAAAAGCAAATATAAAATCCATGAATTATGTCTCTGTATTGAAAAACCATAAAATGCTCAGGACCTTTATGTTAACAAAAGTATTTTGCTTCTGTGTGTTAGATTTACCCCTTATATGTGTAGAACACACATACAAAAGAGAATTATAAACGTCAGAGCTCTTTTAACCTTTAAAAACCAACACAGTAATTATATTGCAAAGATATCTGACAACCCAGAGTAATACTAGAAAAGGATTCTTTCTGCGCCCCCTTCTTTTAAATAGTTCTCAATTTTTCTACAATTTATAGGCGGACTGTGCAAAAGATTTTCATAGCCATGAAGCCTACTAAAGATACATTGGGAGATAAAATAAAATCCCTATTCCGATTCACAAGAATATTTGAAACGCTGCCAAAGGGAATGTTTCTCCAAACATAAAGAGAGTATTAACTTTTAAGAGAGAGGCTATCATCAAAACGAAGGCAGAGAGAAGTACACATAAGTCAACCTGACAAGCCCATATTGATAAAGCAGAGATAAAAGTTATCTCCAGGTTACATGCCCAGTACAGGCAGTTCCCAATTTATGAATGAGTTGTATACAGAAAGTTCATTTGTAAGTCATTTATTTGAAACTCCAAACACATTTTCTCAGAGAAACAGTGTTATAAATAGTGCTTAGTTTTGCAGGAAGGCAAAAAGAGCTATAGAGCTTATAATATAGACAAACTCTAGTACCATGAGCAGGGCACAGGAGGTGAAGACATCATGAGGAGGTGGGTGACTTACAAATGAACTTTCTTTTTCGGTACCTGGAAACACCCAAAGTTTTTTTTTTCTGGCATCTGTCTGCCTCTCCTATACTTCTCCCACTGTCTAAATGCTTCATCCCAGCCCATATAATAGGGCATCAAAATAATTTAATATATTTAACCCTTTTTCCCAAACTCCCCTTCCCGAGTCGTCATCCGGCAACCAAAGGCTAATAAAGAGTTCAGTTCAGCAAAGACTTGTTTCTAGGTTTCAACAGCAGATCTAATCTTGAGAGAGAGGAATGGGGACATGACTAAGCTCTGAGTATACACACAAAGAATGAGCCATCTGGGAGGACTGGCTAATTTCAGGAATTTCCCCATAGTTTAGTAATGGTAAACAAGAACAGGACCCAGCTCCTAAGAAGTGCAGATGAATGAAGTAAAGTTGAAGCAGGTTCCTGACCAATAGATATAGATCAAAAGAAGGGCTTCTATCCCACACCTGGTTTCTAGTGGCAGTATCTAGAAGGCTCCTTGCCTTTTCATGGGGAGCTACACATGACTGCCTGCTCTTCTTCCCATGAAGATAGCATAAGGGACTGTCAGTTCAGACCCAGGTGGTTTAAAATATGAAGAGTCTCGGCCTGGTGCAGGGGTGGCTCACGCCTGTAATCCCAGCACTTTGGGAGGCAGAGATGGGCAGATCACCTGAGGTCAGGAGTTCGAGACCAGCCTGACCAACATGGCAAAACCTCATCTCTGCTAAAAATAAAAAATAAAAAATAAAAAATTTAGCCGGGCATGGTGGCGTGAGCCTTGTAATCCTAGCTACTGGGGAGGCTGAGACAGGAGAATCGCTTGAACCCAGGAGGTGGAGGTTGTAGTGAGCCGAGCTCACACCACTGCACTCCAGCCTGGGTGACAGAGTGAGACTCCATCTCAGAAAAAAAAAAAAAAAAAAAAAAAATGAACAATTCTGATTGACTCAGTGGTCTCCTGCTGTTCCTGGGACAGAGATGTAATACCCTGCAAATTACAGGGTACTCATGGCCAAATCTCAGGTGGGGCTGGGATGGGAGTAAAGATGACGTCAGGAAGGTATCCAGTTGTGGCAGAAACTGGTTAGTTGTTGAAAAAACAGTTTCCCTGGACTCCTTGACATACAGGCTGACAATTCTCCACTTTACCTGCAGTTGACTATGTCCACGTGACTAAATTCTGGTCAAAGGAACATGGAAGGAAGTGGTATATGCCAATTTCACCAACAAACCTCCCAGTAGACCACTCACTCTCTCACTTCCCCACTTCTCTCTTCTGCCAGGTGCAGAAGATCCTTACGTCTCCCAACACTGAGGGAATGTCTGAGCCTTGAGATAGAAGGACCCTGGGTCAGGGAATCACCACCATACAGACGCCCTCTCCAACTGTAGAACACCCCAAGTTATCCGTAACACCATCAAAAAGGAAATTCTACTGTGTTCCACCCCGAAGAGTTGGGGTTGCTTGTTATTGCAACATCCTTGCCCACTGTACCATCGCCTCTTTGTTGCATCTCAGGAAATGTCCTTTACATTCACCTGCCCTGGACAATCCACTAGGTTTGTTTGTCCTCAAACAAAATGGCCTCACACTGCTGAGATTTTATAATACTTCAAGTTTTTATAGGTTTTCTCCTTCCTTCACTGTGGTTGGTAACTTTAACCCAAGAAAGCCCTCTTATTCCTTCTAATCTATTTGGGAAACTGAAGAAGTAAATGTGTTGAATCATTAACCTTACTTTGAGTGTCCTTGTGAGTCAACAGGGCTCTGGGGTCACCAGGGCTTCATCTATGAGTACAATTCAGAATTTTTTTGTTGGTCATTTTTCTCCTTCCCAAGAAGGTTTTTCCTATCATTTCCAGGTTTCACAAATAGATTAGGGTCACAGAAATATGTATTCTGCCTAAGATAACTAGGATCATATCACTTTTATAACTAAATCCATGGAAATGACATCAAGTGAACTTTGTTGAAAACAGCTTGCTCACTTCATTCATTCACTATTCATTTATTCAGTTTACCTTCAATGGAAGAGGGGAGAAGAGACTGAAGAAAGACAGACGAAAGTGAAGAAGGGAAATAAGTTGTAACCATTCCCCACACCTAACTCTGTAAATATTCCCCTTATTTTATTCATAAGTTGTTAGAGGGTACAATAAAAACTAAGTTAAGATATAATTTGAAATGGAGTCTGTCTAATCCAAAACCCTAGCTTTCTACCCTTGCTCCTCGCACAGCGATTTTCTGGAGCTGTCCACCCTCATCACTTTGTTGCATCTCTAGAAAGATCCAGGGATTAAATAATTATGTGCTTCCTGTGTGGTGGCCTAAGAATTAAGAGAAGTGACCTGTTTGATGCCTGTGTGCACCCTCTCTTTGACAAAGCATAGCCTGATTTCCCAATCCTTATGGAGCTCTGTTGAGGGTTACACAGCAAGGATTCTGCCTGCCTTTACCTTGCAATTGCTATGAGAATAAATTCAAAATGGTTCCCGAGTTCAGCACGCGACTCCCACTTCTGCTGCCAAGAAAACAAGACAGCTATTGTATTGAATGCACTCTACTCATCAGGCACTCTGAGAATGAAGGTGACCTGGCTGGTATATATGGGTCTGTGGAAAGACAAAGTATTTTTACATAGAACCATTGACTACATTACAATTTTGAAATATGTTCCCTATAAAAAAAATACTGAAGTCAATACATTAGTTTAAAAGGACATAAAAAGAGTCTTTATTCTGCCAATGTGAACATATGTGCTTCCACGGCAAGCCCATAAAGGGAATCTAGAGGCTACTTCATGCAGTATTCTGCCATTGCCAATGTTCGCTCTACAAAAGATGTCATTCTTTTATACTTTATTTTATTTTATTTTATTTTTTACAGAGAGAGGGTCTCACTTTGCCACCCAGACTGGTGTGCAGTGGTGTAATCATAGCTCACTGTAGCCTTGAACTCCTGGGCTCAAGCAATTCTCCCACCTCAGCCTCCTGAGCAGCTAGGACTACAGATTCACAATATTACACTCAGCTAATTAAAAAAAATTTTTTTAAAGAGACAAAGACTTGTTCTGTCACCCAGGCTGGAGTGTAGTGGTGTGATCATAGCTCACTGCAGCCTCAAACTCCTAGACTCAAGTGATCCTCCTACATAAGCCTCCCAAGTAGCTAGGACTACAGGCTCATGCCACCATGCTCAGCTAAGTTTTAAATTTTTTTTGTAGAGATAGGGTCTCACTATGTTGTCCAGGCTGGTCTCAAACTCCTGGCTTCAAGTGATCCTTCCACCTCAGCCTCCCAAAGTGCTGGGATTGCAGGGGTGAGCCACCACGTTCAGCCTCTTTCTAAATTCTACAAAAAAACATGCATTCATATTATATCATGCAATGCTATGTAAGTCATGTTTTAGATATGCCATGGCCGGTTCCTATTCCATGGGGAGTTCTCAGCATCATAAAGGTATGTGAAGTTTAAGTCTACATGTTGTAAAGGTGATGCTTAATGCTCAGTTCTCACACTAGAACCAGAACTTCCACAATTTCATATTTTTAAGAATATCAAGCAACTTCCACTTACAATTAACTATAAAAAATCATTCTCAGTAAACTATCGCAAGGACAAAAAACCAAACACCGCATGTTCTCACTCATAGATGGGAATTGAACAATGAGAACACATGGACACAGGAAGGGGAACATCACACTCTGGGGACTGTTGTGGGGTTGGGGGAGGGGGGAGGGATAGCATTAGGAGATATACCTAATGTTAAATGGCGAGTTAATGGGTGCAGCACACCAGCATGGCACATGTATACATATGTAACTAATATGCACATTGTGCACATGTACCCTAAAACTTAAAGTATAATAATAATAATAAATAAATAAATAAAAATAAAAAAATAAAAAAGGGTTAATTTTCTCCTCAGTTGCCTATTGTCAATAAAATGTTTAATTGGCCTAATGACTAATACCAAAAACGGTATAAGGACTCAACTGTTAAGAAACAGTGATGTATAATGTTGACTGAGAAAGGGACGGAGATCTTCGAAGACCTTCAAAACAGATTTTTAATCTGATTACTGCCACCCATAATCAAATGTGTACGTCTAAGTCTTCCACAGGTGTCTACACCTACGGTTCTGCCCCTGAACCGATGCAAGGCCATACCTCCCCAAGACTGACTCTGTGAGGGCTAACAGGCTATAATTGCTGACAGGGAGGCTATCAGCTTGTCACAGAGATAAAAAATACGGTTATTCTTGAGCGACAGGTGGAAATTCGTGAAATAAGTGATGAAAACAAGGGTATAAAGGCTACAGAAACCCTTTCCTACCCAACAAAGAGTGAGACACAAGCCCAAGAGAAAACAAAAAGAACACAGCAAAGCCAGCCAGAGCATGACTTCAGGGTGTGCTCACTAGGTGATACTATCTACGTTGAAAAGACATGATACCTGAAGATCAAGAGTCTGAGGTTTAAGCATGCATACACTTTTTCTGTTTTTTCTTCTATAAAGTTCAGTATACTTTTATGGCATTTTAACTTTCAGTTTTGGTACATTGGGAACACAGCATCCTCTATCTTGGCAGAGTTAAGTGGGGCATGAATGGCCTTTTCCTAAGTAGAATGGTGATTTAATAGAGTTTTTATGTGTGAGTATGGTCCAACAGTAGACCTGACATTTTTATCAAGAGGACAGAAGTGTCAATTTGAAAGATCTTCTAACACTGTTCATGGCTATTGCTAGGAACAGAGTAGGGCAATCTTTCCCTTCTTTTTATGTGGAAGGCAGGGACTCCTTAAGTAGGCTGACCTGGCCATTCATTCAGTCCAGCCTAAGCCACAGGCTTTCTGGCCCACATTCCAGTGTAAGCAGATGCTGTGTTGACATTCTTTTGAATCCTCCTTCCTCACCTAGAATACATTATTCTTCGATGTAGGCATGCAAATATCTGCTGAATGGACTATTTCAGTTATGGACACCAATAGTATCTGTCCAGTAAGTACGACCCAGAAATCATCTTTGACTCCTTCCTCTCCATTCTCCAAATCCATCAATTACTAAGTTTTATTATTTTACCCCTTCAAATACCTTTGAATATGTTGCCTCCTTTTCCTTTCCTGCCATCCTCCCAACACCCTCAAATGAATAGGCTCTCATTACCTATCATTAATTCCTGACTCGCCTGTCCCATTTCTCCCAACTCTGGCCACCCTACATACATTGTCACCCGTTTCAGATATATACACACCAACTCACTGAGCCCCTTCCATAAATAAGAACTGGGAACTCTGTGTCACCTCCTGCATTAACTTCACATTCCTCCACCAGGTCTTAGTGATCCTTTAGCTCTGTTGTCCCCACAGCTGTCAAATTCTCTTTCATACCAATCTCCAGCAATGCACATATAACTCCGCTGGCCCCTCCAACATATCCCATGCAGGCCATCTGTGTCCCTTCCTCATGCTTTTGTCCCTGCTGCCACTGTGCCTAGAATGACCCCTCAGTTTCCTCCACCCATCATCACTACACATCCTGTTAAGGTCCCTGTCAGGCTTTGCTTCTTATAGGAAGCTCTTCCTGAAGAGTCCAATCCCCAGCCATTTCTCATTCCTCTTCTGAACCTAACACTGGCACCCCATTACAAATTCTCAGTTGTCTATTGTCATGGATTGCTCTATAATTGCTTCCTGTGGATTGGTATTGTGCCCTGAACTAGATTTTTTGTTTTGTTTTGTTTTGTTTTTTGATGGAGTCTCACTCTGTCACCCAGGCTGGAGTGCAGTGGCCGGATCTCAGCTCACTGCAACCTCTGCCTTCCAGGTTCAAGCAATTCTCTTGCCTCAGCCTCCCAAGTAGCTGGGATTACAGGTACACACCACCATGCCTAGCTAATTTTTGTATTATTTATTTATTTATTTATTTGAGACGGAGTCTCACTCTGTCGCCTAGGCTGGCATGCAGTGGCGTGATCTCGGCTCACTGCAACCTCTGCCTCCCGGGTTCAAGTGCTTCTCCTGCCTCAGCCTCTCGAGTAGCTGGGATTACAGGCATGCGCCACCATACCCAGCGAATTTTATTTGTATTTTTAGTAGAGACGGGGTTTCTCCATGTTGCTCAGGGTAGCCTTGAACTCCCAACCTCAGGTGATCTGCCCGCTTCGGCCTCCCAAAGTGTTGGGATTACAGGCATGAGCCACCGCACCCGGCCTAATTTTTGTATTTTTAGTAGAGATGGGGTTTCACCATGTTGGCCAGTCTGGTCTCGATCTCCTGACCTCAAGTGATCTTCCCACCTCGGCCTACCTAAGTGTCAACTAGATTTTTTTGAAGATAACTTTAGATTTACAGAAAGCAGCAAAAATAGTACAGAGCTCCCTTGTACCTTCCACCCAGTCTCCCCCTATGTTAACAGCTTACAAAACCATAGAACCACGATCAAAACTAGAAAGTTAACCTGGGTCACGACTACTCAACAAACCGTAGGGTGTATTAGGATTTCACCAGTTTTTGCACCAAACAGGCTTTTTTTTTTCTTCCTGTTTCAGGATCATATTTAGAATTTTATGTGGTCATATTTCTTTAGTTTCTGCTAATCTGTGACAGTTCCTGAATCCTTCCTTATCCTTAAAGACCTTGACAATTTTAAGGGGAGGGGTCAGTTATTTTTTAGAATGTCCTTCCATTTGAGTTTGCTATTTTCTCTTGATTAGAGTGAGATTATGCCTTTTCAGGGAGGATATCAGAGATGACATGCCCTTCTCAGTGGGACACACGATGTCAATATGTATCACTGGTGACATTAACCTTGATCACTCAGTTAAGGTGATGTCTGCCAGGATTCTTCACCATAAACTTTTATTTTTCTCCTTGTAATTACTAAATGTTTGGGGGAGGGATATTTTAAAATTCTACAAATTTCCTGTTTCTGCATATACTTTTGCCCACTCATTCTAACCCATGTAATCCACATCTGCCCATCTAATGCATCCATCAGTGGAACTTTCTCATGGCAATTCTTACTATGAGTTCTAATGATGTTTTCATACTCCTTCCTTCCTCATTTGTTTATTAACTGAAATTCTGCTGTAGGGAAGAGTCATTCCTTTTCCTTTATTTATTTATTCATTGGACTCGATGGATATTTTATTCTTTGGGTTATAATCCTGCATTTATTTCCTTACTCAGTTATTCTAAGCTGTAGCTAGATATTCTACTACTTCAGAGCAGACACAGCCACATTGTGTCCTGTGTTACAGGTTGTCCTTCATGTCTTAAGACAAGGACAGGCACACAGTGGGTATTCGGCTCATTTGTTCATTCATTTGACAAGTTTTGTTGAGGGCCTTGTGTTAGGTGTTAGAGTTACAAGAAATAAAACAATTCCTCTTTCCGAGTGGTTTACAGCCTAGTTAGCAGAGACCTACAGGCACATTTGCACACCAGCATGGCACATGTATACATATGTAACTTACCTGCACATTGCGCACATGTACCATAGAGCCTAAAGTATAATAATAATAATAATAATAATAATAATAATAATAATAAAAAGAAAAAAAAAGTATTAGGCAAGTACAGCAATGGCCCAGAAGAAAATATAGTCAACTCTACCTGGAGAAAAAGGGGTGTAGCAATTGGTAGGCAGGAAAGACCTCCTTAAGACCAAGCAGCATCCTGCTTCCCTTCTATTGTACTGCTTGCTCTATAAAAATCAATGGGCATATAAAATATCTAGAGACGCACGCCATCACACAGTTAACAGGTACTCCAAGCCCCTGAATCTTCTAAACTAATTCCCCACATCAAACCTCAAGCGCACACTATTTAGGAAGATTTAATGTAATAAACTCAGACTCTTTATATAGTGACTATGTGCTTTTCTAGGAAAATTGGAAACAGCTAAGGTAAAAAAAAAAATCTGAAAAGCCATTTGTCTTAATCCAGTCTTCAAATCCAATTTCATCGTTTTTATTCCTTCACAGGGAATAATGAAGAGCAAATAAGGAATATCATCAGTCAAAGATGGACTCCCTAAGTCTCTTTACTTAATTCAATTTTCCTGTACTGCTCTTACAGTATTTTCCAAACAAAGCTGTTCTTTTCTACATATGATAGTTCAGCCCTGCAAATGTCCTCAGGAATAATCAACAAACAGTGGGGGCATATTTTCTGCCACAAATTACACTCTGCAACATTCTTCATCCAAAGTATTTTCAATTCCAAGCAAGCAAAGACACAAGGAAAATACACTGCCTTATTACAAGAACTGCACACAATAGAGAATCTGTATTCAGACACTTATTGACACTTAAACCTGTTAATATGTAACTCCTACTATTGTTCTAAAGGATGAATAAGCAAATTCTCCTGCACACACAATGTTACATCATGCACTTTAATTATAATAGTAAATACTGCCGAAAGGAATTTTACTTTCACTGTTTCATATCACCTTTTCTAATTAATGTCAATGTGTCTTTTCCATGTAAGAGAGCATACAGCAGAGGCACATATGTGTTGTGTCTTTGCTTATCTGCCGAAATGCACACATATTCATGAATGCACATACAAATAAGCTCTTACGCACACAGATTCACCCCCATGTTAGCATGCATTTATAAGTACAGCTGGCCCCACCCCAAGCATGCATGGAGTATACACAAACAGCATACAGGCCAGTTGACTTCCTTTCGTTAACTTTTATAGGAGATTGAGATAAAAAGCTAAAAAAAGGACAAGTAGACACTTCTGGAGCCTGTGATTAAGAGAGAAGCTAATGAGACAGATGGGCTGATGCATAAAGGGAACTTCGGCACACCAGCCCACACTCAGTAAAGATTTACCATGCTTCACCGTCTCCATTTCAAGTCTTCATCATGCGGCATGCTACTTACGTTACTCTTGTCCCCAGACCACAGACACACCCTGCTTTTCTCTGCCCAGACCTCCCTAAATTAGGATTATCAAATGACACAAGATAGCAGTCTTCTGCTTTAATGCTGTTATTCAAGGTTTACTCACAGGCAATATTTACTATAAAATCTTGTGGTTTGGCCGGGCACGGTGGCTCATGCCTGCAATCCCAGCCCTTTGGGAGGCCGAGGAGGGTGGATCACCTGAGGCCAGGAGTTCGAGACCAGCCTAGCCAACATAGTGAAACCCCATCTCTACTAAAAATACAAAAATTAGCCAGGTGCAGTGGGGCACACCTGTAGTCCCAGCTACTTGGGAAGCTGAGGCAAAGGATTGCTTGAACCTGGGAGGCGGAGGTTGCAGTGAGCCGAGATCGTGCCATTGCACTCCAGCTTGGGCAGCAGAGCAAGACTCTATCTCAAAAAAAAAAAAAAAAGGAAAAAAAATCATGTGGTTTACAGCTTAACAGAGAGTGGACAATTCTGTTACAGGGCTCACCAGAATATTTTTGGAAAAATTCTGTAAACATAGAAGAATTTCTGGGCCAGAAAAATGAGGAGCAGAAAAAATAATTCATATGAATTTTTAAATTTTTATACAATAGATTTTGCCTCTGATATGACTGCTTCTCTAAGCTATTTCCACATGTGATTACTGTCTCTGAGCACTTACTCCATGCCATAAGAAATTGCAGAGTTATAGAAATAGCATATGTAGAGGGCTCTACAATTTACAGAACATTTTCAATGCATTATCTCATTTGATCATCATAATACCCCTGTGAGACAGATATTATAATTATTTCTATTTTATAGATATGGGGGAAAAACCCTCAGATTTTGAGTGATTTCCCTAAGGTCACAAAGCTGATAAGTTGCAGAACTGAGATTCAAAACTAGAATTTCTGATATTGTATTTCATTTTCTCCCACTACCTTAATTTTATTAAATTTTTCTTGAATTCATTTTTGGTTCTATTTTATAATAGTAGACTCTATAAATCCTGCTCATTACATAAATATTTTATGTGCTTCTCAATGAAACTGACTCTTTAATCTCTAAATTTTTTTGGTAACGTTCTATTTTCTGGTTAAACTAAAATGCCCAGGTTCCTTTATCATCTGCTTTCTTTATTACCTGGAATCTTCCTTTTGAGAGATATGATGTTCCATTATCTGAGGATCTGAGGATTTGTAACTATGTTGACAAATTTTCCTTCTGCTTTTTAAAAACTGTTGCTGCACATATTGCTGAGTAGCTTTCAAATTTATCCACTACGACTTCCATGCTCATATCCTAATATTTATCACAATGGCTACCCCATTCCAGAAAATCTGAAGAGTTCTACATTTGTACTCAACCACATTTACTTCTCGAATCTTCCTTCTCTGTCACTGTTATTCCCAAGATCCTGGAATTAAACAGAAGAGTTTTCCTTTCTGGTCAGTCAGTTCATCCTTCCAGAGCCAGCCCAAAGGGTGCTTTAACATCACTCCTTTTCAGCTGAGTACTTTCTGATGTTATAACATGCTTACCTACAACACTATCTTATGCAGGGGGCAAAAGGAAGAGGTAGCTTTAAAAAGACAGATCCATTTATGTGCCAGCACAGCCTGATAACTAGAGTAGTAGGAAAAAGAGAAAAAAAAAATCACAAGATGATAGCTCAATGGGACATTAGACAAGCCCCCCTTTTTGGGGTGTGTGTAGGGGATTCTTGACTGTGGTCACTATATTCCAGCAGTGACACAAGTTAGAGCTTCTGGGCTGAAGTCCACATTGTCTAAACAGGACAGTCAGACTCTAGGGCAAACCATCCTCCCGTCTTATTGCCCAATTCCACTTTCCCTGCCGTTTTAATGGGATTATTTTGGAATCTGCTATTTCTGTCTCACTCCTTTTCCCCAAACTGTCATATAAGTACTGCAGCTTGACTACTTCACAGCTGCCAAATTTCACTCCAGAGATGGCTGTATTTCAGTGGCAAGTGAAGTGATGATCCCTCTGTGTCACTGAAATACTCATTTAAGGGGTTAAGCATCTGGAAGAGGGTTGCCTTTGTGCATGAATGGAGTGTTTTTGTTTTGGTTTGTTTTATTGTCTATCCTGGAGAAGGAGGTTATTAGCTCCACCTGAGCAAGACGGAAGACACACACCAAAAAACACTCTACGCAGCTACTAAAATGCACGGGGAAAACATAAACAGTGACTGCTTTTCGTAGGTTCTTTTCCACAGGGACTTCAAAGTCTTAAAGCATCAAGGTTGCAAAATGATGGTAATTTTTAGAGGTGGAAGAAACCTCTGAGAGCAAAGCACTCATGTTACAGAAGGAGAACTTGGAAGCCCAGGGTCACTGACTACCTTGTTCAAAGCCCCCCCTGATTCATTCCCAAGTCCAAGGGCGTTTCACTTGAATTTTGAATTTGGCCTTATCTGCAGACACACTCAGAGTATCACATCTCTGTCAGTCAAGTCAAGCACAGACCCAGCTTCTAAAGCACACGGCATCAGCACTGAATTCTTGTTTTGTTCGGCTATGTTTATTTGTTTAGGTACTCAGGAAAATCTCCACCAGGAAAAAATACAGGGTGTTGAATAGAGGGGGAACAGAACACAGTAGATACAGTAGCAAGAAATGTTTATTGAGCATTGACTATGTTCCAGGCCAGGCAATGTTCTCAGGTTCATATGTATACAATTCTCACAGTGGCTCTGTGGCTCCCATTTTAGAGAGAGAGAGAGAAGAATGATTATTTCGGAAGAGAAAACAAGAGGGACAGAATAAAATTGCCAACTCAAAAAAAAACTACCTTCCCAAGTTTTACTAAAACATTCAGCAAAAATCTAAAAAATTACCAGTGATATACTTCTCACTTATTCTGAAGAGATGATCCTTCTTAATACTTTTGGCATATAGCTGTTTCTTGCTAATAAAAAAAAAAGTACTTCCAAGATGTTCTGTATATTATTTCCAAATCTTATAACAGTTGTTTCAACAATCAGTGAATGAATGATTCACTATTTGAACACTGATGAAATGAGAAGCACTAATGATATTCAGGGAGCACAGATCTTGAGTTAGGGAGAAAGGGAACTGGATGTTCATTTTCTCTTCCACCTCTAAATTCTATAACGTCAAAAGCTCTCCTATCTCACATTCCTGAATTTAGAAAACATATTTAAATGCTTCATTTCATTTGATAACCTCTAAGAGAAAAAAATAGTGATTTGAAAAGTACCATAGAATACTGTCATTTTGATAAAGCTGTATGAAAGTTGGATTTCTACCTCGAGTTTTGCCCACACTTTGAGTAGTATGGTTTGCCAACATTGAAAGCAGCATTAGTGTACCACGGGAAGGTCTGTGCAGCAGTCTGCTTTAGGGTGGCAATAAGAAAGACAAAATTATAAGCTTTGATATCAACCATTTTCTAATGTGTTTTAAGAGTAAACACAGATGATGGAATAGTCTACCTTATTTCATGAGAATTATTACAACTATGTGAATGTTTCCATACTGACACCAGAAATCATATTATTTATAAAACTTTCAAAGAATAAAATGCTTCATAGAGAAGACTGGTAAGTTATTTTAAAACTTTAAAGTACCCCAAAATAGTTTAAAAGCTATGCCTACATATAAAACACAATATACTCTTGAATCTTTGACCCTACATTTTTTTGTTTTTCCTAAAAAAATCATTAAATGTCTCAAAATAATGCCTTTACCCAAACTGGCTATGAATTATGGAGGCTATCTACAGATTGAAGGAAGGGTGGGAGAAAAGGGAAGGGCATATTTATGCTGAAAGATAAATTTTGGGGAAGTCTGTATTTCAAATACTTAATATCAGCAGGATTTTCTTAACCTTAGAAATGTACATTTCAACCTTTTTTCATTTCCTTTTCAACCTTATGATATAGATGTAGTCGAAGGGTTGAGAGGGACTCACAACCCTACAGTTTTTCTTTTTGTGTTTCTGTAAGATAAAGGAAACATTTCCTAAGAGCTGAGGGGCGGGATGGGTTACATACGGTGCCTGAAGAGGAAAAGACCCCATGTTCGAGAATGCACTGTGTGTGTGTGTGTGTGTGTGTGTGTGTGTGTGTGTGTTGGGTGGGTGCGTGGATGGGGAGTAGGGGATGAAATGGGCAACTAAACTGGACATGTTAAAGAAACAAGAAAACATCTGGGTAGAGTACGTGGTGGATGTTTGAGGGCCCGAAGAGAGCAGCTGACCAGGGAGGGATAAAATAGAGAAAAAGGTTCGTCAAAGACAGTAAATCCGAAGCTAAAAATGCAGCCTTTACCAAATGCAGGTCAAGGCCTAAGGAGATAAAAGAAATCTCTGAGCAGATCCTGTTATTTAAGAGACCACTAAAAGCACCCAGGAATGGAGGGAGGAAGGTAAGAAGAACCACAATCCCACAAACAATGCTGAGTGGAAGGGTACCAAATAGTAAAGAGGTCAAGATGTGACAAATGGAGGGGCTATTATTTAGATCTGGAGCCTAAAATTTGTTTAAAGTGAACTAAATAAAGTTAATTATGCATGTGCACAAAAGGTAGGCTTAATTGTACAATTAATTTCACTCTCTGAGGTGAATTATAGTGGGAAAAGTAAGAAAAAGGATATGGTTAGTAAGAGAACAAGGTACATGTGTTCTGGTGCACCTCGATTCTTCCTTTGGGTGGTTAAAAAAAAATCACCATACTGTGATAAAGACACGGTGACATCCATCTTTCTAACATGTTTGTATAGTTATAAAAAGTAAAAGACTCATTTCACAATTTCTTAAGGATATGGATTGTCAATAAGATGCATCATTTACATTACCTAAATTGAGAGATGAGTAGCCCGACGATCTTTACTGGCCCTAGCAACTATGCATTTGAGGGGTGTTAGACGGTACACTTCTCTCCTTACCTTCTTCATTTCCTGACCTGGCCCAGCTGTCAACAATCACAACCTCATTGTCAGTCCCTGACTATTCTCTGGTTCTTTCTGTTCTATGCCTTCCAGATCAACAGGTCTTTCTCCACTGGTTTCTCCAGTTTCCAATTTCAGATGCACTTCATGCCTCCTTTTAGAATGGTCCAGTTCATCTCCCCTATTCCCCCAAACCAGTTATGATGGTGTTGACTGTATGTCCCTGAGAACTGTAAACTCCATTAGGGCCAGTCTCGTGTCAGTCTTGTTTTCCTCCATTATCTTCAATGCCCAGCCCTATATTGGAACATAGCTGCCCCTAAAAAGGCCTTTGCTAAATTAATAAATGAGTGAGGAATGACTGAATGGGATTAAAATTAAAGACCTTGTCTCAGTTTCTCACGATTCAAAAGTTGTGCTTTAACTTTGTGCTGGCAAAATCCTAAGACACCCCAAAGTCCCCATCAGACTTTGCGAACTAAGATTTCAACAATGATTCTGCCTGGTCTTGCAGATAGGTCTTGTACATGAATGCAAAAATGGTGTGGGCAACCATGTGTAGTATATGGAAACAACCAAAAACTGCTGACCACAGATCTGAGGTCGCAGCACAATTAATATGGTTAAGCATTTCCCACTCTCCTGCCTCCCTAGAGAAATTTATTCTGGTAAGCCCTTGACAACAAACACGTCTGCATTTCTGCACACCAGCCAGCGATCCACAGCAAGAGAATCCTTTCTTCCTCTCTGAGTCTTTATTGATTTTGTAGTTTGGGAGGAAGCTAAGTGCTATTCAAATACCAAATGTTCCATATGGTAGTGTTATTACCATTCCCACTACCGTTACGTGAGGCCTTCTACCTACACTCTCGAGGTGCCTCATCAGAATCTGGCAGAACATTATGAACTCTTTTCCTGACCTATATTTGCTAACACATTTGTTGTCCTCTCTCCCTCTATGAACTTATTAATTTTGTTGAAATAATACACATGTGTGTATAAATCCAAGTTTTGTTTTCTTATTCATCCTCATAGTCACAGGGGAATGATTTATGAGACATTAAGGAGGTATTCTTAAGCTAACATGTCTTAATTAGGAATTCAGATATTCCTCTTCTGCTGAGAAATACAGAGCTGTTCAAATTAGACCAGAAATTAGGGCCAAAACGAATGCAGAGTCTACATACACAAGCTCATTGCAGGGTAACCAGTGAAAGGCAGAGGCTGAAGCCATACAAGTCGTTCTGTGTTTGTCTCCTTCATGCCAAATGATTCCTTGACCACTTTTCCTTTCACTTTTCAACGTTACGATGGAGCCAAAGGGTCAAGAGACTCACAAACCTACAGCCTTCCCCTTCGTGCATCTGTAGGATAAAGCATGCATTTCCTAAGAGCTGGGTGGGGGGGGGTCTCTTCATCTACCTTCTCTTTCATTTATTTAGTGAAATGAAGCTTATTTAGTAATGACAGAAAGAGATGAGCCAACTAGGGCAGCTCACATATGGTGCCAGACGGTGAGGGACTCTGTGCCCAAGGCACTTGCTGTACCACAGGAGCCAGGCAGCCCCGGCTGGGAAGGAAGCTCTGCTCTCACCCAACGGCTGCTCCAAGGGTGCCCCCAGCCAGGTGATCCAGACACCCATGGTTTCAAAGCTCTGTGAAAAATGGGTCTCTGACTTGAAGACTTGAATCAGGAAGTCTCTCCAGGACTGGGATTACTCCACTAATACAAATTAAATCCATTCAGAAGTATGCTAAACCCTTTTTGTAGATACTAGACAAGGATGAAAAGAGGGAGGAAAGAGAGGCAAAGTAATTTTGGAAGATTAGGATTATACTATGGTTCACGCCAATACCTTACATTTGTTTACTTCTATATTGATCATTTTCTCAAATGATTAAATACTCCTGAAATAGGAGCTTTAACGATTTTAAACATTTCATATATATTATTTGCAGCAACACCCAAGGGAGAAGGATACTATTATTATCCGAATTTTACATGCAAAGTAACTTGCCCGATGTCACACTTCAAGAAAACAGCAGAGCTGGAATTTGAGCCCAGGCAGCCTGAAGCTTGCAATCTTATCTACAGCTTTTCCATCATATGGCACTAACATAGTTATATTTAATCATGTTCCCGATATTGGACATATATATATATATATATATATACACACACACACACACACGCACACACACATATATAGGCACATACATATTTTTAAACTAATGAGCAGTATAACTTCAGACACATGTCTAATAAAAATTTTTTATTAAATACCTTTTTACTCTTTTTAAGAAATGAAAAATTATGCTTTCCACTGAAAAATGATTGTATCTAGTGATGTCATAGTTGTCTAAAAATACTTGGCCAGAAAGGAAGAACTTAAAATTCCCTAGGACCCTTCTACACCTTCTGGATTTAATATTATTTCTGACATGTCGAAATCTGGTAAGTTTCAAGGATGCTGCTGTCTAATGGAGGAAGGTTCTACAAAACAGTACAATTTACTTACAAATGACCCCCCCCACCCCCAAAACCCAAAATACATGGAAACACCATTTTGCATAATCAGTCAGCAAAAACTCTTTTTGTTTTCAAAATTCTCAGCATTGGAAAACTGTATTAAGTAGACGCTCTCATAAACTGCCTCTGGAAATACAAACTGGTATGACTTTACTGGAAAGTAATGTGGCAACAAGTTACCAAAAGCCGTAAAACCTGAAAACTCTTACATTTATCAGTGTGCTGCTACGAAATTAGCCTAAGGAAATAATTTGTGATGGGAACTAATCCAGAGCTATAAGAATATTTTTAGCATCATGAAAGCCATAAAATGGCTGGGTGTGGTGGCTCACACCTGTAATCCCAACACTTTGGGAGGCGGAGGTGGGAGAACTGCTTGAGGTCACAAGTTTGAGACCAGCCTGGGCAACATGGCAACACCTCATCACTATAAAAAAAAAATACAAAAGTTAGCCAGGCGTGGTGGTGTGCACCTGTAGTCCCAGCTATTAATACTTGGGAGGCTGAGAGGTGGGAGGATCACTTGAGCCTTGGAGGTGGAGGTTGCAATGAGCCAAAATCATGCCACTGCACTCCAGCCTGGGTGACAGAGTGAGACCCTATCTCAAGAAAATAAAGAGGCAAAAAAATTAGAAACGACTAACTGTCCAGTTAGAAGGGATATAAATTAAATAAATTTTAGAATATTTACTCAATGGTATACTCATCATTAATAATTATACTGTAGAAAAATATCTGTTGCTATGAAAGATGTTCAGAATTATATTGTTAAGAGGAACAATACTCTTAATAATCTCTACTACTTCGACAATCCCTACTACCATTTGATGTTTGTCTCTCTAGGTGAATTTATAAACACTGCCTTCAGAATTATCAGCAATGCCTTGTCATCTATCCTAACCAGTGACCTCAAAATAAGTAGAAGTTATTGGCTTTCCCACAAAAAAGCAAGGGTTCCATTTTTATAAAAGAGACAGTAGGAAAAAATGGAGTCTACGTGAATAGCCACATGTTTATGTGGTGTGTGTATGTTTGTGTGACCAGATATGTATACACCCCCACCACTATCTTGGGGACTTTACAACTCAATGATAATTATTTTCCTTTAAAGATTTTGGAGATGTTTACCTGTACCATGTGCTTTCATCACAATGGAGAACCATAAGCTATCAGTTCCTTGCAGTAGATCTTTTCACGAAGATTTTGCTTGAGTAGAAAGGGTGGCAGTGGAGAATCTCAGTGTAAAATGCCTAGACCTGTAATTATAAAAACAATATTCTCACTGAGTTAGGCAGCTTCTGTTGTCTTCATTCACATTCCCTGAAGTCACAGAAATGGGAAACATCATATTGCATAATCTCTCTCACACACACGTGCACACACGCGAGCACACGCGCGTGCGCACACTCACACACACATGCACACACACACACACACACACAAGGTTTTTAAATCAGAATGTCAAAAACTCAGCAGGCAGAGACACAGCAGGTCCCTATCCCCAGGGATGAGTGGGTTCTGGCCAGGGGTTGCTTCCCACCCCATCTCCTCACCTTGAGGACACCACTATCAAAATAATCCTGTTCCTGCCTCTCCTTCCCTGCTCAATGATTCTAAGATTTCTAAGAAATAACAAGCAGTCAGTTCTTCACAGAAAATGTCAGAAACATTGCTGAATTTGATGCTCTCTTTCTCTAAGACTCCTTCTAGCCACAAAATTATGCAAATTCAGTGCATGTATTTACCATTCCGGCCTCACTTTCACTTTTGAAACTACGCATGCCTCTTTGTTAATAACTCAGTTAAGACATATGTCAGTGATGGCCAAGGGCATCACGAACATTGCTGAAACATTTACTATGTTCTGGGCCCTGTGCTAAGGGCTTTACACACATTGCCCCACTCCATTGCAGTCTGTGAGGTGGCCAGGAATCAGGATTACCTCTGCATTATTGACAAGAAAACTGACAGTAAATACAGCCAACAGATGTTAAAGCCAGTACTTAAGCCAGCAGTTCACAGAGGTCATGCTTAGTATTCTAGTACTATACCATCTCTTCAAAGCTGATCTTTCTACCAACACTTCTGTAGTTAGTATGAAAACATATTGGGGCCGGGGCGTGGTGGTTCATGCCTGTAATCCCAGCACTTTGGGAGGCTGAGGTGGGGGGATCGCGAGGTCAGGAGATCGAGACCATCCTGGCCAACATGGTGTAACCGCATCTCTACTAAAAATACAAAAATTAGCCAGGCATGGTGGTGCGTGCCTGTAATCCCAGCTACTCGGGAAGCTGAGGCAGGAGAATCACTTGAACCGGGAGGTGGAGTTTGCAGTGAGCTGAGATCATGCCACTGTACTCCAGCCTGGTGACAGAGCAAGACTCTGTCTCAAAAAAAAAAAAAAAAAAGTATCAAATCACTATCACCTCATTTTCCCCAGAGGGTTATGTCACCTAGTCTTAAAGTTACTATTATTTGTTTTGGATTTGACTGTACTTTGATTTTAATTCCCAAGCTCAACTGAAACCAACATGTTCATATTTCAACTGAGTATAAGTTGATGGTTATTTTAGTAAATTAAAAATGCTAAGTAATCCCAAATCCAGATGCCAAAACACTAAGCAGAAACCTAAAATCCACGTCCTGCCTAAGCGGCTAAATTTCATTAGAAACAAGTCAGATGATAACATCAAAAGGCATGTATGAATTCCAAAGTAAAGATATGAAAATGAAGAGAGGAATTTCGATATCTAATACAGCCATGTCTTAAAAAATTCTTAAACATGTTTACCTGTTCACAAAGTGTACATACTAATACAGATCTTAGAATCACTGCAACACAAAATGGATATGAGCATATCAAGAAATCAACAAAATTATGTATGGGTCCCACAATAACTCTCCTTTTGTATATGTGTAGGCATTTATTTGCACTATTTTTGTTATGCCTCTGCCTTTGCATATGACACTCCCTTTGATTAACATGCTTTGCCTGTCCTTGCCATTTAGAAAATTCCTACTCATTTTTAAGCTGGACACAGTGGCTCACGCCTATAAATCCAGCACTTTGGGAGGCCAAGGCAGGAGGATCACCTGAGGTCAGGAGTTCGAGACCAGCTTGGCCAACATGGTGAAACCCCGTCTATACTAAAAAAAACTAGCCAGGCATGGTGGTGGGCACCTGTAATCCCAGCTACTCGGGAGGCTAAGGCAGGAGAATCACTTGAACCTGGGAGGCAGAGGTTGCAGTGAGCCGAGATCGTGCCATTGCACTACAGCCTGGGCATCAACAGCGGAACTCTGTCCAAAAAAGAAAAAAGAAAATTCCTACTCGTTTTTCAAGGCCAACCTTGAGCTTAAATAGCCTAAATTCCATTGTGATGTCGTCCTCATCTATCCCCTAATGTTTTCTGGAAATCTAAGCAGAATAGATTCTGCCCTCACCTACGTTCCCTAGCTCAGTGATGGCATCAACATCACTCTGACGTCTTCCTCTCCCAAATTATGCCTCATAGTCAACCTTGCAGCCATACTCCTCAACTCCCTCCACTCCTCTCCAGCACCACCCTGGCTCATCTGGACTCTTTCCCTGGCCCCCTAACATGTCTCCCCGTGTCCACCCTGCCACCCGACTGCCTTCCTTGGCTCCTGCCTAAGGCACTGCAGTGGGTTTCCATTTCTAAACATGGCCCCCAAAACCTGCATTCTCTTCCAACTTGCACTACAGCACGGCTGGCTTACTTTCAATTCCTTAAAAGGACCTTGCTTTCCCAGGCCTTAAAGCCTTTGCACATGACTTCCTCCTTGCTAACACTTCTCAAATCACCCACCCCTTCTATCAAATGACCTTGTATTCTTTTCTCCTTCAGCTCTCAGCTCAGTCCTCTTCTCAAGGGAGCCTTCCTGACTTCCCCAGCCAGGTCACCACTTCCTATGACACACTTGTATAGAATGACCCTCCCTGGTTATAGTAGTCATTTTGTAATTTTTACATTTTTTGGTTGATTCATTGATTAATGCTTGTTTCCCCCCACGAATCAATAAACTCCAGAAAGGGAGAACTGTGTCCACTCTCACCCCTCCTTTCATCTTCGGGATTCAATGGAGAGCTTTGCACATTATGGGCACTCAATAAAATCTACTGAGTGAATAAATGAGCCAAACAAGGAGGGAAGGAGGAAGGGAGGGAGGAAGGTAGGAAGAAAGGAAGGTCATCCCTTAATCATACTGATTTAATTAGTGTTGATTGGATTCATCTGTAAATTGTTTTCCAGCACACAGAGTATGACATCTACATTCCTTTGGATAACATGCAAGGCTCCTTGAGCTCTGACCCCAGCCAGCCGGGTCTCTCCTCCCACTGCACTTGACCCTCAGCACCTCAAAGTCCCTCCCTGTAGCTCCCTGACCCCATCTTGTTTCCCTCATCTCCACACCCTTCTCTCTTCTGTTCCCCCCACACATCATCTTTTCAAACTCACTCAGTCTTTCAAGTCTCAGGGCTGCGGCCGCTGTTCTGTGAAAAACTCCCTGACACCTTCTGGGAAGCGGGGGCCCTTTTCTCTCATTTTTCTACAACCCCTGTACCTATCCCTATTAAAGCAATTATCATATTTTCCTGTACTTGTTACTTAACCAAGTCCAGCTCTCCCACTACAACCTAAGTCCCTTAAAGCCAAGAAAGAGGTATCCCCTCATCATGGTACCCCAGAGTTTCGTACAGCAGCCTGGCATATAAATTGTTAATAAATATTGGTCGAATTAACAACAACAAAAAAAGGAAATATGTGTATACACACACACATTATATTATATAATCTACATTCATATTTTATATATATATACTTATATATTATATATACATCACACACATACACACACATTTCATACTGCAAAGTTCCAGAGCTGGGCATTTGAAATATACGATTAATAGGGAATATTATTATTAAATGTGGTAAGGCATAATGATTACAAATTCATCTGTGAAACGGGCTAATAACACCTACCTCACAGGGTTGTTATCAGAGTTAACTAAGCTACATAAGTAAAATGTTTAGCACAGAGCTCAGTATACTGTAAGCACTCCATAAATATTAATTGTACAGCCATTATCACTATCAGTATTGTTAGGGCAACTAAGCTGAATTTACAACTCATGGGTAAAATGTAACAGTTTTATTTGCCAGTATTTTTCATATTAAAGCATTAATTAGCATTAGCATCTGTGTAAGAACATAAAATGCCTAGAAAGGAGCTCAGAAAATTAAGGATAAAGAAGAGTCTTATAGGTTGCAGCTGAATGACAAATGATTGTTTCGGTAATCTGTGATATATGCGTGGAGGAACCAAAGCATCAGCAACAAAGCATTTCTGTACAAAAATTATCTATGAAATCTAACTGACAGAAACTACACACATCGCCATTCAAGTGCTGTAAACATTGAGCTGACGTAATTATAAATAGTTACTATAAACTATTTCTTTTGCTAAAAAAAAAAGAGATACATATTCATCCACTTCTGTTAATTACTGGACAGAGTAATGTGACTTCATAAATAAATACTAAGGATTTGACTAATGAATATGCCATAAAATGTCTGAATTAATAGCAAGCACGTTTCATATGTGGTCTATTAGATGCTATTCTAATTTAGAATTGCAGAAATTTAATGAAATAGACTGCAAACAGGAAAATACAGGCAAGATTATTTTGCAATGCATTTTGGAAAAAAATAAGAGTGAATTGTTTACAAATGCTACCAGTACATAGTTGAACAGAATGAACTGGTAATAGTTATTTTACGAAGCAAACTTATAATTCTGCCCTATGTTGCTTTTCTCTTGCATATTGGCCAAATTTAAATAATGTATATTAGTGTTTTATCTATTAAGTCCTACTGAAATATGAAGTACTATCATTATTGCATTTTGAGATTTCTATTCTCAATTCACATTTATCACTGATAAAAGATAAGACCCCAAAGCAAATCATTTTTCTGACTGAGGCTTTTCCTCAGAGATACTAGAGTTGTAGGAGAAGTATAAAAATACTAAATTCATAACATTCTTTTTTTTTTTTTGAGACAAGTTCTCATTCTGTTTCCCAGGTTGGAGTGCAGTGGTGTGATGACAGCTCACTTCAGCCTCAACCTCTCGGGCTCAGGTGGTCCTCTCACCTCAGCCCAGCCTCCTGGGTAGCGGGGACTACAGGCACATGCCACCATGCCTGGCTAATTTTTTATTTTTTATTTTTTTGAGATGTATTTTCACTCCCGTTGCCCAGGCTGGAGTGCAATGGCACAGTCTCTGCTCACCGTAACCTCCGCCTCCCAGGTTCAAGCAATTCTCCTGCCTCAGCCTCCCGAGTAGCTGGGATTACAGGCATGCACCACCACGTCCAGCTAATTTTTATTTTTCGTGGAGACGGGGTTTCTCCATATTGGTCATGCTGGTCTCCAACTCCCGACCTCAGGTGATCTCCCAAAGTACTGGGATTACAGGCGTGAGCCACTGCGCCCAACGATTTTTTTAATTTTTTAGTAGAGACAGGGTCTTGCTATGTTGCCCAGGCTGGACTCAAACTACTGGTCTCCAGCAATCTTCCCACCTAGGCCTCCCAAAGTGCTGGGACTACAGGTGTGAGCCACTGCGCCCAGCTGTAACCTATTCATTTACCATGAGAATATTAAACTCCTTTTAAATTGAATTATGATTCTATTCCATGCCCACAGCTATTGACCAGTTTACCATAAGTATATGGTTCTTTGCAACATAATTAAAATAAAATGAGAAGGTAGAATAGACAAAACCAAAAAAGTCTTAATTTGATCATTTTTATTTAAATTCACTATTAATTTCATTACCATGATGCTTATGTTTGTGTCATAACATCTGATGGAATCTTAGTAATATAAGGCAAAATTCTTCGTTCATTATGCTGGTCCTTCAATCACAGATGTCCTCATTCATTCAAGCATTGCTCTTCCTTTAAGATTCAGCTCAATGTCACTTCTTTTGTGACATGCTCCCACACATATTGTATTTTCCCTGCCGTGTAATGATCTGTCTCCCTTTCTAGACTATGAGCTCCTTAGGGGCCCCAATGAGGTCTCTGTATTTTTCATAACAACCTGCACAGTTCTTTGCACAGAATATACTCTCAGTAAACACTGGTTTGATGTGTGGGTGAATACACACACTTTGATACTCTTATGACTATGGTGAAAAGGCCACTGATTGTGATTTCAACTTAAAGGTTAAAGCCAAAAAAAATCCATTTTTTAGTGAAATGAAACTCTTAGCGTTTTCACTTCCAGATGCATCAGCATTACATAAAAGATGTTGAAACTATTTTAAAAAACAGTCATGCTGCGCATTTTCCTGTCTGAGAATTAGACTGAAAATACAAAATTCCCCAGGGGCCCCTGGGTGTTCTAAAGACAAATGTTCAGTTAGCTATTGATTCCATGTACTCATTTAATGGAAATCCAGAGTAAGACTCAACCTCCCCACCACCAGCCTGTCACTCATTATTCTGCTCAGCTGTTTCAGAATAAGCCACGACTCCTGGGAGAGCTCTGCCCACCCCTCCCAGTACTGGCCAGCACTTCAGTGATGATGAATCCCAGCAGCAGAGAATTTCAGTACTCAAAGCAGCAGAACATCAGTCCCAACTTACATTTTCCACTTCCATTGTCATTCTTATTCCTATGTGGGCTTATTTCTCACATATCTGCCTTTAATTTTTCAAGACTGAACCTTTGAGCCAGTGACAATGTGCCTGGCTGCCTAACATATTACATCATCACGCATATGCGGACTCCTGCCTCACTCAGAAGGCCACGTGTTGCTCAGAAGAGAAAGGTGGGCAGCAAACGAACAGGTTTCTCATAATACCCTACCCAAGCCCACAGTCAGACGTATTAGTCACTGTTGGGACAATGAATATGGGTTTTCCAAGAGGTCACCAAGCCTTTATTTGATGGATTTTCTTTCCTCCACGCCCCAAGATTTTCTAGGCTTTTGGTAGGAAGCACTATACAGAAAGCTCCCACGTCTCCTAGCTGTTTCTGTGTCTGGAGTTGGTTCCTTCCGGTGGGTTCGTGGTCTCGCTGACTTCAAGAATGGAGCCGCTGACCTTTGCGGTGACTGTTACAGCTCTTAAAGATGGCACAGACCCAAAAGAGTGAGCAGCAGCAACATTTATCATTTAGACTAAAAGAACAAAGCTTCCACAGCTGGAAGAGAATCTCAGCAGGTTGCGCTAGTGGCTGGTGCGGGGGTGGCGGTGGGGGGGTGGGGGGGGCAGGTTTTATTCCCTTATTTTTCCCCTCCCATGTCCTGTTTCTGTCCTATCAGAATGCCCTTTTCTCAATCCTCCCCATGATTGGTTACTTTTAGAACCCTGCTGATTGGTCCATTTTACAAAGCGCTGATTGGTGCATTTTACAAATCTCTTGCTAGCTACAGAGCACTGACTGGTGCATTTTTACAGAGCGCTGATTGGTGCATTTTACAAACCTCTTGCTAGCTACAGAGCACTGACTGCTGCATTTTACAATCCCCTTGTAAGACAGTAAAGTTCTCCAAGTCCCCACTCAACCCAGGAAGTCCAGCTGGCTTCACCTCTCAACTCCACTCAGTAGTTACTATCAGCCTCCCCCTAAAACCTCCACCACTCAAGGAGCGACACTGTCAGAAGCAGACCTTCTAATTACTCCCGTGTGATCTCAAGCCCCCTCCCTGGGGACTATGGAAAGAGAATGTTAGGAAATAGAGATGGAAAAAAAAAAGCCATAATTCTGACCTATGCTATCACTTTAAAAATATTTCTATCATGCAATGTTTGTAACCTACAAACGAATGCACTAACATGTACGTAACCTGTGAAGCATAACAATAAAATGAACACACATACACCGACCACCCTATTTGAGAACTAGATATTTAGGGGTATTTTGATCCATCTACCTATTTGCTATTTCCCTAAGCCATCCTCCTGCCTTCTCTCCAGGGGTAACCACTATCTTAAATTTTCTATCTATCACTCTCTAAAATACATGGTTTAACTGTGCTTGATTTTAAACTTTATAATACTATCATACTGTATACAGTCTTCTGTGACTAGTTTTTTTCACACAATATTGTTTCTAAGATTTAGCCATGTTGTTGCAGATAGCTACTACAGTTCCTTCATATTCACTGCTGTATAATATTCCATCCTGTGAAGCAAAAAATTATATATATGTATGTATGTACATGTATATGTGTGTGGATATATATATATAAAGGTTCTCAATAGACTAATACATATATATTAGTCTGGAGAGATAGAAGCTAATACATATATTAGTCCAATTATTATACATATTAGTCTAATTATTATACATTAGACTAATATATGTCTATAGTGATAGAAGCTAATATACATATTAGTCAAATTATTATACATATTAGTTTATTATATATTAGACTAATATATATTAGTCTACAGGGATAGAAGCTAGTATCTATTAGTCTAATTAATATACATATTAGTCTAATTGTTATATATTATATATATATGTCTATTGATGACTTTTAAAATTTTTTCAGCTTTTTTTTTTTCTATTAGAAACAATGCTGTGTCCATTAGGAACAACACCCATCAGCATAAGTTTCCCTGGGTTATTGCCTAGGAATGGGTCTATGAATATTCACTGTTACACAATAGTGCCAAATTGTTTTCTAAAATGACTATATCAACCTACACTCCCACCAGCAGTGCACCCCACCATTTTTTAAAACTGATCAATCATTTTAGAATCAAGAAAGGGATCTATTTGTGCTGAAGTTGGTGTTACAGGCTCAAATTCCTTTTTTTCTTTTTTTTTTTGAGATGGAGTCTCATTCTGTCGCCAGGCTGGAGTGCAGTGGCGCGATCTCGGCTCACTACAGCCTCCACCTCCTGGGTTCAAGTGATTCTCCTGCCTCAGCCTCCCGAGTTCTGGGACTACAGGTGTGCACCCCCACCTCCACCTAATTTTTGTATTTTTAGTAGAGATGAGGTTTCACTATGTTGGCCAAGATGGTCTGGATCTCTTGACCTCGTGATCCGCCTGCCTCGGCCTCCCAAAGTGCTGGGATTACAGGCGTGATCCACCGTGCCCGGCCTACAGGCTCGAATTCTAAATATCCATAAAGAAATAAGCATCCTGTCCCTCTCTCTCACATTGGTGAGTTTATACTTTGTTCAGCACTAAGCATAACAAACAAGAGTTACTTCATAAGACGATGGTTACTTTACCACCTTCAAACACGGCATTAACTAATGACTTAGATTGGACTGAGGGTTAATAATTTGAAGACTCCCCATGACCTTCTTTCCTAGTCATTCAATTCTTAAGCAAGGTGGGTACCAAAAGTGTCCAAAAATGCCCTAGCGTACATGAAGCGCCAGGGACCAAAACCACCCACTTAGAACAGGAAATCATGTACAAGTGTAAGTACCTCAAGCTTGTGAAATTCAGAGACTTCTTTATCTCCTTCACTATTAGAAGCAGAGGAAGAGAGGGCTGATTAGATGGGGGAAGGCTTAGCTTTTATTTTAAAATAGCAAAATCGAAAAACTTTGTAATTAGATTTTGCCAGACTTAGGCTTAAAGGAGAATGATTCTTTCCTCTTCAAAATACTAAGGTCAGAGCTTAAGGCTCCCAAACCTTTGGTCCTGGCTCAAAGGGTGAGCTACGAATCGGCCAGTTCTTCATCATCCTCCTACATATACCTATAGATCTGTTTGGGCATGAGTATAGAATTGGCAAATACAGGGTATGAGAAGAGACAACGATAAAATGGACAGAATGTGGTACTGCTCAAATGTTAAGAAGTGGCAGGAAAACACCACAGCTGACGCTGAAGTTAATCTGGAGGGGAACTAATCTACCTTCTTTAACACAAGTGGAGAAGAGGGCAACAGTCTGTGAAACACAGTCAGTGTGTTCATTCTCCATTATGGTCTCTTTCTTATTGGTTAACTACAAAAAGCAAGGAAATGGCTGAAAGGCAGGCAGTGAGGGGAGAGGGAGGAATGAGAGGCTTTCACCTGTACAAAGGATGTCTCTGCAAAACGGAATGTTGACAGAAAGAGTAAAACAAGCAACATATGCTATTAATGCCTGTTAAGTCGCCTTTTTGAGATTTTTTGGTGACTATCAGTGAAGTCTTATGCCTCTTATTAAATTCTCACACTGTTTTAATTAAGTAGGGCCTTATTATTTTAATCACACTGGTGGTGCCTTCTCGTTTTAAGCTAGTGAGCTGGAACCCAGCCAGGCAGTGTTAAAAAGGAGTGAGAGACTTTCCTTCTTCGTCAGGGAAGCTTTTGGAGGCCTGTTTTTTGTTGTTTTTTTTATTTTTTAGAGACTGAATCTAGCTCTGTCACCCAGGCTGTGCAATGGCACAATCATAGCTCACTGCAGCCTCTAACTCCTAGGCTCAAGCAATCCTCCTGCCTCAGCCTCCAGAGGAGCTGGGACTACAGGTGCACGCCCCCATGCTTGGCTAATTTTTACGTATTTTTTGTAAAGACGAGGTCTCTATCTTGCCAAAGCTGATCTTGAACTCCTGGCCTCAAGCAATCCTCTCATCTTGGCCTCCCAAAGTGTTGGATAACAGGTGTGGCCACCATGCCCAGCCTCAGACCTCCTTTTCTCTCCTATCCAAAGCCTGGTAAACAAAGTGAGCTGATTTGCGTATCTAAAATCGGGTGCTGGATGCCTGCAAATATGATAGGGAAATATGTATTTGGAACCTCAGGTGAAACCCCAGCAAAAACATTAAAATCATCACATTTTAAAGGAGCCCTTTGTAATGCTGATATGTAAAGATCCCATTAAAACATAGCCATTCTCCACAACTACAAAAATATTTTATTTAAAAATGACTTTGGATTCCTATGTTATGTTAAAAGTGTGTTGGGCATTTTATCCAGTGACTTATATTATCCTTTCAGGAGAAATACTGTTACTTCATTGTAAGTCCTTAATGAGGGACTAATTAGTCCTTCCCCTCCACTTTAAATTCCTCTGGGAAATGAGGTCAGAATCCACTTCCTACCCAAAGCACCTCATGGAGGCTGCATCAAATACTACAGCAGCATTTGTCAAAGGGGAGCCCTTTCCAAAGGCAAGATAGGTATAAGAAGAAATCTTCATCAAGGGCTATGCCTTCCACCGACAGGCACAGAGCACAAAGAAGCTCAACATTTATTATAAGATCTTGCACAGGAGCTGTTCAAACAAGCTGAAGCACACACCCACATATTCATCTCAGCGACTCTCTCCTTTACCTGCTGCCACAGTGACAGCCTTCCTGCTCCCTGATTGGGTGTCTCGCTGGCTGTGCACTCACCTGCAGGGCGCAGGGTGTCCCACCTGCATCCCCCTCCTGCTCCATCTGCATCATGCACTCAGAGGGGAGTGCCACTGCTCTGGGTCACCAGGCCGCTCTGGCTCTGCCACAGCCTCCCAGGGGCTTGAGCTCCTACTCCTTCTACTAGTAGCATGGCGAGAAAATTAGAGGTTATAAACACCTCCGGTGGAAGGAGGAGAATTCCTTTGGGCTTTGTAAGGGAACTTCGTCAGCCACAAGAATCTCCGGGGTATAAGACGTAGGTACATGCTCACCCTTACCCCTTGGCCCTGTCGGGCATATGTGGACCACACCTTTTTCTGACCACAGTTATGGCAGAAATGCCCATCCAGAAAAATGTTGCTTCACATGTTTGAAGAATGCCTCACATGGTTGAGAATACTGCTGGTCCTCAACAAGCAGCATAAATCTATTCTCTTTTTTTTTTTTGAGACAACCTTGCTCTGTCACCCAGGCTGGAGTGCAGTGGCGCGATCTTGGCTCATTGCAGCCTCTACCTCTCAGATTATAGTGATTCTCCTGCCTCTGCCTCTCCGGTAGCTGGGCTTCCAGGCACATGCCACCACACTTGGCTATTTTTTTGTATTTTCAGTCGAGACAGGGTTTCACCATGTTGGTTAGGCTGGTCTCGAACTCCTGACCTCAGGTGATCCACCCGCCTCGGCCTCCCAAGGTGCTGGGATTGCAGGCATGAGCCACCATGCCCGGCCTAAAACTATTCTTGATGTAAGGAGAAGCATATTCCTAAATGCTAAACGCAGTGCTGCCAAATCCATGGCTCCCAGCATAGGCTAAAGTTTTATTAGGAGACCAGGAGTGCACACATCTCTGGCCAGGGACAGCAAAGAAAGGCAGCTGAGTTCTAAACAGTGTTGAAAGGAGAAGCCAGCAGTCTAGGATTTAAAAAAAAAAGAAGCTGAGTTTGCCATTAAGAATGAAGTAAATTGCTAACACAGATTTTTAATGTTCTTACACACACACAAAATGATAAACTGGTGAGGTGATGAATATATTAACTAGCTTGATTGAATCTTTTTATAATGTATGCATTATAAAAACATCACACTGTACCCCATAAATATACATAATTATTGTCTATAAATATAAAAAATTAAAACGAAAAATTAAAAGAATAAATGGTGAAGACATTTTTTAAAAAAATGAATGATGCTTTCATGCATACTACATAGCTCGTCACACCCTGCCGGAATGGGTTGCCAGTGTGACATGCTTTTAAGATCACAGCCCTCCAGCAACACATTGATACCTGAAACTCCATAATTAACAGTATTTCCTTTTGTTTAAAGATGTTTTCTCTTTTGAAATCTCAGTATAATATGCTACTTTGGAAGTGGTATATCCAGATCTCCAAAATATATGCATATGCATATTTTAAAATCAAAGCCGAGTATTGATCCTAACTTTACCACTTTCCAGCTCTGTCACTTTGAGGAAATTATTTACTGGCTTGACCCTCAAGTTCATCTGCTGTAAAAGGAGTCACTAACGCTTGTCTCAGAAGGTTGTTATGTATATAAAACTACGCGGCCCAGACCACACCCACAGCAGCCACTTGGACACTGGTTTTCCCCTCTCTTTCTACACAGCAGGTCATAAGAAGTGAGGACAACTCAAGGACGCTGGCTTCCTGGTGCGGAATGATAAGAAGGCCAGCAAGCTGGAGTGGGGGTGGCAGGAGAAAAGGACACCTGGGTCCCATGACAGAATCTGTTTCACAAATGTGGTGAGGGGAGCTCTGCTCCAGTGCACAAAAAGGCTGCAGGCTGACACTTTTTTGCAGTGTTCACTGGCAAGGCTGCTGACATAGAAACTGGCTTCCGTCCAAAAGTCACACCTCTCCTTTTCCTGGCTTGGTGTCCAGCTGAAAAGAGGAAGGGTTCATGTGCATCTGGACAGATTTACCCCAAGGGCACCTGGCAAGGTAGTAGAAGCAGATGAGGCTATGGCCAGGTGACAGGCGGACATGCCAGCAGAAGGAACTAATGCAGCTTCCAACTTGCTGGTGCCCAGCCAGACCCCACTGATTTGGAGACTTTCCTGCTAACTTGCCAAAAACTGATCTGACACCTAATGGTGTCACCAAAGATGTTTTCTTTTCCTACGCCTCAGTACCTCCACACCCAGGGATCATTCTTTCTTCACCTCACTCTAAAGGGCCAGCCATCATTACCTTCCAAGGTATGAACCAAGAAATGTCACCACTCACTCAGGTGAACAGGCCACAGAGGATTAAATGTGGTAGGAAGGGACAGGCCCTATAGCAGCCTGATGCAAAAACAGATTTGTGCACTGAGAAGACTTTTGAAATTCGAAAGGCCCCTACTCAGAAGATAAACCCTCCAAAGATTTCCTTCTATCATTGTTATTCATTAAAAAAAAACAAGCTTAGGTCGGGCATGGTGGCTCACACCTGTAATCCCAGTACTTTGGGAGGCCGAGGCAAGAGGATCACGAGGTCAGAAGATCGAGACCATCCTGGCCAACATGGTGAAACCCTGTCTCTACTAAAAATACAAAAATTAGCTGGGTATGGTGGCACGTGCCTGTAATCCCAGCTACTCAAGAGGGTGAGACAGGAGAACAGCTTGAACCAGGCAGTCAGAGGTTGCAGTGAGCCGAGATCATGCCACTGCACTCCAGCCTGGTGACAGAGTGAGACTCCGTTTCAAAAAAAAAAAAAGCTTAACTTGAATGAATGGGAACAAGAGGGTTATTTAAAAAATAATAAACAGTAACAGCTATCACACCTAAAGGTGACATTATCTAGAAACATTAACATGTCAAGACATCAGCCCTTCTGTTCCTTCTGTTCCCCAAGAGGCCTATTTGGAGCACCAGCAAAATGCATTTGAGGGATCACTAAATCTAACAGTGTTCACTGCTGTAGTGTTATGAGAGTGTTTCACTTTCAGGAAATTTCAAAAGGGAAAGGTGGGAAACAATGTGTGTCCTACATGGAAATCTCCCATGTGGTTCATTGTGTCTTTTTTCTTACACAGCTACCATTATATAATTCTTGGCCATTTTTTTTATTTAATAATTAAGATGAATAATCTTGGGGTCATCCATTGTATATGTATCTGTAGTAAGTTTAAAATTTCCAGTTGACCTTTCCCTAGCCCCCAGTATACTTTTGGGCTACTTCCTCCCTAAGATGAGCTGTGTGCACACATGTGGCACAATTTTAATACTATCTAAGCAAAACCACAAACCAATAAAAGCATCATCCAGTGCTTCTCAAAGCCAAAAGAAATGATTTTGGAGCATACACATCACTGATTACATTCCATTAATACAGATAATTAAAAGTTGACTGTATAATAATGTTAAATAGCAGGCATAACTTTTTTTGAAAATTTCTCCCTGATATTAGCTATGCAAAAACACTGACTGAATGTTCAACGCTAATCAAATTCATCTCTTCTTAAGAGCAGCGTATAACAAATGGGTAGCCTAAAAGGAATGCTTTGAACAGAATGCTTCACTATTGTCTGATTATTCTAAATTTAAAACTCCAACAAAGGAAAGGATTATTCTTCTAAGGTTCAAGATTCATGAGGATTTGGTAATGAAATTCCTTAAGGACAGCAAATTAAAAAATTGCTATCTACAAGCTGCCAGTATTTTATGTCTGTATAGTGTTTTAAAATCAAAGTAACTACCCATTCAACAACAAATGTTTGTTTGGAATAAATGAATGAAAGAAACAGCCTCAAAATACTTTACAAGTTTAATCACCTATAAGTTATGAATTAGGCAGCAACCTCAATCATCCCCAAATGATTGAATCATTTACCTCGCTGGGGTAAGGTAAATGTCTGGCAAGCCAAAGCCAGAACTAAAAACTCAAGTAATTCCTTTGATTCTTAGAAAATGATGCAGTTGTTAGAGCTGGCTGCCTGCTGCAGTTGTCTTCCTGTGTACTCTCAATACAATTTGGAAGGCATGTTATCTAGGCTAGGGGAGGTAATAACAAAGGAGGCATAACGAAGTCAGGCTTGCTCCTGAAATTATACAGGTAGTCAAAAAAACGAAAGACCCCACCATCACCCACTAAGCTATGTGATGGGTACCTAGCTGGTAAAAGGTGTTTCCAAGACCGGATCTAAGTAATTTCATAGGTAACTTTAGAAAGCATGTCCCAACGTGTCAGTGTTAAATTCATGTGTAATTTCAAAATAGGGTATCAGTGTATGAGGCATGTAGGTAGTCTAAGTTATGTGACACAGAGCATTTAGCCTACATCAAAAGCTAAAACTGAAAAATGAAATTCTTATTTAAGTATGTTGCTATCTTCACTCTAATGAGATACGTGGAACAAATTACTGGGGCTAGAATGTATTATAACAATAGTAAGGAAGAAGGTTCCTGCTGGATACTTGGTAAGAGGTGGGGTCCAGGATTTCCAGGGGACTTTGAGTTTATTCTTCCAACACTGCTAAAATGCATCTATTTTCTATTCTGACTTTCTAACAGGATGCAATCTGAGAGCCAGCCAGACACTTAAAATCTATTTATTTCAGCTGGGTGCAGTGGCTCACGCCTGTAATCCCAGCACTTAGGGAGGCCAAGGCGGGCGGACCATGAGATCAGGAGATTGAGACCATCCTGGCTAACACGGTGAAACCCCATCTCTACTAAAAAATACAAAAAATATTAGTTGGGTGTGGTGGTGGGCACCTATAGTCCCAGCTACTCGGGAGGCTGAGGCAGGAAAATGGCGTGAACCCGGGAGGCAGAGCTTGCAGTGAGCCAAAATCGCACCACTGCATTCCATCCTGGATGACAGAGTGAGACTTTGTCTCAAAAAAAAAAAAAAAAATCAATTTGTTTCAACAATCCAGGGGAGAAATACAAGTAGAACATTTTGTGCAAGTATAATCTATTTTGCAAGCAGAAAATTCACATGTACTTTAGAGTCAGGGTTCTCGAATCATAAATCTTAAAGTTTTCAGAATCCATGCCAAGGGACTTAAGAAAATTAATATTGCCCCCATATAAGCTGTCCTTTGTGTACTAAGCATCAGCAAAGCATCTGCCCCCAACAGCTATTTTACTGGTCCCAGAGGAAAGATAAGCAGAGTTGTCCTTGGCAAAATCATAAAGAAGGTCAAGTTCATCTGTAGATCCTTCCCCTTAGGCCCTCTAGGTGCCTCCCCATTGGGACCCAGAGGTTTCTGCTCTGTAATTCTTTCCCACCCCTGCCCTGTCAACTTGAACTCTAGTGAAACACCACAGTGTTTCAATATGAATACACTTCAGTCACTGTTTTTGCTCCCCCAACCAAAAAAAAAATCCATAGTTTAAAGCTTTTAATTTTTTTAAGCTTTTAATTTTTTTAATTGAAGCATCACTTTACTTTCTTTTAAATTCTAACATCAATGAGCCGCCAAAATTCTTTGTTTTTTTTTTTTTTTTAGACGGAGTCTTGCTCTGTGGCCCAGGCTGGAGTGCAGTGGCATGATCTTGGCTCACTGCAACCTTCGCCTCCTGGGTTCAAGCGAGTCTCTTGCCTCAGCTTCCCAAGTAGCTGGGACTACAGGTGCGCGCCACCACACCCTGCTAATTTTTGTATTTTTAGTACAGACGGGATTTCACCATGTTGGCCAGGATGGTCTCAATCTCTTGACCTCATGAACCACCCGCTTCAGCCTCCCAAAGTGCTGAGATTACAGGCGTCAGCCACTGCGCCTGGCCGCAGCCCAAATTCTGAATGGGGAAAGAGGATAAGGTAATGTCTCCTACTTTTACAAGCTTCTTTTGCTTCCTGTGAAGGCTTGCCATAAAGATAGAAATGCTTTGACATCACAAACTGGGTTCATGTTCCACTGTGACCATGGACAGGCTATGTAACTGAGCTTCGACTACTCATTTACAAAACAAGAATTATCATAATATAATGTAATGTAATATAATAATTATGAGATAATGATATAAAGTGATTGGCCCATTGCAATGTTAAAGAGCCCTCTCAGAAGGAGCACCATACTTTCTAAGTGCCGATAAAATAAAAGATAAAAGCAGCCAACTGGGATTGACCCAGCCACCTCTGCTAAGGGCCTGTTACCTAGAGTCACCTCACTGGGACCTGGGAGAGCATGATTCTTACCAGTTTCTGAGAGCCTGAGGTCTTGGGCCCTCGAGCCAAGCATCCGCTAAAGGCAGGTCTGAGGTTAGGCCATTTCCCAGTTACCATTCTCCTTTCCCCTCGTTCTTCTCCTTCCAAGAGGCTTTAAGCTTTTCCCACTCCTCCCTCCTCTCCTTCTGGGCCCCTGCCTCAACTCACCCAGAGACTGAGAATGCAGTACCATTCCTCACTGGGCCACCTTCCCTTTCCAGGCTCCATACTCCATTCTGTAATAAAGTTCTCATTGGGAGACCTCCAACAGCCCAACAGTTCAGTGTACACAGCCTTGAGTGCTTAGCGGCCAGAACCTCACTGAAAACACAGTTCCATAAGGAAAGGCAGGTTTTAAGACGAGCAGGTGACCAGGCAGGCCCCCACCATAAATGGGGTGAGCTAGCCAAAAGCTAGGCTTGACTTAGGCCTTATTTGGAGGTCTGAGTTGAATTTCAAAAATCAAATACAAAAACACTGGCAGAAGTTCAGAGAGGCAGAAAAGGGCATTACCACAAGAAAAGACGCGGGAGGCTTCACCAGAACAGGCAGGAGGAAGTAGGTAAGGCACAGCAGGTGAAGTGGGGGAAGTGGTCCACCAGGCGAAACTGGCCCGATGGCTGTGGAGTACAGGGGAAGAGGTGAGCAGGCTGGGTGGGGATGAGGACAGTGGCAGAAGATTCACGAAGGCATTGTGCAGCACCCCATGCAGAGGGGCGCCTCTCCGTCACGCAGGTACTGGCATGAGGGTGTGGGGACTGAGTCCTATGAGTTCCTGTGTCTCTACCAGGATTTTCCAGGTTAGCATCGAGTGAAACAGTCTCTCTTAGAAGTGGTGGGAACTAATGGGGATGACCATGGACGCTGAATCCACAAACCAAGGGTCTCCTTATCTTGCCCTCTCATGGATATGGCTTCGTAAAGGGGGGATTCCTCAAGGTCTTTTAACCAAGTCTGCACATGGGAGAAAACGATGGGAAGCAGATGGAAATGCTTCTCAAGAACCTCTCAATACAAAGAGATAAAGAGGAACAGGCCAGGCACATGGCACACACCTGTAACCTCAGCACTTTGGAAGGCCAAGGAGGGAAGATCACTTGAGCCCAGGAATTCAAGACCAGCCTGGGCAACATAGCAAAACTCTGTCTCAAAAAAAAAACAAAAATTATCCTGGCACGTGGTGCACACCTGTAGTTCCAGCTACTCGACTGACTGATGTGAGAGGACCATTGCTTGATCCCGGGAGTTCGAGGCTGCAATGAACCACAATTGTATCACGGCTCTCCAGCCTGGGTGACGGAGAGAGACCCTGTATCTAAAAAAAAGAAAACAAAAGAAATAAAGAAAATGTCTCAGGAAGGAGTTGTTCCTCTTCAAACAACTGGATTTTGTTTCTCTCTCTCTCTTTTTTTTTTTTTTTTTTTTTTTTTTTTTTTTTTAGACAGGGTCTTGCTTTGTTGCCCAAGCTGGAGTGCAGTGGTACAATCAGAGCTCACTGCAGCCTCAGCCTCCTGGGACCAGGTGATCCTCCCACTTCAGCCTTCTGAGTAGCCGGGACCACAGGCACACATCACCATGCCTGGCTGATTAAAAAAAAAAAAATGTAGAGATGAGGCCTCACTATGTTGCCCAGGCTAGTCTCAAACTCCTGCCCTGAGCAATCCTCCCACTTTGGCCACCCAACGTGCTGGAAATACACACTTAAGCCACTGCACCCAGCTGACCACCTGGATTTTGGAAAAGAGGAAAACAGGGAAGTCTGACTGTTAGATGTGGGAGTCAGATGTTTTCATGTTATATATGTGAATTATATTACATGCACATGTATGGTGCATATCATATCAAAAGAAAGTGTTCAACACACTAGAGACATTAGAAAACAAATCAAGGACTGAGGAACAATAAAAAGTGTTATAATGGTGTAAAAGTAATACAAATTATAGTCTTTTACATGAACTGCTTCCACTAATGCCTAATTACTATGCAGCACGGTATCAATTTAGCGGATCATGAACTATGTATCCAATTGACTCACTTGTGTAAGTTACATTTCATGACAACACTAAATTCTCCTTTATATGTTCAGGCTCCCTATTTTGTGATGCATGTAATTGCAGAACTTGGGAGCTAGAATGGACCTTGGGGAGATCCCTTACGCCAACCCTTTCACTTCACAGATGTAGACACCGAGGCTTAGAGAGGGTATGACTTTCACAAGGCCACAAGAGGACTAGTTTACAGCAGAGCTGGGCTTATATAACAGGGCTGCCCATGATCCCTGCAAGGCTCCAGAGCTATTCTTAAGATCCTCTGCACTTAGACAATGCTGCAGGGACACACTCTCTTCTTTATTTTGTAAGAACATTTGCTCACAATTCAAAATTATTCAAAGAGAATGCGAAACAGGTATGATGCATGGGGGAAGAGGTATGCTCAGGGATTCAGATGCTGGAGCTCTTCGTTAAGCAACTTTTGGATCATATGATACTTAGAAGAACTACCATCTCTCTCAGTAAGAAGATTAGCAGGAGAATACATATGGTGCAGTAGAAAAATGCAGGTTATTCAAGCAGTGACCCTAGGATGAGCCTCAAAGCTTACTAGCTATGCGGTCTGGAACAAGCTATAGAAACTTGCCAGCTCTATATTCCCTTAACCATAAAATGGCCAAGATAACGATACTGACCAGGTGTAGTGTCTCATGCCTATAATCCCAGCACTTCGGGAGGCTGAGATGGGAGGATCACTTGAGCCCAGGAGTTCAAGACCAGACTGGGAAACATGTGAGACCCTAACTTTACAAATAATGTTTAAAAAATTAGCCAGGTGTGGTGGCACGTGCATATAGTCCAGATACTCAGGAGGATGAGGTGGGGGGATCGCTTGAACCCAGGAGTTCAAGGCTGCTGTGAGGTACGATCACGCCACTGCACTCCAGCCTGGAGTGCAGTGTGTCACTCTGGAGACAGAGTGAGACCCTGTCTCAAAAACAAACAAAAAGAATGATAATTAACTCAAAGAGTTATGGGATGAGATAAGGTTCTATATTTAGAACACCTAGCACAGCACACAGACTCAATCAATATTCAGTATTCAATCAATACTTCTTTACTATGTCTCCTTACACACTGCTGCTAAGAAAGCCTTACCTGTGAACACATGTGATGGGTACCTGGATGGTGAAAGGTATTTCCAAGACCAGGTCTAAGTTATTTCATGGATACTATGAAATCTAAAGTTATCTTAAGATTCAAAGTGCAGAGGATCTTAAGAATAGCTCTGGAGCCGTGCAGGGGATAATGGGCAGCCCTGTTTTGTTTGTTTGTTTATTTGTTTGTGTTTTTTTGTTTTTTGTTTTGTTTTGTTTTTTTGAGACAGAGTCTTGCTCTGTCACCCAGGCTGGAGTCCAGTGGTGCGATCTCGGCTCACTGTGACCTCCGCCTCCTGGGTTCAAGTGATTCTCCTGCCTCAGCCTCCTGAGTAGCTGGGACTACAGGCGCCTGCCGCTAAACCCAGCTAATTTTTATATTTTTAGTAGAGATGGGGTTTTGCCGTGTTAGCCAGGATGGTCTCGATCTCCTGACCTCGTGATCCACCCGCCTCAGCCTCCCAAAATGCTGGGATTATAAGCATGAGCCATCGCGCCTGGCCCTAAATTGAATTTTGGGGGAAAGTATACAGTTCCATGAGTTTTCTGTGTGTGTGTGTGTGTGTGTGTGTGTGTTGTTTGTTTGTTTTTGAGATGGACTTTTGCTCTTATTGCGCAGGCTGGAGTACAGTAGTGTGATCTTGGCTCACTGCAACCTCTGCCTCCCAGGTTCAAGCGATTCTCCTGCCTCAGCCTCCCAAGTAGCTGGGATTACAGGCATGCGCCAACATGCCCAGCTAACGTTTTGTATTTTTAGTAGAGACGGGGTTTCACCATGTTGGTCAGGCTGGTTTAAAACTCCTGACCTCAGGTGATCCACCCGCCTTGGCCTCCCAAAGTGTTGGGATTACAGGCATAAGCCACCACGTCTGGCCAGGCAGCCCTGTTATATAAGCCCAGCTCTGCTGTAAACTAGTCCTCTGTGGCCTTGGGAAAGTTATACCCTCTCTAAGCCTCAGTTTCTACATCTGTGAAGTGAAAGGGCTGGCATAAGGGATCTCTCCAAGGTCCATTCTAGCTCCCAAGTTCTACAATTATGTGCATCACACAATAGGAAGCCTGGACTTATAAGGGAGAATTAAGTGTTGTCAAAAAATGTAAATTATGCAAGTGAGACAATCAGATACATGTTTCATGATCCACTTAATTGATATTGTGCTGCATGGTAATTGAGCTTGGAAAGCATGTCCCAATGTGTCAGTGTTATATTCATGTGTAACTTCAAAATGGAATGTCAGTGTTTGGGGCAGGTGGGAAATCCAAAGGGAAGTTCTAAGAGTGAAGCCTGTTTCCATCTGACAGGTCAAAATACGTGAATATGTACCCATCTCCCTAGGCAACTTTGGTCAACTGCTGGGAACCACTTCTTGCTTTACATCAAAATGTGTTAGTAGAAAACAAAAATACCTTGGGTCAAGCATATCCCCAAATTCCTAAAGATGGCTCTTTGCTCATTTTTTATGCCCAAAATCTCTAAGAAATTGATCACAGATCCTAACATGGTCAACCACAGGTCTGCAGCTCTCAACATATCTTTTTGGGCATGGTCTGAAATGCCCAAGGCATCCGAGGAAAAAGAAGTGCTTGGTCTGTAGACAAAGGCCCCTCAATCGGTGATGAGACAATAGGATTCTACAGTCTTCTTATGACATCCACTTCCCATATATAATCTTGTTAGTAAATGAGACATTAAAGTCTCTTGGAGAAAAAAGTCAGCAGTGTCTGTATTATGCTATAAACAGATCTCCAGCTGAAATTGTTATTTGCTGAATGACATTTGAGTGGGAGCCACTGGCTTTACCTGCAAGCCTCAGCTTTAGTCCAGATCTGTTCCACACAGCCCTAGCAATATTACCTTTGTTCTAGAACCATCTGCGACTTGGGTGTTCCACCAAGCAAACAAATGTGCTCTACATCTGTCTGCCTATCCAACTCTCTCTCTTTCTGTCTCTCTCCAAGGTCTCTCTTTTTCTAAGTCACCTTTGTTGACAATCATTGCAGCTGGACCAGTGAGAAGGGATAAAATAGAAGTCAATAAATAAAGCTCTTCTGGGTTCATTAAGCCTATGACCCACCCTCTGCCCACGTACACTTGATTTCTATCTTCTTAGTTTTGACTCCACTGTGTTTGGATGTGGGGAGAACTATTTTTTCATTCTTATTCAAAGACATGTGACACTAATATTCTTTGTTTCCTTAAAATATGTGGGCATTCTTCTCTCCCTAGTAGGAGAGCGCCTGCGAGGATCACAAAAGCTTCTGGGGAGAAGCAATAATCTGCTGAATAACCAGGCCCCAGCTGCCAAATGCCACTCGGAAAAGTGCAAAGGGTGAATCGGGCACCGCTCTGAATCATAAACATTATTACAGGCGAAGTGACTGGCTGCTACTTGAGAGTTCTTCTGTACCTAATTGGACCATGCAGCATGATACTCCTGGGGACCATTACAGGGATACAGGTGTAGCTTACAATATACAAAAGCTGTGTGTCTGACAATCTATGTGTAAGCCTACCTTTATACATTACTTGGTGTGCTAAGTGTCCTGAGGGAGTTCATTATTTAGAGAACTCCATAAATACTTTTGTAAAATTCACATTCCTCTCCATTTGTGTTTTGTAAATTTCCCCTCTCTGTCTTTAGAGCACGTCATCAATCTGAACATCCACTTCCCACAAATATAAAGATCAGGGGAAGTCTACACCAGTGCTAGAAAAAAAAGGAGGGCACCCAGCATTTTTAACATTAAGACATTTTGTTAGATAGACCAGAGAAAGCATCACATAAAAGGCTGAATCAGAAATGTGTCTTGGGATTCTCTTTCTTAAAAAGGTGGCGCAGCACTGTGAGAAGAAACAAGAAGAGATTCTGACAGAGCACTGGTTAGAAATCTTCCTAAAATGGACTGAACGCTGGAGGTGAGAGCAGGCTAGCAAACCAGTTAGTGTCTGGTGTCCAGGACATTCACATTCGGAAGGCACTAAGAAGAGAACCAAGCATAAGTACTCCATGCCCATGGCTATCTGGTGGGATGTGAGATGTCTCTCTACATAGCAAGACTCTGATGCCAGAAAAATACATCCTCTGCTACAAAGGGGGCTTGGAGTGAAGCTAGGGTCAGGGAGAAGTTCAGAATGAGAACATTGTCTCTTGCACGATGGCTTCACCCATTGCCAAGCAGCAACCATGCAAGGAAGAACCCCAACAGAGATTGCCCCGTGGCTCCAGCTCCCTTCAAATTTGTGCAGCTGCTGAAAAACACACCTGGTCTAGTACATTTTTAAGAACCAAGCCTTCAGCTTAAGACCAAGGAAAGAAGCCCAGCCTTTCCCTAATGGTACAGAGATTATTTGAGAACAATTTCCAGGCCAGGCTAGCCCTCCCATCATTCAATGATGAGAAGACCCAAAACCGGCAACACTAGGCTTATAAGGACTTGGGAACAAAACAAGAAACATCCAAGAAATAAAGAAAGAAGATGATTTCAAAAAAGATTTACTACTGGAAATAGAAACAAGTTTCAGACAAGATGTGATTTGTACCTTTGAAGGAGGAGGAGGAAAAAGAAGGGGAGGAGACCCAGACTTAGGCATGAATGACAAGTAAATGAAAACAAAAAGAAACACCAAATTACAAAAAAAAAAAATTAGGATTTTTTTTCAATGATTGATTTTCCAAAGTATTATTTAAAACTACATTCGATGCAATGAAAAGGAAAAACAGCCTTTGGAGCATCAAACCAGCGAGTGAAGAACAAACCTGAAAAACTCTCCCAAAAGGCATTGGAAAAATGATGAAGAATATAAACAAATCAGACAGATGCTAATGGATATGGGAGACAAAGTAGGAAGCCAACATACAGATGGCATGATTTATGCATAGTCAAAGTAAATACCACAGAAGCAATTATTAAAGAAATAATGAAAGAAAACTTTTCTAAACTGAAGAAATACCTGATTCTCAGAGCAAACCAATCAACCACCTAACGAACAAACCAAAAACTCACTCTATACAAGAAGAAAAAAATGAAAACTGATATAAATATTAATATAAATTAATAAATTAAAGAAAACTGCCATCTATTTATTTACCTTCTGGTGCAACTTTTGAAGTCAAAACAACTCATAAGCATTCAGTGAGGAGGAAAAGAAATATACGTAACCAGGTCACCAAGATGGAAAAAAAATCAGATTTCTGACAACAGAAGAAATAAAACAACTACACAGCTCTAATGGTAAAGGGTTCTGATACAAAAATTCCAAACTAACCAACTTTCCCACTAAGGTATGAGAGTTAAAAAATAAAAAAGGCATTCTTGGATCCAAAGGAGCAACAAAAACACAATGTACTTCATAGAATATATTTGAAGAAGCTCCCTAATCAATCAAAAATTTAATTTTAAACAATAAAGAAAAGGGGTAGTTGTGCTTTAAAATAGTTTACAATATGTATTCAGACCCAGCACAGGGGCTCATCCCTGTAATCCCAGCACTTTGGGAGGCCAAGGTGGGAGGATTGCTTGAGGCCAAGAGTTTAAAACCACCCTGGACAACACATCGAGAGCTCGTCTATTAAAAAAAAAAAAAAAAAAAAAAAAAAAGTCACGTTAGCCAGGCGTGGGGCTGTGTGCCTGTAGTCCCAGCTACTTAGGAGGCTGAGGTGGGGGATCCTTTAGAGCCAGGAGGTCAAGGCTGCAGTGAGTTATGATCCCACCAGTGCACTCCAGGCTGGGCCACAGAGCAAGACCTTGTCTCTAAAGAAAAATATATACACATATAATGAGAGCATATAACAAACAATTGAATATCGTTATAAAAAGGAACACAGATATAGATAATCCTTATAAGAAAAGTTACATAATATTTAAAAGTAATCATAAACTGGATCAAAACATCTATATGTCTATATCTAACTTTAAAAAAGAAAAGGAGAATTCCAAAGGAGAATAAAATGTGTTATCTTATACAGGGAGGAGATATGGTCAGTCAGCTTCCTCACTTTGCTCATACAGAAATATAGGTCATATTTAGTCAAATTTAAGAAGACAACTAGAAGATTAAATATAAGGTATGAGTATTACTAGACAGTAAATCATATCACACAAAATGGAAAATGAGGGAAATATCAAGGAATCATAAAACCAAAAGAATAAAAAGATGACAAAAATTAGAATAAGCATATCAACATTGAAGACAGGTATTAATTCATTTTGAAAAGCAAAAGAATGTCAGTTGGTGTCATAAATTAAGAATGACCTTAGACTATCTGCAAGAAACCCATAAAAGTTACAAGAAGATTGGGGCAAAGGAATACCAGGAAACTGCAAATTTAAAAGTGACAGTTTTACAACTGTTAATACAAAATCAGTATTACGTATGTAAAGCATTCAACAGGGGTGAAATTTTTACTGACAAGAGATACATTCCAAAGAATTAAGTCAAAATTTTATGTGCCAAGATAGTAGAGCATGGAAATATATAAAGAAAATAAAACAGAGATCAAGAGACATGCAATAATGTTAAAGTCCACCCCACTGCATTTAGTCCTTGGAAAAATAGCAGATGAAATTTTTTTTCTTTTTCTTTTTTTTTTTTTTTTTGAGACAGAGTCTCACTCTGTCGCCCAGTCTGGAGTGCAGTGGCGCAGTCTCCCCTCACTGCAAGCTCTGCCTCCAGGGTCCATTCCATTCTCCTGCCTCAGCCTCCCGAGCAGCTGGGACTACAGGTGCCCGCCACCACGCCCGGCTAATTTTTTGTGTTTTTAGTAGAGATGGGGTTTCACTGTGTTAGCCAGGATGGTCTTGATCTCCTGACCTCGTGATGCATCCGCCTCGGCCTCCCAAAGTGCTGGGATTACAGGCGTGAGCCACTGCGCCCAGCCAGCGGATGAAAATTTAGTAAAGATATAGAGAAGTAGGATAAAATCATAAATATGGCAGATCTGATGACAAGATAAGCCTGATTAGATTTAATTAGAGCATGCATCTTCTATACAGGGGCTCATGGAACATTAACAAAAATGAACCCTCTATTGGAACATAAAAGAAATTTTCCTACCTTTCAATATTTTGTGACCAAAATGCAACAAAACTCATTAATAGACAGAAGTGTAAACAATTCAAATTAACTTGCGCATTCAAAAAAAATTCTTCTAAATAGGTGTGGAGTATAAGAGATAGTAAATTATGGAATCACAGACTGAGACAATGAAGATAATGAGAAAATTACGTATCAAAGTGTAGGCAGCTTACAGTCAGAGGCAAATATCTTAAGTATTTTTATCATTAAGAAAAATTAAAAATAAAAGATCAACTCAATAAATTAGAAAAGGGGGTGGGATGCGGTGGCTCACGCCTGTAATCCCAGCACTTTGGGAGGTCAGGCAGGTGGATCACGAAGGCAAGAGATCGAGACCATCCTGGCCAACGTGGTGAAATTCCGTCTGTACTAAAAATACAAAAATTAGCTGGGCATGGTGGCACGCACCTGTAGTCCCAGCTACTTGGGAGGCTGAGGCAGGAGAATCACTTGAACCTGGAAGGTGGAGGTTGCAGTGAGCCGAAAGTGCACCACTGCACTCCAGCCTGGTGACAGAGAGAGACTCTGTCTTTAAAAAAAAAAAAAAAAAAAAACAAAGAAAGGGAAATAAACCTAAGAAAAGCAATATAAAGGTAAAGCACACAAAACTATCCAAATGTTAGATAAAAATTATTTTAAAAGGCTATTAATTAGCTAGCAGTAAGTCTATCTTATTTTTGCATATATTTTAAAATATATACAAAATATTTTAAAATATATACACAATACATATATGTATACAAATACAATATATACAAAATATATACAAAATATTTTAAAATATATGCAAAAATAAGATAGACTTACTGCTAGCTAATCTTAAGTTTCAGAGAACAAACCAAATTAAAAATAATAAGTGGAATAAATTCACAAATATTGAGGATATTTTAAATTTTTAAAATATGTAATATTTAACTGTGTTAATAAAATTTTGAATATAGAAATGTCAGGTCCGGTGGCTCACACTTGTAATCCCCGTGCTTTGGGAGGCTGAGGCAGGATTGCTCAAGGCAGGAGCTTGAGACCAGCCTGAGCAACATAGTGAGAGCCCATCTCTACAAAAAAGTTAAAAAAGAAAAAGAGCCAGGCATGATGGCATGCACCTGCAGTCCCAGCTACTTGGGAGGCTGAGGTGGGAGGATTGCTTGAGCCCAGGGGTTCAAGGTTGCAGTGAGCTATGACTGCACCACTGCACTCCAGCCTGGGCAACAGAGCAAGACCCTGTCTTGATAAAATAAAATAAAATAATATAATAGAAATAGAAATGACAAATTTTCTAGAAACATTAAAATGCTTTAATATTAATTTAAGAAGTAAAAATCCTGATCAAAAAAATTATTATAGACAATACTTTTAGGGGTGGGGAGGCTTTCATAATATAACAACCAAAAAATGACTTAATTCTAATAACTCTGGGGATAGGTAATTTCAAAGCTTCCAGGATGCTACATGTGCCTTAATGGGGGCAAAGGTACCCTTCCTTTCTCTCACTTTTCTTCTCTTTGAGGCAACTCAGAGGAGCGATTGTGGAAATTTCCGAAGCTGCTGTATGTCAGCTTGCCCATTTCTATGGGATTTCATGGTTTTTGTGACAAGTCAGTCTTTTTGTCATCATCGCATCTTGAAACTAGAGAGGAAGGGAATGGAAGGGAGAACTGTTACTATCAGAGGCTTCTGGAAATCCCCGCTTTATGGTACATGAGTCTTTCTTAAGAATGGTTCTCTTTTACGGGTTGCCATTTTGGTGAAAATTGGTGCACCCAGCTCTACCTCTTGGTGGGCCCCAGTGTACTTCAGCATGATCTCAGTTCTTTCTTTCTCTACCAGTTTCCATGATACGTGCATTACATCCTGAAAATCACAGCATCACCATTCAAGAGACAAAAATTATCATTATCAAAGCGGCCAAAAAGATTTTCTCTTAAATATTCTGTGGGAAAGAGGGTTGAAAATTAGAATAGAATACTATGTATTTGCCACAATAAAAGATACCTACCACAAACCAGTAGCCAATATTATATTAAAAGTTAAAAGAAGAGTCAATGATTAAATTCAGGCCACATGCGGTGGCTCATGCCTATAATCCCAGCACTTTGGGAGGCTGAGGCGGGTGGATCACTTGAAGTCAGGAGTTTGAGACCAGCCTGGCCAACATGGTGAAACTCCGTCTCTACTAAAAATACAAAAATTAGCCAGGTGTGGTGTTGCATGCCTGTAATCCCAGATACTTGGGAGTCTGAGGCCGGAGAATCACTTGAGCCTGAGAGGCAGAGGTTGCAATGAGCCAAGATCATGCGACACTGCACTCCAGCCTGGGTGACAGAGCAAGACTCTGTCTCAAGAAAAAAAAAAAATTAAATTCAGGAATAAAGTCAAGTGTATTTGTATCTGCTCTTCCATTATTATTTGGCATACCATCAGGATGTTGTAGAAGAAATAAAAGTTAAAAATATTAAAATACAGGAGACAAAATTATCATTATTGGAAATGTTATTATTGTCTACTTAGAATATCTAAGGGAATTAGCTGAAACACTCTAGAACTGAGATCAATATTATGGTCAGTTGACCAGGCACGGTGGCTCATATCTGTAATCCCAGCATTTTGGGAGGCCAAGGTGGGCGGCTCACCTGAGGTCAGGGGTTTGAGACCAGCCTGGCCAACATGGTGAAACGCTCTCTCTACTAAAAATACAAAAATTAGCCAGGTGTGGTGGTACACACCTGTAATCCCAGATACCTGGGAGGCTGAGACAGAAGAATCACTTGAACCTGGGAGGCAGAGGCTGCAGGGAGCTGAGATCATGCCACTGCACTCCAGCCTGGGTGACAGAAGGAGACTCTGTCTCAAAAAATATATATAATATATTTTATATATATAGTATATATTTTTATAATATATATTATATACTATATATAAAATACATAACATATATTTTATATATTTATATAAAATATATAATATATAATATAAAATTATAGATTATATTATATATTAATAATTACATATGATGGTCAGTTACTAGAAGATATACATATACCCCTCCATACACACTTACATAGACATACTAATAGTTTTCCTAAAACCCAACGATAATCAGGTGAAAATTTCCCTTATACAGTAGTCTCCCCATATCCACGGTTTTGCTTTCCATGGTTTTATTTATTGGTCAATTTGCTGTCTGAAAATAGGTGAGTACAGTACAAGAAGATATTTGGAGAGTGAGAGAGACCACATCCACATAACTTTTATTATAGTATATTTTTATGTAAGTATTTTATTTGATTATTAATTGTTGTTAATCTCTAATTTATACATTAAATTTTATCATGGTGTGTACGTACAGAAAAAAACACAATCTATATAGGGTTTGGTACTAACTGGCAGTTTCAGGAATCCACCAGGGGTATGGAACATGACCCCAGTTAATCGGGGGGACTACTGTATAAGGAAAATAAAGATTAAGTGCAGAATTATAACCAACACTGTAAAATCTCTAAAGAAAACAAGAACTGCTCAGATTCTATAAAAACAGAAAATGCATTACTAACAAACTAAAGGAAAAACATTGTGCATGGATCAAAAATTACAAGAGTTCAGTAAAGACTTCCATTCTCTCTGAATTGCTATCTAATCTATTAAAATTTATTTTGAAAATATGTTTTAAAATCTGACTAAATTAGTCTATGTACACATGAAAGAATAAATAAACTAAAAATAGCTAATAAATGCTGAAAAAAATTATATGAAAGAATCTAATTATGTTAAAATCTACTAAACTCATAGAATCAAAAGTAAAATAGAAAAAAAACAAATATCAAGATAACAGAATATAAGGCTTAGAAATGCGGGATCACGAGGTCAGGAGATTGAGACCATCCTGGCTAACACGGTGAAACCCCGTCTCTACTAAAAACACAAAAAAAAATTAGCCAGGCGTGGTTGCGGGCGCCTGTAGTCCCAGCTACTTGGGAGGCTGAGGCAGGAGAATGGCGTGAACCCATGAAGCGGAGCTTGCAGTGAGCCCAGATCGCGCCACTGCACTCCTGCCTGGGTGATAGAGCGAAACTCCATCTCAAAAAAAAAAAAGAAAAAGGAATATACTCATGTTTCTAAAAACATTTCGTTTTTATTAGTAATTAATAAAGATGATGTCTCCTCTCAGTGGGGCAAAAGACTAATAAATACATAATGTGAGAACAACTGATTTAATATTTGACAAAAGTTCATTGAATCCTCATGTCTAAGATCGCACATCAAAATAAACGCTAAACTATGAGATAATAAAGAACTACAATAAGTTATGGGTAAATAGTTATCTGACCCTAGTGAACGGAAGGCTTTTCTAGGTATAAAAGCAAAAAATAAAAAAATAAAAATTGCAGCCATAAAAAAGAATGAGCTCATGTCCTTTACAGGGACATGGATGAAGCTGGAAACCATCATTCTCAGCAAACTAACCCAGGAACAGAAAACCAAACACCGTATGTTCTCACTCATAAGTGGGAGTTGAACATTGAGAACACATGGACACAGGGAGGGGAACATCACACACCGGGGCCTGTCGGAGGGAGGGACAAGGGGAGGGAGAGTGTTAAGACAAATACCTAATGCATGCAGGGCTTAAAACCTAGATGACAGGTTGACAGGTACAGCAAACCACTATGGCAAATGTATACCTATGTAACAAACCTGCAAGTTCTGCATGTGTATCCCAGAACTTAAAGTAAAACAAACAAAACAAAAGAATTCAGGCAGGGTGTGGTGGCTCATGCCTGTAATCCCAGCACTTTGGGAGGACGAGGCAGATGGATCACCTGAGGTCACGAGTTCGTGACCAGCCTGGCCAACATGGCGAAACCCCATCTCTACTAAAAATACAAGAAATTAGCTGGACGTGGTGGTACACGCCTGTAGTCTGGAGGCTGAAGCAGGAGAATGGCTTGAACCCGGGAGGCGGAGGTTGCAGTGAGCCAAGATCGTGCCACTGCACTGCAGCCTGGGTGGCAGAGCGAGACTCCGTCTCAAAAAAAAAAAAAAAAAAAAAAAAAAAAAGGATTCAACTGTGGAGAAGAAAAAAGCAAAACACTTTTAAAAAAAGTATTAATATGCTTGACTACACAGATATTTTGATTTTGTAAATAAAAATCAACGTAAGTAAAATTCAAAGGAAAATATCGAAGTGGGAAAAATATTTCTAATACCATTAAACAAAGAGTTAATATCCTTAATACAAAATAAATACATGTAATTGTGAGTAAAAGGAAAAACTTTCTAACACAAAAATAAGCAATGAACACGAATGGCCAATTTAAAAAAGAAATGTAAAAAACAGAGAAACATAAGGAAAATATCCACCCTCACTTGAAACTACACTAAAAAAAGCAAATTAAAACAAGATATAATTTTTAACTTATCAAATTGGCAGAGTTTTTGTTTGTTTCTTTTTTTTTTTAATTACAGTACTTAGTGTTGTCCAGAGTGCAGACACATGAACGTTCTTTGTCATGGCTGGCAAGTGCTCAAGAAGAGTAATTTAATAACACATACCAAAAGCCTTATAAAGGGCCTTACTATTTGAGCCACCAGCTCTAGTTCTGGAAATTTATCCTAAGGAAACAACCAGAGATGTTGAAAAAAGATATATATGTTCAAGAAGTCCAGCACAGCATCACTAAACGATAGCAGAATATCTGGAGAATTAAACGTTAAATAAATAGATTATGGATAGAAATTACAGTATCTATGAGAGATGTAAAACTTATGATAGGCCCTAAGATCATACTGTGTGGGCTTGAAAATCACACAGCAGCATGTTTACAATATATGGACCCCTGGTAAATATCAGGCGGCTCACAAACAGTAAATCAGCATGATCCCAGTTAAAAAATCTATATGACTAGAGACACTAAAAATGTTTATGTTTATCTTGTGGGTGATCTGTCCTTCATTCTTTTCTGTATTTCCAGTTTTTCTAAATGAATATATACATCCCTTCTGTGATCAGGGAAACAATAAACAATTTCTGGGGCATGCTCTGGAGTCAGACTGCTTGGATTCAAATCATAGCTCTATAGCCAGGCGTGGCAACATACACTATAGTCCCAGCTACGCAGGAGGCTGAGGGGCAAGGATCATTTGAGCCCAGGAGTTGGAGGCCAGCCCGAGCAACATAATGAGACTCTGTCTCTAAGGGAAAAAAAAAAAAAAAAAAAAAAACCATAGCTCTATCACTTTAAGATCTGCCACCTTGGGAAAGTTGCTTATTTTCTCTGAGCCTCAACTTCCTGTTCTGTCAAATGGGGCTAATAACACTATGTTGTTGGGCTGCTGTGGCAATTGAATTTTACATGTATGTAAAGCACTTAGTACAGCATCTGGACCATAATAAGAGCTCATTATATATTAGTATTATTTTGATTTTAAAACAATAACCCCCCTCAACCAAACTTTTACAGTAGGAGAAACCTTGATCTTATTTCTATGCTAGAGGAAAAGAAGTAGTCTTCAAAGGCTGTAAACACAAAATGTTAAATATTCACATACATATTCTCTCTCTCTCTCTCTCTCTCTCTCAAACACACACACACAGAGAGAGAGAGAGAGAGAGAGAGAATATGTGAATATTTAACATAACTATAATTTCCATCCATAATCTATTTATCTAGCATTCAATTCTCCAGATATTGTGCTATCGTTTAGTGATGCTGTGCTGGACTTCTTGAACATATATATCTTTTTTCAACATCTCTGGTTGTTTCCTTAGGATAAATTTCTCTGTCTCTCTCACACACACATACACACACAGAGACAGAGACAGAGAGAGAGAGAGAGATGAAGATTCTCATATCCTAGGATCCTAAGAAATTGGGGCAATCGTTAATATGCATCTTTAAGGAGACCATCTGAGTTTGGTCAACCCAAGTTGAAGAGGTACATTACATAAAGAAGCTAGATGATCTAAGAAAACAGAGGTTGCTGATCATCAATTGGCCCATATATGCCCCCCCAAAAGGCTTTAGCCCTCCATGGCACAGATGTATTTACAGCTGGGTGTGCAAAGTGCCAAGGAGGATGCCACTGGGTTTGGGAAGGAGCCCCAGAAAGGCAGTCAGGCTGCACAGGTTCTAGGACCCCCACCTACTCCGCTGGCCAGCACCACATGTGGTCCCACAAGACTACACTCTCCTCTGTAAGCAAATGAGAACTCTCTGGGGCCCTTTCTAGATCTGAGGTCCTACTAAAAAGGGTGACAACCTCAGCTCTGAACATTAGTTGTTTTATTTCAACTCCAAAGTGGGCTCCTGCATCCCAAAACAAATGAAAGAAAATTAAAAGATAAATAAGGCATTCCTGGCATCCATGAAAGTCATTTTGCTTTCCCCGTTCACATTATTTCAGTAAATCTAGCAGTGTAGAAAGTGACAAATGAGCGCAGATTACAAGGCAGCACCTGTTCGGAGCCCAAGGTCATTAGATGCCATTAGCGATGGCATAAAGACACATGCATTTAGGAGATAACGCAGCTCAGTGGGTTATCTGTGCATCCTTCCTTCTTGACACCTTGTCGGCTGCTCTCACAGACCTGCTTCAGTCTCAGAGCCTAGACAATAGCACTAAATATGGCAAGGGCGTTAGCTGGAGGAGGCTGAAATTAGCTGAACCTGAAATATGAGTAAAGTCTTTGTATATGCAAAACAGAAATAGTCCTAAAAGGAGACACAACTATTTGTTAAAAAGGTGCATACAAAGAATTAAACAAGGCCAGGCACGGCGGCTCATGCCTGTAATCCCAACACTTTGGGAGGCCGAGGCAGGTGGATCACCTGAGGTCAGGAGTTCAAGACCACCCTCGCCAACATGGAGAACGCCATCTCTACTAAAAATACAAAAATTAGCCAGGTGTGGGGGTGCGCACCTGTAATCCCAGCTACTCGGGAGGCTGAGGCTTGAACCTGGGAGGCGGTGGAGGTTGCAGTGAGCCGAGATCATGCCACTGCACTCCAGCCTGGGAGACAGAGTGAGATTCCATCTCAAAAACAAAAAACAAAGAATTAAACAAATGATGAGTTGATAGTCCGAAAAGAAGAAAAGATGCTCTATGCAAAAAATAAATAAATAAAAAGTCACTGAGAACTAGCAGCAGATGATAGGCAGAAAAGTGGAGTAGTTAAGAAAACAGGCTTTGGTGTCAGGCACACTGGCTTTGAATTCTAGCCTCCACCACTCACAAGCTGGGTAAATGTGGGCGAGTAGTTTAAATTGAGTGCCACCATTTCTACAAATCTGTAGAATAGTAACAGCCATATCTACCTCAAAGAGTTGTTGGGCTAATTCAGGCATTCATTCACTTGATGATCACTGATTATGATCAGTGAGCTTCTAGGTGTGCCAGGCCCAGTTTTAAACACTGGAAATACACAAGTGAGAGATGTAAGCATGGGCTCTCCTTCCACGGACTTAACGTCACTCTCAAATTGTAGTGAAATGAGAAAGACAAACAAGTATGTGTAAGTGCAATAAGGAAAAATTAAACCGGTGAAGGGGATAAAAACTGATGACGGTGTTTAATTTAGAGTAATGCAAAGACCCTGAGAGAGGAACATGTTTTCATTAAACCTTAAGGAGCTTAGCTCAGGGCTCATAAAACCATGTGCTCTAAGAGTTGGTGATGATGATGATGATGGCCATGGTGGTGGTGGTGGTGGTTGGTGGTGGTCTCATAACGATAACCAAACAAGCAAAGAGTACAAGGGATATGCTAATAGGTACAGCCCACATTAAGTAAAGAAATGAACTGACAAAATTAGTATCGAACACAGGAAGTACTGATTAGAATCTTGACTAATTTTCATTTATTAAAGACTGCAGTTCTATTTTTAGTTATATCCTTCAATCTAACATCATTCAAGAAAAGCTTCTCTCCAAAAATTCTATTTCAGGAATGTAAATTTTTAAAAGTAAGAGTGTTCTGCATGCATGATTTCTTTTTACCCAGCCATCTTTCTGTTGGTTTTTAGCCTGCCAGTAGTGTGTATGTGATATTTTAAAGACTTACTATGCAGAGTACTTAGAAATTTCATATGAGCATTTAAAATGGCAGAAATAGCTGGTAGCTTTCATTTCCACATGTACTCTCAGAACAGAGAAAAACGAGTTTTAATCCATGTCTTTCTAAGCTTCTAGCCTTTTTTTTTTTTTCAACTGTCTCAGGGTGAAATTCCACTTTACTTGTTTAATGATGCATACTTCTGAAATTTTACAAAAATAATCATTCATATTTTGAATTTTTCTGCAACGTAAGTTTTTTGGCTTCATATCAGGTTACTGAAATGTATCTATATTGCTCCTATATAATTTTAGATCATTCACTTTCATTGTTGTATTGTGTTCTATCATTTGATCATATCATAATTTGTTTATTTCACTTTAATAAACATTCAAGTAGTTTGGGCTTATTTTTTAAACCATTATTAACACAAGTAAAGCTGTGCTGGAGAGCCTCCATGTCTCGTGGTATACAGTACAGAAGTCTCTAGGAAACACCTAGAAGGAAAATTGCTGAGTCACAGGGTATACACATTTGGTTTTTTTTTACTGGATAATACCTAACTGTCTGTCTAAATGGTTGTACCAATGAATATTCCTATCAGCAGTACATAAATGTGAAATGCCATTTTTCAAACTTGGACTAAAATATTCTTTTCATTACTGGGAACTCCAGATCTCAAATAACTCAAGTGTCAGTTCCATCTATCGCTTTGGTCAATTTCAAACTGGTCTTTGAACAAATCCAGACTTGAAGAAATTTTCGTTCTGTTAAATTTCTAGCCAACTCATCACAATCAACTACGCAAGCAAACAGTACCCCATAAGAACAACAATAAGTAATCACATATTGTTGGCTCCAGGAAGCAAAATGAAGACATTTAAATTAAAGCAAGCATGCTTACAAAAATATTCTGGCTATCTCAATTAATCTGAACCAAACTAAGAATAATCTAGATATTTTCCCCAATCTTCTGTTCCCATTTAGTTCATGGCATTTTTATAACGGGACTTGCCAGATAAGAAGCATGTGTGTGTTTGAGAACTAAGGAAAAAAGGATTGGTTTTACTGTCTCTTCAAAAACATATCCGATGTGAATAGACTAAAAACCATTCAATTCTGCAGTTTGTGAATTATATCCCCAGAAAGCTGGTATTAATAATACAGCAGCTAAGTGAAATAAGCCAGTCACAAAAGGACAAATACTGTATGATTCACCCTCTATGAGGTATCTAGAGTAGACATTGTCATAGAAATGGAAAAGCAGTTGCCAAGGGCTTGGGGGAGGAGGGAAAAGAAGAGTTGCTATTTAATGGGTAGAATTTCAATTTTGCAAAATAAAAAGAGTTCTGGGCCGGGCGTGGTGGCTCGCACCTATAATCCCAGCACTTTGGGAGGCCAAGGTGGGCAGATCACCTGAGGTCAGGAGTTTCAGACCAGCCTGGCCAACACGGTGAAACCCCGTCTCTACTAAAAATACAGAAATTAGCCAGGTGTGGTGGCAGGTGCCTGTAATCCCAGCTACTTGGGAGGCTGGGGCAGGAGGATCGCTTGAACCCAGGAAGCAGAGGTTGCAGAGAACTGAGATCACACCATCACACTCTGGCCTGGGGGATAAGAGCGAGACTTTGTCTCAAGAAAAAAAAAAAAGAGTTCTGGAGATGGATGGTGGTGACAGTTGTACAACACTGTGAATTCAATTAATACCACTAAACTGTACACTTGATGGTGAAGGTGGTAAATTTTATAGTGTATGCCTTTTGCCACAATATATTATTTATTTATTTACTTAAAAGTAAAAGTGGCAGTGTTTTGTTTCAGTATTAGGTTGGGTTCAAGGAAAAAGAAGGGTTATTCCTTCATAATCATATAGATTCTGTACCATAGATTGAGCATTGCACCATTTTTTTATTTTTATAAGCTATACCAAATTTCAGTGCACAAATGCTATAACAGCATATACTGTGGGTGAGAATATAAAAAATTGTGAAAGTCTAAAGTTACTGCTCACATTGCAACCTTGACACAACGACTTTGCAAAAACAAGGGCTTAAATTTAACTGAATATGCCACAATTCAGAAAATGCTACTACCATATGCCCGAGGGGACTGAGTCACACTTGCAGTTTAACTTCAACTCCTGAATTTTTTGACTTCTGTATGTTTAAATTCTCATCAAACTGCAGCTTCAACCTTTATTTCTGCCACTGATTGCAGAATGCATCGCTTATCATTTGACATAATCTCTACCATGAAATACTTGTTTTTGAACAGCCTAAGGTTCGGAGGACACTTTTTAAAATGTTAAATAAAAAACTGTCAACGATTACTGGGAATGGAAAAACAGCCAAGCCTCTTTGATGCCATCCTTATGCCTAGAGAAATCTTCCCACTCCCACTCCCACATCGATCAAGTGAGCTGCATCTCTTCCTTCTTTCAAAGTTCACCTTAATTCACTTCTCTATGATTCTATAATGAAGGCAGCTGTGATTACAGCAGAAGTGAAGAAGAGAGTACTACCTACCCTGGGAGCAAGTTAATTTATGGCCATAGGCCCACTAGGGATACACTGAACGAACTACATTTTTTAATGTATGCCTATGCAATAACCTGTATATGATTTTTCCATCTTTAAGAATCTTCAACAGTCCCAGATGCAAGGAAGACAGGCCATCCTGGAGGGGGCTAGGGATTTAGGGATGGCATTCCTATTATTTACAAGGCGCTGAGTTAGACAGACCATGTGTGACCATGGTGTTCCTGCTCAGAAGCTTACAATCGCTTTGGAGAGGCAAGGCATTTATCATGCACAGAGAGCTGATAATAGCAGGCAATTTTTCAATCAGCATACATTTATTCAGCAAATATTTACTGAAGACCTACTAAATGCCAGGCACGATGCCAGACATTAGGGACAAAAATATGACTAAGATGTGGTCCCAGCAGAGAAACAGATGGGGTTCCGTATAGTAACCATGTTATCAAGGAGTCATCAGAATGCTACTAGATGATAAAAATAGCAGCTTTCCCCTCTTCGAAAAATGCAGAGTACACATAAGTAATCCAGTCACTGAGTGAGCATTCTGGCAATGAAAAAACATATTTGGAATGAGAATAGTGATCTTCAGAACTCTAGGTACCAAGCATTCCCCATACATCAACGTTCTGATCCCCTTGAGAGGCAATTGACCGGCTGATACTGAGGCAAACTTGCCACCACGGAAGACGTGAATTAAAACGAGTGATTGTACTAAGGTATAGAAATGGCACTCGTACTTCCTGTTTCATAACAGTCCTCACAAGACCCTTTTTAAATGTCTGCCTTTCCTGATAGACTGCAACCTGAAAAAAAGGAAGGAACTGGGTCTCTCTTATTTACAGGTTTCCCCAGTGCCTAGTACAACGCCTGACACAGAGTAAGCAATTAAAAACATTTATGGCACTAGAATTTTCAATTAGCTGGCTGCATATTATTGCAAAGTTAACATCTGAAAAGGCTATTAAAATGTTCATGTAAAGACTTGGTAACCAGTATAATCTAGTTTAATAATATTTATTTATTTACTTTATTATTTTCTTGTTTTTGAGTCAGGGTCTTCCTCTGTTGCCCAGGCTGGAGGGCAGTGGTGCGTGTGATCTTAGCTCACTGCAACCTCTGCCTCCCAGGTTCAAGTGATTCTCCTGCCTCAGCCTCCCAAGCAGCTAGAATTACAGGCGCGCACCACCATGCCCAGCTAATTTTTGTATTTTTCGTAGAGACGGGGTTTTACCATGTTGGCCAGGCTGCTCTCGAACTCCTGACCTCAGATGATGTGCCAACCCACCTCAGCCTCCCAAAGTACTGAGAATTACAGGCGTGAGCCACTGCACCCAGCTGGTTTAATCATATTTAATCAACTAATGAATCAAGTTAACTTATGGATACTGTTACTGGCTGAATTTTTTCCCCCCACAACCACTCAAAATTCATATGTTGAAGCCCTAACTTCCAGTTTCTCAGAATATGACTGTATTTGGAAATAGGACCTTTTGAGAGGTAATTAAAACAAAATAAGGTCATATGGAAGGGCCCTATTCCACTATGACTGGTGTCCTTACAATAGGAGACTGGGACACAGACTTGGAGGGACGCCCACGAGAGGACACAGGGAGAAGATGGCCATCTGCAAGCCAAGGAGAAAGACTTCAGAAGGAACCAACCTTGCTGACACTTTCATTTCAAACTTATTGCCTCTAGAATCGTAAGAAAATAAGTTTGTGCTGTTTAAGCCACTCAGTCTGGGTTACTTTGCTATGGTAGACCTAGCAAACTGACACAGATACTAAGCCCTTGTTTGAGATGGAGCTGTGGCCCTGTAAATGGCTATTTTAGAAAGACAATGTGAACTGGCAGCAATGGTACTGGAACAGGAATGAGGGGTTCATATATCCACTTCTGGTTCCAGTCCGACTTCTTGGTCAAGCCATTTTTACTTCTCTGAGTCTCTTTCCTCCTTTAAATATAGAAGTTTAGATCACATGAGCTCTGAGTTTCAGGTGACCTAGAACTGTATGATTCTATGCAGCAAAGTCAATGTTACCTTCTAGGATGTGAGAGATGGCACAGAGGTGTGTCTGTTTTCCCCTGGCTACACTGAGCCACTGGCAGTAGGCTTCCCAAACACTTCCCATCTGCTTCTTGAACCATTTCATCCATATCACCCAACATCACATTAAAGACAAGGTCCTTGGCCAGGCGCGGTGGCTCACACTTGTAATCCCAGCACTTTGGGAGGCCGAGGTGGGCGGGTCACGAGGTCAGGAGTTTGAGACCTGCCTGGCCAACATGGTGAAACCCCATCTCTACTAAAAATACAAACATTAGCCGGGTGTGGTGGCTCACGCCTGTAATACCAGCTACTTGGGAGGCTGAGGCAGGAGAATTGCTTGAACCTGGGAGGCAGAGGCTGCAGTGAGCTGAGATCATGCCACTGCACTCCAGCCTGGGCGGCAGAGCAAGACTCCATCTCAAAACAAACAAACAAAAAAACAGGATCCTCTCTCAGCAAGTCTCCTATCACAAAAGGAATACACATCACAACGCAGCCCTGCTGGACCACCCCAGCTCTAAGGGGAGGTCAACTTGTGAGCAATAAGTCAAAGCACCATGAAGAAGAAACAAAGACAAGGTGAAGAATGGCTCCATACGTTGTATAATTTTCATCTATTCCAACCAGAAAAGAGCTGCTCATTCTGATCAAAGATGTTAATGAGCCCTGCAAACAGAAATTACAATAGAACAGTAGACACCTTCATTAATTATTTTCTCCCGCAATATTAGCACTAATGATTAGAAAATCTTCAATAGCAGCACAAATAAAGATAAACAGACACCAATCCTTGGTACAGCCTCCGTACAGATTCATACTGGACTGTTCATTCAGCACCCAGTATTCTGGAAGTTGCCTATTAATGCAGGTGGAAGCAGTCCTGTTCATACAATATGACCCAAACTCCAAATTCAATGTGAATTTTTCGTTTTGATTTTTGGTTTATTTGTTTGTTTTGCTTTGTTTCCCCAAGGCCCAGCTGTGCCCGTCCCTAAAATCCATGGGATATCCACGTGCCCTCATCAAAATCCCCGTTTCTTAGAAGCTCCCTCTAGTGAGTTGCTTTTACTGGCAATAAAGAATACTAATTAGCAAAACCATATTTCAAACACAGACAAATGCATTAGGATAGTCTTTAAAATAACTTATTTCTTAAGCTTTTATTTTAGGTTCAGGGGTATATGTGCAGGTTTATTAAATAGGTAAACTCGTGCCATGGGGGTTTGTTGTACAAATGGTTTCGTCACCCAGGTACTAAGCCTAGTACCCAATAATTGTTTTTTCTGCTCCTCTCCCTCCTCCACCCTTTACCCTCAAGTAGGACCCAGTGTCTGCTGTTCCCTTCTTTGTGTCCATGAGTTCTCATCATTTAGCTCCCACTTGTAAGTGAGAACATGCAGTATTTAGTTTTTTGTTCCTGTGTTAGTTTGCTAAGGATAATGGCCTCCAGCTCCTTCCATACTCCTGCAAAAGACATGATCTCATTCCTTTTTTATGGCTGCATAGTATTCCATGGTAATATGTACCACATTTTTTTTGTCCAATCTGTCATTGATGGGCATTTAGGTTGATTCTGTGTCTTTGCTACTGTGAATAGTGCTGCAATGAACATTTGTGTGCATGTGTCTAAATTTATGGTAGAATGATTTATATTCCTCTGGGTAGATACCCAGTAATGGGATTGCTGGGTCAAATGGTAGTTCTGCTTTTAGCTCTTTGAGGAATTGCCACACTGTCTTCCACAATGGCTGAACTAATTTATACACTCACCAATAGGGTATAAGTGTTCTCTTTTCTCCACAACCTCATCAGCATCCAACTGGCTATTTTTTGACTTTTTAACAACAGCCATTCTGACTGGTGTGAGATAGTATATCACTATGCTTTTGATTTGCATTGCTCTAATGACCAGCGATATTGAGCTGCTTTTCATATACTTATTGGCCATATGTCTTCTTTGGAAAAGTGTCTGTTCATGTCCGTTGCTCACTTTTTCATGGGGTTGAAAGTAACCTTCTCCCTGCCTCCCCCTGAGACAGAGTCATGCTCTGTCGCCCAGGCTGGAGCATAGTGGTGCAATCTCGGCTCACTGCAACCTTCGCCTCCCAGGTTCAAGCAATTCTCCTGCCTCAGCCTCCCGCGTAGCTGGGATTACAGGCACTCGCCACCACACCCAGCTAATTGTTTTTGTATTTTTTAGTAGAGATGGGGTTTCACCATGTTTGCAAGGCTGGTCTCTAACTCCTGACCTTGTGATCTGCCCACCTTGGGCTCTCAAAGTGCTGGGATGAAAATAACCTTTTTAAAAATATATATATTTCGGCCAGGCAAGGTCGCTCATGCCTGTAATCCCTGCACTTTGGGAGGCTGAGGCAGGTGGATCCCCTGAGGTCAGGAGTTCGAGGCCATCCTGGCCAACATGATGAAACCCTGTCTCTACTAAAAATACAAAAAACTAGCTGGGCGTGGTGGTGTGTGCCTGTAATCCCGGCTACTCGGGAGGCTGAGGCAGAAGAATCACTTGAACCCAGGAGGCAGAGGTTGCAGTGAGCCGAGATCACACCACTGCACTGCAGCCTGGGCAACAAAAGCAAAACTCCATCTCAAAAAAAAAAAAAATCAAAAATTTCTTAATGTTGCCTTCTTAGAGTCTGTATAACCTTCTTCTGGAAAGGGCAATTTTTTTTAACATCTTGACCATTTATTAGATATCATAAAGGTTAAGATGAAAATGCTTCCCAAGTGCCTGCCATGTTTTCCCTGTCATATAAATCATGTCTGTATGGGCAGAATCACAAAGCTAGAATGGGTCTGAGGACCCCCCTCTCAGGCAACTTCCATCCAACTGTGGGCATTCCCTTGGGTGCCCTCTTACACTCACTGATTCACCCAACATGCATTTGGGCACTTCTGCATTATATGACTTTCTTGAGGCAAATAGGAAAAACCTGTATCTGCCCTCAAGGGGAGTCCCTCCTAGAGGAGGACACTAGCCATACCATTGTTATGCTGAAGTTGCGAGGTCCATTTACAGAACCAGCCTTATCACTTAGCAATATAGCTCACATACCCATAAAAAAATTCAAGGGCCTAAGTGAGTGGATGATAATGTGGTCCAAAGGTGTGCACAGACATATGCTGAGGCACTTAGTGGGCTGATCAACAGGGGATTCATGGAGGAAAAGCTAACAGAAGTGACCACTCCGATGCATTGATGATATCAGAGCATGACGGGTCGAGAGAGCCTCCTGCAAGTCATCATCTGCTCAACTGTGAATCGGCATCTGAGAAAATAAGCAACAACCTTACCTCCCAAACACCGACATTAAAGCGGTGCATTATTAAAATGGAGGTTCTCAGTTAGTAAATGAACACTTTAAGAACTCATGCAATCATAAACATTAGAATATGCAGTAAAGAGATAATGATACTTGTCAGAAGATATTAAGACGACATGGCAATAAAAGGAATCTGTTCATAGAGAGAATGATTCTAAATACAAAATGGTCAGATTGATACTCAGAAGTATTGCTATTAATAGAAATAATGTTAGAGAGGTTTCATTATGTAAATGGCTCATGTGTCTGCCAGAAATATACCCAGTAATAATTTGCATTTCTGCTATAGTGAAAATTTCAAGGATGTCTCTTGTTGGCTTATGAAGGACCCTTTCATTGGTAAGCCACAGTTTTTGTAATCATGATAAGAAGGATCACCTATGCTCTTTGTTGATAATAATAATAACTAATAAGACACTCGTGTGTGCCTGGCACTGCGCTGACTCCCGTATGTGCAGCAGTCATGTGAGGCAGGGTTATTATTCATGTTTTATCACTGAGAAAGCAGAGGCTTAGGTCAACTTGCCCAGGGTCTCAAAGACGATAAATCATGGAGGCTGGATTTGAACTTGAGTCTTTCTGACTCCATGCCCACTCTCCTTCCACTTGCAGTGTAAACACAGTGGCTCAAACACTGTGGTTTCATGAATATAATGTTTCATAGGGTATGCAGTGATCTTATAGGTAGAAATGGGCCTAGAAACATGGACACTCTTGGACACTGCATTGCAAATCTCGCTCTCTGCTTTCACTCACTGACACCTATATTTGCCCCTTGAGTCCCTTGAATATTGGTGCCACACTCTGCTCAGCTCTTGATATGGTGCAAAGCACTAAAATCACACGGGTGTCACAGCCAAAAATTCTGTATCACTCCAAAGCTAACTCGTCCCCCATCGGTCCCAACTCTGCCCCAGAAGTCTCACTGAAATAAAGTCTCCAGGGTACCTGTCTTGCCACTCCTCCTTCACATCCTTGGTTTTATGACCCACATTTCTATAGGACTCTCCCTTCTTTAGTTCTAATTATTAAAAGCAGGGTTCTGAAATCCCAAGGTGATTGCAAAACTCCCATCTCAGCCACAAATCTTCATTAGAATGGCTAATCAATAAGAGTTTTGTTTCAGATCCCCCCACTTTATTTCCTCTGTATGTCTTTTGAAGAATTTTTCAATTTGCCATGATATAACTAAAACTCAAGCATCAACAGGAAAGAGGAAGAGAAGAGCTCAGAAATAAGCCACTAGTGCTTGAAAATAGGGTGTGAGTTTGATGCTAGAGGTGGTTTGGAATCCATGCTCCACTGCATCGTAGCTATGGTGGGGCATGGATTCTTATTATTAATTAGTCTTATTCCTTCACTTTTGTCTCACACCACCTGTAAAACAAAAGCAATAATGCTTACTTCATGGGGTAGTGAGGAGGTTTAAATGAGTAGCTACAGCTAATGCTCTTAATGAGATGCCTTCCTTTTCCTCTCTGGCCAGTGAGGGGTGGATCATGTAACAACCTCCTTTCCCTATTCACTCTTCTTCCCCAACTAATACCCTCAGCCACTGGCACCATGTTCCGCATGTTAGAGGCATCCTTCCTGGGGCAGTGAGAGACATCCTGAATCAGTCTTGTCACCCTAAAGGGGACCTTGCAATGTTTGCTCGTGGGTCGATACCACACAGAGCTGACATGAGGATGACATGTGACAAGATGACCTAGAGCCTGCTAAATGAACACATGAGCTAAATGCTAGGTACCACTATGCTTTCCATGAGATGGGTAGGCAGACGGACAACACTGAATCTTTGCTCTCCAAACTTTTGATTTGAATTCACACAGGCAAGATTCTTGTCAATGACCCAGAACCTCTTAAGCCCCAAGGGGGCCATGCCACCAGCACAGCAGGGCCAGGTCATGAAGCCCCCTGGGATGCAGGGTTGGGGGCTGTAAGAGTCTCGCTGTCAAGATGTGGCCCCACCAGTGCTAAGTTTATAGTGCTCCAAAAGCCAGGAAGGAGGATAAGAAAAGAAAAATAAAATGCAGAAAACAAGAGTTACCATGCCACAAACACGAACCTCTACAGAACCTAGAAAATGTGAAATTGGGCCAGGCACGGTGGCTCACACCTGTAGTCCCAGCACTTTAGGAGGCAGAGGTGGATGGATCACCTGATGTCTGGAGTTCGAGACCTCGTCTCTACTAATAACACAAAAAAATTAGCCGAGTGTGGTGGCATGCACCTGTAATCTCAGCTACTCGGGAGGCTGAGGCAGGAGAATCGCTTGAACCTGGGAGGTAGAGGTTGCAATGAGCCGAGATCATGCCATTGCTCTCTAGCCTGGGCAACAAGAGCAAAACTCCACCCCAAAAAAAAAAAAAAAAAAGAAAGAAAGAAATGAAAATGTGAAATTGTTAAGACAATTTGGAGTTTAAGGGAAAAGCACATTTTTGAAAGTGGAAAATAGATGAGAAATGTGAATACATTTGTTATGCACTGTTAGAGTCTGTTATTGATATATGGTCATTTTGTTATAAAGAAACATTTAAAAGGAGGCATGTTTCACCTGTTAACTTGTTTACTTCATAAGATTCTCTTGTTGGGTAGATTTACAGATTTAAGGCACTGCCATAAATCTTTTCAAAACAAGGAAGATTATAAACAAGGTAATTAATTATTTAATTAATTCGGCAAACAAATCACCCATTGACAAGCCTAGAAAAAAATGCCTCCCAATGTTTGTTTTTTCAGTTTTCTTTTCCAGTTTTGGAAGGGAAAGCCCTTGAAACAAACATGACCACACGACCCATATGAGTCCTCATTGTAATGTTTTTCCCCAAGCACCCACAATTCCAGGTCCTCCCAATTTGCTTCCAGTTCTTGCCCAAGTTTAAACCTCTTAACCAATGCCTACTATCTGCAGCCTCAAAGGGAACTGAGTACTTGCCAACAGACACCGCCACCTCCCCTCCCCGAGGTTCCTGCCTTGCGAGAGTGTGTCATGTGGCTGCCAGGGCAAGGCAGAAGTGTAGGAAATGGCACATCTCACAGGTTGTCCAGGAGGGTTAGAGCAAATATGTCCAGAGCAGTTTCAAGTTGACTATAGACCCAAGGCTCCGAGCTAATTAATAGAAAGTGAAGCAATGATAGTGACAGCTCAAGGCAAGGGTGTGAAGCTCATGTCATTCGGTAAAGACAGCCCAAGGAAAAATCTCCTAAGGGCAGGACATTTATGCTTGCACCTTATTTGCTTTGCAGCCTAACACATTTCTGTTAGAAATATGTCTTTACACTCCAGAGAGATGTTACAAGGTGTTGGCCTGCTACTAATTACAGCAAGCCTGCACTACAGCTAACAATATAACTCTAAATTCACTTGCTTCTGATTACCTACCTTCATACGGAAGGCTGTTCTTCACTCCAGTTGAACAAACCCTATTAGATGTCTGGTTTCTTGATGTTTAACTCTCACAAGCAATTATCTCCAGCTTGAAATGCCCTTTTGTCTTCTTTATACAATCACTACTCTTTCTTCTTAGAAAACACAGTTTAAACCACTTCCTCCCTTAATCCATCGAAACTAACCCCATCTAGTTCTGGCATCCATGCAATCAATAGATTTAGATTTAGCATTTACTTAGCAAGCACTACCATGGATTTCTCTGTAATGAAAAAGTTAATCCTACACATGCCTTATATGTAATCTTGAGCAGGTTCTCCTCTTTTCTGGGCCTCGGTTTTCTCATCTGTAGGAGGATAATACTCCCTACCTCATAGGGTTGTTTCTGAGAATTAAGCATTTATTTTTTAAAAAAACAGCTTTATTAAGATTTAATTTACATATAACTCAAGTGTACAACTCAATGTTTTTTAGTATATTCACCGTTTTGTAAAACCAACATCACAATCTAATTTTAGATTTTCTTCTCCAAAAAAGAAACCCTGTGTACATTAGCAGTCACTCTGCATTCCTCTCCCACCTCCGGCCTCTGCAACCCCCAAACTAACTTCTGTCTCTATGGATTTGTCTATTCTGGACATTTCATATAAATGAAATTGAAGTATGTGGTCTCTCAGTTCGCCTGATGTTTTGAGGTTCATCTATGTTGTAGCATGTATTAATACTTTGTTTATTGGTTGTTTTTTCCTAATCAATATTCCATTAAACATTTATTTTGCATGTGTGTGTGTGAGGAGGACACATATTTCATGAGTGTAGAGTGCTCAGCTCAGTACTTGGAGACACAGCACTCTGAAAATGTCTATAGCTTTCATTACCATTGGCATTATTACTATCATTTTGTCACTTTTGTTTACAATTGCACTGGTCTCCACCAGTTGATTATTAAGCTCTAGAGCAGGGATTCCCAACCCCTGGGCTACAGACCTCCTGCACAACAGGAGGTGAGCAGTAGGCGAATGAGCAAAGCTTCATCTGTATTTACAGCCACTCCCCATTGCTCAAATTACAACCTGAGCTCCGCCTCCTGTCAGGTCAGCAGCATGAGATTCTCATAGGAGCGTGAACCCTATTGTGAACTGCACATGTGAGGGATGTAGGTTGCACCCTCTTTATGAGAATCTAATGCCTGATGATCTGTCACTGTCTTCCATCACCCCCAGATGGGACCGTTTTGTTGCAGGAAAACAAGCTCAAGGATCTCACTGATTCTACATTATGGTGAGTTGCATAATTATTTCATTATATATTACAACATAATAATATAAATAAAGTGCACAATGAATGTAAATGCATTTGAATCATCCCAAAACCATCCCCCCTCCACCCTAGTCCGTGGAAAAATTGTCTTCCATGAAACCAGTCCCTGGTGCCAAAAAGGTTAGGGACCACTGGTCTAGAGAGAAGGAGCTCTTCTTACACACTGCCCAGAAACTGAGGATGTGACAGAAGTTCAACGAGAGCGAACTAAACAACTAAGTAGCAACCTGACAAGGGCTCAGGCAGCTCCAACTAAACCTACGCTGCTGCTGCCGCTTACAAAAGCTCATTCATATGTGTGAGTTCAGGCAAAAACACAGTCATATCTGATTCTTTAGGCAGGACATTGACCAGATAAATAAGTATGTCTGAATCTGCAGAGAAATAATTTCAAAAGGGCTTCAGAAGGAGAAGGAAAATCCACTGTAGCCAGAAGCATCCAAAAGCATCCTGAAAACACGAGTGGAGGAAGGCTGAGCAGGTGTGGGCTGGGGAGGCAGGCAACCCCACACAGTGGCCAGCACAAACACAAAGTGACGCCCACTGTGCTGGGGAAGCACAGGCAGCACAGTCCGTGCAAGGGAAACGCGGCTCCCTACAAGGTGTTTTCAAGATTCCGGTTTCCTCAGAGCGCAATCCTAACCTCAGGCAGTGCACAGTTGTCCCAATAAAAGTCACTCGCCCATGGAGATCACCGAACACCTGAATTGGCACCACGGGCATTTCCAACCTGTGTTCCTGACCACCCTCCCCATGACCTGCCTCCCTTACATCCTTTCTGTTTTCCTTTCCCATGGTCCTGCGACTTCTCTTACTCTTTCAAATGCAAAACGTCACAGCTGAAGGGAAGGAACCTCCAAGGATGATCTGGGCTACTGCTCTCTTCTTCATAGGGGAGGAAACTGAGATTCCAGAGAGGGTGGTAACTTTCCCAAGGTTACAAAATTAGTGGTGCAGCAGGAACTGAAACCTACATTGTGTGACCACTCTCCTCCTCCCAAAGCAATTTAGTTTCCAACTGGACCTCATCTGCCTACTTGTTTCTCCCCCAGCCCCCAGGCAGCCCTTCACTGTGGCTGCTGAGTCATCAGGATGAGTTTTGTTCTCAAGCAAGCCACTGGGACAGGCCCTCATGTCTTGAGTAGGACAAAGTATATTTGGCCACTCCCCACTTTGTGGTCACCCTGCTCTGCCTGATGCATGGGCACCTTCTGCCCATGACTACCGTCATTCACCCTGAATAGTCTATGCCATCACACCTCCTTATGACTACTGACTAACATAAAAGGTAAGTGACTAATAAATGGTATCATGAATTAATATGAAACCTTTTATACAGACAAATATTTCATTCCTCAGTTATATTTTCTTGGGGTCTTTTCTTCCCAGGTCATAGCAGTGCTGTTTCAAAAGGAAATGTCATATCTTGAATGCCAGGTGCATTTTAAAAAATAATCTAAACTAAATTAGCTTTTACACCTAACAACAGCCTGGGAATAATAAAGGAACTCTTTGAAAAAGGAAGAAAGTGGAGAAATAAGAACACTTTTACAATGTTGGTGGGACTGCAAACTAGTTCAACCATTGTGGAAGACAGTGTGGCGATTCCTCAAGGATCTAGAACCAGAAATACCATTTGACCCAGCCATCCCATTACTGGGTATATACCCAAAGGATTATAAATCATGCTGCTATAAAGGCACATGCACACGTATGTTTATTGTAGCACTATTCACAATAGCAAAGACCTGGAACCAACCCAAATGTCCATCAGTGATAGACTGGATTAAGAAAATGTGGCACATATACACCATGGAATACTATGCAGCCATAAAAAAGGATGAGTTCATGTCCTTTGTAGAGACATGGATGAAGCTGGAAACCATCATTCTGAGCAAACTATCACAAGACCAAAAAACCAAACACTGCATGTTCTCACTCATAGGTGGGAACTGAACAATGAGAACACTTGGACACAGGAAGGGGAACAGCACACACCAGGGCCTGTCATGGAGTGGGGGGAGGGAGGAGGGAAAGCATTAGAGATATACCTAATGTAAATGATGAGTTAACGGGTGCAGCACACCAATATGGCACATGTATACACATGTAACAAACCTGCACATTGTGCACATGTACCCTAGAACTTAAAGTATAATAAAAAATAAATTAAATTTAAAAAAAGAAAAGGAAGAAAGAAACTAATTCAGCATACTAGAAGTCAACAGCTGTTTCTCCAATCAGAGTCACCTATAACAAGTGAATTCTTAGCAGGGAAAATCACCTTAAAATATCCATGTCGAGTTAGGAAAAAATGTTTCATAAAATAGCCATTAAATTAATTTTCTTGAATTGGCATGGGACAAGAAGCTATATAGTTCAGTTCTGCTAAACACCTAAAAAACTCTGATATACTGCACACTACGCCAGGCAAATTGCAAGTTGTTGGGGGGTGATTCCCAGAAATATGTGAATCACAATTGTGATTCATCAGTTTGGGAAATTTAGGACATGATCATGTCCTAAATAATATCATGTCCTAAATAATATCATGTCCCAATAATATCATGATATTATTATCTGCCAAATGTCCAAGATATAAATTTCCTTGGAAACAGCTGGCAGAGGTAGGCACAGCCCTTTACTTTTCCTAATTTGTGGGCTGGCAGATTTTTTGGAATTTCACATACTAGTATGACAGAGAAATAAATATGTTTTAATTAATGCATACATATGCACAGTTTGTACATATTCATAATAAGGGGTGGATCCAGTCTGTGAGGTCTGCAGTTTATAAAACTAGTCAAGGGGTGGAGGAGTGTGTATGGGGTGTTAGGGTCTTTAACAAAAGATCTCAAAGGCCAGGCATGGTCGCTCACGCCTGTAACCCCAGAACTTTGGGAGGCTGAAGTGGAGGATCGCTTGAGCCCAGGAGTTCAAGACAAAACTGAGCAACATAGTGAGACCGCTATCTCTACAAAAAAATTTAAAAATTAGCTGAGCATGGTGGCATATGTATCTGCTCACAGCTACTCAGAAGGCTGAGGTGGGAGGATCACTTGAGCCTGGGAGGTTGAGGCTGCAGTGAGCCAAGATCACACAATTGCAATCCAGCCTGGATGACAGAGCTAGACGCTGTCTCAAAAAAAAAAAAAAAAAACTGCACAAAATTATCAACATAAAATTAGGTACAGGGTCTTACAAAGGGCCTGCATGAGTGAGTCGCCTTGACGGTGAAGTATCACTAGCTTCCAGATAAAATTTCCTGGCCCACAATGCATGTACACATCACAGTGGTGGGAACACCTATAAATGACCAAGATCAACATATTTCATTATAATTCCCTTCAATGCCAAGTATATGGTAAACACTTTAGTATACATTTTTGCTGAGTACAGGTGGCTAAATAGAAATGTTTACACGTTATGTTGTCGAGCTGTTAAATTAATTCCAATACGTGGCTTTACTACCTCATCAGGAAAACCTGTATCCCACAGTCATTTATCAGGCAGCAATGTCTAGCTTATGGAAACCCATCTGCAGATTCCTAAGCAAGTAGCCCGGATTAATATCATAGTGCAGCTAGTCGATGGCTATAATTAAATGCAGAAGTGGTATTGAGAGATGAAGCCAGCTGGACTTCTTGGGTCGAGTGGGGACTTGGAGAACTTTTCTGTCTTACAAGGGGATTGTAAAACGCACCAATCAGTGCTCTGTAAAAATGCACCAATCAGCACTCTGTAGCTAGCCAGAGGTTTGTAAAATGGACCAATCAGCATTCTGTAAAATGGACCAATCAGTGCTCTGTAAAATGGACCAATCAGCAGGACATCAGCAGGGACAAATAAGGGAATAAAAGCTGGCCACTCCAGCCAGCAGAGACAACCTGCTCGGGTCCCCTTCCACACTGTGGAAGGTTTGTTCTTTCGCTCCTCACGATAAATCGTGCTACTGCTCGCTTTTTGGGTCCCTGCCATCTTTAAGAGCTGTAACACTCACTGTGAAGGTCCGCAACTCCATTCTTGAAGTCAGCAAGACCACAAACCCATCAGAAGGAACCAACTCCAGACACAAGCTCACCGCAACCTCCACGTCCTAGGTTCAAGCGATTCTCCTGCCTCAGCCGCCTAAGTAGCTGGGATTACAGGCATGCCCCACCAAACCCGGCTAATTTTGTATTTTTAGTAGAGATGGGGTTTCTCCATGTTGGTTAGGCTGGTTCTCGAACTCCCAACCTCAGGTGATCCGCCTGCCTCAGCTTCCCAAAGTGCTGGGATTACAGGTCTCAGCCACCGTGCCCGGCCCCTAGGTTTCTTTCTTAAGGCTTTTGGAGCTCCAGGGGGCCAGGGAAGTGCAGCTTCAACCAGCAGCAGCCATTATACTAACAGAAATCTGAAAATAACACATTCACTGTGACATGCCAACTCACTACTTTTAATTGTGGCTCATTAAAGATGTAAATAAAGGAATTATGTTCACCTCTACTACAATTTCATTGCTGCAGTAAAATTACAATGTTTCACTTCTATGCAGAAAGAAATACTTCTTCTCTGAGTAATAGCACCACAAGTGGAGGCCTATGATTCACCAATTCTCCAACAATAGGCATCACATGTGACTGCCTCCTGTTGGACAGAGGCAGATGGACAGAACATTACTTTTTTTTTGAATGAAAAGAAAGGACACATCAGTTGAAAGATGCAACAGGCGCATCTCATTTTATTGCATTTCACTTTGTTTTCCTTTGCAGATACTGCATTTTTTTTTTCAAATTGAAGTTCTGTGACAACCCTGTGCCAAGCAACTCCACCAGCATCACCTCTCCAACAGCATGTGCTCATGTTGAGCCTCTGCCACATTTTGGTAATACAGTATTTCAAACTTTTGCGTTGTTCTATCTGTTATGGTGATCTGAGATCAGTGCTCTTTGATGTTACTATTATAATTGTTTTGGGGCACCATGAACCACACACCCAATATAAGGTAATGAACTTAATCAATAAATGTCATGTGTGTTCTGACTGCTACAAAGACTGGCTGTTCTCTCTCCCTCCCCTCAGGCCTCCTTGTTTCCTCAGACACAAGAATATTGAAATTGGCCAGGTGTGGGGGCTCACGCCTGTAATCCCAGCACTTTGGGACACCAAGGCGGGCAGATCACGAGTTCAGGAGATCAAGACCATCCTGGCTAACATGGTGAAATTCAATCTCTACTAAAAATACAAAAAATTAGCCGGATGTGGTGGTGGGTGCCTGTGGTCCCAGCTACTCGGGAGGCTGAGGCAGGAGAACGGCATGAACCCAGGAGGCGGAGCTTGCAGTAAGCCGAGATCGTGCCACTGCACTCCAGCCTGGGTGACAGAGGGAGACTCTGTCTCAAAACAAACAAACAAACAAACAAAAAAAACCAGTGGTTTCATGAGATGTAATCTACTCCTGATGAAGATGCTGTGAACACTGTTAAAATGACAACAAAGGATTTGAAATATTACATAAACTTAATTGATGCAGTGACAGGTTTGAGAGGACTGACTCTAACTTTGAAAGTTCTACTATGGGTAAAATGCTCTCAAACAATGGTGCATACTACAGAGAAATCTTTCATGAAAGGAAGAGTCAATAAACGCAGCAAACGTCATTGTTGTCTAATTTTAAGAAATTGCCACCGCCACCCCAGCTTTCAGCAACCACCTCCCTAAATCAGTCAGCAGTCATCAACGTAGAGGCAAGACCCTTCACCAACAAAACGATTATGGTTCAATGAAGATGATCGTTAGCAGTTTTTAGCAATAAAGCATTTTAAAATTAAGGTATGTACTTTTTTGTTTAGACAAAATGTTATTGGATAATTAATAGACTATAATATGGCGTAAACATAACTTTTATGCACTGGAAAACCAAAAAATTTGTGTGACTTGCTGTACTGCAATATTTGTTTTACTGCTATGGTCTATGGCCTATAAGTGAACCCAAAATATCTCTGAGTGGCCAGGCACAGTGGCTCACACCTGTAATCCCAGCATTTTGAGAGGCTGAGGTGGGTGGATCACCTGGGGTCAGGAGTTCGAGACCAGCCTCACCAATATGGCGAAACCCTATCTCTACTAAAAATACAAAAATTAGCTGGGCGTGGTAGCAGGCACCTATAATCCCAGCTACTAGGGAGGCTTGAACCCAGGAGGCAGAGCTTGCAGTGAGCCGAGATCCTGCCACTGCACTCCAGCCTGGCAACAGAGCAAGACTCCCAACTCAAAAAAAAAAAAAAAAAAGACACAATATCTCTGAGCTCTGCCTGTGTCTAAAAAATTCTGAAGTCTTCCTAACAGGCACTACAGAAATGTAAGCCTGGCCAGCTGCAGTGGCTCATGCCTGTAACTCCAGCACTTTGAGAGGCCAAGACGGGTAGATTGCTTGAGCCCAGGAGTTCAAGACAAGCCTGGGCAACATGATGAAACCTCGTCTCTACAAAAAATACAAAAATTAGCCAGGTGTTGTGGTGCACACCTGTAGTCTCAGCTACTTGGGAGGCTGAGGCAGGAAGATCACTTTAGGCCCAGAGGTCGAGGCTGCAGTGAGCTGAGATTGCACCACTGCACTCCAGCCTGGGAGACAGAGTGAGACCCTGCCAAAAAAAAAAAAAAAAAGGAGAGAAGAACGCAGGACTATAAGCCTGCTTGCAGAAATTCTGAGAAGAATTCCGGCCAAATAGGAGTTAAAATTAAGTGAGGGGAAATCAACTCCAAAGAGGCACATGAAACTATGTCTCAGAAAGAGTTTGATGGTTTGTTTGATAAATGTTATTCTCTTCAGTTATTAAGAAGAAAAAAAAATCTGTATCTTCTCTGTGCCCATATTCCAATACAACCCAGTTTCTGAAATTAGAATGAGAACTTATTGATAATTACTGACATAATAAAGTATTGATAACAAATACTTTGGAAAAGAACAGTATATTTGAAACACTGTTATTAAAAATTAAATTATGGGCCAGACACCAAAGGACAAATATTGTATGATTCCATGTGGTCCCTAAAATAAGAAACTTCATAGAGACAGAGTGTACAACAGAGGTTACCAAGGGCTGGGAGGAGAGAATGGAGTGTTATTGTCTAATGGATGCAGAGCTTCTGCTCGGGATGATGAAAAAGTTCTGGAAATGGATAGTGGAGATGATTGCACTACACTGGAAATGTACATAATGCCACTGAATTGTACACTTAAAAATGGTTAAACTGGGCCAGGCGTGGTGGCTCACGCCCCAGCACTTTGGGAGGCCGAGGCGGGCAGATCACGAGGTCAAGAGATCGAGACCATCCTGGCCAACATGGTGAAACCCCATCTCTACTAAAAACACAAAAATTCCCCGGGCGTGGCGGCACACGCCTGTAGTCCCAGCTACTCGGAAGGCTGAGGCAGGAGAATTGCTTGAACCCAGGAGGCAGAGGCTGCAGTGAGCTGACATCATGCCACTGCACTTCAGCCTGGTGACAGAGCAAGATTCCGTTTCAAAAAAAAAAAAAAAAAGGTTAAAATGGTAAATTTATGGTAAATTTTATGGTGTGTGTGTGTGTGTACACACACCTTATATATTTATATATATTTTAAAAATCAAATTAAGGACACTTTCAGAGTAGGGTATCTGACTGATAGTCTGGTCCCTGAGACACAGCGTGCTACTCTATGCTGGCTCTCCAAAGTGGGTGAGAGTGGTGCCAGGCACGGGAAGGGATGATACTCATGTGGCCGCTCACCAGGAAAGTAGAGGTCACCATGTCCACTTTCACAAAGTGAGCACAGCTGCAGGTGAGCAAAGCCTCTGAAAATCAGCACCAGCATGGATGCCAAATATTTACGCTTCCTGATTTAAATGCATTGAGCAGATTTGATATTTTTGAGACTCTTAACGGCAGATCAATTTTGTAGAGCAGATAATCACTCCAAAACTGTTCAAGCTAATAAATACAGATTTGGGCCAAATTTACATAATATGTGCCTGTAGGTTCACTGGCCATGACCTTTGACAGCTGAAATTGAACTTTCCCCTTTCACTAAATGTCATTCCAAATTCCAGGCTGTCTTTGGAATCAAACACTGCACTGCCTGTTGCCATGTGTCTTTTAGATAATAAACGTGGGTTCAACCAGATGGAAGAAGCAAAGTGCTTGCCCCAAATATCTAGGGTTCCTGCTAGGCACTCACGCCCAAACTGCATCTACTGTGAAGAGTTAGTCGACTTTGCATTCTGACCCAATGCAGGATGCTGGGCTCCTACAAGTGGTTGGTTTGATGGGCTCCCAGAGATGGCCAGCTGCCAGCAGCATCATTTAGAAGAATTCTGGTCCTGAGGACAGATTATTGAAAATAATCTATTTCCATTCAACCTCTGCAAAGTAGATTGGGTCCTTGTGGGGCTTTCGTTTCCTTAAAAGCAACAGTGTACTTGCTTAGCAATGTGGACTTAAACCAGTGGAAGAAATACTTAGTGGAGACTGGAAAACAGCAATAAAAGAGAGGTTCAATAGAGGGCGGGGGTGGTGGCCGACTACAGACCAAGGGCGAGGGAGCCACAGATTGAATCCCAGCTTTACCATCTCCAAGCGGCATTACATTCTTCAGTCCCAGTGACCTCATCCATTATACTATTAATAACATATAATTTAAATGCAAAAATTACACTCTCTACCTTTAAGATTTCCTGTGGGGATCAAATGAGATGAAACATGCACAGGCAAAAAGGAGTTGCTCAGTAACTTAACCAGTTTATTTCTTCTTTAAAAAGGAAAATGTACAAAACATGTTTCCAGAGTTTTGTTGAGGAAGCTTTGAAAACGGACGCTACCAGTATTTATGGAGTATTCACCATACTGACGGTCTAATACCACCCCTCTGGGGAGCTCAGGATGGTGCAAGATGTATCTCCAAGGCTATGTGTGGTGGCACATGCCCATAATCCCAGCACTCGAGAGGCCAAAGCAGGAGAATTGCTGGAACGCAGGGCTCCAGACCAGCCTGGGCAACATAGCAAGAACCCATCTCTACAAAAAAAATTAAAAATGAGCCAGGTGTGGTGGCACATGCCTCTAATTCCACAGCTTTGGGAAGCTGGGGTGGGAGGATCACCTGGGCTCAGGAGGTCAGGGATGCAGTGAGCTATGATGATACCACTGTACTCAGCCTGGGTGACAGAGCAAGACTCTGTCTCTTAAACAAAACAAAAGATGTGTCTGCAACTCCAGGGAAGTGAAAAAGCAGATAAGTAAATCCCTGCTAAGTGTGATCATGACCCTCTCCTATTCAACAACCTTCAGTGGTTCTCCGCCACTTAAGAAGAAATGGGATTAATCCCATTTTCTCATCTGTAAAAGGCAGATAGCTATGTTGAAGGGAGTTGTAATCAGAGCTAATTTATGTAAAGCCCCAACCACAGAATCTGATATATGGCACCACTCAATGAATAGTTCACACTCACCGTTATCATTGTTATTATTAAATCAGACTATCTTCCTCCCAGTCTCCCATTGTTCCACCTCACACACCTTAACCCTGGGCTCAAACTGGTCCACAGCTTTCCTCAAATATGCTCTGCTCTGCACTCTCCCTTCTCCACACCTTTGGGTACATGCCCTCCCGTGTGGAACGCCTTGCTCCCAGCTCTGTCAGGTGGAATCCTAGCCGTTCTTCCAAGTCAGCTCTGATGCTTCCTCCAAGTCCTCACCACTCCCGAATCAGACTGAATATCCCACTCCTTTGTGTTCCCACAGCATTGCTTCGCCTTCCCTAGCTGGGTTCACCTACATGTTTCCCCTAACAGTATAAATTCCTAAATCAAGTTTGTAGGAAGGCATGAAGAATAAACACTGGAAAAATTTTACCACAAACTGAGTAACTAATGAAATTCCATGAAAGTGGTATGATAATAACAGCTACCATTTTTTGAAAGCTTTACGTGCATCAAGACTCATTTAGTTTTTTTTTTGTTTTTTTTTTTTGTTTGTTTTGTTTTTGAGAAGGAGTCTCACTCTGTCGCCCAGACTGGAATGCAGTGGCACCATCTCGGCTCACTGCAACCTCCGTCTCCCAGGTTCAAGCAATTCTCCCGTCTCAGACGCCCAAGTAGCTGGGACTACAGGCACCTGCCACCACGCCCGGCTAATTTTTATATTTTTAGTAGAGATGGGGTTTCACCATATTGGCCAGGGTGGTCTTAACCCCTGACCTTGTGATCCACCCACCATGGCCTCCCAAAGTGCTGGGATTACAGGCGTGAGCCACCATGCCTGGCCTGTTCTATTTTTCTCATTTCATGGATTGATAAAATGAGACCCAAAGAGATTAAGTCACTCGCTCAACATTACACAGCCATTACGTGGAAGTTCTGTATTCAAACCCAGGAAGTTTGCCTCAAGAACCTACACTTCAACACATCATACTGTTTCTCAGCAGCATTGTAACTATTTATTGTGAACTACCTAAGGAAACATATGGTGGCTGTAATGAGTTGTCTCAGGGCTAGATTTTAAATCTTTGAGATCTGGGGACTGAATATACAGCATAGTGACTATGGTTAATAATGATATTTGTGCACTTGAAATTTGCTGAGACAGTATAAATCTTAAATGTTCTCACCACGCAAGAAAAAGTAACTATGTGAGGTGATGAAAGTGTTAACTAACATGATGATAATAAACATTTCACAATATACATGTATATCAAAGCATCGTGTTGTACACAAATTTTATTTGTCAATCATACCTCAATAATGCTGGAAAAATAAAATAAGGCCGGGCGCAGTGGCTCACGCCTGTAATCCCAGCACTCTGGGAGGCCGAGGCGGGTGGATCATCTGAGGTCAGGAGTTTGAGACCATCCTGGCCAATACGGTGAGACTCCTCTCTAATAAAAATACAAAAATTATCCGGGTGTAGTGGCGGGTGCCTGTAATCCCAGCTACTCGGGAGGCTGAGGCAGAAGATCTCTTGAACCCAGGAGGCGGAGGCTGCAGTGAGCCGAGATTGTGCTATTGCACTCCAGCCTGGGCAACAAGAACGAAACTCCATCTCAAAAACAAAATAAAATAAAATAAAACTTTGGGATCCATCAAGGTACTCTGGTCTCTATGTAGATCCTTAAGATTTCAGGACTAGTTCACTTCTCTTTTATATCCTTCCTCATTGAAGCTACTATTGCTTACAGACACTTCCTTTCCTGCTATAGCCAACACTAGGCAACCTTGGAGAGGGTACAGCCACAATATCACCACATGGACCTACACATACAGTCTGCAGAGGGCAGTTCAACATAAGCACCTACTATATTGAGAGGCACCTTAGGTTGTAACGAAAAGTGTCATAGTCTAATTGCCTTCCTGAGTTTTTGTCACTAGGTACTTAGGACGCTTCTGAGCCCTGGCTCTCACAAAAGTGCAACAAAATATAGTCAGTACCTCCTGAGGAATGAACTGTAACAGTCACCAAAAAGGTTTGCAACCCCATGGCTGGTGCAACAGAATAGCTAAAGGGAAACTGGGAGTCTGCACATTCACCTTAGCCATGGCATATTTCATGATGGATCTTGTGAACAGCTGAAGGGTCAGGTTTTTAAATGAATGCAAAGATCAGGACAGACAAAAATGAAATTCAGCTAAGGTTCTTTACTCTGCGAAACAGACAAGGATCAACTTACATGAAATGCTAAAAAATGATGTGGGTATTTAATGTTTCCAATCAGTAGTCAATCAATAAATGCTAGTGACTAATTTCTTAATTAGTTAATGCAATGACAGTTCACCTTTTGTCATGACTTTATAAACAAGAAAACTGAAGGCTGGGCAAGGGTATCATGCAAAAAAATGACAAATCTCAAACTGAAATTCCCCATTACAACTTATTGACTCTAAAGCATAATAGGAAAAAACTCTATTTTATATATGTATATACACATATGCATACACATATAATATAAAATAATATACAGTATTAAATAATCTTCCCTGATATCAAAATATTATTTTAAAAGATGTGAGTAACGTGCCTCACACACTGATCTTCATAAAATCCCATTCTGAATTCCTTGTCACACGTACAAATGATGATTTTCTTTTTAGTGGCGTTTTTGACATGTAATATTAAACAGCATCCTATTCCTTCCTTTGGAAAGAACTTTTGAGGAGCCAAATTAATTTTGGAGATGACTTTTCATTTTATTTAAGCCAAGTTACTTTTTTCTCTTTTGGTATTTTAGCCAAACAGAATTCTTAGAAATGAAAAAAAAAATAGTAACAAGTATATTCCTAGAGCAGAGTAGCCTTTCAGAATTGAAAATGTTACATCAACCCTTTAATGTTACCCAGTCTTTTTAAATTCCCTTAAGAAAAAAATACCAGATATTGACAAAATGTGGCCAGAACTGGATGTGTCATTTATTTGGATTTCTGATTTGGCCGATATGGTTATGCATGACATAAAACAGTTAAAAAAATGGTTTTTAGTAACTTCATAAATATGGCTTACAGTGAAGCTGAAGCAATTCTATCTGATGTTAGAATTTTCTAATGCCAAAGATATACTCCAGTAGTTTAGTTCAAATGATGTGAGGCTGAATCCAACTATTACTGTAAAAACTGTTTAACCATAAACATCTATTTTTGTAATTTTTATGAAATAGTAATTAGTACTAAGCTTATCCAAAAACATTTTTAATATCTTACCTGAAGGATTATTTGTGTATTTCTAAACGGGCTCTTTCCTTTCTTCTTACCTTTGTAAATATTTATTAAACTGTATTATATGCAGGAATGGGCTTAACACTTGGAATACAAGGTTTAAAATAAGTCAATTTCTGTCTTCATGAACCATTTACCAAGATAGCTATATGAACAAAAAAACTGCAATATAATAGTGGTAACATATCAAGAGGATAATTTCTGGGTTTTTTTTTTTTCCTTGAGATGGGGTCTCTATCTGTTGCCCAGGCTGGAGTGGAATGGTACAGTCTAAACTTTCTGGGCTCAAGAAATCCTCTTCCCTCAGCCTCTCAAAATGCTGACATTACAGATGTGAGCCACCATGCTTGGCCAGGAATTTCAATTAGGCCTCAACGAATGAGTGGGAGTTCACCAGGCAGAGAACAAGAGTCTCATGCGAGAAGAAACAACAGGGACAGGTGCATGGTTATTACATACATAGTATGTTTAAGAAGAAAAGAAATGTCATATGGAGAGATGGAAGTTATGGGAGTCACGGGAGATGACATTTAAATGGTAAATTGATAAGGAATTCCTAGGGGCCTTAGATGCCATGCAGTGAAATTCACATTTTACCTTATCAGGAGCAGAAAGCTAACAAAATCCTTTCAATTATTCATTTTACTTCACCATATTCATTTGCTACCAAAGGACTATTAAAAAACACACACACATGAATTGCCCTAATATTAAAAATACCTTCATTCTTGTTTTATTTACTTCTAGCCTTTGTGGATAGGGATAGATTTTTGTCATTGCTTTGTAATCGATGTGTTTGTACAATTTTGAAATATGAATTTTATACTTAACATTTGTTGGGTTGAGCCGAAAGCTGCCTTCTTCCATATTTTAAGTTTGGCCTAAAGGTTTCTCTGCACACAGTGAACTGAAACCTACCTGGATGTGTAAACAGGCTGTAACCTATTCTTGTACCAATCTCTGAGTTTTGGCGAATCACAGGCAGCCAATTGTTCAAACCCTGTTCAAATAAGGCAAACACTGAGCTGAAACCAATCTGGCTGTTTCTGTACCTCGCTTCTGTTTTCTGTCCATCGTTTTCCTTTTTCTGTCTATAAATCCTCTCCAACCACACAACAGCATGTCAGAGTTGCCCTGAATCTATTCTAGTTCGGGGGGAAGGGAGTAGAGAGGAGCTGCCTGATTTGCAAATAGTTCTTTGCTGAATTAAACTCTGTTAAATTTAATTTGCCTAAAGTTTTTCTTTTAACACATTAGATTATGAGTACTTTTCCATATTTCCACATACTACCAAGGATTTTCAAGTGTAGGAGTAATTCAATCAGACCCTTTCTTTCATATGACAATTCTCAAAAGAGTGGAATAAATGGAACACAGAAAGAAAAGACTTTAAGCATGGGGCCTCTTGGAAGCCACTGCAGCAGTCCAGGCAAGTGATGCTGAAGGTCTGCAACAGAAAAGGGGCCTGAGAGTGGAGAAGAGTGGGTAAACTATCATATTAAAGAGGCCAAACTCAGGCCGGGGGCGGTGGCTCACGCCTGTAATCCCAATACTTTGGGAGGCTTAGGCAGGCGGATCATAACGTCAGGAGTTTGAGACCAACATGACCAACATGGTGAAACCCCGTCTCTACTAAAAATACAAAAAATTAGCCGGGTGTGGTGGCGCGCACCTGTAATCCCAGCTACTCAGGAGGCTGAGGCAGGAGAATCCCTTGAACCTGGGAAGCAGAGGTTGCAGTACGCTGAGATGATGCTGCTGCACTCCAGCATGGGTGATAGAGAGAGACTCCATCTCAAAAAAAAAGAGGCGAAACTCCAGCATATGAGCTAGGGATGAAGCAGAGGAAGAGGAGGTGTCCAGCATCAATGAATGGTGAGCTAGTGACCCTGGAGCCCATAAACGTAGGATAATGACAAAGTCAGGTTTAGATTCAAATTGAAGACACCTATGTGATATCCAACTGGAGTCGTGGGAGGAAGTTGAAAATCATTGAGCTTAAACTCTGAAGAGAAAGAGACAGAAATACTAGTTGTGTGTGCAGAGCTGATGAGGACATCATGATGGTGGAGATGCCTTCAGGGAAAGCATGTGCGGTAACAAACTCTAGGTCATTGCTTTTCCTTTTTACTCCAACAATGTCGACGTGTGCCAGTTTAATTCTGATTTCTTTTGATGCACAGCAAATGCCTCCCTTCAAAGCTCTCAAACTGTCACTAAAGAAGGGGACCTACCATGTAAATCAGCATCTGTTTTGATGATGCCTGTTAGAAGAAAGTACACTGCATTTCCTGAATGGGTGTGGTTTTACTCACAGCTATACAAAACCACACAGCTTCTCTGAAGGACTTAGACAATCATTAGCCTGTGATAGCATCAGCAAGAGGAACGAGTTAGAACACATTTAACAGAAGGCATTTTGGGTGCTGCTTTACAGAACACTGGCTTAAGTACCTGAAGGGAACTACATTCCTCTAAGCTGGAAAGTACTGTGAGAGCTTTCTAACGATGGTCTTTAGAGGGGGTACTGGACTGGCGCTTTTCCTATTTACATCTGTTCCAAAAGCAGTACCTATGATTTAGGTGGCTGTTTGGAAATCATGTACCTCTCAAGGATGCCTCACAGTAAAAGATACAAGTGACACAGTTTCTAACTAGACAAATGCTCTTTTAGAATCATTTTTTTGTTTTCCTACCATGGATGGCTACTTGCAAAGAAATAGTACATGTACCACTAAAGACCTCCAAAACAGAAATGCCAGCATCTGGCATTTTGCTAAAATCCTGTACTCTATAATTTTTTAAAAATCTCTCCCCTCATTACTCCTCCACCTGACATCCTTCTAGACAAAGGCTCAAAGTCAATTATGCAGACAATGGCACCTTTCTCTTCTGTAGCTGACAACCTGGCTCTTGCCTTCTGCAACCCAAAAACAGCCCTCACTCCCATCAGATGGAAAGAACCACGCAGAGGAAAATCTAGTAAGGTCTCCATGAAGCACATATTAAAGGCCTAATGTGCCCTTAACATCGCTTCAGCAAACTGGACTTTTTTCCTTCACTTAGATGAGAATTTGAGAAGAATCCACTTGGTAATACCTTTCTGCTCGCCAAACCTCCTTTAGTCAAAACTGAATAGAAACCTGTGAGAAGATACTTCTCCAACACTGTGCTTGAAGGTGCTTGCTTTTTCACACAAACTGAATTCAGGATTGCCACAACTTCTCCAAGCAAAACTGAACTAAGCAACAGCCAAAAAGAAGAGAAAAAGTTGTCAAAAAAAATGTGTTAATGCAGTTGGTAGTGGTTAGATTAACAGCTAATAAATGTCCTGATGGCCATGCTGGTTCCTTTCTAGGCTAGCTAAGCTTCTGTGAGTTCTTCTGTTTGGATTCCATCTACCAGGGCTGGAGCTACCAGCAAGGGCATTCAGGAGGGTGCATCAGAAGCAGCAACGCCCTGCAAATCTCTCCTGGATCATCCAAGGCCAGGCATGCCCTTGCTGGAACAAGAGGCGGAGGGAAGGAGAGGGCCAAGTGTCACCACTGCAGTCCGCTAACATTGGATTCAAATCCTGAATCCACCACTGTGCACTGTAGGTGCTCTGATGTGCGTCCACTAGAGCTAAACTTGATCCTTTTCAGCAGCGGGACCACTCTTCTGCCACCAAAACTGACAACCTGTGAGGCCTAACAGCTGAAGAAAATACCACTCAGAATAAACTGCCAAGGGTAGCAGGTGTGGCTTTGGGAGCCAAGGATAAAGCTTCTAGTTTAGCACAGTCCCGTTCCCATCCTCAGATCTTTCTCCCAGCGTGCTGCTCCAGCCCAGCTCCTCATAGCTGACGTCCCCACTATCCCAATCTTAGTCAGGGGCTCCTGTCATTACCACCAACAGAGTTAGTGACTACAAAAGATAAAGAGACAAAAAAAGATTTCTAAAAGAGCCTCTGCCGTAGGGGAACACTTTACATATTTGGAAGAAGGTGGGTTTCTAAAGGTTCAGAGAATATGCTGACCTCACATCCTGAATAGGCTGGGCAACGGAAGAGGGAATGCAACCCTTATGGCTTGATGTTGCTTAGGTCAACAAGAAAATATTTCCTGGACATAGGCTCAGACCTTGACCCTTTGCTGTGGGAGAGGAGGCAAAGAGGAGGATGCACAATTATTTTCAGATAGTTATTCTCAAACCTCAGTGTGCAAAAGTTAACTAAGGTGAGTTTCCTGGGTTCTACATCCTCAGATCTTCTGATTCATAAGCCTGGTGTTGCTGAATCTGCAACTTTAATAAACACATCCAAGAGATTCGGAAGCAGGAGGTACTGGGATTAGACCACCCTTGGGAAACACTGGTCTGTGATTTGATTCCTGCCCTGAAGCCATGTGCAACCCATGTGCAATTGTGCTGATGGCAAACACTCACAGAGTAATGCACAGCAGTACATTCTGTAAGATGCAGGCCCTAAATGTGATAGAAGTTCATAAAGAGAGACCGCTCAGGGCCAGGCGCAGTGGCTTACACCTGTAATCTCAGCACTCTGGAAGGCCGAGGCAGATGGATCACGAGATCAAGAGATCGAGACCATCCTGGCCAACATGGTGAAACCCCGTCTCTACTAAAAATACAAAAATTAGCTGGGCGTGGTGGCGCATGCCTGTAATCCCAGCTACTCAGGAGGCTGAGGCAAGAGAATTGCTTGAACCTGGGAGGTGAAGGTTGCAGTGAGCCGAGATTGCCACTGCATTCCAGCCTAGCGCAACAGACCAAGACTCTGTCTTAAAAAAAAAAAAAAAAAAAGACAGACCAGTCAGTGAAGTCCTGAGGATTCAGGGAGGACTTTGTAAGTGACAGCCAGGATTTGTGGTGAGGCAGAACTTTGATAGAGATAGTCCCCAAGCAACTGTCTTAATCAAACCTCCCGATTCAGCATGACAAAGTGGCCATGGCATACGGCATAAATGGAGATGAAGATACAGGATAGAAAACCACCAGCAAACAGGTAAAGAGGGTTCCTATGTTGATTACAGGAAGGATACTGTCACCAGGAGAATCACAAAACTGGCACTTCCAGATAACACTGTGTTTGCATTTGCTTTCTACCACGTTCATGTGGTTTCCTGCACTTCATAATTTAATATTTGTAAGAGAAAAAAATGCGTTATGAAACCCCAATAATGCACCACTTGAAGGCAGAAAGCCAGCTGCTAACAAGAGTGACATTTGAGCATCATATCTGAAGCTCTGCTTCAGAAAGGGGATGTTTATTAAGAAAGAACAATAATAAATGTTATTCAATGTAAAAGAAAGTGTGGGGATCCACAGGGTTAATGGGCTGGCTGATAACCAGTAACACAATGATGGCAAGCACAGAGAAGGAAAAAGTCAGATCCCCTAAAGAAAAACAAAGGACAGTATTTCAAAAGAAGCCTATCTTACTTATTTGGATATAATATTCAGGCCAGGCACAGTGGCGCATGCCTGTAATCCCAGCACTTTGAGAGGCCAAGGCAGGATGACTGCTGGAGCCCAGGAGCTCCAGACCAGTCTGGACAACATAGCGAGACCTTGTATCTACAAAAAAATGGAAAAATTAGCCAGGCATGGTGGCGCGCGCCTGTAGTCTTGGCTACTGATCTGTGATGATATGATTCCTGCCCTAAAGCTGTGTGTACCCCTGTTGGGGTGATGACAAACACTCACAGAACAACGCATAGCAGTGCATTTTATATGATGCAGGCCCTAAATGTGACAGAAGATCATAAAGAGAGACCAGTCAGCGAAGTCCTAAAAATTCAGTGAAGACTTTATGAATGAGAGCCAGGATAGTCCCAGTCTCATATAGTCCCAGCACAAGCTATGATTGCACCACTGCAGTCCAGCCTGGGCAACAAGGAGAAAGAAACCCCGTCTCAAATAAATAAATAAATAAATAATAAATTAAAATTAAAATTAAATAAATAAAAATGAATATAATATTCATAAAGCACTGCGCCACATTTTTTTTAATGTTGCAAGGAAATAAATTATTTACTGCAGGCCGGGTGCAGTGGTTCACATCTGTAATCCCAGCACTTTGGGAGGCTAAGGCAGGAGGATCACCTGAGGTGAGGAGATCGAGACCATCCTGGCTAACATGGTGAAACCCCATCTCTACTAAAAATACAAAAATTAGCTGGGCATGGTGGCACACATCTGTAGTCCCAGCTACTCGGGAGGCTGAGGCAGGAGAATCACTTGAACCTGGGAGGTGGAGGTTGCAGTGAGCTGAGATCATGCCACTGCACTCCAGCCTGGTGACAGAGCAAGACACCATCTCAAAAAAAAAAAAAAAAAATTCTTTACTGCAGATGCTCACAGTCCTGTTTGACCAAAGGGCTGGCTGTCAAATGGGCAAATGGGGCCAGGAGGGACCCCCCGAGGACCTGGCTCCTTTCCTCCACACTGGTTGATACAATGAGCCCCTCTGCAAATGACCACCAAGCCCACACAGAAATTCTGTTGGGCAAGAACTGAAGTGGATAATTATTTAATTCATTGCACTAGAGGGAACTGAATTATAAATTTGCAGGAGACCTTGGAGATCATTTAGGCACATACATCTTTAAAGGCGAGTCGTTCCCAGATAATGAGTAAGTTCTCCAAGGTGACTAAGATAGGTGGGGCAGACCTAGGCTTCAATTTGAGGACTCTGCTTCCAGGTAATATCATGAACGGAGTTGATAAAAAAAAATCCTTGGAAGTCCACATTATGTTGGTGTATGGTCTGGAATGTATTTATCATTTATTTATAGTTTAGAGTGTTTGAATTCCAACCCCCAGACTAAGACTGTCATTCAAGGGCCCATGTATAGTTAAAAGTTACTCACTAAATATTTGCTGAACAGGACTTGGAAACCCCCATCACGTTTCACCTTGCCCATCACAATAGTCATGCATCGTTTAATGACAGGGATATGCTCTGAGAAATGCATTGTTAGGTGACTTTGTCACTGTGCAACATCACAGAGTACTTTCACAGGCCTGGATGGTACAACCTACTACACGTCTGCGCTACATGGTATAGCTTATTGCTCCTAGGCTACAAACCTGGATAGCATGCTACTGTAGTGAATACTGTAGGCAACTGTAGCACAATGGTAGGCGTTTGTGCCTCTAAACACATCTAAACATAGAAAAGGTACAACAAAAATACAGTATTATAATCTTTTTTTTTTTTTTTTCTTTGAGATGGAGTCTCACTCCGTCGCCCAGGCTGGAGTGCAGTGGTGCAATCTCGGCTCACTGCAAGCTCCGCCTCCCGGGTTCACGCCATTCTCCTGCCTCAGCCTCCCAAGTAGCTGGGACTACAAGCGCCCGCCACTACACCCGGCTAATTTTTTTTTGTATTCTTAGTAGAGACGGGGTTTCACCGCGTTAGCCAGGATGGTCTCAATCTCCTGACCTCGTGATCTGCCCACCTCGGCCTCCCAAAGTGCTGGGATTACAGGCGTGAGCCACCGCGCCCTGCCCAGTATTATAATCTTATGGGACCACTGTAATATGTGTGATCTGTCGTTGACTGAAACTTCATTATGTGGCACATGACTGTATTTGCTCACAAGAGGCAAAAAACTTGCCATTAAATTGAATCTACTTCCTCTCTTGCGATTAATCCCTTATGCTTTCAGCTAAAATGGAGTATCTGGTAGATGTAGTTTATTTGCTGTTTGTGTGTTTAGTTGTTTGGGTTTGCTTTGTTTTTGCTTTTGTTCTTTTTTCTAACCACAAATGCATTCTATTCAGATCATACTATTCTGCAAGTTTCAGAAACAAACACACAAAGTAAATGCGGTTGCTCTCTCAATGCTCTGTCACTAGGACAACATTTTTTCAAATGTCCTGTTGTTTGGGATATAGAGAAATAGCAATACATTTGAAGAAGAAGTTCTGGTACACCAATGAAGTGATGCCCGATGACATTTAAAGCTAAAAGATGTCAAGTCTTTTGGATGACTTACCAAAAACCATTTGTGTTTCAAGACCATCCGTGCAGGCTGAAATCCACTCTTTCTCTCTTGTTCCTGGTCTGCAGCAGCACTACGTTTGAAGCTTCAAAACAGACTCTTTCACTATGCTCCAGTATGCTGCAGTCAAACAAAACAAAACACCAAGTCAGAATGAAAATGCCACTTCAAGCAGTTAGTGGATATTCAGGGGGAAATCCCTGGCCTTTCTCAAATGTATATTTCACAACCTCAAACAAGCATGTTAATTATCAGGATGAAGCCATCTCACTTCTTATCTATATAAGGTGCCCTAAAATACTGGAGGTGGGGTGTGGGAAGGAAGAAAGAAAGAAAAAAAAACAAGCACCACACTGGGGGAGGTAGCAGATCTTGAAAATCAGGATATACACCAGTGGGAATGCACTTGCAAAATTTCAAGTTTACCGATTGAAAGATGTGAATAAAGAAAAATTCAGTACGTTTAAGTGATTAAAGACTGATGTGCAGTATCAAGGGCAGAAAGTGAAGAAAGTTTGTTTCAAGAAATGAAAGACTCAGACTGATCAACTGATGTGAATACTTTTTAAATAAAGAGCTATTAAGATGGAACAAAAAAGATAAAGCATAAGAGAGAGAACATTTTCCATTTTGCCCTATAAGTAGGTAATGCATGGGTTTCCCTTGTGTGATTCTTGATAAATTGATAAATACTTTCTCCACCCAAGTTGAAAAGCAGAAGTTACTTTACACACTGAATATGAAATGAATGTTTAAAATATGCATGCCTCTTTACCCCCACTCAGAGCAGCTGATAAAGCCTACACATTAGAACCTCGTCTGACAAGGTCACTCTGAAAAGTTCCTTTCTGCCTTGTGAGCTTTTAACACTCACTTGTCACAGGCTGTTGTTTAAGCATCTTCTGATGCTTAGTCAAATCCACCCCACTGTTTGTTTTTTGACAATGGCCATTTGAGAGCCTAGAAACAGTCTTCCAAAGGTGTCTGCCTCCTTTTTTAGCCTTTTATGAGCTCATCCTCATCTATGTTGAAAACCCATCAGCCGACTGTCATCCAGTTCCCTGAGTATGGTGGCCACATCATACTTGTAACTCTAAACTCTATAAATCTCCAACGGTCCCAGGGTGATCATCAAAGATTGCATCAAGTGACCAAGTTGTAAGAAAGAGGATATGCTCGTATGCCTCAGAAGCTTACTGTGTGAATAACTAATTCCTTGAAAGCCTTCTGTAACTATTACTTTATGGAATAGTCAACCTTTTTTTCGGGACGTTTGAGGAGTTGTGTCTATCTGTGGTTAAATTCCTGTGAACACTAAAAACTTTTGAGGAGGAGAAAGTGTCTCTCAGTTAATGTTTAAACAAGTGAGTTGAGATAATGCCATTCAATTTTCCATCTAGCTGGAAGAACGACTGCCTGAAAATGGCAAAAGTCTTTTTTATTTTTTTGATGCTATCAGTACCCACAGAAAATGGGGTTGTAAGGATTTTATTAGTTTTACGTAACTCAGCTCCCACTCAAATGTGTAAGGCAACATATTGATAGAAATCAACATAAGCCAGGAAGTTCAAAGCATGACAAACTGTCTTTACTTTACCGGCTTGGTAAAAACAGAATTTGGAGAGAGGAGGAGGATTTAAACAAGCTCACTGCAAGTTACTGGCTTGTATCAATCTTTTCTTTTTTAACTAAAAATATCTTGCTGCATTTTTCTTATTTGTTACCAACTTCATATCTCGAGGTATTCTATAATTGGCAGAGGTCCTTGATGTTTTATTCCAATGTCTTCTGCAAAGGAACCTGCTGACCCAGGGAGGTTGACATACCTCTTTTTAAAGTCATACAGAAAGTTAATATGTACTTTGACTGGATTCTGGGTTCAACCACTCATGCTCATTGACGCTTAATGGACATAAACTCATTTAATGAAATGTAATGTGGTTTCAGTTTGAAAAATTTACCAGTAGCATAATACTTCCTCATAGTACTCTCTTTCTGTTTTGTTTTTGCCGTAAGAAAATAAATTCATTTCTGGATTATATTATTTTCAACGGTCTTGCAGCAAAATCGATCTGGGAGAGGCAGAATGGCCCCATTTGTTACTTTAACAACCTTCACCAGCTGCCAAAGCCAGGTGTCCAGAAAAGTAAGGTTTATACTATTCATAGAGAAAAAAAAATAAGGACTCATCTAAGTGACAATATTTTCCATTCTTACTTATATCTGTAGATGTGAAGGAGTTGGAAGTGATTCGTTCTGTGATTTATCACTGACCCTCATTTGCACATACTACAACAGCTATGACGCAACTCTCATCAAAAGAAAACCACTGAAAATTCTACACACTTCTTTTTAAGCAATAATTTCAATATGCTTCCCTCTTTCAGCAAACTCTTTATCAATACCGTTAATAATAATCAACAAAACAAACTGGCTTGGGTTTAATCTCTGTCACCTATCCCTTCTCGTTTACCATTTGAAGTTATCATAAGCAAAGATAAGGCCAAAAGCCCAAAAAGCAGAAGAGAAAGCACAGGGGCCTAGGGCATTCACAGATATGCCTACATATGTGAAAGTTGGCTATATTTTAAAAAAGATCTCACTCCAGAGGGTTTTCCAATTTGATAGACATTTTGGTGAAAATTTTCTGAACAGTTATAAGCAACAGCAGCAGCAGCAAAGTATGGGATATCAACAAGCTAGAAACAGTGACCTGGGAGTCATGAAATTTACTTTTTAGTCTTAATGTTGTAGCTAACTGGACTTTTAAATGTAAGTCATGGCCTTTTAAATAAAATTAGTTCCTAATCTGTCAAATAAAGGAACTTATTAAATGTTTGCCATAATTAATTCTCAATTATAATTTGTTTTTACATGTATTTGAATGTTTCAAATCAAATAAAATCATAACAAACACAACGATCTTATATGATTTACTAGACCCATTAAGTATATCTTTATTCAAAAATGCAACAGTTAGACACAGATTGCATAGGAAAAGACAAACAGGTTCTCAGTAGAATATTAACTCAGGGAAAAAAGAGGTTTTTTTTGTTTTTTTTGTTTTTTTGTTTTTTTTTTGAGACAGAGTTTCGCTCTTTCACCCAGGCTGGAGTGCAGTGGAGCGATCTCAGCTCACTGCAACCTCTGCCTTCTGGTTTCAAGCAATTCTCCTGCCTCAGGCTCCCAAGTAGCTAGGATTATAGGTGCCCACCACCCACCCAGCTAATTTTTGTATTTTTAGTAGAGACGGGATTTCACCACGTTGGCCAGGCTGGTCTTGAACTCCTGACCTCGTGATTCACCCGCTTCGGCCTCCCAAAGTGCTGTGATTACAGATGTGAGCCACCGCACCCGGCCCAGGAAAAGGGTATTGTAATCAATAAATAGTGCTGGGAAACCTGGCTTTTCATTTGGAAAGAGATCGCTATCTTACACCATATGGAAAATAAATTCTAGATATATAACTAAACATATAAACACGTGTTTATATAAATATACACATATAGCATTTATTATACATATATATTATTTTACAAAATATAGAAAAATAATTTTATAAGCATGAAAGGCCTTGTAGGCTATTGTAAAGATACTGACTTTTAAGTAAAATGGGAAGACCGGAGATAATTTTTAATGCAGTAGTATCATGATCTGTCTTACGTTTTAAGGGCTCATTCGGTCTGATTGTCAGGAATAGACCATAAGGGGATATAAATTAAAGCACAAGTTACTGTTATAAGCAGCCTGCAGGATGGCTTCTAGTGATCCCACCTCTTGGAATTCATGCCCTTGTAAAGCCTTCTTAACTTGAGTGTGGACTGGATTTAGTGACTCACTTCTAGCAAACAGACTGTGGCAAAGGTAATGGGAGATCATTTCCAAGACTGGGTTACACGAAGATGGTGGCTTCCATCTTGGGATCTTGCATCCTCTTCTGGGTTACTCACCTGGGGGAGGCTGACTGCCAGGCTGTGATGCAGTCCTGTGGAAGGGCCCACATGGCATATAACTGAAGCCTGCTAGCATCTATATGAGTGGATTTGGAAGCAGACCCCTACTGCCCCCACCCTATGCTTCAGATGAAACATCAGCCCAGGTTAACGGCTTGACTACAACCTCATGAAAGACTTGGAGCTAGAGACATCCAGCTATGATGTGCAGTGATTCACACTTAGAAAAACTGAGAGATGATAAACACTTGTTGTTTTAGTCCACTAATATTTGGAGTAATTACTTACACAGCAGTAGATAACTACTACAGTTACAATGTATGAAACACTCTTCTGGGAACTTTACATGACTTTTTACAGTGGGAGAAACTGAGCCCCAAAGAAGTTAAATCACCTGTTCAACAGCACACATACATGGTAGAGGTGGGACTCAAACTCAGACCATCTGACTCCAGAAACCAGGTTCTTAATCCCTGCATCACACTACCCCTCTAAAAACCATTTTTCCTACCTTAGGTGTGCATGCCTGAAATTTGACTTTCCACTGTAGAATGTGCTAAAATCACATAATTTGTACAAGCACTGAAGGATCTGCATCTTCATCAAACTTTTTTTTTTTTTTGGAAACAGAGTTTTGCTCGTGTTGCCCAGGTTGGAGTACAATGGTGCGGTCTCAGCTCACTGCAACCTCTGCCTCTCGGGTTCAAGCAATTCTCCTGCCTCAGCCTCCCAAGTAGCTGGGATTACAGGCACACACCACCACAGCCAGCTAATTTTTTGCATTTTTAGTAGAGACAGGATTTCACCATGTTGGCCAGGCTGGTCTTGAACTCTTGACCTCAGGTGATCTGCTGGTCTCGGCCTCCCAAAGTGCTGGGATTACAGATGTGGGCCACTGCACCTGGCCATTCATCAGGCTTCTTAACCTGCCACATAGCTCTACAATTCTTGCATCTTTGATACCTTAACTATATCATAAGCTATATTCGGTTGTCAAAGAAAACAGAAAGGTAACCTCTTGCTGTTTGAAGAGCAACCTCAGTATGGTTCTTCCATTTCAGTCTGGTTAATCTGCGTCATTTAACTATTAGAGAATTTCCAGCACCATTTGCCAATGCTGGAATAAATAGTCCTATAAACTGAGTGTCTTTTTGCAATTGTAAAGGGTTCTCCCTGAAATTACTCAGTGGTAAGGAAAAGAATGAGATACTGAATAAGACAGCCACGGTATTTTCTGTTTGGATTTTTTTTTTTTTTTTTTTTTTTTTGAAATGGAGTTTGCTCTTGTTGCCCAGGCTGGAGTGCAATGGTGCAATCTCGGCTCACTGCAACCTCTGCCTCCCGGGTTCAAGCGATTCTCCTGCCTCAGCCTCCCGAGCAGCTGGGATTACAGGCGCCCACCACCATGCCTGGCTAATTAATCTTTAGTAGAGACGGGGTTTTACCATGTTGGCCAGGCTGGTCTCTAACTCCTGACCTCAGGTAATCCACCCACCTCGGCCTCCCGAAGTGCTAGGTCTACAGGCGTGAGCCACCGTGCCCGGCCGGATTTTTTTTTAATATAGGAAAAAATCAATTTTCAGTTGGCAATAGAAAGTCACTAAGGATTCAAACTGTACGAAGTGTTTCAGTAGGAACCGGCAAGACCAAAAAATTTTTTAAAAAGAACTTTTGAATTATATAAAATACAATGACTATTGTCCCTATAATTATTATAACAAATTAAGATGTTTCTATTCTTTCTGTGACATAGACATGTGAAATACAGAAGGAGAAAGAAATTCTCGCTGCACTCCTGCCTCAATACAAATTTAGAATGGCACTGTGCCAGGAAGAAACTGGTGCTGGGTGGTGCAAGTATCAGTCTCATGTCTTAGGAAGATGATGCTCATCATGCAGCAGCCAGGAGCATGTTTTTTAATTTTGTTTTTATTTATTTATTTATTTAGAGACAGAGTCTTGCTCTGTCACTTAGGCTGGAGTGTAGTAGTGTGATCATAGCTCACGGCAGCCTCGAACTCCTCGACTCAAGCAGTCCTCCCAGCTCAGCCACCCAAGTAGCTGGGATTACAGGTGTGACCATCACGTCTGGCCAGGAACATGTTTTTGATCCATACTGATGGAATATTCTTTATTTTGGTCTAACTCTTAGGATTGTACCCACAACCAATGGAAACTAAAGAACTGGAAAGAAAGAATCATAAAAAGAAATACAACAAAACCCACTGCCATTTCTAAATCTTTCTGTTACCCAAAGTGACTGTGTTTTATTAAAGGCATGTGATGCATCACCGAAGGTATTTTTTGCCATTTAAAAATACCAAACAGTAGTAACAGCTCAACAGCTAGGCTGCTACCACTTAACCTGCAATTTGGACAATTTTGTGGGGATGAAATTACTTTGTCTTATGACACATGGAGCAGATGCTACTAATTAACACACAAAAATGTCTAAAACAGAGCTTTAAAAAAACATATGCATTTGGAAACAGAAGTAGAAACAGCTTCAAAGAGTATAAGCAAAATGGCATAATACAATGAATGAACAGTATGTTTTTTTAAGAAAGTCAATCAGATTCGCAAGTAAATTTTATAGGCCTCTCTCTAAATAAAGTATGGATTTGAAGGAAAATGTCTTGCTTTTAATTTTTTTGTTAACGGAAAGAGGACAGCCCATATCATATACCAGCCAGTACGTTCCATAGGATGTTATGTTCCATTGTGGAACATTATGTTGTGCCAAAATTAAAAGGAGGATAAAAAAAGGTTGGGATAATTTGTTTTTAAAGGTTGGGATAAATTTGGGAAAGACTTTGGAGGGACTCTGATATGTTCACGTGTATTGTAAATCTATGAGGGGAGAAAGCACTCATCTAGGCCCAAAATATATTTTACCACAGAACACTTTTTCCAGAAGAAAGGTGAAACCAGTGGACATAGGGTGTAGACACTGACCAGACTACACTCTTGTAAACAATACACTAGGCCAGTGGTCCTCACACTTTTGGTCCTCACACTTAAAAGCTCCTTGGGTCCTCAATAAATTTTAAGAGTATAAACTTTCCTCTATACTCCTAAAATTTATTGAGGACCCCAAGGAACTTTTAATTAGGTAGATCATATTTAACAACTATTATATCATATTAGAAGCAAAATTGAGAAAAATGTAAAATATTCATTAGTTCATTTAATAGAAATACTAATATACCCATTGCGTATTACATGAAATAACATCTTTATGAAAAAATAATTATATTTTTCAGAACAAAAAAGTGAGAAGAGTGACATCAATTTAGATTTTTGCAGCTCTCTTTAATGCCTGGCTTAATGGAAAATGGTTAAATTCTCTTCTGTGCCTCTGAATTCAGTTTTCTGTGATATGTTGTTTGGTTGAAGTATGTGGAGAAGATCTGGCCAATAGTTTCAGCAATTGTGGATATTCTTTTTTATATCATACCAAAACTCAGTAAGTGGTAGTTTCTTAAAGGGGAGCAGCACCATGGAATCTGAAGCATAGAAATAAACTCTAAGTATTCTTTTATATTAAAATTCATTAGTCTATCTTGAACTTTGGATGGATCTTCAGCTATGCATGATTTTGTAACATCATACCCTGGTCATTTGGAAAATTATATTAGTTCAGTGAATTATGCAAATCTTCCAAAAGTTGACACACTTCATTACACAATATCATCACCCATCATATAGCCTCTGAAAAACTCCGCTGTACACAGGTAAGAGAATGGGAATGGAATAGGTAAATAATGTCTTAGTATTACCATAAAAATAATCTTGATCTTACAGATGTCCCTCCAGAAAAGGTCTTGGGGGGTTCCCAAAGTGAGAACTGCTGACTAGGCAGACATTCTAAACCCCACAGATCCCTACTGGAAGTAAAAGCACAGAACTCTGGGTTTCCTTCCAGCCTCAATTTCCATAATTCCCACATTTGTCCTCTTGGGGATCACTGAGTACAACCTAACAAAGACCATTAACCCATGTGGTCAAGAATATGAGATAAACCATGAGGGCACCAGAGGTAAGAGTTATCTGTGGGCGGAAAACTGTATTTACTTGGATTCTACTAGACAAGAATCTGTGAGAAGTGTGCATTTTTAATTTTATTTTTATGGGTACATGATAGTTGTGCATATGTATTGGGTACATGTGATTTTTTGATACAAGCATACAATGTATAATGGTCAAATCAGGGTATTTGGGATATCCATCACTTCATTTCTTTTTGTTAGGGACATTCCAAATTCATTCCTCTAGTTATTTTGAAATATACAATAAATTATTGTTAACTATTGTTGCCCTATTGTGCTACTGAACACTAGCTCTTATTCCTACTATCTAACTATATTTTTACAGCCACTAACCAACCTCTCTTTATTCCTCCCTCCTCACTACCGTTTCCATCCTCTGCTAACCATCATTCTATTCTCTGTCTCCATGACATCACGTTTCTTAGCTCCCTCATATGAGTGAGAATATGTGATATTTGTCTTTCTGTGCCTGGCTTATTTTACTTAACATAACGTCTTCCAGTTCCAGCCATGTTGTTACAAATGACAGAATTTCATTCTTTTGTATGGCTGAATAATATTCCACTGTGTATATGTACCATATTTTCTTTATCCATTCCTTCATTGATGGAGATTTAGATTGATTCCATATCTTGGCTATAATGAATAGCTGCAACAAACATGGGAGTGCAGCCATCTCTTCAATATACTGATTTCCTTTCTTCTGGATATATACATGACTTGTCTTTTCTTTCTTTCTTTGTTGTGGAGTCTAGTTCTGTCACCAGGCTGGAGTGTAGTAGTGTGATCTTGGCTCACTGCAACCTCTGACTCCCTGGTTCCAGTGATTCTCCTGCCTCAGCCTCCTGAGTAGCTGGGATTACAGGCACGCACCACCACACCCAGCTACTTTTTGCATTTGTAGTAGAGACGGAGTTTCACCATGTTGGCTAGGATGGTCTCACTCTCCTGACCTTGTGATCCGTTCGCCTCAGCCTCCCAAAGTGCTGGGATTACAGGTGTGAGCCACCGCGCCCAGCCATGACTTTTTTTTTAGCAAACACTTTCTTCCAATCTAGGCTTTAAGAATCTAGTTAAAATTTCTTTTAACTAAAGGAATAAACTTTTAAAGTACATGGAAAGAGATTCAGAAAGACCTTTTTCATGAAATCAATTCATGAAGTAACTAGGTAAATTATAAATCATTATCTATTTAGTAAGAAAATACGCAAAGAACTACTAAACAACACTGGTTATCTTTGGGTGTTAATGGACACATGCAATGATAATAGCTAACATTCACATGTTAAGCCCTTGAGTTTCATTATCTCCTCTAAGCCTTAGAACCATCCTAGGCAGTGGACACTTTTATTACCCTCCTTCTAATAAATAAAGAAATGGAGGTGAAGGAGCTACATAATGTACCCACAAGTGACAGATTGAGGACTCCAACCTCCATCCACCTGAGAGCAAAGATTCTCTGTCTCCTCAGTCTGCTGCCTCCTTTCCAATTAATAGTTGACCAAACTTCGGTAGATTCTTCCTCTGGCAGGTATTCCACAATCATGAAACATCCTCTTCACTTTCTTGTTTCAAAGTGAGGAGTTGGCTTGATGAATTGGCTCAGAGACCATCCTAAAATATGTACGTGTCGGTAAGATTCTTTTGCCTCTCCAAAGCAGACTGGTTATCACATGGAAAAAGGAGTCTCACTCACAAGCCACATGCTGGATTCTGTGAGGTTAAATCTTTTGATTCTTAGAAGGACATGAGGATAGAGCACTGATGTTCTGTAAACAAAATGATGGTCTGTAAACAAAATTCAAGGTATCCTCAGCCCAGCCCAAATTCCCTGTTTATTCTTCTGAAAGCACATTTATGAAACAAGGTCTGCAAAAATGCCAGTCATCTCTAAGGCACCACAGTAAGGCAAGGAGCTATGTAGTGTTATCCTTTTTAAGTGCTTTCTAAACGCTTAACTCCCTTGGATCAGTTGATTCACCATCCACCTCTGTCCCCTCTGCTTATTATTTCTCTCACCTCAGATGGCTTTCCTTCTGCTAACCCACAATCGTTAAAAACATACTGAATACTTTCTAGATTATTCTTAGTCATTTTTCAATGCCCGGCTCAAGACATTTGTCTTTCTATAACCACTGCAGCTCACTCTTTCCCCAAAGTGCCTCGGGCCAGGACTCCCATCAAGGTGGGCTTACCTGTGTGCTCTCTGACCCCCTGTAATGGTGCCTCATTTGTGTGAGTCTCCGCTTTTGCAACTATTAATAGATGACAGATGTTCTTAAAACCTTCTAGAGAAAACTCTCAAGGCAGTGCACATAGTGCCAGATACAAAATATGATTGCTCTCATTTTTCTCTAATTGAGTGAGGACTAAAGAACACTGGCATTTTTTTTATTATACTTTAAGTTTTAGGGTACATGCGCACAACGTGCAGGTTTGTTACATATGTATACATGTGCCATGTTGGTGTGCTGCACCCATTAACTCGTCATTTAGCATTAGGTATATCTCCTAATGCTATCCCTCCCCCTTCCCCCAACCCCACAACAGGCCCCAGTGTGTGATGTTCCCCTTCCTGTGTCCATGGAATACAGGCATGTTTTTAATGTTGATTTTATTTTTAAACATCTTGCCTTTTGGTCTTGAGAGTCAAGATATTAGCCATGTAATTTAACCAGAAGCTTTAGATATTATTAAAGAGAACAGGAGTCTATAGAGTTCAGCCAAGGGTGTCCACTGAGAAGCTCCATACTAGTTTATTTGTGACTTTCTCAGGGAAGAGAATTATGTCTGTCCTACTGCAAACTGAAATAGAATAAAGTAGGATAGTATACTAACTCTTGGCAAAAAATTCTCAGCCATTCTTAATGACATCCATTACCTCCAGTTCCATGCCCTGTTCAAATATTTCGTATACCTCTGTTTTCAGTATGAATGCCACAAACTGGTACGGAGCTTTTATTTTATTTTATTTTATTTTATTTATTTTATTTTATTTTGAGATGGGGGTCTATGTTGCCCAGTCTGGTCTCGAACTCCTGGCCTCAAGCAATCCTCCCACCTTGGCCTCCTGGGTAAGGATCTTTGTAATGAATATTATTATTTGGATGACACACTACAGGAAGCCCAGAATCCACCCCATTTTCTTGGCATCATAATTACTCCTTGAGAAATTGTGCTGTATACTTTGTATAAAATGAGACCATGTAAATCAAGCAATAATAACAACAATCCTCCCATAGTATGTCAAACTCACGAGGCATTTCCTTCTCCTCCAAACCCTCCTTTCTCTCAGACAAACCAAGTAATTGAAGACATGTATTTTTCAAGGAACATGGATGGCTAAGAGCAGACTGTTTCTTTACCACATCAAACTTCTGTGCAGAAGTTAAGAAAGGAGAATCACTCTAATGTTTATTCCTAATGACTGTGATAGACTTTCTACCTTGAATGGTGCATTTCCATTTGTAAGCTCCATTTATAGAATCACACAAGTTTTTGCCTTCCTCTGAAACCTAACACCCTGATCTTACCCTTTTTTGCATACATTACTCTTGGTGGAAATTTTCAACAACCACAAAGGTGGGGGAAAGGGCGTGGCGTACACTGACTCCTTAGTCATATTTCCTGATGTTGCCATTTTAGTGTATTTTAAGTATTTACTTATGGCAACAATTATAGTTCACAAAGCACTGTTCTTTTTCCATCCGGCAGACCCCCTTGGTGTGCTCTACTACAAAAGGTAGTTTTCTGAATCACTGCTATTAATCAGTAAAGAATAGATGTCTCTATTTGGTGAATAGCAAACTGCTCCCATTGCTCTCTGAACTGAACTAAACAATCTTTTTTTTTTTTTTTTTTTTACTTTAAGTTCTGGGACACATGTGCAGAACGTGCAGGTTTGTTACATAAGTATACATGTATCACGGTGGTTTGCTGTATCCATCAACCCGTCATCTAGGTTTTAAGCCCCGAATGCATTAGGTATTTGTCCAAATGGAACTCAGCATCAGCAAAATATATTAAATTTGTCAGTTCTAGAATAACTCTTGTTGCCTACCTCCACATTCACATTGGTGATGTCTGTACTCCCTGTCCTCACTCCTGAGCACTTGTCACCCCAGACCACACCACTGAAGCTGACCACCCCATGACCCCCAACCAAGAAAGGGTAAGTCAACACAGAGAAGCCAGGGTGGGCGCTGAGAGAGACTCCTGGGTCCGGTCACTTCTGTGGGTCCACTATGCCTGTTCCTGGTACCCCAATATCACTAAGTGGCCCAACCTAGAAATACTAGACTCAACTCCTCTGCCTTCCCCCTTATTCCACAGGTCAGCAGGGACCAAATCCTATCAATTCTACTTCCTGGTTATGCTACTTGAATCCTTCCCTTTCTGCCTCTCCAGCAAGTCTGGCTCTGCCATCACTCACCCCTCGTGCCCTCTCACCCAGATGTCTGCCTGCTCTCATGGTTCTCCAATCACCTCTCCAGAATGCCACAAAAGCTGGCTCTAGAAAATACAGATCTGATCCTTGTACTCTCCAAACTGAAAACCAAGGTGACTGCAGTATACTCTCCAAACTATCACTAAAGAGGAAGGGGGATATGAAACATATACAGTACTTTACTCTCTGCGATCTTCCTCTGTGCTATCCACAAGCAAGAAAAAAGAGATCTGGAGAAAACAGATGTGGAGGATACATGCAGAGGACCAAGAACCAAGATTTTACTCAGATATCCTTCTGGGTTTACTTGGCTCATCTGTATTTTGGGTCAGTTTTTTAGAAACTCAATTTGACTTTTAATCATTAAAAATGATCCTAGAAGCATGTCCTGTGAGGCATTGCCAAGTCGCATTGATGCATTTCATTACTGCTTGAAAGGCCACATATTCAAAACACTACTAGAAGTTAGGCTAAAGAAAATAAAATGATTTTGGATATTTTTAAGCAGTTACTAAAACAGAAACAAATGTTATTTTTAATCTCTGGCTCACTGTAAACTGACAAGATATGAATATGAATTTTACCAAGTAATGTATAATAACTGCTTCTGCTCACCACAACCACATGCCAACAACTCAATTTTATATTTCATTTCGATGTTACATGTGGAACATATAATCTACATTACAAACCATCCTCATTACAGTCCATTTACTCTAGCTAATTTTTGATAGCATGACATCATTAGCATAAAAAAGTTTAGTGAATAACTATTCTCAAATTTGCTTTTATAAAAGTCATTGCGAAGTTTTACATTTCTAAACAAGTGAAAAACAATAGCTGAAAAATTGTAAGATGATGCCATAATTGTCCAAATGTTGCTCAGTTCACCAACAGGCTTACTGAGTAGGTTCTTTAGAAAGGAATTCTGCCAGGTAGTTTGTAGTAAGAAGTGTCTGCTATGGATCATGCCCTTACGAAGTTTACATTCCAGCAGGGAGGAAAGCATGTACACAATTGGCACTTTTCTTTTCTTTTTTTTTTTTTTTTTTTTTTTTTGCGGTAACGTAACAGAATAAGAGAAGTACAAAAGAGCTATAAAGTCTCAAAAGAGGAACCATTTTATGCAGGAGAGGGTATCAGGAAAGATTCTGGTAAGAAAGTGGGCCTTAGGAGCTAGGCAGATGGGAATTTTGAACCCTAAGTGTCTATTTCTGAAGTGAAACTAATCAATGTGTTTCTACAGTTAACATTTATTGAGCAACTACTATGTGTTACAAAGTTCATAAATGTTATCTCTAAGCTTCCAAACAAACATGGAATGACAGCCTGGTTACAAATGATTAAAAAGGGACTCACAGAGTCTATTAACATTACCAAGAGTCATTAGTTCTTACTGAACATTAGTAAGCCAAAGGCACATTTATATCAACACAAGAGTTAATCACACAGAAAAGATGACAGTCTTAATTCGAACAATCAAGGGTCAAAATCATTATATATTTTGAATATGAATATGGTTGAACATGACAAGGATTTGAATATGCCAAAACACAAATCACATTCCCTGACATATAACTGAAATGACAAGAATATCAAGAACTTAAGTACATGTTTATTCTAACCTCTAACATCAGTATTGTGCAATGATTTCGTTTTAAACTAAAAGATTAAAATGTACCTTTGTTTTAAAATAGGTATTTGAGTTTCTACAGCAGTGTTTCTCCAAGCGTGAGCCAAGGACCTTTTACATTAAATGCATCGCAGGAGGGTGCTCATTAAAAGTACAACTCCTTGGCCCCACCCCTGACCTATTTAACATACTTTAAGGCCCAGGAATCTGAATTTTCAACAGGACTAAGTTGTACATTCAAGTCCTAGGGCCTCCGGTCTAGAGTTTCCTCCCCACATGTTTCCCTCTTGTTTATCGCTTACTGAAATGTGTCTTTGCCAATTTAAACAATTACTTTTCAACATCCTCCAAATGTTTTCTGTGTCATATGGCATTAAAAGAAAAATTATTTCTAAACACTAAAATTATACCACTGGAAAAAAAAAGGCTTTTTTAAAAACCCATTTTTATAACACTTTTTGCTACATCTAGCTCAAGTCAGCAAAATGTGGCTCTAGTAAATGCCTTGGAGTCTGCGGTTGGCACAACAAGGGACCTTCAAACATACCCTCGTCCTAATCCCCAGAATCAGTCTGTGAATTCATGGTAAAAGGGATTTCACAGATGTGATGACATTAAGGATCTGGAGATGGGCAGATGATACAAGTGGGCCCAACGTAATCACAAGGAAGTTTAAAAGTTAAAGAAGGAGGAAGAAGTGTCAGAGGAAGATTCAACTATGGAAACACAGCACAGGGAGATGCAACACTGATGGCTTTGATGATAGGGGAAGGGGCCAGGAGCCAAGGAATACAATGGCATCTAGACAACGGAAAAGGTAGGCCGGGCACGATGGCTCATGCCTGTAATCCCAGCACTTTGGGAGGCCGAGGCGGGTGGATCACCTGAGGTCAAGAGTTCAAGACCAGCCTGGCCAACATGGTGAAACCCCATCTCTAGTAAAAATATAAAATTTAGCTGGGTGTGGTGCTGGGCTACTCCCAGCTACTTGGGAGGCTGAGGCAGAAGAATTGCTTGAACCCTGGAGACAGAGGTGGCACTGAGCCAATATGGTGCCACTGCACTCCAGCCTGGGCGACAGAATGAGACTCCGTTCCCCCCAACCTCAAAAAAAAAAAAAAAGAAAAGAAAAGAAAAGAAAGAAAACGGAAAAGGCAAGGATATGAATTATTCTCTAGAGCCCCTATAGAGAATGAGCCTGGCTGACACTTTGATTTCAGCCTGGTGAGACCTGTATTGGATTTCTGACCTGCAGAACTGTCAGATAAAAACGGTGTTGCTTTAAGCCACAAAGTTCCTGATAAGTTGTTACAGAAGCAATGAAAAACTAACACAGGTGCTTTGAAGAAACTCAGGTCACCTCTAACACAAAGGCCACGGCCCAGCCACCCACATACTTTCCGGCTTTACCAAACACATAAAGACAGAATCCCAAATATTCATTTGGCACAAATGGGATATGGCCTGGGTAGTTTATTTTCATGCAATGCTGCTACCTCTTTTCTCTGTCTCCTTCCTTATCCTGCTCTTCCCACTCACGCCTGCAGCTTACCTCCTCACCTTCGTCAAGGCAGGCTGATTTATCAGCTTGGAAACTATGAGAAGGAAAGGGTCTAAGGCAGAGTTTCTCAACTCCAGCACTATTAACATTTTGGGCCAGATGATCCTTGGTTGAGGCAGAGGACTGTTTGGTGCATTGTAGGATATTATTGATTGATTGAATGATTGATTGATTTTTAAAAATCATTCATTCATTCATTCATTCAAGAGACCCCTGACTCTGTCGCCCAGGCTGGAGTGTAGTGATGCCATCACAGCTCACTGCAGCCTCAAACTCCTGAGCTCAGGGGATCCTCCTGCCTCGACCTCCTAAAGTGCGGGGATTACAGGTGTGAGCCAATGCACCCAGCCCCACTGCAGGATGTTCAGCAGCATTTCTGGCCTCTACTCACTAGATGCCAGTATTGCTACCTTGTTTTCCCATTTGGGACAATCAAAAAGTGTCTCCAAACATTGCCAAATGTCCTGAGAGGGCAAAATGGTCCCCAGTTGAGATCCACTGGTTTACGGCATGTGGCAGTTAATGTGGTGGTCTGTGTTCTCTCCATCAGTTCCCTCCCATACATGGAAATGCTCCAACGTGTGTTTTTTATATATATATATATACGTATATAGATTATATATACGTATATATATACATATACACATATATATACACACATATATATATATATATATATATACTCTTACATTGCTGCTGGTCTCATTCAAATGGGTTTCCCAAGGATTCAGTCTGTTTGACATTTTAAAACAGCTCAAACTCAGAATTCAACCACAGGCCTTTTTTTTTTAAATGGCCCCACTATACTTATTCCCAGCCACAGGGAAGGGAAACATGGCTTTTCCACAATGACCCACAGCCCAACCTAGCCAACTAGCTCACAATTCATCCACACTCCTGCTATAGAGGCGACAGAGGTCAGCACTTGCTATTCGACTGTTACAGAGAACTTTCTTTTTTTTTTTTTTTTTGAGACGTAGTCTTGCTCTGTTGCCACGCTGGAGTGCAGTGGTGTGATCTCGGCTCACTGCAAGCTCCACCTCCCGGGTTCAAGCGATTCTCCTGCCTCAGCCTCCCAAGTAGCTGGGATTACAGGCGCCCACCACCACGCCCAGCTAATTTTTGTTTTGTATTTTTAGTAGAGACAGGGTTTCACTATATTGGCCAGGCTGGTCTCAAACTTCTGACCTCATGATCTGCCCACCTTGGCCTCCAAAAGTGCTGGGATTACAGGCTTGAGCCACCACGCCCCGCCTACAGAGAACTTTCTAAAGCACTCTGCAACTTTATCACCTAGACTTCATTAATAAAAATCCTTTCAATCAGAAGGTTTAGCACAGTGTAGACCAAAGAGATCATTCACTGAAAGCCTGGCTCTGATGGCAAAACAGATGGTTTGGAATGAGATCCTGGGAAATGGCCACTGTACTGGAGTAAGAAATCAATGCTCCTAGAGAAACAGATCATTTCCTCAGCAAGTTTTTGCCAAGAACATGACTTAAACAAACATGTGAAAAGATCCTGTTTTGTGTAGTTCTGAATTCTGCTCAGACTTTCAATTTCAAAATAACAAAGCAGTAAACTGGAAACATAGCTCCCATTCTTTCTGAAATCTTAAACAGACTGCAGCTTCCAAGGTTGGATGTGAAATTCAGAGGCACACAACTCATCTGGTAGAAAGCTGCAGCCCAGCAGAGCTCTCTGAAGTCTAGTGGGGGGTGGGTGTCTGTGTTGTAGATTGGTGACTTTATAGAATGTGCTTCCAGGAATGTTAGCATACACACCCCTGGCAACTGAAAGTAACCAATGGCTTTTTAACAGATCCACTTTATTTCAACCTTTGGAGATTAACCCGCAATCAACTACTGCCGTATGAGTTGGTGCTAAGACTTCATCATTTCACATTTTCTCTCCAAGGCCTTTCTTCAATTGCACCACAGTCCCATAAAATCTGAAAATGTCACATGACTGAGGATCTAAGAGCCAAGGTCCTGAATCACACAACATACTCATTAGGGAATCTTCTCCCTTTCCCCCTTTCAGATATTTTAAAATTAAAACGAAGGGTGGAGGGAATTTGTATGTAATGATATTGGCCTGATGGCAGTCAACTTATGGCACACGTGAAGCGGAAAGGAGCAGGGAAAGTTTTTTCAGGGAGAGGTGGAGATGGAGCCTACATATATTTAAAATTGGAGGCCAGGCATGGTGGCTCATGCCTGTAATCCCAGCACTTTGGGAGGCTGAGGCTGGCGGATCATCTGAGGTCAGGAGTTCAAGACCAGCCTGACCGACATGGTGAAGCCCCATCTCTACTAAAAAAAATATATAAAAAAAATTAGCCAGGCATTGTGGTGTATACCTGTAGTCCCAGCTACTCGGGAGGCTGAGGCAGGAGAATCGCTTGAACCTGGGAGGTGGAGGCTGCAGTGAGCCAAGATTGCACCACTGCACTCCAGCCTGGGTGATGGAGTGAGACTCTTTCTCAAAAAATAAATAAAAAAATAAAATAAAATTGCGATGCAAGGCACTGCCAAAGGAGAAGCTGACAAGGTTATGGGGAAGGAACATACACATCATCATACATGTCCCCAATACAGAAAAATGCTGAATTCCCAAACGTTGCATTATGAATGAAAACATCAAGGCAGGTAACACCACGAAGCCTGTCTCTCTAATCTGGCTACCCAAATAAGGCTACTAATGCTCATCAACAGGGTAGTATTACATTAGTAAGTGTGAGTGAGTTTGCAATTCGATGAAAAATATATATATACAACTAAAGATTTCTAAAGGATAATTCACTAACTTACATTCACCCTTTTACATGGCTAGTCAAGAAGAGCAAACGAATGCTCTTACATGGACTGAGACTCAGGTTTTAAGACCCTGCCAGATTTAACATCCTCTAACTTTTCACCTTGAAAGTTGCTGAAGTATAGAACACAGTTGTATAAAATCAATGTACAAAGTAGTACATTATTTCAAAACCCACAATTAACAGCCTATGAAAACCAACTCTTACTGGTATTAGCACTAGTTTCATACATCCTTTTAAATGTTAGGGACATTGAAACATCTTATTTCTTCATTACTGAGTGCCTACTTTGTGCTAGGCCCTGAGGATACGCATGAGTAAAATATGGTCCTTGCACTCTCCATCTAGTTGTGGGGAAAATAAACAAACAATGGCAGAGTACGCTACGACTATGAAAGAGGAAAGCAGTCCGAGTGATGGAATAGATTCTTCTTCCTATAAAAAGAATATAAAATTGGGTTTCCTATCCTGATTCCCAACTCACAAATTAAAGTTTCGGTTATGGATTGCTTGTTGTGATAAAATAATTTTAGTATGATTCCTTCTGGTCGGAAACATCTTCCTACCAGATTTAACTACAAAACTGACCTCTACTCTGGAATGTTCAACTGGCCAAGAAAAGTGTTACACCAACACCAATAACTTTTTTTTTTCTATTCCATCACAAGATTGGGGATATCATTGTGTTCCTTTCCTCTTATGTCCACTGAACCCTTTGCTGTATTTTGTAGTCTTTCAGATCTAGGCGTTTGTCTCATTTTGCTATTTCATTTTATTTTCACTTAGTTAACACTTTTTTTAAAACAATGAATGAATCATGTCTGTAGTGGCCACTGTGAGCAAAGCACCATGGGAAATGTAAAAAGGAACAAGAGGTTGTCCTTGTCCTTAAAGATTTCCAACCTGAGTCAGGGAGACAAACATGTCAACAAACAATACGGTGTGAATCAAGGGGAATGTGGGTGAGTGCTGAGAGATGATGAGCAAAGAACTCTGCTGGCAGAGAGCTCCCAGCTGCAACACAGGCATTAATTACGTGTGCTCTGGGAGAGGGGAGTCTTCTATTTTTTGATTCCCCTCCCCAGGATCAGTGCTATTTGAAAATCCCACGTAGGTAAGAGGACAGGGAGGCATACAAAGCCTAGCCATGTTATTTTTACCAGTCAAATATGCTACTGTGTTTATCTAATACTTAGATAAAAATTATTTTTCAGCCCTTTGCTTATTGAATTTTCTCTCTGTGTCCTCATCATTAGGTCAGGAGTGGTTTCCAGTAGGTGTTCCACAAAGAGCAAAAAGATGGGGATACAAAACTTGTATAGTAGAATTTTTTTTCCAAATCCTATTTATCTCATCTGTTTTGCCTGTATCTTGCTTCATTCACACTAGAAAAAGCTGATACATTTGTGCAGTTGTCTGCTGAAGGTTAGTCTTCATGAAATTTAATATGAATATTTGTCCTTTCAAGCAGCTAATTCCTTTTTAAGCAGCTAAATGTTCACCTATGTCTTTCACTGGATGACTAATTGTGAATGTAAGCAAGACAACTGATGAAATTCAGATATAATTGTTTACAATTTTCTATTACTGCTCTTAATTCATTCTGTTTTTGTCAACTATCATACCCTATTTTCTATATTTACAGTGCGCTTGAAATTGTTTATGCAACTTAAAAAAATTAAATGGTCGTCTGAAAAGTGTTTGATGCACTCGAATGAGATTTTTTTTCTTGCAACTTTTATCAGGGGCTGTTTGCCTAAAACTTGCTGCTCTAGCCAAAATGTTTTTAGCACAAAATTCTAGCAATAACCTCAGAGCTATCTTTTCTTTGCCACTTAATTTTACCAACAGCAAAAAGAAGGGAAAAAAAGTTTCTTCATTTTGCCATTGCATGGCAAAAATGCATATTAACTTAACTCTTCTATGGCAGAAATACAAATGAAACATGTCCAATGCCAATGTTTAAGTTACTTTTAGGATTTCCGTTGACTATCTTATTTTTTCATAATCTGACCTCTTGGATATCTATTTTAATTCCTTTTGATTTTGAGAAAATGTACATGTTTGTACCAATTCTAAAGTCTTAGCCAACTATTCAATATTTTCAGTGATTCAGATAAATCTTATTTCAAATTCTTACTAACAATGCCACATGGTATACCAGTCATTATCATTTTTATTCTACCTTATATTAGAAGATGGCTTTTAAGCCAAAATGTTATTTTCTTACAGTTAGTTTGATATGCTATGCTCACAGAGAACCTGGCTGTCTTTTGGCTGGGATGTTCCCAGTTAAAAATGAGAAATCAGAGACAGAAAGCTGAGTAGGAACATAGGATGCGGAATTAAGATTGACCTTTATAGAATATTTTTATTATTCCTAAGAGATCGGAATATTCAGCATACTAATAATTTCCTGATTTAAATATAAGTAGACATCACTATTTTAATTTCACCCCAAAAAAATGTTTAAGTTAATTTATCAAAAGGAAGGCAGGGAAAGAGAAAAAGAAAGGAGTGAAGGGGCTGGGTGCAGTGGCTCACGCCTGTAATCCCAGCACTTTGGGAGACCGAGGCGGGTGGATCACCTGAGGTCAGGAGTTCGAGACCAGCCTGACCAACACGGTGAAACCCCATCTCTACAAAAACATACAAAATTAGCTGGCTGTGGTGGAGCATGCCTATAATCCCAGCTACTTGGGAGGCTGAGGCAGTAGAATCGCTTGAACCCGGGAGACAGAGGTTGTGGTGAGCCGAGATCGCGCCACTGCACTCCAGCCTGGGCAACAAAAGGGAAACTCCATCTCAAAAAAAAAAAAAAAGAAGAGAAAGAAAGAAAGGAGTGATGGAAGAAAAGATGGATGGATGGATGGATGGATGGATGGATGGATGGATGGATGGATAGATGGATGGATAGGTGGGTGGGTGGATGGATGGACAAATAGATAGATGGATGAATGGATGGGTGGATGGATGAATAGATGGATGGAAGGATAGATGAATGGATGGGTGGGTGGGTGGATGGATGGGTGGAAGGATGGATGGATGGATGGATGGATGAATGGATGGATGGATGGGTGGATAGATGGATGGGAGGATAGATCGATGGGTGGGTGGATGGATGGATGGATGAATGGATGGATGGATGGAAGAATACAAGGGAGGAAGGAAAAATGGGAGAAAGGGGGGACAGAAGTAGGGAGGCAAAGAGAAGGGAAATATAGTGGAGCGAGTTTTTATATGGGTGGTTAAGTTCAAAAGTTAAGCAAAAGTCATATATAGTCAAAATTAACTTTGAAAATCCTTTGGCTTTCCCATAAGATATTCCACACACAATTTTATGTATACTGCACAATCCTTTACAGCACTTTTCATATACACTGAAGTCTGATAACTATTGGGTTAGACTACAAGAAAGAACTCAATGGAAGAACACATGTAAATGTCTGTATATTCAAACCATTCCTCTTTTAAAATTAAGTATTGTATCACTACAGTTAAACGGGGGAATTAGATAAAGATCAGTAAAATATTGGTGTTTTCCAGCAAGTATTACTTCATTCTGTTGTAATAGTAAGCTTCTTTAACTTTAATGAATATTAACAAATGTACTGTTGTTAAAGGAATTGTAGGATCTCCTATTGAATTCATAATGTGGTAATATTAAGAGTAATTTTTAAAATAATTTCTTTTAAAGATAAATATTTAATGTGATTGCTATATTATCCGCCTTTTAAAAAAGTTAAAGCACATAGTCAAGTAAGTGTCAAAAATTTGCCAAGGACCAATACACCTTTATTTTTGTTTCCTAGTTTTTCACTGTCTTGAAGTCTTTTACCCACAGTCTCCCATATCCAATACAGATAATAAAACTCTATCATAATGTGTAAAGTTCAAATAGGTATCAGAGGCTGCTGCCCTGCCTTTTTGCTCTGTACTCTTGTTTTTTTCTGGTGGGAGCAGAATTGGCCTGTGTGGAGGGTCAGGGTAGACCCAGGCATCTTTGGGACACTGTAACTAATCATCACAACATTTGCTTTCAGAAGCCCCAGAAAGGCCCCCTACCCCCGAAACATGTCCTTCTGTTCCTTCCTTTTCTTTCTTTTCCTTCTCTAATCTACAGTGTGCTGAGTTCCAAAGCAAATTCTCATCCATTATACTTTTCAGCTTTTTTTTGAAACATACATTCCTCCAGGAGGACTAACAAACTGAGATACTAACAAGCTGTGTGGTTCATTCATCAGATCCTTCAAGCGAAGAAGGACCCAGGGCAGCTCTGACACTGGGGCAGGGGTGAGGCATCACTCAAGAGAAAGCATGGGGCAGGTTCCAGAAAACAAGGGAAACCAGTTACTGTCCTACGCTCCAACTGCCTAAACCTTAAAATGAAACAAATACAAGTAATGGGTGTTTTTCACTGTTATATACAAGGCAGCCTGTTGGCCACATAATTCTTAAACAGCCAGAAAAAAGCTGAAGTATGACCATGAATATGGGACATGGAACATGCCAAAAGATCGAAAGATTCTTTCTTCCCCCTCTTTAGGACTAAACAGCTGTGGGCATAAAGAAAAAATCAATTCCATTATTTTAGAAAGCATAATATCCCACCCTTCATTATTTCTTTGAGAATGGTTGGAATTATTACATCAATGAGAGGTTAGCCTCTATTGATTGAGTGATTTCATTAAAACAATTAAACCAGTGATTGAGCTGAAATGAGTGGCCAAGCTACAAAACCAAAAATTGTGTATGGTCAACAGGTGAGAGGAATGTGGAATATAGGAGCTACCTAATCAATTCCAAAGGAAGGGAGACATGACGATGATGATTGTTATTTCTCCCCACCAATGGGACAGTGCTCCAGTAGACCCCAGGATCTTCTATTTAATCGCTGTTGTAAGACTCTATCTCTGTTCCTCTTGGAAGAAAAGGTGCCACTGAGGACAAGGGAACAAGAATCTGTGTCAATCAACAATGCCCCTGAAGTAACCAGGCAGGTCCGCACTGCACAGTCTCCACTGTAATTCTATCCCAAGAAACCAGAGCACAGGACCAGAGCCACACTTAAGCCTGCAGTGTAGGGTGATGCCATGGGGTCACGTGACAGCCTGCCTCTCCAAAGCTGTCACTGTCAGTAGTATTTAGAGGAAAGGAAAAAAGTTTAACAAGTGTAACACGAACATTAAGGAATACCAAGTCAGAGCCAATTAGGACGATAATTTGGCACTCCTGCCTCATGCATATGAAAAAGGATCCGCCATCAATGAGCAATAATGCATGGGATTTGTGGGAATGCTCTAACTTCAATACATCAAAGACGCTGCTGCACACCTCCGTCTTTTTTATTCCCATTAGCTCACCCTTGTCTGGATGAAAGAGCTCAGTGAATCAATTGCTTCTGTTGAGCTGTTTATATATTTTTCAAGTCATGATTAGGCCATTAGTCACTGAGCATATTGCACAGTAAACTAGAGTAACTGCCATTATGCAACTTCCCAAGAACATACAGAGAGCATTTACAGTGAGGCCACAGTGCCAGCAAAATGTGCAATGGAGACTATTTATCAGCAATTATAAGAACTGTGCATTTAAATGCCAAATAAAATATACACGTGGCAGATACAGAAGTTGAGGGGGAAAAGATGCATGATTAAAGTACCAATATCTGCTCTTCTGAATATATTAGAGCCTGAAAATGAAAGTCCCCCTGAACCAGAAGCGAATCTTGAACTCAGTCTCGGTTAGCTTGGTTAGCCACTGTTCTCCTTCCGAATGCCCCCAACCTGCCAACATCTGTATCTGAACACACTCAATGTTGGGTCCAACATAAGGAATTTCCCTTCTTCTTTATTATTAAAGATTCCCAGGCCCCAGCATCACCCCCTACCCAAGCACTTGGATAATCCAGTAGAGGCCACTGGGGAGAACTTTTTTTTTTTTTGAGATGGAGTCTCACTCTGTCACCCAGGCTGGAGTGCAGTGATGCAATCTCAGCTCACTGCAACCTCCACCTCCCAGGTTCAAGTGATTCTCGTGCCTCAGCCTCCCGAGTAGCTGGGATTACAGGTGTGCACCACCACACCCAGCTAATTTTTGTATTTTTAGTAGAGACGGGGTTTCACTATGTTGGCCAGGCTGGTCTCGAACTCCTGACCTCAGGTGATCTGTCCGCCTCGGCCTCCCAAAGTGCTGGGATTATAGGGTGAGCCACCACGCCTGGCCTCTCTGGGGTTTTTTGAAGCCACATAGACTTATATGTTTGAGCATTTCCCATTCAAAGTCCTAAAGAACACTAATAGAAGAAAAAGACAGGAACATGTAAAAGTGGCATTTAATTTATCAGGACCCTTAGTCACATTCACATACATTGCCCATGATAAGCCAGTGACAAATACAACTGAAGTTTTAAAGTACGTGTGCAAGAGACCAGCTACTTGAAACCTCCCAGCAGGAAAACGAGAAATAAGGGACCATGAGGAAGAGATCCAGGTCTCCACATTTACTGTACAAGTAATAACATAAGCAAGAGCCCTCCTAAGAGTGTTTTATAGTATTTTACATGGCAAGACTCTTACTCTCCGGTCTGTTAATCCTCACTTTCCTGCTTCTATTCATATGCTTTATATGTATTTATTTGTTGAGTTATATATTTTAGCTGAACTTGGAATGACAGTTATTTTTAAGAGGCTGCCAACATGGGTCAGGAAGAACCTCAGAAACCTGGCTCACAGTTGCTCTGGCATAAGGAGCATTGACAGCCAAAACCAACCAGGGAGTTGATGAGATCTAGGTTTCCAAAACACTACGCAAAGGCATCCTTTGCTTTCTCCCATCTGGCCATTAAAAAAAATAATAATAATAGTTATTTACCAAAGAAGACTCTTTTTGTAATACAATCAATCACTTCCTCGTGTGTTTAGGGTTCAAATCTAGATGTCCATATGTCAGTCTAGCTTAGAGCTAAATGTAGCTTTCTTCACCTTGGACTAGAACAGCCTATGAGAGAAAGATGGTGCCCAATGGGCCAGCATGCAGCTGCTTTCTAAATTGACAGCCCTGAGCTTCTCCATGGACAGCCTTCCAAAACTAACTGTGGCTGTTAGGATAAAGAGGGCAGTTTCTCAGCTTCAGTGCCTTTAAGGTTATTTCAACTTTCCACCTCTGTTAACTACACTGCAGGAACTTTTGACACTGAACTCTCCTTAATATCCATAAGCCAGAGATGTTCATTAGAAAAATTTCTCACTCCTCATCAGACAGCTGAAGACCTGAGTCCTTTGTCTTCCCCTATTCTGGAGATCACATTGAAGGGATTTTTGGGCTACCTGAAAGTGTTTATGGCAGACAGACTCTTGGATTTAGGCTTAGGACAAGCAAACCTTTCATATGAGTCCTTAAAAACAGACAGTGCTCTGTTTGTAAGTTTGAACCCCATTCTAGTACAAACATGCTTGGCAACTAGTGCCGGAGGGTTAACCAGAGAGTTTTCTTCCTGGCAAATTGCTCTGCCGCCACCATGGGTATTAACACTCCAGGATCCCTGCAACTTTCCCTTCTTCCTCTGTTCCTCATCCCCTGCCCCCTGAGATACTATCTGTGCCCAAGCTGCAGGGGTTGAGGTCACACATCTGGTGCCAAGGAGCTGTCAGTGCCTCCGGCAGTGGCACAGTTCATGGTTCACGGTTCTTCTCCTGGCCCCTCCTTTGGTCTGGCATGCTGACAGAAAATTGTTCTTGTTTTCATCATTTGTCTGTGACTCAGAGGCAGACCATGGGGCCAACAAATCCAGCCCATGATCACAGCTTGAAGGCACAGGGATATCTAGAAGTCATCCCCCAAACTTCAGGGACTATTGTCAAATCTTCTTGGGATATAGACATATTTCTCAGATCTCCTTTGGAAAGATCTTAGACTTGCTTGACAGGGGTCCTTGGAGATGATCAAATCCATAACCCTCCTCTCATTTTAAAGTTTTCTTTATTGGATTCTTTATGGGAGACCAAGTTCCTTATTGGATTGCTTCCTGTGGACCAAGGATGATATTTTCTAGGGACTTATTGAAACTTGAGCGTCGGAAGTGGTCTGAAGGATTGTTTGATTTAGTGGTCCTGTGAACTGACATTGCCTAATAGCTGTTGTAACATAAAGATTCTCAGGTCTCAGCCACACCCCTTACCCAAACCCTTGGCTAATTCCATAGAGGCCTGTCTCACTCTGTCGCCCAGGCTGGAGTGCAGTGGCTCTCCAGGGTTTTCTGAAGCCACATTTGAAAACCACTTATATAACCCAACTTCCTCATTTTCCTAAGGCTCAGAGAACTTCGGTTATTTGCCAAAGGCTGCACCAACAGTTAATGACAGGCCTAAGACTTCCACCCAGTTCCCAGCGTGCTCAACCAGTGATGGTCTTTGCGTATACTTTCTGAGCATTTAGCATTCAGTAAAACCTCAATCATTTACTCTCTGCTAATAGAGATAATGTATTCTTAATGAATATATAATTCAATTTCCTTGAATGTATTATATAACCTATAAAATTTTAGGATCTTATTAGCAAGTTAAATGTCTCCTTTCTTAAATTAGGGCTTTTTTTTTTAAAGAATTAAGGATTCTTCATTAATTCGCCTTCATGTTCTAAGACTGATAAGAGACTTCATGGGAAACAAATCAGAAGCACAAGTGAGTGAAATTTTCTTTAGGACAACGAAAGAAATGGTCAATGAACTAACATATTTGTTAACTTCTACAGACAACACACACACACACACACACGTACATGCACACACACATACACACACACCCTCCCACTTCTGGCTCCAGAAATTACTTGTTACTTACTATGTGGGAAGGAATTTAAATGCTTTCACTATTATGTCAGGTCAATCTGTTGAGTGTATTGTAAATTTTTTCCGCATCAGTATCCCACTTTGATCACTAATGCCATTTGTATATTAGCTTGTAATACACACTGATCATAAAGCAATAAAACTGCATTTTGCTAAACTTTAGAAATGAAGGCTTTTGCCCAATGACACTGACATCCTCACGCCACCACCTCCCCGCCCCCATTATTCAGAATAAGTGTAGTGTGGAGCATTGGGTTTTCCCTTTCTGGGGAGGAATAAATGAATGAGTAACTAGTGAGGGCATCTTAGGGAGTTCCCCCGCCCACAGACTATGAGGCATCTTGATTTGAAAGGAATACACAATATTGCTGCTGCACCCACACCACACGCACACAAAAACACTTTTAAAGTTGACTTCTTACATAAAAGCCAGCAGTACTCCCTGCTAGAATCTGAAGAAGAGAATATTATTATTACTATTATTATTTTACTGGCAAGGCCTTTCAGGGGGTTATGCTTCATTCAATTGAGCCTAATTGATAGAGCCAACACATGTTTACAGGCAATAAAAATGAAGTACTATCTACATGGAAACAAATCAGGGAGCAGAGGAACCAGTCATTATTCATTCTTTAAACTGTAAAAACTAAAATGTTCTCTAAGCATTATCAAGTCCTAAACAAAAATATAATTTCACAAAGCAAAGACATTCATTTTATCTTTCAATAAATTATTTTAAGAGCAGAAAGCACTGACTTTAGCTTTACTGGTATATTTATTTGTTATCTCTGTTCTTAAAAATGGAACATTTCCAGGGACAAAAATTATAAGTAATACATGATTAATGTGGTTTCATATATTTTAAAAATATCTGACATTTAAAAGAATATCTTAATACCGAATATTCTTAATTAAAAGTTCTGTTTTTTTGAAAAGTCCTCCATACATACATGTCAATTCACAAAAATGCAAATTCCAAAAATTACTCAAAATATATTTTCTTTTCGCTTCCTGATACTATATTTTGCAGTGCATGGTGGCAAAGGCAATAACGTTTTCGGTAATGCCTTGTTACATAGATTATTTATAGTCATCCCAAAACATATATAACACAGAGTCTTAAATTTTAAAACCATATCAGATACTAAAATATACAACTTATCCTGCCAGGTCTTTCCTAAAAACTATACATACCCTTCCGAAGTAGTATAAAAAACAGGGGTCATTTCAAATCTGATAACGCACTGTGAATTGGTGAATTATCTTAACAATACTCATCCTAATTAAGACCAATAAGAAAGCCATCCATCCAATATTCCACGAGACAGCCAGGCTTCCAGTTGTGTAATTATTCACCTCATAGTGGGCCACCTTGAAGGCATGCAACACACAGTTTTACGTGGATTATGCCGAAAAGAGATACTTACATAGAAGGAATTACTTAGGACACGCGGATGTCCCTGAAATAAAGATTCCTGACTACTTGAGCTACTCAGTATTTCTCTCTAGGCTAGAAACAGAAAAGATTAAATAACATATTCATATGGGAAGCCAATTTTTCCATCAATGAAAAGCAAGAAACCGTAAGAGCATTTCAAGGCAAGATCTTTTAAAGTCCTACAAATATTTAAGTATGACCTCTCTACACTTTTTAAAAATACAGTTTATTTAAAGATATAAGGAAAGCCCATCAAATAAACAAGAAATATTTACTGAGAACCTCCTTTGTGGCCAGGATTATGTTTCTATCTAAGTCCCATGAACTTGGAGCATATTTACAAAATTATTTAACTTTATAAAGTATTTCAATGAATAATGCAGTCTTCCAAAATGTGCATGGGGCTGTAATTCCATCTAGTTTCTACGATGACACTATAAGCCTTGGATGGAATTACAATCTTAATGGGAACAATCAGAGTGCACTACTCCATATGCTCGGAGAATTCAGGATGAACTCAACTTCTAAAATAATAAGCACCAAGCCATTGGCATGTAATTACAACCAGGAGGCCAAGCTGTCTGCTTGCTAGTACATGAGAAATGCTCAATTGAAAGTACCATCTCGCCTTATTGTAGCAAAACCTATTTAATGTATCTGAAAACCCTCTTCCTCTCCAAAATTAAACTTTCGACTTTCGTGATGAGAAAATTTCCACAAGGGTCTACCACATAGAGGTGATATATATCGGGTGATGACAAGATTGTCTGGATGCTACCAATAAAATCTAAGAATCTTCTAATACCACCTACATGCGCCTAAACTTAAACTCTGAAAAGTACAATGTATTAAGAAACAGGAAAAAAAATCATGTTCAAGAGCCCTTTGAAATTACTGGCATTTCTTCTAATTCTTTGGGGCTAGTCTGACATTTATTAGCATAAACAAAGCAAAGTGCCTTGTGTCTGCAAAAGGGAAAAAAAAACTTTAGAGAGATTAAACTCAGAGTTGTTGTAGAGAAAGTTTAGAAACGGATTTAGAATTTTAGAATTTCGCAGGGAAAAGAAAAGACAGTGACACTATGAATCAGCATTTTTGTATAAGCAGCCTGAAATGAAAGAAGAAATACACACACATACACACACACACACACACAGAGGATACAGCACCGTGAGGAATGAAGACACAAATGTATACAAATTTAGTCTGTATATTTATATTTAGAATACAAATGGCTTCTATGGTCTTTTTGTGCCTTTATCATACCTAACTTTATCTGGCACTCATAGAGGTCACCAAAGCTGTGTAAAATCATAGCAACCAGAAAACTAAAGAAAACAAACACCTCTGGCAGAAATCCTCATCAAACAAAGTATAAGGCATAAAGAAACTATACTTTCATTGGCCACTTTTAACATAGCTATGCTTCTATCTGCAAAGGTATGGGACAATTCCATGAAAACTGAGTTCACGGAGGGCCCTCCTGTGGGTTATGTATCCTGGGTTCCAGCATAACCCCTGGTTGAGAACTTACTATTAACATTAGCTCTTCAATTTATTTTCATGATCCAGGGACTTGTGTATATTGTATCACAGTGGTTACCTAAAATAAAAAGTAACCAGATAGGAGACAGTAAAACAACACTGATGAATTTCCACGGGAATGAGACATATCATTTAGGAGCTTTACTTAAAAACCTTCCTGCTAAACAAACAAAAAAGGACTAATGCGATATCCGTCTCTTGGGGTCTCCCATGCTTATGACTTGAGAAAACATACTCAATATAAGTAAATAAAGAAACAATAGTTGAAACAGCCCTGAAGTGACAGAAAAAATGGAAGTAGGGTTCTAAGCTCAACTCCAGAGGCAAGGTGGTACAGAATACCAACTGGATGAACAGTTCAAAGCTTCCCTAGTTGAGGGTCTCTATCTCAATGACAGACAAAACTCCTAACTTTGGCTTTCTCCATAGAGCATCAACCAAATTCAGTAATGATGAAGTACCTGCTTAACACTATAGGTTGAATAACTTTTGACAAGCTGTAACATCCTGTTGGTGGAATATAGCCAGCCTTGCTCAACATAATATTGCAAACCCAAAACAGGGTAATTGTGCAAAGAGAGAATTTTGTTTATGTCCCCTTTCCAGAAAATATTCTGGGTGACATCCAATCTGCTTTTACCCAGCTCACTTATTTACAAGTGGGGCTACCTAAAATGCAATGCCATTCTAAAACTACCAATGAACTATTTTGTAAAATCAAGTTTAGTAACTTGAGATTCTCATTTATGATATCCCTGACAACCACCAAAACCTGATTAGACATCTCTCTCCTTTGTCTAGGTGCTTTACTGAAAAAAAGCATGGAAATAGACTTGGAGATGCATGTGTGTGTATGTGTGTGTGTGGTGTGTATACATGTGTATTGCATGTGTATGTACGTATATAGTATGTATGAATATGTGTGCATATGTGTACATGTATATGCAGATGTGTATATGTGTACTCTGTGTGTGTGTATGTGTGTGTGTGTCCATGTATTTAAACACACTGCTTTTCCTATATGCAGCAGGAATTTCCTATCTGGCATATCAAGACAATACATACTCTTTTGGATGGAGCTGGTGAGTCAGGCAGTGTTTTGGAACTGCAATGCTTGAGTCTGCGTGACTCATGAAGAAAACAAGTCTGGGGTCTGGGACTGTTGTATCAAAATGGGAAGGAGTGGGAAAGAAGATGGCTTTTTCTAATTTAAATTTTTATTTTTTATATTAAGTTTTTACTTTTGAGACATGGTATCACTCTCTTGCTCAGGCTAGAGCGCAGTGGCATGATCATAGCTCACTATAGCCACAAACTCCTGGGCCCATGGGATCCTCCCGCCTCAGCTCCCAAGCAGCTGAGACTACAGGCAAGAGCCACCACACCCAGTCAATTTTTTCTTTTTTTTCCTTCCCTTTTTTTTTTTTTTTTTTTTTTTTTTGTAGAGATGGAGTCTCCCTACGTTGCCCAAGCTGCTCTCAAATTCCTGGGCTCAAGGGATCCTCCCACTTTGGCCTAGATTTTTATTTTTAATTGACAAATAATAATTGCATGTATTTATGGGTTATAATATGATGTTTTGATATATCTACATATACTATAAAATGATTATATTAAGCTGATTAACATGTCCATCACCTCACATACTTATTTTTTATAATGAGGACATTTAAAAATCTATTCTTTTAGCAATCTTGACATTTATAATACCTTATTATTACGAGGGTTAAAAATGAATAATATTAATAATCCTGTACAATGGGTCTCAGAAACTTAGCCCTCTTGTCTAACTGAAACGTCTGTACCCTTTGATCAACCAAAGATGGCTTTTGTTGGCAATTCAATTTTTTTGACAAATTCCTCATTTTTGTCTTCATTTGGAGTTTTTATCCACTACAAGAGAGGAAGATGACACAAGCCAGAATAGAGGAAGATGAAACAAACCACTCAGGATTCTGAAGGGAACACTGGGTTGGGTTTTTTTAATTTTAATTTTTATGTTTATTATTTGTCTTAGAGACGGGGTCTCACTATGTTGCCCAAGTTGGCCTTCAACTCCTCTGCTCAAGTGACCCTTTGGCTGGGACTACAGGAGCACACCACTGCATCAGGGTCATCCAGTTGAGGTTTTTTAAAGTACTGTTTTTGCTCTGATTGGGTAGCCTCAAAGAGGAGGAAGAGAGTCACGATGAGCTTGATTCAGAATCTTCAGCACTCCACTCTATCAGCAACCTGCCTTCCTTCAAGTCTACTTGGCCCAGTGCTGTTATTCCTCCTCCACTGGCAACTAGATGTGTGAGTGACATTGATTCCTATTACCAGAGGGATTAACTCCAAAGTTCTCTTGAAGGTTTTACAGTTCTTTTCCAGTAGCTCCTCATTCTTCAAAGGTAATTAACCTCTTGATGGGCTTACAGCAGAAGCAGTGTTAGAAGTCCCAACACATTGATGATATGTTATAAACCAGGGGAGAGGATAATTGGAAAATGTATTTCCAGCCTCATTGGAAAATATATTTCCATTTATTGAGAAAAAGTACACTCAAGTGTTCAGGAACATATGAATCACAGAATTGTAGATTGGCAGAGGCCTTAGAAAATCATGCTATTTCGACTTCTACTAATAATGAGAAAACGGAGGTGGAAAGAGGGAGAGTGACCTGCTGAGCCACAGTTACCCAACCAGCACCAATGTAGTCAGTGCCGCCTGGAGCGAGACCCGACCATACTGTGGGGCAGAATCTCCCCTCCAATCCCCTTCATAAAGCACGATGGTGCTGTTCAAACACAACCTGTGCCTCCTGTCCTTAGATCGCCAGATTTCATTTTAGGAGAGGATTAGGAAATAATGACTAAGCTCTGAAAACTGAGAATGAGACAAAGGAAGAAAGGGAGATAAGAAGGAAGACAATAAGAGAGTCAACAAGCAACTTATTGTAGTGTTTGCAATCACTACTTCTGCCTGTCATTACATTAAAATGCATGTCGAAATGATGTGATGCAACCACCTTTACGCATTCTGCAATGAAAAAGATGATACCGGGTTGGAATTTCATTGTAAGTGTGGCAGAAATATCCCTTTGGAATCAGGCCCCAAATCATTATTTGCTCCTTTTATCACTGTCATCATCGCATATCATGGCAAAGCTCCCCGAGGGGAGGAGCTCTGTCTGTCTTGTTCACTATCGTATTCCTTACACCTACGGAATCCATGGGACAAGCTAAGTAAAATTTACTGAAAGGCTGAATAAAAACTTCTACATGGAATGAAGAAGAAATATGCATAGTTTGAAAATGCATATGCAGTATTACAGTTTTCTGTAAAGGAAAATGAAAGACCTATTTAAAATTTAAAACCACATTAAATGATTGAGAGCTTTTTTGTATTTATAAAAAGCTGAGGTATGTTAAAAATGTAAAGCACCTATTAAGCTGTTACTGTCAGTTTCACCTGTTAAGTAGGTACTATTAGTTAAGCCAGCATAGTTCCTGAGTTGCAAAGCATATACAGGCTGAAGTACAATATCAAGAAAACATGTTAAAGAGTGGTAAATAAATAGCCACTGAGAAGATACCCTGGACAAATAAATAAGAAACAAGCAAATGTAGTTGAAATAAATGGAAGCTCTAGGCAGTGTGTGGACAGACAGAACAAAAGTGGTCACTGTTTATGCCTTGGCCTGAATGTCTGTGTGCCTCCAAAATTCACATGTCGAATCCTAACTCCCAAGGTGATAGTATTAGGGAGTGGAGCCCTTGGGAGGTGCCCTCTTGAATGGAATTAGCACCTTTATCAAAGAACCCCCCCAGGAACTGCTTTGCCTCTTCCACCATGTGAGGATACACGGAGAAGGTGCCATCTATGAGCCTTAGAACAAGCCTTAGAATAGGCCAGGTGTGGTGGCTCAAGCCTGTAATCCCAGCACTTTGGGAGGCCGAGGTGGGCAGATCACCTGACATCAGGAGTTTGAGACCAGCCTGGCCAATATGGTGAAACCTCATCTCTACTAAAAATACACCGGGCGTGGTGGCACGCACCTGTAGTCACAGCTACTCAGGAGGCTGAGACAGTACAACTGCTTGAACCTGGGAGGCAGAGGTTGCAGTGAGCCGAGATCATGCCACTGCACTCCAGCCTGGGCGACTGAGCGAGACTCTGCAAATATGTACTTTATATGATTAATCTATTTGTAACCATTGAAGTAAACATTTTTCTTTGTGCTTTTAAATTCAAACCTCTACCTGAGCAGCCATATCACAGTCACAAATTAACTATACGGCAAGTAATCTGTATGATTACTTTGGGTTCTCAGATGACTTGCTATGTATTTAATGAAGTAAAATTATAAGTCAAGTCAGATATAGGTAGGTACAATAATATTAACAAATGTAATCAAAAGATTTGTCTATTTTAAAGACTCAAGAAAGACAATTATACCCAATTAACACATACATTCATACGAAGGGTAAAAATACCTAATTTTTGGAAAACATTTCATATAATTTTGGCCATTGTAAATATATAAATAATAATAAGAAGAAGACCACTACCACCACCACCAACAACAAAAACAATAGCAACCACTTTCTAAAACATGAAGGCTAAGGAATAAGCAGTATGCTGGGCACTTTACCTGTATTCCATTGTGTTCTTATAGGTACATTTCATGTTCCATATTTTCACTTTAGAGATGTGGAAACTGAAGCTCAGGCTAAGCAATGGGCCCAAGATCTCAAATTGGCAGATCTGGGTTCAAAACCTTAGTCAGAACGAGCCCAGACCTCCCATACAGGCAGAGGTCTTTGCAGATGTGAAGATATGGATAGATAAGCTTTCTCCTCTACTTAAGCTCAGTGTATCTGTACACTGAGTAGCCATGTAGCATAATGGTGGAGTGCATGGACTCTGGAGCCAAAGCTCTAAGTTCAGATTTCAGCTTCGCCACTCACTGGTGCGTGCCCTAACTTCTCTGTGCCTCTCAGTGGCCTCAGCTCTGAAGGTGGGAATCGTAATAGTACTAGAAGAACTGATATCTACCTACTAACAAGGCCACTGTGAGGATTAAATGAGTTACTACACATACAGCACAAAGAACATCAGAGATGTGAGCAACTGTTTAGTATCCTTTGAAATACTAAAAAGAGCACTGAATTTGAAGTCCAGTGGTCTCAGCCATTGATCTACTGCATGAGCTTAGGCAAGTACCTCAAGCTTCCTGAGCTCCACTGTCCTCATCTGTAAAAATGGGATACCAGCGGCCTTGCTTCCTTTCCAGAACATCATAAGAAACAAGTAATGGAAGACAAGATATGTGAAAGGGCTTTGGAAGCTAAAAAGTGCTATATATACCATGTACATGTGAATTATCGTCATCAACTTTCAGCCTCTCAAAGCCAAAGAGGTCAATCTCTATTCCATTCTCTCCTGCCTGAGAATTTAACACTAAGCATCAGTTCCAAAACCTGGACACTGAACTGCCGATCATAACAGAACACACGTCCAGTCACCCAGGACTTGATCAAACAGAACTCTATTAACTACCTCCTTCTGCACACCCACCGTGAGAACATAATTGATGCTCATCATGGCCCTAAAGCACTCCAAGACTCTGAAGTACCTTCAGGGAAAGATTAAATTATGTTCAACCTAGTTTATTATGAAGTGTATTTAATTATACTCAAATTCTTTGAAAATTGGTGACCTAGGAAAAGCACAGACAGTAAGTCACAGGCTCTCTGGTAACTGGAAGCCTCTCCTCACCAGTCCACCCCCAGTCATCCTTCACAGACTTAATTGTAAAAAATACAGTCCACCCTAGGGTAGGAAAAACTGGGATTCTGACACACTAATTATAAAAATCAAAAGATTTTGGCCTTGCATAATCTTCAAGGATCACTAATGTGCAGAAATACAAAAGCCAAAACTTGAAACGATGAAAAATGTAATCTACCAAAGATGCTTCCATGTTTCAAATAGACTTCTGTTCTTGCTAAGAATGAACTCAATTGTTTGAACAAAAAATAACATAAATATATCACTATCTGATTATCAGTACTCAAAAGTATAAAAACAGAGGAGTAAGTTAGTATTATGCTCCTGAGAAGAGGAAATTAACATTTAGTTACTAGGTAAGTTTTGTCCCTTCTTTTTTTTTTTTAAGAGACGGAGTCTCGCTCTGTCGCCAGGCTGGAATGCAGTGGTGTGATCTTGGCTCACTGCAAGCTCCGCCTCCTGATTCTAGCAAGTCTCCTGCCTCAGCCTCCCAAGTAGCTGGGATTACAGGCACGTGCCACCACACCCAGCTAATTTTTTGTATTTTAGTGGAGACGGGGTTTCACCATGTTGCCCAGGCTCGTCACAATTGTCCCTTCTTTAAAAGAAATTATGTCTGTTAATGAGGAACATAACAAAATAATGAAAGGTTAAACTGTATTATGGTTGTAAAAGCACAGCTATTTACTTTGTTTAAATTATTTCAACACTGTAGAATTATGTTATCTTTTCCAATTAGAAACTGAGAAACACAAGTCAGCCCTAAGGACTACATTTCAGAGCTGAGAGAGAAACAAGTGGTCGTCTACAATAACCTTCTATCCAACTCACATCTCCTCTCTGGAGAATTCCTGATAAGAGGGTCCTACTACCTCTGTTTGAACATCTCCAGTGACAGAGGTTTCACTGCTAAATCAATCAGCTTGTTCCATTTTTAGACAGTCCTGATTGCCAGAATGTTCTTCCTCAAGTGGAGTCGAACTCTCCCTAGGGTTAACTTCCGTCCTGTTCTTAGTTCTTGGTTGCGTACTCTACAACCACTTCAGTAAGTGATTTCACTTCCCATCAGGCCCTTTGCTAGCCTCACTCATTTTATCAGTTAGGTAATGACTGGCTTCTATTCACACTGTCACTGTTATTCTGTGAACCACAATGACCATTCTTCACAACCACCTACCACCTACTGAAGTGGTGGCTCTTGGGCACCATGGCTCTTGGGGACCATGGCTCTATGGAGACTATGATGGGCATGGTCCTAAGGCCATTATGGGATATTTTGGACTTTACTGGGGTCCTGCCATCACATACACTGTTTCTCTGAGAAACTTAGACTTACAATCTTTCTGAAAAGGATACATTATAAATTAGTATTTCTACTTTTGGGAAAAATCTGTTTCATGAGAAACAAGGTGTAATTTATCACTGTCTTTTAACCAGACTTATAAGCCAAGTCAGTGTTTTGATGCATGCATAAAAATTCCATAGCTCCTCCTCCTGCAGTAGAAGCAGAAGTAGCAGAGCTGGCACACCTGTAGTATCCAGATGACCACCTCTGTTTCCTGGAATAACAGAAGCTGAAGATGAACAGGTCATCATCTCCCAGGTACCAGCCAAGTACCCAAGCAAGCCCACCAGGTGTGTGGGACAATTCTAGAGCCCTGGGCCCAGCCTAGGACTGAGACAGCTTCTGAAGTTCTTAGTCTACATCTAACAGGTCTCTCTTTCCTCCTTGCTGTGGTAAACACTGAAGTTCTAGAAAATGTCTTATTAGTACCTTCATCTTGAGAGGTGAATGATTTAAGCAGAGAAGTGACTGTATTTATTTTTATTTTACCCAATGTCCATGTGGGCAGTTACTAAACTTAAAAATGCAGCCTGGGCAACAGAATAAGACCCTGTCTTTGCAAAAAATAAATTAAAAACAAAAAATAAGTGTGGTCGCACAAGTCTGTAGTCCTAGCTACTCAGGAGGCTGAGGCGGGAGGATCACCGGAGCCCAGGAGTTCGAGGCTGCAGTGAGCTGTGATGGCACCACTACCCTCTGGCTTGGGCAACAGAGTGAGACTCTGTTTCTATATATATATACATATATACAAATAAATAAATGAATAAATAAATAAATAAAATGTAATATGATAACATATAAATATCATGCATACCAACAGTCCTTACTTTATATATTAATGTCTTATTTAACCTTGGACAGCTCTCCTGGGCTCTCTTAGCCTTCACCACTCAGAACATGGCTATGAATGCCTCAGGCCACACTGGCTAGGTGGAGAGAGCTAGGAATGAGAATTAATGTATACGAGTCAGCTTAATGATTTTATAAGCTTGATTATCTGGTTTCTCTTAAGTTTACAGATATAGGCAAATATGAAAGGAGAGTGAAGACATGACAACCAAGAAAAGTAGATAGGACAAAGGCTGCAGCATCAAGAAGAATTATGAGCTTTTGAGGCATCAGGACGCTACTATGTCAAGGTAATAACTTCATAGAAGTTATTCTCCAAGAATAACTTCTTCATAAGTCTCCAAGAAAAAAAGTTAAATTATGTTCACTATATAGTAGCACTCTACTTAGGAAGGGAGGAAATTTTATAATACATTTTACAATGATTTCTGCCTGAAAATGTTGAGTTTTCTCCCCTTTCTAACAATGTCAGCACTTAATGCATTTAAATAATATTCTGAGTAAATATACTATCTGGAAGCAGTTATTCCAGGAGTCTACAAAATTAAATATTTAAATCTTTACTAGAGAAATATGGAAGTAAGAACAAAAGCGAATAATCATTGAGGAACTCTCAAAAATTACGGTTTTGCATTCTCTGTGTAGAGAGGAACCTATGACGGGAAAAAATAAATTTCCTTTTTGACCTACTGGTTAGTGCTGTCATAAAGCCCCTCCAGCTTAGGTGACCTGAGAGAATTTTTAAAACCCTCTTTTCAGAATAGTGGAAAAGGTTTTCTCCCCTTCTCATTTCCAAGAGAAAGGTAGTGTTGACCCTAAAAGCTAAGAGAGGAAAAGACTAGATGTGTGTTGTGGAATCCTTTCTCGACTCTCCTTTCTCTAATATTCTTGCTATATAAACATGGTAGTTCCTTCAGTAAGAGTTTTAAGGAAGCATTGGCGAGGCTTGTTCACGCTTTGGGACACCACACTGTCACAATGAGTAGCACCAACACCACCACATTACAGTGGAAACGCCACAGCGGAGCCAGTAACAGAGTGTTAGTATTAGCGAGATGAATACATCTGTTGGTGCAATTCAGGTGAATTTCCATAGCAGCACATACATTAGTTAATTTTGCTTTAGATTATGAATTGGGAAAATTCCTTAGCATATTATTAGCATATTATCATATCAGCATATCAACAAGTATTAAGGACACAAAAATTCTAATTACAAGTAAGTTTTTGTCACCAAACTTATAATTTGCACTTCTTCAACTATCTGTTTGCTTTTTTACCCTTGGACTTGTCTAAGACTCTACTCAGGCCTTCTCTTCCCTTCAAATCCCAGTTAAGGAGATGCCATTTAGAATATAGCTGTTGATTGATCTTTTTAACAGCACTCTTTGTTTTTTGGTACAAAAATCTCTAGGGCTTTTCTTCTTTCCACTTAAATCCTTTTTCCCACCCAGTGCTCTCTGAAGAGCTAAGGCTAACTTTTTCCTTTTCTAAAGATCTTTTTTTCTATGCTTTTTCCCCATAGTTCCACCCGCCCCTCCCCCACCCTCTTCATGTCTCATATAAAAACAACACTCTCACTGGGCTTAATCCCCAAATGTTTTTAATTGACTCATTTGGTGAGGCTCTCTCTAGCTAAATGAACAGTCTGCTTTTTCAAAGGAACCAAACATTTCTTCCTTCTGAATATTTTAAACTCTTCTAACAAAGCCAAACATGGATTAAACAGCATTACATAAGTCTCTTCACAGCACCTAAGTACAAATTAGGAATCAAGTCCCAATAACCAATGGGACATGGATACTGTTCTCACCAATAAATAGCCACCCCATCAAGCTGCCGCATCGACTAGGAAGAGGCCCTCCCAGGCACCCGGAAGCTTTGCCCCAGAGAGCAGAATGAGGTCCCTTCCTGAAACTATACCACTGCTCTGCAGACACATCTCACCCACAGTGCTTTCCTATTGCCAGGAGCACCGGAAGGGAATATTTGCCCATTCTAATCATCCCTTCTAAAGGCGCAGCAAGAGATCATGTACAGAGGTGACGGGGAAAGAAAGAGCAGTGCCACTACTCTGTGGTTAACTTTTCACCTGTATTGTGAATTAACTACACTCATTATTCGTTTGAACAGCACCTAAAGAACCTTCAAGTCTAAACACATCACTCTATCATTAGTGACTGTTGCTGAAGAAGGGCTTCACTGAAATATGATTGTATTAACATGTGAGGAGGCTGAAATGAATTTTCTTTAGAGCGGCTCATAGTACCAACCACTCCCTGCCCCTCCCATTCTCACTCCCAGTACCTGGGAGATGATGCTTCATTGTTCTAAGCTTAGACTTAATACAACACTGCACTTTTCTTAAACAAATAAACCTTTTGCTAAAGTGGATTAAAACATCTCAACAGCTACAGCACTCATGCAGTCATTAAAGACTGTTCAGCTTATAGACAGATAATTTCCACAGTACATGGTTTAAGAAGTTAAACAGAAAGTTAATAGAAAAACTGTTCTTGAAGTATGAGAATGATTAAGTGGAAATGTTAAATTTTCAAGGCAAAGTATTTTTTAAATAACCTCAAAAATTAAAAAAAAAAAAAAAAAAAAAAGATCTTCACTGAAGCTAAAAAGACATGACCAATGAAGGAAAAGCATTAAATTAGGAGTCTGGAGTCTGGTTTTCAGCCTCAGCCATCACACAAACAGGCTGTGTGTTGTAGGAGTGGTCATTTAACCGCACTAAGCCTCAAATGTCTCCTCTGTAAAATTAGAACATTAGGTTCAATTAAAACCATTTAAGTTTTAAAATTCTACGATTGTCCTTCCAATTCAATAAAATAAAACTGTATTTAATAATACCTGCTTTTTCAACTAAGCTAATTTTTTAAAAGGCAGAAAATCTAGCCAGAAAAAAATAAAAAATGTTTAACTTGTACAACATAAACTTTGTCCAGAAATCAGTATCTACTCTTCCAAAGAAAAATAGCCTTTTGTTTTCTATTGTTCAGTGTACAGCTTACCACTAAGCAAGGAATAAATGTGGCAGCTACAGTTCATCTGTATGTGCCAACATGTTACTTTCAAGGGTTCAGTAGCTCCACGGCAGAAAGAAACTTCTCTGTTACTCACTATTAAATTGCATTTAAAACCTACAAAAACAGCTCCAAAATAAAGCAAGCAAAATGTTGCTGTCATCCATCTGAACCTGTTAGAAATCTCAAGCTCGTCATAGAATCTTTGACCTCACCATTCAATGTTTTACAAATTGAGTAACTATGTCCCTGTCATTTACTACTAAAATGACAAAAATAGAAATAAAAGGTGAAGAGAACACTGAAGGTTAGGAGTAGGTGAGGATGGGAAAAGCGAAGAACAAACATGTCCGGCTGAATTCAGAGCTAGATTCCAAGTGGGTTTCAGGGAGGACTGAAGTCAGAGAACTGCAAATGTTGTTTCACCATCTGTTTATTCACAGCTTTACCTTTGACTCATCAGAGTGAGGTCTGAAAACTGTTTGTGGGTCATAGCAAAAAGAGTTCTGAAACACAACGTGACTTTCAGGGAGAGGTAAGCCAACCTACACTGCATGAGCCAGCAGAGCAGACACTGAAAGGTGATAAGAAGAAAAAGAAGCACTTGTTTTTATTAACGTAAGACCTCACCAACTTCCTCAGACTTCCCCAAATGAAATGTCAGACTCGCATGATTCTGAGTAAGAATCAACTGTGTCCCTTAGAAGAAAAACATCCTAAATTCAGTAATAATCGTGGGCCATTCTTTTTGACCAAATAGATTTTACTCACCAACATTTTTTTAATGTAAATTTCCCAGTAGGAAGCAGCACAGTACAGAGTTCTAAAAAATAAAATTCTTAATCCGCTCAGGATGAAACACACTACTTAAAATAAACTGAATGACACCTAAAATGATCCGCTGAATGAAAAGAAAAGCTATTCCAAGTCACAAAATAAACTATTATTAAGCCATGGAAGCTTACTCTGTATTCTCACTCTCCTTTTCAGTGACATTTTTATGAAACACATGTGGTAGGCAGTTTGTGCTTTGCAGCAGAGAAAACTCAAATAATGCTTTCCCAATTAAAAAAATCCTGGGGTCTTCCAGGACCGGCCCTTCCTTGTCCTCCTCCGTGCTGGTCAAACTGTCTGGACGGGCTCTTTGGAGCAAGGTGCTCAACTCTTGAAGAATAGTATTGGCAAGGACTTGGGGATGTACTTCTCCGCATCTGGGGTGCAGAAAAGATAAGAACACAGTCCCTGTTTTGCCTCTGCCCCGTTCTTATGTTTCTGCTGGTGCACATCTTGCTGTGCTCTGCAACCCCCACCCCCCGACCCCTTACGGCCATTCCTACTCGCTGCCTGACAACATGATCAAAGGAGGGTGGAAGAGGAGAGCCAAATTTAATAACCTTACCAGGAGATCAGATTGTTTGGGGCCAAGCAGAAGTCCTGAGATAGCTGCTGAATCCTGGCCATTTACAGAGCAGCACAAAACTAGTCCTGTTCCTTTTCCTGCTGCGGTTGCCATGGCCGACCCAAACAATACACCCCAGCTTCAGCCTCCTTTGGCTTCCTAACCGCCACCCACAGACCTCCAAACGTGGGCAGGAGGAGGTGAAAACTGCTCACTGATGGGAACTGAGGAGCTAGGTAGAGGATAGAAAGGGGATTTGGGCTGCAGATCAGCCCGGAGGGTGCAACGTGGTAAGCAGATGTGCTGCTTTTAGCTGCTAGGCTTTGCTTCTGTGAGTTTTCACCTCATTTCTAAGTGGAAAACAGATCTTAAGAAGAAAAAGAAACCAGCTAAAACCCCAACTTGGGACAAATACTATCACCTTTAAACTTTGGTTTTAGCACCTTTAAACTTTGGAATGAACTGTGAACCAGCAAAACAAATGCAAAAAAAAAACAAAAAAAAAAAGCAGCGACCTCCTGGATATGGTAATATCTGAACAGAAGTGAGGTTTGGGAGGGGATGTTAGCATCAGGGTGACAAACCCTAGGAATGGCATACGTGTTGTGACGTTCTGGTTTAAAACAAGTTCCTATTTGAAGATGCCATTAAAAAAGTTTAGATACAGAAACCACACAAAGAAAGAGACAGAGGAAAAAAGATTACCCCCAAAATAAACCACCAATGAATTTTTTATGACACATGTTGAAACTAACAACAGACTAGCCCAGGGAATGGCGCTCAGGCGATGGAGCACCTATGCTCTGGGACAAGCATGGCCACTGTCCAGCTAAGCAAGCCATTATCCCTTTTGGCCATTCACTTCTTCATCTGTAAAGGGGGCGGAGAAGGGGAGAAGGAGTAGGCTGTCTTTAAATTCCTTTACACACAAGACAGGGATGCCATCTCTCACCACTCCTATTCAACATAGTGTTGGAAGTTCTGGCCAGGGCAATCAGGCAGGAGAAGGAAATAAAGGGTATTCAATCAGGAAAAGAGGAAGTCAAATTGTCCCTGTTTGCAGATGACATGATTGTATATCTAGAAAACCCCATTGTCTCAGCCCAAATCTCCTTAAGCTGATCAGCAACGTCAGCAAAGTCTCAGGATACAAAATAAATGTGCAAAAATCACAAGCATTCTTACACACCAATAATGGACAAACGGAGAGCCAAATCATGAGTGAACTCCCATTCACAATTGCTTCAAAGAGAATAAAATACCTAGGAATCCAACTTACAATGGATGTGAAGGACCCCTTCAAGGAGAACTACAAACCACTGCTCAACGAAATAAAAGAGGATACAAACAAATGGAAGAACATTCCATGCTCATGGATAGGAAGAATCAATATCATGAAAATGGCCATACTGCCCAAGGTAATTTATAGATTCAATGCCATCCCCATCAAGCTACCAATGACTTTCTTCACAGAATTGGAAAAAACTACTTTAAAGTTCATATGGAACCAAAAAAGAGCCCACATTGCCAAGTCAATCCTAAGCCAAAAGAACAAAGCTGGAGGCATCACGCTACCTGACTTCAAACTATACTACAAGGCTACAGTAATCAAAACAGCATGGTACTGGTACCAAAAGAGAGATATAGACCAATGGAACAGAACAGAGCCCTCAGAAATAATGCCACACATCTACAACTATCTGATCTTTGACAAACCTGACAAAAACAAGAAATGGGGAAAGGATTCCCTATTTAATAAATGGTGCTGGGAAAACTGGCTAGCCCTATGTAGAAAGCCGAAACTGAACCCCTTCCTTACACCTTATACAAAAATTAATTCAAGATGGATTAAAGACTTAAATGTTAGACCTAAAACCATAAAAACCCTAGAAGAAAACCTAGGCAATACCATTCAGGACATAGGCATGGGCAAGGACTTCATGCCTAAAACACCAAAAGCAATGGCAACAAAAGCCAAAATTGTCAAATGGGATCTAATTAAACTAAAGAGCTTCTGCACAGCCAAAGAAACTACCATCAGAGTGAACAGGCAACCTACAGAATGGGAGAAAATTTTTGCAATCTACTCACCTGACAAAGGGCTAATATCTAGAATCTACAAAGAACTTAAACAAATTTACAAGAAAAAAACAAACCCATCAAAAAGTGGGCAAAGGATATGAATAGACACTTCTCAAAAGAAGACATTTATGCAGCCAAAAGACAAAAAATGCTCATCATCACTGGCCATCAGAGAAATGCAAATCAAAACCATAATGAGATACCATCTCACACCAGTTAGAATGGCGATCATTAAAAAGTCAGGAAACAACAGGTGCTGGAGAGGATGTGGAGAAATAGGAACACTTTTACACTGTTGGTGGGACTGTAAACTAGTTCAACCATTGTGGAAGACAGTGTGGCGATTCCTCAGGGATCTAGAATTAGAAATACCATTTGACCCAGCCATCCCATTACTGGGTATATACCCAAAGGACTATAAATCATGCTGCTATAAAGACACATGCACATGTATGTTTACTGTGGCACTATTCACAATAGCAAAGATTTGGAACCAACCCAAATGTCCAACAATGATAAACTGCATTAAGAAAATGTGGCACATACACACCATGGAATACTATGCAGCCATAAAAAATGATGAGTTCATGTCCTTTGTAGGGACATGGATGAAGCTGGAAACCATCATTCTCAGCAAACTATCGTAAGGACAAAAAACCAAACACTGCATGTTCTCACTCATAGGTGGGAATCGAACAATGAGAACACTTGGACACAGGAAGGAGAACACCACACCCCAGGGCCTGTTGTGGGGTGAGGGGAGGGGGGAGGGATAGCATTAGGAGATATACCTAATGTAAATGACGATTTAATGGGTGCAGTACAACAACATGGCACATGTATACATATGTAACAAACCTGCACGTTGTGAACATGTATAAAACTTAAAGTATAATTTAAAAAAAAATTCCTTTACAACTCTATATTTCTCTTTATAACCTCTGTGAAAAGTATTGCAACTAGGTTTGAACAAAATCATGTAAATAAAAGACTTGGAGACTAACATCTTAATTTTAACAATGACTATACTGGGCTGTGGGGGTCAATATTTCCTTTCTTTACTCAGTTTAGGAAACTGTGCCTATAATAAATAGTACATCTATGGTGAATGTACTTAATGCCACTGAAATGCATATTTTAAAATGGTTAAAGTGGGCTGGGCACAGTGGCTCACGACTGTAATCCCGGCATTTTGGGAGGCCGAGGAGTATGAGACCAATCTGGCCAACATAGTGAAACCCCGTCTCTACTAAAAATACAAAACTAGCTGGGCGTGATGGCGCACACCTTTAATCCCAGCTACCCAGGAGCCTGAGCCAGGAGAATCGCTTGAACCTGAGGGGTGGAGGTTGCAGTGAGCTGAGATCACACCACTGCACTCCAGTGCAGGCAACAAGAACGAGATTCCATCTCAAAAAAACAAAACAACAACAACAACGGTTAAAGCAGCAACTTTTAAGTTAAGTATCTCTAACCACCATTTAAAAAATTAAATCTGTATAAGAGAGCCGGCAAAAAACGTCATGGAGCCCACACCGTACAAATGTTTTGGAGGTGCGCACTGAGTTAAAAATAAAAAACATGGAATTTATTTTCATTTTCTATCTAATTTGGTCTCCAGGGCCTGCTAAGTACAGTTTCCATTTCTACTCGGGTACAAGAGAAATGGCTTATTTGCTGTTTTACAGAGCAGTTCCTTAACTATCATTGCCTCTTTCTCCCCCTTTCCCCCCAAAATTGACTGTTGGTCTACAGAATCAGTCAAGTGCTACAAATCACTACTAACAGCTCCTGCAAGACGCTCCAAGAATCTGTACAGATCAAAATCTCAAGTGCTTACTTGCCTAGGGACTGCCATAATTTGAGGTGTTGCTTCTTTTTAAAGTATAAAAAACAGATGCTCTAAGCTGATGAAAGTAAATGTCCTTTCAACACATCTCTTCCCCAGCACTTGAAAATCTTACCCACAAGAAGTACTTCCCACACTCCGGTCGGTAATTTCTGCACTTTTTTACTTTTCCTTTGAAGCCTCAGTGCAATGTGATTCTACACCCGGGGTGAAACAATTCCTTACGGGGAGCCTTTGGAGAGCACCCCAAACAAGGGGGCTGCTGGAATTCAAGTGTGATGCCCAAGGAGACTGTCTCCCTACCTCAGAGCTGAAGTGATCAAATGCTTCTTGACAACCTTCACAAGAAGTCTCAAAGTTACACACACAGGCTTAGTCATTTCCAAACGTCTGCACCATTGTGCAGAACTTTTCCTGCCCTGCTCTCTAAGCACTCAGCGAGGGGGAGGGGACACAGTGCAAAACAGACCAGTGAACCAAGCGACCTCACCGTAGCCCTACACCAGCGCTCTGAAGGCCTCCTTGCCTCCTCAGGCCTCACCTCTCTCATCTGTAATTGCAGAGATTGGACCCAGTGATCCTAAAATCCATACCCGCTGGAGCATCCTGGAGTCTCTGTGACAGGAATATGACACGATTGCCCACAGCAGTTCACACAGAAGCCAAAATCCAGGTAGTGAGCCTATGCTGGGACTTGGGGGAGGGCTAAAGTGAAGGCAGGGATCAGAGGGTGAGCAAAGAAATTAATGATACAGGATTCCAGACCTACTTCAAACAATAGCCCTACTGTTTTGCTCACCCCACACTAGGTTTTAGGGAGCGAGATATAAGGATACCTCATCCTCTGTGAGGTGACTCAACAGTCACAGACAAAAACTGAATGATGGAGCAGAATAAAATCAAGTAATTTAAACATCCACATAGTCCAATTCTTTCCCTGATCCGGTAAGTCACGGAGGCCTTTCCTGAGATCCAGACCTATTTATACAAGTGCAGGCCAGGCACCTTTCCCTGAAGGTCCCACTCAGTTATTCTCTTGGTTCCCCAATCATAGTGAGTGGTGTCATTTGCCCATTCACTTCCTCAAACCAGACACTACCCCCTTCTCATTCACTTCCAATATCTAATTGCTCATCAAGTCCTCTAAATCCTTGCTTATTAACATCTCTCCAATCTGCCCATTCTTTCCATTCTGTCACTTCCTTTGCCACTCCAAACTCCATGAGAACAAGGGGTCTGTCTGTCCTGGTCCCTGCAGAAGCCGCAGCACACAGACCTGTGATTAGCATGGAGCAGGTGCTCTGTGGTTGTGGAATTTTCAACATTCCTCTGTCACCTGGATTTCTACAACTGCTTCCTCTCTGGTCCCCTTGCTCACCACCTGGTCCCTTATCATGCCGAATGCAGAGCACTAACAGAATGAAATTACTGAAACACACACCCGACTTTTCACATCCCTACAGTCCTTGAAAGGGTCTACATTGCATCTGAGATAAAATCCAAGATCTCTGCTTGGCCCACAAGGGCCCTTCCTGATCGAGACCTTGAGCCCCTCCAGTGCTGTCAGGCCTGCCTCACTATGGACCTACCAAACTGCTCATTGCTCCTTCAGCCCATCCATATAATACTATTTTGCACTTCCTTTGTCTTTCTTTGCCCAAGCTTGTCTGAACAACTCCTCATTCTGAAAAGCTTGGACTGAAGGACGTGCTCTGAAGGCCTTCTCAGCACCCTTTCCTCCAGTCAACCTGACTCAGGTAAGAAACATACCCTATCATAATGCTTAACAGAGAGCAACGATTAATCTGTTGCCTGCTCCCAGTACTGGAGGTCAAAGACCACATCCTATCTTATGCTTTAGCCTCAATACCTAGAGCAGAATTTGGCGCCCAATACGTATGCAAGAAACCTTTGTTGAATTAATGAAGAATGGAGAAAGAGAATGAGAAGCAGAGGGAAAGAAAGAGATCTTCAAGAAAGAGAGGGCCGGGCACAGTGGCTCACGCCTGTAATCCCAGCACTTTGGGAGGCCGAGGCAAGTGGATCATGAGGTCAGGAGTTCAAGACCATCCTGACCAACAAGGTGAAACCCTGTCTCTACTAAAAACACAAAAAAATTGTCCGGGCATGGTGGTGCAAACCTGTAATCCTAGCTACTCAGGAGACTGAGGCAGGAGAATTGCTTGAACCCAGAGGCGGAAGTTGCAGGGAGCCGAGATTGCACCATTGCGCTCCAGCCTGGGCGACAGAGCAAGACTCCATCTCAAAAAAAAAAAAAAAAGGAATAAAGAAAGAGGACCCTGAGAGGGTTAAGTGCTTTATTCAAGGCTAAATAAACCAGACTGGGACAAGAATTAAGGCCTCCTAACTTTCTCTGATGGATGTTCTTTCTTCTAATCCATCCCATAAATGCTTTTCAAGTTTCTCTTCTCTTCACTTTATCACCTCCAGCTAGAAGAGCTTCTACAGTTCTCCTAACAACTATCGAATCTCTATCATCTCTTTTCAATCCTAGACTTATATATACAATTTTCTGTCACCTAAATGTCTCATTGGCAGCTCAAATTCAAAAGATGAAGAAATGAAATAATTACATTTCTAACCACCCTGCCACCAAGAAAAAGAAGTTGTTCCTCCTCAGGAATCTGTAGGCTCCTCCTCCCCATTCATACAGTCAGCACTTGAGACAGAAATGTGGAAGCTAGCATCTATTTTTTTTAATTACTATTTCTATACTAGGACATATACCATGTGTTTTACATGTCTTACTTCATTTAAAATGGCAGAACCAAGCCTTGGTAAGAACTCATGCAAATGGAATCTGGGAGCGAAGAGAATAGGATAGGAAAAAATAAAAGAAATCTGATATTTGCCACTCATACTTGGCACCGTCAACTTCTCTTTCTCTCAAACTCCTCAAATACAAACACCAAATCCTCCTGGTTGTTCCACCAGCCCTCCCACTCTACTGCCGCTATTCTAACCTGGACCCTCCTAAAGTCTCCTAGACTTTTTCAAGAGTCCCTAGATGGTCTCTCTGTCTCAATAACACCCCAATGAATTCTATCTTCTACTGTGCCCAGAGAATGAACTTTCTCAAAGTAGAAGTCACTTCTGGTTCCAAGCAAGGTGGGGAAGTTGCACAGGCTAGAGGTTGATGCATCTGAGAGTTATTTTCCATGTGATGCAGAATTCTTGCAGGAAAGAAGGTGGTTAAGTCTCAGTAGAGGGAACACTGGGGAAAATAGCAGACTGAGAGAGAAGAGGTCCAATGGTTATGAGTGGGGGAGACATTTGGGGAACTTAAAAATTACTGATAATTTTTAGACATAAAGGAAACTATGTTTATATCTAAGTTTATGTTTAGATAAAGGTATAAATGCTATAAGAATAAAATAAAATGTGTTCGGAAAAAAAAAATCCAATCTATCCAAAGGAAAAAAGCAAAACAAAACAAAACAAAAAGTAAAGCCAAGTAGAAAACATTAAATGAAGCTAAAAAGTCTTAATAAAAATGATTATAGTAAGGATAACTGGGTATAAAGTCACTAATCAAATAACAGAGACAAGTACAGAGCTGCATACAATATGTGGTGGGGGGGAAGAATGATGCGTTTAAAATGAACATATACAATGACATTAAAACTAAAAGATTTTTAAAAAAGAAAATATAAGCAAAACTAAAAACAAAAGCCAGGATAGCACTCTGAATATCAGACAAAATGGAATGTAAGGTTGAAAGCATTATAAATGATGGTGAGGGACATCCTAGGCTGGCAAAAGGAACAACCAATAAAGATGATTTTATAATCATCAACATATATGCATCTAACAAAATGGCATAGAGATATTTAAAGCAACAACTATGAAGAGAAATAAATAATAAAAATGTAGTCAGCAATTAAGGAAAAAAGGGAAGCTTAAAAATTTCCCACATGTCTGTGAATTAAAATGTTTACTACTAGACAGTTCCCAGAGGAAATAAAATGGCAATACAAAATACTGAGTTAAGTGACAATAAAAGTATATATCAAAATTTGTACAATGCAATTAAAACATGAGGGCTCATTGCAAGACCTTGGCTGAAGTCTGAAGAGCCTACAGCTCTTGTAGCCATATCCAGATCAGTAGATTTCTAGACAAGGAGAATTACCAGAGTTAAAGGGTCATTTCATAATAATTAAAGGGTGTATTTATTAGGAAGATACATCAATCTTAAAAGGGTGTGTACCTAGGAACAGAAAAAAAAAGACGACGTTCAAATCAGTGATATAGAGAAAGGAAAGCAAGCCAGGCGCGGTGTCTCATGCTTATAATCCTAGCACTTGGGGAGGCCAAGGCAGGTGGAGCACCTGAGGTCAGGAGTTCAAGACCAGCCTGGCCAACGTGGCGAAACCCTGTCTCTACTAAAAATACAAAAATTAGCTGGGTATGGTGGTGCATGCCTGTAATCCCAGCTACTCGGGAGGCTGAGGCAGGAGAATCACTTAAACCCAGGGAACAGAGTTTGCAGTGAGCCAAGATTGTGCCACTGCACTCCAGCCTGGGTGAAAGAGCGAAACTCTGTCTCAAAAAAAAAGAAAAGAAAAGAAAAGAAAAATAAAAAGGAAGGAGGAAGGAAAATTAAACCCAATGTAGGGAAAAAGAAGGAAATAATGAGAAGAACAGAAAGCAAACAGTAGTTCATTCTTTGAAGAGCTTAATAAAATTAATTAACATCTAGCAAAACTAATCACAAAAACAAGTAAATGAAAACATCATTAGAAATGGAAAAGGGGATATCACTATAAATCCTACAGACACTAAATAGATAAGAAGAAAGTATTACAAACAACTTTATGTCAATAAATTTCACAATTTGGATGAAATGAAAAACTTCTTGAAAAATAGAAAGCATAACTTACCAATAGCAAGAATAAACAGAAAATTTGAAGAGTCGGCTATATGTTAAGAAATTGAATTCAGTATCAAAATCCTTGGCACAATGATGATACAACTGTTCTGTAACCTGATTGTGGTGCTAGTTATGCAACTCTACACATGTTAAAATGCATAGAATTGTACATCAAAAAAAGGGAATATTTTACTTTATAATGTTTTTAAATTAAATTTTAAAAACTTAGAACCTTCACACAAAGAGAACTCTAAGCCCAAAGATTTCACTGTGGAATTTCATCAATTTTAAAAGGAAAGAAAATCTTACATAAATTCTTTCAGAAAATAGTAAAAAACAGGAGGACTCCATGAATACATTTTATATAATCAGTATTACTAACACTAACACTAAACCCTAGTAAATATTATTTAAAGAAACAAAATTACAGACCAATGTTCTTAATAAACATAGTTGCAAAAATACTTAATAAAATATTAGACAAAATATCCAGCAATAGGTCAAAATAACACATAATTATAACTGGTTCTTATCCCAGAAACTCAAGGTTGGTTTAACACTTAAAACCAATCGATATAATTCACCACATAAAGCGGAAAACCATATGACATCTCAACAGAGGCAAAAATGAACTGCACAAAATTCAACACGCATTCCCGATAAAAACAAACAAAAATTCTTAGAAAAAAGAGAATAGAAGGAAACTTCCTCAATCCAATAAAAGGCAAATGAAAAACCTACAGCTAACATCATGACGAAATAGCGGTGAAATAGTTAATGCTTTCCCTGTACGATCAGAAAAAAAGGCGTGGTAATCCAACTTCACAAAGAAGTGAATTTAGCAGCTCACAAAATGCAAGGTCAATATACAAAAATCAATCATATTTCCTTATGCAAGCATTAAATAATTTGAAAAGGATGATCTAAAAATTACATGTATTATATCAAAAAGCATAAAGTACAATTAAATTTTACCAAAGATATGCAATGTCTCTGCAGGAAAAACAGGGAAACATTCCTGGGAGAAATTCATTAAAAAGGTGGAGAAAGATATACTGTGTTTTTGAATTGAAGTTTCAATATTGTTAAGGTGAATTTTCCTTAAATTTATCTCTTATGATTCAATGCAATCCGAACTAACTTCTAACAGGCTTTTTTTGGGGGTAAGGGAGATTTATATGGAACTCTGAAGGAGCTAGAATACCACCAAAATAATCTTGAGGGGAAAAAAAAGACAGAGAGGACTCACGCTGTTTTCAAGATTTACCATAAAGCTATTTAGTTTTTAATTTTAACATTTATTCGTTATTTTTAAATTTTATTATTATTATTTTTGAGACAGGGTCCAGCTTAGTCACCCAGGCTGGAGTGCAGTGGCATCATCATAGCTCACTGTAGCCTCAACCTCCTGGGCTCAAGCGATCCTCCCTCAGCCTCACCAGTAGCTGGGACTACAGGCACACGCCACCTCACCCAGCTTATTTTTGTATTTTTAGTAGAGATGGGGTTTCGCTATGCTGCCCAGGCTGGTCTCAAACTCCTGAACTCAAGCAATCTTTCTGCCTCGGCCTCCCAAAGTACTGAGATTACAGGCGTGAGCCACCACACCCAGCCTAATATGATTATTTTTAATAGAGACACGGTTTCACTCTGCTGCCCAGGATGGAATGCAATGCTGCAATCACTGTAGCCTCAAACTCCTGGGCCCAAGCGATCCTCCCACCTCAGCCTCCCAAGGTGCTGGGATTACAGGCAAGAGCCACAGAGCCCAGCCCATGACAGTATTTTAATCAAAACAATATAGTATTGACCTAAGTACAGACTGCAGATCAGTGGAACAGAGAGTCTTAAAACACATATACAACCAACTGATTTTTGACAAAGGTGCAATGGCAATTTCATAAGGAAAGAAAATCATTTCAATAATTGTTGTTTCATACATTTTAATAAAAACTGAATATTGACCCCTACACCTCATATCTTAAAATTAATTTGAAATGGCTCATAGACTTAAATGTTAAGGCTAAACTAGAAAGCTTCTAGGAGAAAACAGGAGGATAATATCTTAGTAACCACAGGGTAAGCAAAAATGTTATAAAGACACAAAATGCATATATCTTAAAAAATGATAAATTAGACTTCATTAAAATTTAAAGGGGCTCATCAAAAACAGTTTAAAAAATGAAAAAGGTAAGCCAAACACTGAGAAAAAAATCATATTTCTGATAAATGACCTAAATCCAGACTATATAAAGAACTCATATATATATATATATACACACACATATATGTAAGTTCACAAAATAAAAAAAAAACCATCTATATCTATATAGATATAGACTGTTTTGAGACAGGTCACTCTGTTGCCCAGGCTGGAAGTGCAGTGGCACCATCATGACTCACTGCAGGCTGGACCCCTCCCAGGCTCAAGTGATCCTCCCACCTCAGCCTCCTGAGTATCTGGGACTACAGGCACGTGCCACTGCTGCCGCCTAGTTTTTGTATTTTTAGTAGAGACAGGGTTTCACCATGTTGCCCAGGCTGATCTCGAACTTCTAGACTCAAGCAATACACCTGCCTTGGCCTCTGGCTAGCATTTTTTAAATTAACTATTGCTACCTGCAACAATACAGATGATCTCAAAAGTGATATGCTGAACAAAAGAAAGCAGATACGAAAAAGTACTGACTGAATGATTCCATTTGTATGAAGCTCAAGAACAAACAAAATTCAAGTACAGTGACAGAAATCAAAGCAGTGGTTGACGACGGGGAGGTGGAAAGTGACACGAAGGGGGCAGAGGGGCTCTGGGGTGATGGAAATGTCCCACATATTGATTAGGATGCTGATTATGTGGATGCATGCATTCATAAAAACTCACTGAGCTGTATGCTTAAGATGTGTTGATTTCACTGTATGTAAGTTCTCCCTAAATAGAAACTAATTTATTAGTGAAAAGAAAGACGTACTTTCTACCTGGAGGGTCTGTGGGGATAATCCCTATTCCGTACAAAGGAACAGTGAACATGGTTGAGTGAAAATGGCCACACAAGGCAGCCAGCAAGTGCGAAATGCCTAAGGCAGGGGAAGAACGGTGGTCTGCTACAGCGAGAAGAGAAACAGAGAAGACTGAGTCAGAAGGGGAAGGTATACGCCAAACAGGAAGACACGAGTGAACTGAACGCAAGAAGTAGAAAGTAAGAGACCTAAATTCGTGTTTCCAAATAATCCAGTTACCACATTACACTCAAAAAAAGAAACAAAGGCAGTTTTATTTGGAAATTGTCCTCTTCCTCCCTCAACACCTCTGTTAATCAAATTGGAAGCTAGGGGAGGGAACTGAGTAAAGGCAGGGACCTGAACATATCCCTCCGTTTTTGCTTTTTTTTTTTTCTTTTGCCCCTTAATCAGCCACCTTCAAAACAGTGCCCTTCTAGGGCTAACGTCCTGCCTGTGGCATCTGATCACTGATAAACATCAGGAAGTAACTGCCATTTGCCATTTATAGATTTATATGTACCTGCTAGGATAATGAGATTCACAATCTATTCATTCCCTTAGTAACTGAATGAAACTCACAAATGGCTACGAGGGAGTATCCTAGTTCACTGAAGCCCAAGCTGGCCTCAGGAACCAGAGATAACATTTCTCCTTCTTCCAGCTGAATTACTAAGACAAGCGAGAGATGACTCATAATAAGCATAGTTGATGAAGCAATTAATGCCAACTCTTCCTCTCTGAATCATCCCTTCCAGTGAAAGAATCACTGGGAGTATTAACCCTGGCTGAAAAAGTAGATGCCATGTGAGCAAATTAAACTTTACCAAACAATGGAGTGGTAAGGGAAGAGTTGGAGGGTTTCTGTCCAAACTATCTGAATCTAGAGGGACCGCTCCATGAATAAGTTTCAATACAATTGCAGTAATCAGCACCGCTTCCTCTATTTCAATTTACAAACGCTGGGTTTACAGGAATAGCTTTCTGAGACATTCCTATAAAATTAGCTTACTCACTGAATTTTTAAAAAGGAGAACAAAGCCAAAGGACGCCATTGGCCTCTGGTGGTGTATGTGTGTGAACAAGCTGAGGCTGTGTAAAAATGATGTGTCAATATCATTTGGGCTACTTGTGTGAAAACTGCTCAATCCAAGAGTTACTTCTTGTTTCTACTGACTGAACATGAAGACAGAACCAAATATTCCAGACAGGGAAAGAATCTCAGAAAACATAGAGTGGAGTGATTTCAGTGTGTGTATATGAAGAAGGGGGAGCAAATATAAAATCCAACTGGATGCTTTTCACCCTCCATGCAGTTCTCCACCCGCTTACTACCCCTCACTTAAAGTGTGGTCCTGGGGCCAGCAGCATCAGTTTCATGGAAGGATTTGTCAGAAATACATTTTCTCAGGCTCCACCCTAGAACTATTAAATCAGAACCCCTGGGCCTGGGGCCCAGGAATCTGTGGTCTAAAACAAGCCTTCCAGGTGCCTCTGATGCAAAAATCCAATAAAATGTAATCGTCAAATCTTAACTGGTCCCTGGCTGCGTGTAGTAACTCATGCCTATAATCCCAGCACTTTGGGAGGCCAAAGCGGGTGGATCACTTGAGGCCAGAAGTTTGAGACCAGCCTGGCCAACATGTGAAATCTCGTCTTTATAAAAATACAAAAATTAGCCAGGCATGGTGGTGTGCACCTCTAGTCCCAGCTACTTGGGAGGTTGAGGCAGAGAATCACTTGAACCCAGGAGGCGGAGGTTGCAGTGAGCCAAGATCACACCACTCCATGCCAGCCTGGGCGACAGAGTAAGACTGTCAAAAAAAAGAAAAAAAAAAAAACCACACACACACACACACACACACACACACACACACTCAACAAAACCTGGCCCCATTTGCATGTACTACTGCTACACTCATCCCTCACTCCCACCCACCTTTCGGAGGTAGGCCGCCCATCACTAGATTTAGAAGAGCATCCGCTGACTGAAATGAGACACAGCTGGGAGGCACCCACCACCACCCGCCTTTGTAGAACAGCTACCCAAAAAGACAAGGATAGCAAGTCCCCTGAAGCTTTTTCAATCTATTCCTTTTTGTGATTGTTTTCCTTTTGAAATAGTGTTAACACATTTTAAAATTATATACATATTCATTTTGAAAAATACAGAAATGGCAAAGAAGAAAGTAAAAACCTCCCAGCTGACACTTAACATTTGTCCCATCTTTTTCTAAGCATCAATATATAAATATTTAACAGTATATACATATTACTTAATTTTTAAAATTTGTAATTGTATATGTATTTTCTTGTATACATTCCTTTGAAAGCTCTGTGATGGGTGTAGGCTAAACTGCTGGGCTGTACTGTTTTAGAGCAAAAAAAGATACTCATGCTGTAATTCTAATTGTTCTGTTTCAAAGGGGTGCTATTAATTTATTCAATTAATTTTTAAAATTTACTCAAGGTGAATTCTTATCCAGATCAATTCCAGGAGTTACGGGGCGTAGAATCTGCCAGATAAGCCGCACCATTCTATGCCATCAAGTCACAGAAACTGGTTTCCCTAAACTCTAATTTGTGCCTTGTCTGTTGCTTCGGACATGAAACAGAATGTGGTTTCTTTCATTTCTCACTTCATTACCTGAAGTGGACACACACCTTCCCATACTCCCTCTCCCCTCTCTTTCCCTAACCTATCCCCTGCCCACCCTGGCCCCATTATTTCTCGCTTGGATAACAGAAAGGTCATACAACTCTCCCTTTTGAACTCATCTTCCATACTGGGTCAAATCTAAAATACATCTGCATATGCCACATCCACTAAAAATCATTACAATAGCTTCTATTTGAACATGACTATATCCTGTCAGCCTGGCCCCATGCTACACGCTGTTCAGACATTATCATATCTTTATAACAATCTTAAGAGACAGAGGCTATTATTTTAATGTTAGAGATAAAGACTCTTACAGCTGAGGTATGTTAAATAACTTGCTCAAAGTCACAAAGCTGAGTAAAATTTAGGGCAGCTTGACTCTGGAACCTATAACATTTGTTAACTCAAAAAATTTCATGACTACTGCCATCAACAGCAGTAGTTCCCAACATTTTCTTCAATCAAAAATGTTGCAGACTTCAGGCACTAGATGTTTAACTCTTAGTATCTGTTGATCAAGAAGATATACAATGGTCAAAAAGATACTATGAACTTAGTAACACTGTGAATGAATTCTGGCTAATGACTTACAATATCGGCCAGCTACATATATTTGGAAGAAAGCTCCTATTTCTCTTAGTGATTCTGATGACCAAATCTACAGACCATGCTTTGTGTGGGTATGAATGTGCAGGTCCTCTTTTACAAGAAATGTGGTCTCCCATATGTTTTGGAATCTACAGATTAGAAAACCCCTAGAATGTAGGCCAAAGTCCATACTCCTTAGCATTTGAAATGCTGTTAAGTTTCCCAGTTTGGCTCCAACTTACTTTTCCAACTATATTTCCTGTTACCCCATACCACATCCCCTAAGCCCTACCTCTAGTTGTGTTAGACAAGCATTCCCAAATTACTGGATGCCATGCACACTCATGCCTAGAGGACCACAGCCATTTCTGCTGCAATTCTCTACCTGAAGAACTCAATCTCCTTTGAGACAGAGCTCAAACATCTCCAACCCTGTGGAGCCATTCCTGACAACACCCCCACCCCCTCAAGGCTAAATTAACACATCCTTCGTCCATATGATCACAGCCCTATGACGATAAGCAACACACTACAGATAAAATGACATGCATCTCCGTACCTAGCTATCTGACCACTCTTCTCATCCAAACTTCCCAAGGGCAGGGATTGTGCTTCTTCATCAGTGTCTTAGCCCCTAGCCCCATTCCTGAAATATGGTAGCTGCTGTTTGTAAGATTAATAAATGAATATCAATGCCAAGCTGGCTAGTGATTTTGCCTGGGGAAGTCAGTTTGGAAAACAGCTCTGACCACTAAAGAAGCTTTCTTTCAGTATGTTGTAATGGTTAATCATCTGTAAACCATAAAACTCACAATGTCCTCCAAAAGTAGAAGACAAATACACTAGGAACTGGAAGATCTGAGCTCAGGTCCTGGCTTTCCTACGAACTAGCTGTGTGACTTTGGTCAAGTCACATTCCCTCTCTGATCTTCTGTTTGTTCACTGAATTGTGGCAGTGTTGTGGGGGTGCAAAAGGAGGGCTTCTAGTTCTTCCCTGATGCAATTCTCTGACTTGCAAAGGTATACACTACAGTTGGCAAACATTTTCTGATGAGGATCAGATAGTATATATTTCAGGCTTTCTTGGACTATGGTCTCTTTCACCATGACTCAAATCAAATTCTGCCACTGTAGTGCAAAACCTGCTATAGACATTAGACAAATTATTGGATGTAGCTATGTGCTAATAAAACTTTATTTACAAGAACAGGCTGGATTTGGCCCATGGGCCATAGTTTGCCTACTCCTGGTCTGGATGAATGCCTCCATGTTGCCATTCAGTTCACAGAGCTTGATATGAAGATACAGTCCATGAGATGTCCATCCCAAAGCCTCTATCCATTCCAAAGGGACTTATAAGAAAGACAATAAAGATTACCATTCCCCAACCAGGAACTTAACAATGGGGAAGAGATTGCCTAGTTAGAGGTTTATAGTAAGAACAAAATTTAGTGGATGAGAACATGGACATACAAAGCCAACTGAAGAAAGATAATTACTACCATCACCACTACCCCTGCCCCAGCCAGCACCTGATGAAATATAGTCATGAATTTAAGAAAAGACTGTGTTCTCAAAAGGGTGCCAGGGCTGGCTTAGCCAGGAAAGTATAGTCACTAAAGTCTATGTAGGCAATGCCAAGGTTGTTGGGGAGAAGACAGTGTCTTCACAGTCAAAGCCACCCTAGTGAGATGACTGTGGGGAGTGGCAGGCAATGACTGACGTGTTCCTGGTCCCACTAGAAAAGCCACCCTTCTCATGAGATGAACAGAGTGGCAGACTATGTTTGCTTGGTGCCACTTAACAGTCAATTCATCCCACTCCCTTGTTCCGATTCCCTGCTCACCGAGCAACCACCTGACTCCATATGGATCTTCCTTAGAGAACATGTGCACAGTGACTGCTGCTGATACCTGCAGCCAGAGAGCATCAATTTCTCAAGGCACATCAATAAAGTAGCTTCCAGGTAGGATTTACATTCCCATGCAGCTTGACACAGAGAGAGGATGCGCTCATCATGTGGGCCTTGAGAGTATGTTAGTGATGGTTTCCACTGCGGATTAACATTCTGGCATGACGATCTCATGGGTCTGAGGATATGCTGGCATCATGGTCTCAACTCAGGCTCATCTGTGGCATAGCTCTCTGAATCAGCATGGCAAGCCCTGGACACAAACCAGAAGCCATCTCTAGTCTCCAAAAGCAGGGGCAGAAGGTGGCGATCGTATGCAGATCCAGCCAGCCCTCGCTGATAGCATGGCTTACACACCACTTCTGGCTCTACTCACTTCCAACTGATTTTCACAGAGCTGTTTAGGATGATGAAGCCAAAGAACCTGGTGCTTCAGGACAAAGTTTCTGTTTGCCTCCCTGTACATGTATAGAATGGAAACTGGCACAAGATTTAATTAAGTGATGTAAAAACCAGAGCAAAGTAAATAAGAGCAACAGCCAAATACCCACAGTACCAATTAGTGACTGGCAGAGTTGCCACACAACAAGGTGCAATGAACAGTTTATGTGTTTCTTTAAAAAATCTAAATCATAGTGAAGGGTCAATGATGCCCAGAAAATGCTAGCTCTTTTGCCCTATTAAGCTGGAAAACAAAGGCTCAGTATATAGAAGTCAGAAAACTTTTAGCCACAAAAATATGACAGTGAATTATGCCTCTTAATAATACGCATGGGGCAAAATGAAACAGCATGCCAAAAAGAAGGTCAGTGTCTGTTTTGCCTAAATCTTGCCAGGATATGCCAGGCCAAATGCCCCCAAACCAAGGAAGGAAAACAAAACTAACTGCAAAGGAGCAGGAATGCAAAGCACCTCCTTTCCTGTTAACTGTGACATAATTCATTTTTCTCCTTCTGTTCCAGAACTTCTAACCTATAGGTCATGCTTCTACCCACAGAAGAACCAAGGGAGTAAGGAAGCTGCTGGTTTCCAAAGAAAATGCTTACTTCCCATTTGCAAAGCGTTTCGCTGGAAATGCTGTGTTAAGTTACACCATCCAACTAGGAATTAAATATATTATGCTCTTTGGTAAATTATCAAAATGTAAACCAACAGCTACAGTGGAGACCATCTGAACTGCCAAGAGTTTTAACACTGTGATTTTAGTGAGAAAGAACATTTCCCCTGCTGTTTAGTTTTCAGCTAGGTTCATCCTAGCTGTTTAGTTTTCAGCTAGCTTCATACAAAGCTGTGCATTGTATGCACAGATGTGTGCACACAATGTATACATGAAGACAACCACACACCTCTGTTCATAGGTTTTTACTGGGAATTTTCACATAGGATTCATTAAGTGAAGGTATGTAGCATGATAAAACTGTCATTTCCTAAGTTTTTCTACCCACCATAATTTGGGAGGTGGCTTTGTTTCTCTGACTACTAGACTTCTTGGGGACTCTGTCTTTATTTCCCATAACATTTACAGAGTGCCATGCACACGATGAGCACTTAATAAACATTTGTTGAATGATTCATCTCCACAATATCAACGCAATTAAGAGAAATCTGGCCTTTCAAGTGAATTTATGATACAAGCAAAATAAGCACAACAAATTTTAAAGCTCTTTAGTCCTCTGTCTTCTTATATAGAGAACTATTCAGTATTTCTACATCAAAAATTCTCCAGGGAAGGATAAACATACATTGTTTTATACATTCCCCCAAAGCACAGGAAGAAAGAGCAACTTTATTTCATTTGTGCAAATTGATAGATCACCTTTTGAATTCATGCTAAATAGCTAAATGTCGCAAGCAGCATGCTGTCAAAAACTGTCAAGTGAAATAATTATTGATTGGTGCATTAAAATTAAAAACGAATGTAGGTTAATAAATGAAGATGGCTTTAAGAAAAAGCATGTCATCTACAACTAGAAAAACCCGACAGCGAATCTGCCAGTCAGGGCTGTAGGGCTTAGAATGAAAGATTAAAGAGGAAACAAGAATAAGAAGATAAAAATTAACCACACAATGGCCTTTGTGACAACCCATGACAGCTGAGATAGGCTCTCCGGATGGTCACATCCCACCTGTCCTTCCTTTTCCAGCCCCTGACATAAATGTCATGCATTTCCCGGGTGGGTCCTAAATCCAATGACCACTGTTCTTCTAAGAGACAGAAGAGGACCTGGTACAGACACAGAGGAGAAGGCCATGTGAAAACAGAGGCAGAGACTGGAGTGATGCTGCCACAAGCCAAGGAACGCCTGGAACCACCAGAGGATGACAGCGGCAAGGAAAGGTTCTCCCAACAACAGAGCTTCGGGAGGGAGTGTGGCCTGGCTGACACCTGATTTCAGACGTCTGCCCTCCAGAACTTTGAGAGAACAAATTCCTGTTGTTTTAACCCACCAAGTTTCTGGTAATTTATTAGAGCAGCCCTGGAAAACTAACAGAGTTTCCCATCACATTTAGAGTAAAATCCAAGCTCTTGCAGCCTCTAGATCAACTCAAAGGCTCCTTCTGGCCTCAGAGCCTTCACCTGGCCATTTTCTTCCTTTTCAGTGCTCATCCTCAGATTCTCATCTCCCCCTTCTCCACTCCCATCTTCCAGGGCTGGATCCTATACCTTACTGCTGTCTCCGTACAAAAGCCCATCCCATAAGACTTTCCCTGACTCCACTGAACAAAAGAATCCCCTTCGCCCCTGCCATCACTCTTTCTCCTAACACATCCTACTCTATTTTGGGGGGTCTGCAAATAGAGTCTACTTATGCAATTTACTTGTGGTTGTCTCCACTATGAGAACATAAGCTCTCTGAGGGCAGGGACTTAGACAACCTTGTTTGTTCTCTGTTACATCCTCAGTGCATAGAATCATGTCTGGTGCAGAAAAGACATTCAATAAATACTTGGTTGTATAAGAATGAATTAATTATTTTTCTGTGCTTTTACTCAATTATAAAAGCCTGACTTGATTAGCACCATCAAGACATATGAGCTTAAGACATTCTCTCCATTGCAAGTCAAGAATACTTACTATTATTTTTGAAAATATCTGAGGGTTTACAACCTCTCTCCAATGCTCTTCCATTAAAACTCAGTTGATCCAAACGTGACTTTTCTGCTTTTATTATTTGGGTCGAGCTAAAGCATGGTATAAAGGAGAGGCCTAAATCCTTTTCCTACCAGCTATGTGAGCCTGAGTAAGTAATTATCCTCTTTGAGCCTGTAGAAAAGAATGATAAAACGTGCTGTGTCTATATCCACAGGGCTGCTATGAGAACCCATTGAGGTAACCCATACAACAAAATATTTCTTTAGATACTGTTCAGGCCAGATACTGTGCTAGCAGTGACACAGCTAGAACCCAGGCAAAAAAATGTCTGTCCTTATCAAGCATACCTCTAGGCACATTTTGCAAACTGTCAAGACTTGTGCAGATGTAATGGAATCTGAGATTTGTGCTTGACACACCCAGAGGATAACCAGCTCCCCCATTCCAAATTATTCCTGCTCTGCATACCTCTTAATACAAATGCAAAGGGAACCAGAAGATGGTTCTCTTAAGATAGCTATTAGTCTTTACTCAGTCACTCACACATTTCCCCAAATGCTCCTCATTTGTCTCATGCTGAGCAATTTCTAATACAGATAAAAATCAGGAGCTACTATGAACAAAGTTACGGCATGTAGTCATCCCAAAATGTGGATGCCACAAATCCTGAAACATTATTCCTTTTCACTATTTCAAAAGAAACAAACCACATTTTAAATATGAACCAAGTGCCTGGGGGTGGTTGTTCATGCCTATAATCCCAGCACTTGGGGAGGCTGAGGCAGGAGGACTGCTTGAGGCCAGGGAGTTCGAGACCAGCCTGGGCAACATAGTGAGACCTCGTCTCTACAAAAAATTTGAAAATTAGCCAGCTACGGTGGCACGTCCGTGTAGTTCTAGATATTCGGGAGGCTGGAAGAAGAGGACTGCTTGAGCCCGAGCATTTGAGGCTGCAGTGAGCTATGATCATGCCACTGCACTCCAGCCAGGGTGATAGAGGGAGACCCTGCCTCTTAAAAAATAAATAAATAAATACGTACCAGGTACGCCTGCAATGCAGATTTAATGTAATAATTTACAAAATGGCCATGTCATTGTTATTTTTAATTGAATAAAATAGGTAGCTTATGGCTTGTTTTCCGTAACTCAGCCTTAACACCCTCTTTCATTTGTTTTCCTCAGAAGATGTGCCTATCTCTCAATTCTAAATAAATGGTTCCTATGAACCTTTTGAGAAACAGAATTCTTGGAGGATCTGATTGAAAGCTACAATCCTCTCCCAGAAAAACCCACATACACATACACAGAATGTCATGCTGTCATACAGTTCCTGGGGGAGCCTTGGGACATTCTGGAAAAGTTCAGTGATCAGAAATGAAGAATTCCCAACCACCTTCTTATAGTGGCCGCAAAGGGGCACACTCAGTGGCCTCACCTGACCACTGCAGAGATTCGTTCTTCTAGCCAGCCTACACAATTAGGCACCAACTCAAAGCAACATCATGTTGCAAACTATGCAGCATTAACTGAGGTTCAGGAAATGAAAGGAGATAACGAGTCCAAGCACGCACATTACACACTTCTCCCAAACGGCACTGCAGCAGGGGGTGGCTGTAAGCCAGGCAACAGGAGATGCATTCATTAGCCATGACCTCCCAATGCCAAGAAAGGGCCCGAAGTTCAACAAATGGGGGTGATTAGAAATTTTACAAGAAAATGAAATCTTGAGCTTTTAATTTTACTGAAATGTGATTTTCTGCTTTAAATTCAAAATGCATTTACATGTTCCATGTCCTATGAAGTTATAAAGAAAAGATATATTTAAATGAACAAAAGCCAAAGGAAGTGACCACTAATAATAGCCTAATTACAAAAAAGTATCTCCCCCAACCCGCCCCACTGTTTGTTCAATAAAACTGATTCCATACACTGAACCATCTCAGTATCGCTTTTCTGGGCTACACGTATATGAGTGCAAAACTCACAGTAAATAACGATAATAAAAAATCCAAAATAACAGGAAACATCTACAATTATCCAGATAAAATATGTCAAATTATAAAGTCTCTGAGTCATGATAGTAATCAAACCTGAGTCTATATTGGCTTTACAAAACACTATTAATATTTCCTGAAATAAAAACTGAGGTGTAGTTACTCAGGTTCTTTAGTGAGTCAACACATCTAATTTGCTAAAGCTGAAACATATTGTTGCTTTCCCCATGGCTGAGAATGCAGTGTCAGTAATATGCTAGTTTTCTGCTCTGTTTCAAAAGATCTGTTATGTTTAAGAATTTAAAACACACGCAAACACTCTCTCTCTTACACACACGCAAATACAGAAGTATTTTCTACCAAAGAAGGTACAAGGTGTTTTTACCCAACAACTCTGAATGTGTGTGATCATGCATAAAGTTCTGTTTAAGTACTATTGGTATGCTACATTTAAAATATTTAAGACTGTGTTTCCATAAACATTTATACAGACTTCTCAGAAATAAAGGAGAATTCTACTAAGGATTAAAAGTCACTGCCGTGATTTATAAGCTATTTCAACTAAAAATTCTAAACTTTGGATTATTTACTTTTCAGTGGGAGAGATCATTCCTTCCAGAGATAGAGTAACATACTATATTATCATTTTTCCTACTTTTAAGTTTCCAGGTGTAACATCTCTGGGGACATTTTCATTTTATAAAAAAAAAATAATTTTTGTGTGATCCTTTAAACAACAATCTATCCTTCTGCAGTTGAAATGAGTTCAACTACCCACAGTCAGCTTACACATAACTTATTACTATAAATCAACTATAAAAACTAAGCTACAATCATTACTTAATCCTAAAAGGAGGAGGAAGTGACAAAACTCAAATACAATCTTTTATAGATAAAATCATGTTCTATATCACCCCTTTGGTTAAACCTTTTATTTATGAATCTAGCGAATTTCCCCTCGTAGGCTAAATTTCCTTAAGCTTTTCTGGACAAATTCCCTGCATTCAACAGAATAAGTTCCAATGTTTAGTCAGAAAAGAGACTCTGGAGCATTACGATAATTACACAATTTCAACTTCTAAGTATATATATTTTTAAAATTAATAACATAGTGCACTTCCTTACTTAGAAGGAAATTTAAATTACAAAGAATCTGACGTTTTGAAATTTCTGAACCCAAAAGCCATTAAAAAATAGCCCATGAGCCAAGCAGCTTCACTAAATGTTTATCACAGTGTAACATTTCCACAATATGAAAGTTTCTGGCTATCGTGCAATTTTAAATTCATGTCCATTTTCACTCGACTGTGTTTTTTTAACATAAGACTAAAGCATGTTGCTTCTTACACAAATCATAAAAGAGACTATGAGGAAAGTTCAAAGTAACCTCAAGCATGATGACTTCACGTTCAAAAGATCTTTCTCATGTTAATAACATTTAAATCTCTGCCTGTGTGTGACTCACATGCCTCAGACTGGAAGTTCAGCCCAATCAGCTCTCCCAACTGATTGGTGAGGGAAGTACATACTTCATTGTCTTAAACCCCTAGTGACTGGCATTGCCTTTAACGGGGCAGTGTGTCTAAATATGGAAAAACTTCATGAGAAACTGAAACAGGCAAAGAGGAAAAATATTACTGGCACCCATCCTTCAGTATGAACCGAGAGAAAATTCATGAAGTCTCCAAAAGAATTCTTGAGGTGTCTTTTTGATGAGTAGGAATTCCAGTGCCTAGGGCTTTCAGTTCTTTGTGCATCAAAGTTTTCTTCTAAGCATGTATGGTCATGGAAGAGCCGGAGTATCTTTCATGACAATGGCCTCTAATCCAACCCAGTGTTCATCCCTGAGAGATGACCTGTGCACTTCACTCCATCCATCACAGGCAACTAAATATACAACCAGGGCAAGCAACCCCATGAACAGGGTGAGAAACAGCCACTGGAGCTGGCTATTTACAACCTTGCTCTGCTCTAAAACTTTCTACGGGACAACCATTCAGACCCGAGTTCTATGTACAATATGTTTCAGCCTTGGCAAATTAGATAGATGCGCTGACTTACTTGCTAAAGAACCTGAGGAATGACGCCTTAATTTTTATTATAGGATATATTAATAGTGTTTGGTAAAGCTGATGTAGAATCAGGTTTGATTACTGTCATGACTCAGAGGCTTTATAATTTGACATATTTTCTCTGGATAACTTTAGATTTTTCCTGTTGTTTTGGTACTGGGTTGCAGCACACAGGTGGCACCTAGTCTTAGGGCTGTGAGGATCCCGCCGTGGCCTGAGCTCAGTCACTATTACCAGTTTCACCAGAGAAAGACAGGAGGAAGTGGAGAAGTCCAGGCTAACATGAGTTTCCCAGAGAAACACAACTTATTTTAATGTCAAACCTGTTAAACTAAATTATGATCCATTTGAGAGAAGGCAGGTCAGATGACTAAAACTAACTGTTTATTAAGTTTTGAAGAACGGAAGTGGCTATATGGTTTTACAACATGATCCCTTGGAAAATTAAAATGAAAGTATATTAACTTCCTTTGGCTTTAAATGGTGCATCTTGCTTGTAATGTTGGACACTGGACTCCTCTAGACCCTTCTTAAGTATGAGAGCTGAGTTTTCTGTGTTTATTTAGGTTTCGAGAACTGCTATTTATTACTCCGATACTGCATGTTTTCATTCCAGAGGAGTGTGATTGTTAATTTGTTATTGCGAGTTCCTTAAGGAGTCAAAACACCCAGAGAAAAGCATGAACTACACACAGCAATAAAGGCTAGAAAATGTCTCAACAACATGGAAATGACTCACTGCTAAAGACATGGGGGATTAAGAAACACTCTCCCATTCAATTCAGGGTAAATTTGTTCAGATGAAACAAACAAGAAAAAGAGCTAAATCCAGTTTTTGAATCAGAAACCGAATTTAGAAAAACATCTTGGTTGAAATGCCCTGTGAAAATAGTTTTAAAGTATTTCTCTTCCTTCCTCTCATCAGTAAGGTCAATAATCACTTGCACTCATTGTGCATATTTGGCCCAGTAGCTACTCCCACATTCTCACATTCAACAATATTTATGCCCAGATAAGGGAGAGAATCATCCTTTCACAAGCTGACTATGTTTATTCCAACATTTTCCTGCACCATTTTAAAGGAAGAGAAAAAAGCATCAAAAGAAAGCCTAAGCATTCCTAAGGGAAAAGACTCAATACATATAGACCTTTTTAATCAATTCAGATCCAAGTACACAAGGAACAAGTGCATATGGGCAGGAACAACTGATAAATATTTGCTAAATAAAGGCAGCTAATATTTCTCTGCCCTCTTTGCCCCTAGCCCTCTGAGTCCTCCTCCCCACAATACCCACATAATTTTCCTTTTGGCCATAATTAGAACTCAATCACCACATTAAGATGAAGCGCTAGAAAGTAGCTTCTTATACTCTGTGAACTGTAAGAAGGAGGGGTTCCAGCTGGGCACAGTGGATCATGCCGGTAATCCCAACACTTTGGGAGGCCAAGGCAGGCGGCTCACCTGAGGTCAGGAGTTCAAGACCAGCCTGGCCAACATGGCAAAACCACATCTCTACTAAAATACAAAAATTAGCTGGGCGTGGTGGCGTGTGCCTGTAATACCAGCTACACAGGTGGCCAAGGCAAGAGAATCGCTGGAATCCAGGGGAGCAGAGGCTGCAGTGAGTCGAGACTGCATCACTGCACTCCAGTCTGGGTGGCAGAGCAAGACTCCATCTCAAAAAAAAAAAAAAAGGGAAGGGTTCCCAGTTCTGCCCACTAACATTAAGAGATTTTAATATGAATAATATCTTAGTGTCACTGCTAAACTGAAACACTAAGGTAGAACTCTTCTTTGTAGATGATACCAATTATCATTTTTAAATGCAAATTACTAAGCCCTCTTGCACCCAATTATGTATGACAAAGAATAATTTCTTGGCCGGGCCCGGTAGCTCACACCTATAGTCCCAGCACTTTGGGAGGCCAAGGCGGGTGGATCGCTTGAGGTCAGGAGTTCAAGACTAGCCTGGCCAACATGGTGAAACCCCGTCTCTACTAAAAATACAAAAAACAGCTGGGCGCCTGTAATCCCAGCTACTCTACTAAGGAGGCTGAGGCAGGAGAATTGCTTGATTCTCCTCCACCTCCCGGGAGGTGGAGGTTGCAGTGAGCCAAGATCATGCCATTGCACTCCAGCCTGGGCGACAAGAGCAAAACTCCATCTCAAAAAAAAACAAAGAATAATTTCTTAACAGGGTCCTACTTCAGATGGATTGCTCAAGAGTTCAAGCCATATGGAGTATAATTAGACACTGAACATACTACTTTCTGGGTCTGGGCCAGTATGACAAATATTACAAAAGCTATTTTTTCCAGAAAGTCATCACAGTTTGAAACAGATAGTGACTTATTACCCTAAAGCCTTTTCAATTATGAAGTGCCTGCTCTGGTGTTATTACATATACAAAGGTGGTTACAAACATAAATAAGTAACCAAGTCTGTTTTCTCTTTCTCTCCTCTAGTAAATTATGTTAATTAAGCAAATTAAGATGATTAAAGTTCAAAATCTTTCATAATTGTTTACAATTTTCAAGTATCAGTAAAACCACAAAGCAAATAGATGTATTAAATATAATAAAAAAGCAATTAATTTTGGATCTATATATACTAGTAGGTAAGAGAAAAAATGGAAATAAATAATTCCAAAGTGAGGTTTGATGCTGAAAATTTGAACCACCATCTCTGTCAATTATCGTAACACACAAAAAAGTTACTACATACTCAGTAACTGGGCTCAGAGAAGACATCTAATATGAATAAGAAAAGTCCAAATTACAATGTTTTAAGAAGAAATATAGTTTTAACTCTCTTAAGTACTTATAAAAAAATTTCAAAATGATCATCAAATTAATGAATAGACTAAGAGAGCTTATATAATAATGTAACACATAATTATGTATATATAATCATATAATGCATGCAAACAGGAACTTCCAAAGTGCTTAAAAACAAATTTCCTTTATTATTTACTCTTAACTGTTATTAGTCTGTGACGTTATTTATATTATTTGTTAGCATAAAAAATCTTTTCTTCTTAGACAAATTACTAATATAAAGATTAATTCAATGTGTCCACAAATTCGAACTATAAAATGATCAAAATTAACAAAATTTCTGTCTACTGAAAGTGAAAATTTGTCAGAGACCGTTTCCTCCATTCACCAAGCCGAGATGCCAGTGGGCACAAAAATAATTTAAGCCACAACTGAGCAACTTGAGACTGCATATTTGTTCATTCATTTGGGCCATACTTATTCACCATCTACTACTCTAAAATGGGGAAGCTGCAAGGGCAAATGTAGAGGTCACTTGGTCTAGACCCTCATTTTGCATGAGGAGGCTGTGAGGATTACAGAGATCAAATGCCTGGAGCATGCTGAGTTTATCACAGAGAAAGGGCTGGAGAAGAGGGCAGGTCCCTTCCCTCCCTGCTCCTTGCTCTTTCTGCCACACTATCGTGGAGCTGCGAGGAGGCAAAGGCCTCCAGTCACATGGAGTCTGACTGGGACACAAGACATCTAAGCCACAAAATGAAGCAATAAATGACATGATCAAATAAGCTGTGCACACAGGGCAGTGAGGAGGGAAGTTGGTTTGGGCTGAAGCAGCTGGGGAAAAGCTTTCCGTCCTGGAGAAGTGGAGATTCATGTTGGGCATGGACAGTCGGGCAGAATGAGGACAGGTAAAGGCAAAGGGGCTGGGAATCCTCAGAGCAAAGCAGGGTGGTCAGAAACAAACAGGATATGTATGGGCAACATCTGGGATGCAGGGCAGAAACCAGGTTCTGCCCACCCTTTCTACAACTCAAGGTCTCCCTCTCACCAACTCCACTACCGCCATCACCCATATGCCTGGTATTTTGCCCTAAATGCTATACAAATAAGTTAGAAAACTCCAAAGGAGAATGGCAATATCATCATAGCAGGTGAAGTGTGAATACTAGGGGTATTACATATATTGATTTTCTTAGTCCTTACATTGACTATAATCCCCACTCTTCAGATGAAGAAACTGAGGCACAGATAGGTTCAGGGATTTGGCCAAGGTGGTAAATGCCAAGGCTAGTATTCGAACCAGAGAGATATCAAAATTCTGGTATACCCAACCACAGATGAGGGACACAGGCACAACCTTCACCAAGTGTGGATCCCAGCTGCAGGACAGCTTGGCATTCCCTTCCCCATCACCCAGATTCTATTCCTTCCCATTCTCCTTCTGACTATTTAGTCCTAGTTACTAAGAATTTTTAAGGTGCTATCACACCTCCAGGGCTACTTCCAAAAGCCTAGTCGAGCTGACTCAAAGGGAAGGTTCTTTAGGGACCTCAGCCATCCAAACACAGCAGACATCTGAGAAATCCTGAAACAAGCCTTCCTACAGAATGATGACTGCCTGACTCTCTGGCAACTGAGAATGGGTTTTAAAAACATCCTCCTTTACTGTACAAAGTATCTGGTCACAAAGTTTGTTACTGGCAGAACCAGGATTAAAAATTATGACCTCTGCCTTTTTTCTCTCTCACCCTTATTCTACCAAGGTGTATATTTATATGTTTTGCAAAGTAGCCAAAGGCAGACTTCAAAAGGAGCTTTCCTGTGGGGTTAGCGGTAAATGAATAACGGCTGGACTGAGAGAGCAGAGAGAAAATGAGTCATGGATATTGTGTTAAATATATAAGCGTTCGCTGGCTTTCTTTGAAATGTTTTCTCATCTAAACTTGGAGCTGTTGGCTTTGTATTTACTCACCCTGAAACTGCATCTGGGACTCCGGAGTCAAGCTCTGAATAACATTCAAAGGCTGTAATTCTTTCGTTCGAATTTTAGGCATTGCAACTTGTCATACCTATGTCTTTTTTACAGCAATGCAACTTAAATGAGGCAATAACTGAAATGGCTTAACCAGGGAGATGTGGTTTAGTACCATGTTGCAATCCAGCCATCTAACCCTCATGGAGGTCTCTGAGTTGGGGGAACCTACCAGCAACTGGTTGACTGAGATCTCACAGCCCACACTATGATGCTTTGGGTGCCGCTAACTAAAAGGTCCCTCTTTTTAATTCTCTATTGCAACGGTTACATTTTTGTTCTATGGATTCTGGCCCTCCCACCTGATTCCTGACAGGGAGAAAATGGCCCTCTGAACATCAGTCACATAGGGTACTTAAGGACTAAGTGCTTAGCAGTCTGTTTGGCACACAGAAGGTGCTCAATAAATGTTGATTACCTTTCTTCCTTTTTCCCCAAATGAATGAAAAACCTCTCATCGCAGAGATGGCAACAGATTAAAAGAAGAAACTTCAAAAATTGGCCAAGCACGATGGCGCACGCCTGTAATCCCAGCAATTTGGGAGGCTGAGGCAGGCTGATCACTTGAGGTCAGGAGTTCAAGACCAGCCTGACCAACATGGTGAAACCCAATCTCTACTAAAAATACAAAAATTAGCTGGGCGTGGTGGTGCACGCCTGTAGTCCCAGCTACTCAGGAGGCTGGGGCAGGAGAATCGCCTGAACCCGGGAGGTGGACATTACAGCAAGGTGAGATTGTGCCATTGCACTCCAGCCTGGGCGACAGAGTGAGTGAGGCTCTGTCCCAAAATAAATAAATTAATAAATTGAAATGAACAATAACTTGGAATTTCCTTTATAAAATTAAATGGCTGCATATTAAATGAAGTTTGTTACTGCTTGATTATAATTCAAATTCAAGATTATCACTAAAAATCCCTTTATAGGTAGAAGAGAAAAAGATGTGTGAACGCAAAGCTTTCTGGAGTTAAAGGGTAAAACAGTATATATATATAAATGTATTTATACATATATAATGTAATATAAAATATTTATGTACAATAATATATTTTTTAATTCTACAAAATACAGAAAGAATATTACAAGAAAATATCCCACCTTTCTTAGGAACCATGTGTACCAAGACTTTTTAGGAATAGCACCCTGCCTGAAGATTGTATTCTTGCCCACTGTTCTTTCCTAACAAAATTTACCTTCAAGTTCTCCTTTGGTTGTGAACTTCAGTTATTGCCTTTCCACTGGCTAAACACAATCACACATATCTTTCAAAAGCTAATTGAAGCATAAAGAAGTTAAACATGATTTATTCAAGGTCAAATTTCAAGTCAGTGGAAAAGCCATAAATACAGCCCTTCCTCTTGCTGAGTGTTCTGGGTGCTGGGCCATGCTGCAGGGTGAAATTTTGACTTTTGATTGGTGTTTTCAAAATTCCTTTGTTTATTTAAAAGTAGCTCATGTTGACAAGATAGAAGGAAGAAGTTTGAACAAATGTCATTAACGTTGCACAATTTCACATTCCTGGACCTATCACATGTGCCATTGGTTATTAACATGCATGTAAAACTCCCTGAAAGACACTGTATAACTGGCTCAAATGCCTACAAATGGAAGGAGGTTTAGTAGCCTAAAATATACTCTATTTTTCCCTTTAAGTGCAACTGAATCACAATCCACGATAAGCAGTTTGTGCAAAAAAAAATGCTCTGCATTTAAGAGCTACACTAAACTGCACTAGACCCCATTCTAAGATAAGACCCGTATTAACAGAGCCAGGCAAGAATGAAAAGAAGATTCTGGGAGCGCAAGATGCATTCAGGGGAAAAAAACATCACAAGCACCGAGCTGCAATGAGAAATGAGGGCGTCAGAGTTGTCATAAAAAAAAATCACAAGCATGTGCAGATTAGATAGATAACAAGTGAGGCCTTTTTTCTTTTCTTTTTTTTTTTTTATAAAAACGGAGGTCATTCCTCTTGCTTTCAGGAGCTTGAAAAATAAACCAGAGCGACCAAGGGCTGCAAGGCTTTGACCGTCTGGTGAAGACAGCCTTTAGCAGGAGGAACCTAATCCCAGGAAGTTGTCTGTACTTTCCTTTCTGCTACCACACTAGAAGATTACTTGATCAAACAAATGGGCATTTTTCCCCATGATATCTCTGTATCAAGAAAAAGTACATTTGTCATTTAATTTTTATCTAATTGTATTGCTGTTTCCTTCTCCGCCTCTTTCTCCCACCTAACCCCACCCCTCCTACACTGGCATTCTCTGTGGTCAAAGAATCTGTTTCAGTATTAGTGTTCAATATAGCAAATGTCAAGTAAACACTCTACACATTTCCTGTGCTATTTAAAGCACCCTAAGCAATTATTTGCTGTAAAGTATTAAACTGTAAATTTTCTTAGCTGGTGCCAATTCCTATAGTAATAGCTCTCACAGAAAAGTACTTTAGAGTACTCAAACGTGGCTTTTAAACCGGCAACATTCATGCTACATTTGCCAAGACTTTTCTAGTTGTCATATTTTTATGGCATGTTTTTGAGACAATGGACTAACTGCAACAAAGTGTCATATGTAGCTCTTTTTTCATATTTGAAGCTTTATAGGCACACTGTAGTCTTTCAACATAATTTTTCTCTAAGCAAAAAGATGAGATAGAACATAAAAATAGGCAGACGCACATAGTCACACTTCAATCTCATTGTTATACTGCTTGGTGTTACAGGCCAGAATCATGACCATTGGAAGATATCATTCCCGCCAGGTGCGGTGGCTCACACCTGTAATCCCAGCACTTTAGGAGGCTGAGGCGGGTGGATCACTTGAGGTCAGGAGTTTGAGACCAGCCTGGCCAACATGGTGAAACCCTGTCTCTACTAAAAATACAAAAATTAACCAGGCGTGGTAATGGGCGCCTGTAATTCCAGCTACTTTGGAGACTGAGGCAGGAGAATTGCTTGAACCCAGGAGGCAGAGGTTGCAGTGAGCCGAGATAGCACCACTCCACTTGAGTCTGGATGACAGAGTGAGACTCCATCTCACACACACACAAAAAAATCACTCCATTTGATAAAGCTCCAAATCATAATAACTGATAAAAGAGTCCCCCAACACTAGTTCTATAAAGGGTGCACACTGTATTTACACATACAAATGCATGCAGCACTAGAAAAATATTAAGCAACCAAAACATACATATGTAAATATGTGCAAAGACTAATATACACGTATGCCCTTATTAAGCACTTTTATGTTTGACTAGATGTGCTTCTTTTGAAATCTTTTTAACTTCATTACATGTTTTTGTAATTTCATGGAAGTAAATTAAAAGTAACATAGTTCTAAATCCTAAACAGCTAAGACTGCATTAAATTGCCACCTCCATCTACAGAATTGTACGGCCCTTGAAAAACTTCCATGGATGAGTGCAATTTGCAACCAAAACCAAAAGCCTCTTTACCTGTTTTTTAAATGTAGTGAATTATTCAAATATATTTTCCAACCGATGAAAGAATTCTCTTATTCCTGCCACGCCAGGACCCATTCTGAGTTTTACGCCCACCGTACCAGGTATTACTACTTGTTGAAAGGCTGCATTAAAGCATTAACGGACAACAACAAGGTTACATTATCTTAACATGTTCCACTTCGTGGTTTTTGATTGTGTTATGAAGTGCCCTCACATTGGTTCCCAAAAATGTTTGCTATTTTAAGAGCCACACTATTAAGAACCACATGTCAGCCAGGCACGGCGGCTCATGTCTGTAATCCCAACACTTTGGGAGGCCGAGGCGGGAGGATGCCTTGAGGCCAAGAGTTCGAGACAAGCTTTGGCAACACAGCAAGACCCTGTCTCTACAAAACATTTTTAAAAATTAGTTGGGTGTGGTGGTGCACAGCGGCAGTCCCAGCTAATCAATTGGGAGGCCGAGGTGGAAGGATCACTTGAGCCCAAGGGTTCAAGGCTGCAGTAAAGCTGTGATCATACCACTGCACTCCAGTTCAGACAACAGACTGAGAACTGACCTCTTGAAAAAAAAAGAAACAGGCCAGGCATGGTGGCTCACACCTATAATCCCAGTACTTTGGGAGGCCGAGGTCGGGAGTTCAAGACCAGCTTGACCAACATGGAGAAACCCCATCTCTACTAAAAATACAAAATTAGCTGGGTGTGGTTGCATATGCCTGTAATCTCAGCTACTTGGGAGGCTGAGGCAGGAGAATCACTTGAACCCGGGAGGGAGAGGTTACAGTGAGCCAAGATCGTGCCATTGCACTCCAGCCTGGGCAACAAGAGCAAAACTCCATCTCAAATGAAAAAGAACCACTGGCTGGATGCAGTGGCTCATGCCTGTAATCTCAGCACTTTGGGAGGCCAAGGTAGGTGGATTGCTTGTGGTCAGGAGTTCAAAACCAGCCTGGCCAACACGGTGAAACCCCAGCTACTCTGGAGGCTGAGGCGGGAGAATCGCTTGAACCCAAGAAGCAGAGATTGCAGTGAGCCGAGATCTCACCACTGCACTCCAGCCTAGGCAACTGACAGAGTGAGACCCCATATAAAAATTAAAAAAAAAAGTCTATAGACTATAGAGTTAAGATTTGTGAATTATAACCTGACAAGCTTGTGAGAGATCTGTTGGCAAAGTCATATGAAACCATCCTCCTCAGGTGTTCTGTTTGCTACAAAACATAGCACGCTTTACTTGGAAGGGCATGCCTCATTTGAGTGAGGCAAAAATACTGTCATCTCACCAAGAATTCCCAACACTAGTCATGATGCTGGGCATCCCAGCAAGGAACGCTCACCTTCACTTTTTAAAGGAGGTTTGTTCTGACCCAGTTCTTCTTTGCACTCCATGATGGTGCGAGAAAAGAAGGAAGAAGGATGAGAGATGAAAAAGTAGGGAAAAAAGAAGAGAAAAAGGAGAGAAAACAAAACAGTGACCTGGCTGGTGTGCATTTTTGTGTACTTTTGTGAAAAATGTATGTATAGTTTTTTGAGATGGAGTCTCACTCTGTCGCTCAGGCTGGAGTGTAGCGGTGCAATCTCGGCTCACTGCAGCCTCAACCTCCCAGGTTCAAGCCATTCTCCTGCCTCAGCCTCCTGAGTAGCGGAGACCACAGGCATGTGCCACCATGCCAGGCTAATTTTTGTATTTTAGTAAAGACAGGATTTTACCACGTTGGTCAGGCTGGTCTCGAACTACGGACCTCAAATAATCCACCCGCCTTGGCCTCCCACCACGCCTAGTCTTAAAAATATTTTAAAACATCATGTTTCTATAGTGGTTCCTTCTGAGGTGGGAAGAATGTGACAAGACTGGGGAGGTCCACATAGAGGACATCAAGTTGATGGTAATTTTAAAATACGGGTGTAGAGTTAAAGGAGTGTTCACTGAACCCTTATTTTTTATAATTTACATTTATTTTGTGAATATACTTTTGTATTTCTATTTTACTGTATTTTATTTTACATTTAGTAAAAACAATTTTTGAACATAATTTTGCAAGTTCCACAATGACACAGGTGGTAGGCAATAGAGTATAATTAGTTAAAAGCACAGGGTCTAAGGTTAAAATGGAATGCACTGAATCCCAGTACCACCACTTACTAGCTCTGTGACCTTGGGCAAGCTACTAACCCGGTTACCTTATCTGTAAGGTGGAGATAATAATGACCTATGCAGGTTTATTGTGAGGATTAAGTGATTAGTACAGTGACTGACACATCCTAAATACTCAGTATGCCAGCCAGCCATTATTATTGTTAGAAGAACAGGCTCCCTGCATTGTGGCCTTTTTTGAGTGTGTACACTCCCTCCTTGTGTTTTTGATCGCAAATAAATATTTATTAACAATGATTTATTGAATAAAAGTATCAGCAATCAAGTTCCGCTTTTTTAAGAGACACTCCGTATGTCACTAGAAGATGCCCAAATGAATGGGGGAAACAAATCTAATGGTTTACAAGAAAAGTGTGAAGAATCTGAATATCCAGGAACCCTTTCAGGGAAGCCTCATTAATATTAGTGATTTAACTGCTATATATAAGAGAAGACCAAAATTCTGTCTTGGGGTACAGACAAAATCCAGCAGTAATTTAAAGTATGAAGATATCTACCACTCACCTGTAGGTGTACTCAGAGTTCACAAAACACATTAAGTCCTAATATCTTACATTGACAAAGAATAATCATTAGGAAGATCCACTTAACTCTTTTTAAAAGGTTGCAGTGAGCTGAGATCGTGCTATTGCACTCCAGCCCAGGCAACAGTGCAAGACTCCATCTCAAAAAAAAAAAAAAGAAAAAAAAAAAAAAGCTGTCCTCAAATAATACAGAAAAAAAAAAATCAAAGAGTAATCAAAGATTAATTTGTTTGAAACCATGGGCCACAACTTATTCAGCATTATTTTTCCCTGCTAGCATAGTACTCTGCATACAGTAGGTTGAGAAAAAATAGAATTAAATTGAATGCAAAATGAGATTAGACAAAAAGATGTTTAAAGACCCTTCTGATTTAAATTTCATGAATTACAAACTGCCTAAATAATCAAACTGTTATTGATTATAGCTGATATTCATAGCTAAACTCCAGAATTCACTGATATATTAATAATGAAATGTATTCCTCTCTCCTTAATTTCAGTTAATGTGAGCATGTTCAATCTACAGCTTTGATTTCAGTGTTTAATTTTATTATCAAAGTATTAAGAATATGTCTACCTGGTAAGTTTTTAGAAACATAAAGAAACTGACAACTTTGGGAAATACATATGTTCTGGAAGAATGAAATTGAGACATTTGCTTTGTATTCTTTCTTTAATAGTTCCTAATCTCCCTTCAGCGTATTTATTGGGCATTAGTCGTTACCTAACACAACAGTTCTCCTAGTAGAATGAAATCAACCTTAAAATAAAGAGCTTTTCAGGAGTAAAAAGAGGCTGTTACAAAAGAAAAATGCTAGAGGGGAATTATCTTTATATCACATAGTAATTTACATCTTAGAAACTTAAAGTTATATCATAGCTGTACAATTAGCCAAAACTGAATATATTTTATGAGATACTGATTACTCACAAGAACAAAGGGAAATCCAATTGAAGAATTAAATTCCTGTCAAAACCAGTCACTCATGTGTCTGCACGTATATTGCAAAGTGTTTGTGAATTTGATGCATATTCCAGGCATAAATCCCCTTTCCAGAGAGCAGAAATTCCTAATCTGCCACACTTCAAACTGAAATAGATTCATCAGCAATTTGGGTACATAAGAACAGCTCCCCAAAGCCATTAGCAAAGGTTATTTGTAAGTGGAAAATCAAGAGACATAAAGATTTAAAAGTCAAAATGCAATGTTATTTAGTTTTCTGCAGCACATAACAAGGCAAAAACTTTCAGTTAGAGAGAAAAGCAAAAGCAAGATCATTGCTCCTTCACAGAGACTGGTAAATAAAGAATGTATGCACAAAACACCTGGATTTGCTTTCCTGTTTCCTTGCCAGTAACTTTTTTTATACGATTATCTAACAGTCAAACAAACCTTCAAAGCAATGAATTACGCATAGACACACAGACACACTCTCACACAAAAGAGAGCAAAGCTGATGCTATTTAAATATCATGAAATATTTTCCTAACCATGCACAGATGGAAGTACAGACGTTTCTGCCAACCGCCTGGTTCAGAAACTTTGCTCTATTTTTAATTATTTGGTTCAGAGGACCCATTTGTGATTAACTTCTGTGTTGCATGGCAAAGGAAGTAAAGTTCCTGACCCACAGCAAAGAACACAGAGAGAAGCTTAATTATTTTTAAACAGCTAGTGTAATATTGTAAACCATGTGTAGAGACAACTAATTTGTCAAAGACCAGTTGATGACTGTTGCAGTTTGAAGCTGTAGGGTGTATGAAGAACAGAAAAATCCAAGGGAACTTTAGTAAGTGATGCCAAAATGAATCTCATAATGACAAATAGATTTTCATCTCTGAGAAATAACAATGGAGCAAGAAATAGAGAGGAAGAAATTAATAGTGTTGTAAGGCCTAATCTCATTAGCAAGAGAAGTTTCAGTTTTGACTAGGAGCAGTGAATGGAATGCCAGCAGCCTTAAGCACAGGAAATGGACTCAGATGCAAGAAGTTGGTCAGGAAACTCAAGCCATAATATTCAGAATCACACACTAGAATTTTAGCTGAGCAAGATGAAATCCCAGAAGAGAAGTAGAAAGAGAAGCGATGGTTCAGCAATAAGACAGAAAAGATGGTTAAGGTATAAACAATGAACAGGTTGGAACTGTTTGGAACTGTTTTATATTTTTAAGGGCTGTGCATTTACAAAACAACAACAACAAAAAAAAGTAGTTTCTAAGTAAGAAAACAATAAACCCAAGTAGCAAATTAGTTATAAACACAGAAAGAAAACAAAATAGAAGGCATCCAGTTAAGAATTTTGAAAGCAGAATAGGGCTAAAACCTAACAGAACTTTATTCCTAGAGAAGCTTTCTCTTGATCAATAACCCTAAAATTTTAAGACATTCTGTATTTAAGTCCTTAATGTACTTGGAAAACCTCAGAGTCTACTGAATCACACAGGCCACGAAGAGCCAAAATATCTCAGGAGTAATAGATGTTGCTAAAAATTACATTTGCAGCAAATTCAAGACCAATGCCAGAATGATCTGGGAATTTAAAAAACAAAATAAAACAATAAACACCTAATTTCTCCTTGAGGAGAGTAGAAATGCAGAATAAAAACAGAACTTTCTTTGCTGGGGGCTCTCAATTCTGAAGCTCAGTTCCTTAAACCGCTAACACTGGCTATTACCCTTTCAGCTGGGCTGGTTGACATGGCAAGACCCTTAGAAGGGCACATCCATATTTGTTGGTAATTATGGAATTTCAACAATTGGAAGCAACTCAGGGAGCCATCGTGAGGAGAAGAAAAAAGGTAATCTGTTTCAGAAAGTCCAAAATAAAGTGACTTTATTATATACATATTCATATTCCTCCTCTATTATGCAAATAGGTGAAGTATGTGTATGGGTGTGTGTACTGGCAAAAGACTAGAATTTTTAAAAACCAGGATTTTAAAAAAAGCACATCTATGACTGAATTATTTATAGTTGCAAATGGCTTCATAATACCAACCTAGTATTATTACTGCAGGCACTGGCCCTGGCTTAGAAATGTTATTTCATTTAGAAATGTTTCTATTTGTTGTAACACTAGCCACTGTGATGGAGTTTGACCTGTTTCTTTGTCCATAAAATAACCCTATAAGATATGTAAACATGAATTCAATTTTCTTTAAGTGAAAGAAAGCAAAAATATGGTTGTCAGAACAAGAACTGCTTTCTGTGGGATATTCTAGTTAAATGAAAGCTATTCAACTTGAATCAATTGCTGTATCCATTCTCCAATACACAGCAGATTTATATTTCAGAAGGTTTTTGACAGAGAACAAAATGTTACTGAAATATCTCTTCCATTCCTTTTGTCCTACATAACATTCCATGGGCTGAACTCCCAACGAGGGGCATATATTTGTCAGCTTCTGTTTGCACTTGTTCTATTCTAGTTTGTCTTTGTTGCAAATTTTCCATTTTGACCCTTTCCTGACAAAACATTAATATATACATTTTGGTTGTATTATGACTTGTTAAAAAAAAAAACCCTGACATTTTTATTCTGTACCACCTTGAAGCACCCATAACTTTTTAAAATAAGCCCTGCTATTTAAATCAGTGATCAAATTTTTTTTATATCTGCTTATGTAAACACTAGAAATCCAGGGAGAAAATTCTTCCAATCCAACAATCCACACATTCCTACACAAAACCAATCACTTGAGTATTTAAAAGCTAGATCTGTGGCGAGAGACAGGCTAGAACTAGCACAAACAAGTCTGTGCAAGATGAATTTATCCTCCACTGCCTCTACTCCAGGTCATCCCAGGACTATGCCTGTGAGCTAATGCCAAGATGGAAAAAAATGGATGGGTGCCTTTTTTCTAGTGTATTTGTGTAAAGACTCCCCAAGAGCTCAAGAGGGAGTTGCTGCTCTGCAAATGACAAAAGGTGTGTAGCTGCAAGCCAATCAGGCAGAACATTTAACATCGTCCTGGCCATTAATGACTAAGCCTGTGCCAGCTCAAAAGCGATCGGAAACAGATGTCAGACTATGGGACAGCTAAAACATTGATTCTCAGGGATGTCGTCCAAGAGGAGGTCTCTGAAGCTGGGTGTCATCCTTTAGGGTGGCCCAGAATAAAATGGTGACACATTATGCCTCCTGGCGAGTTCATAAACACTTTGAACGGCAAAGACACCAAGTCCCGGGGACTTCCAACGAAGATCTTGGGGCAAGAAGAGATGTCCACCAGCACTTTCTGTTCTGTGACCTGTTAGAGAGAAACATTCTTAGCTACTCCATCACCAAGCAAAAGTCCCCGCCAGGCTGTATGTATCTCCTTGACTCCTGGGGGAAAAGCTGTAAAGAGATTGAGGAGGGCGCCTAAGAGAGAGATAGATGGACTTTGTCTTGTTTGCAGTTTCACTAATGAGGTTTCCAGATATAAAATCTGGCTTCTGTCAAGTCTAAATGTGAATCAGATTCTGAGTATTTCTGCAACTAACAATATGGTTACCACCAAACTACTTCTGCAAAGAAAGAAAAGGCTTCATAATAGTTATTGCTTCTGGCACCAAGAGATGGACAGTGTATTTTACTAAAAGATTAGCCACTAGATATTGTAATAGATACTTAATTATTCGGGAAGTAACTCATGGTTTTTGCAGATACAAATGTCCAGCACCAGCTCCTTCTTGCCGAGCAGAATAAAGCTGATTCACAGGTGGCTGGAAGAGCTTCTTCTAACCTCTTCTGTAACATCTAGTAGAAAGACAGCAGATATCTACACAGAGAAATGACCTGATTGTACAATCTTCCCATCCACAAGGACTTCTCAGAGCAGATGACATCAAATTTCAAGATTCCATATACAAGATCAATTTGACTTCCTGATGTTTTCAACCTTGCTGACATGGGTACATTAAAGGAAATACACCTCAAAAAGCTCAACTTTAGAGGTGCAGTGGCTGCAAAATGAAAACCATTCCCTGTTTATCCATCAAGTTTAGGCTCCGGCACTATAAAAACATCTAACATATAATTTTTTTTTTTTTTTAGAGACAGGGTCTCACTCTGTGGCCCAGGCTGGTCTTGAACTCCTAGCCTCAGGCGATCCCACCGCCTTGGCCTCCCAAAGCACTGGGATTTGAGGCATGAGCCACCGTGCCCAGCCTCTAACATCCAAACTTATAATGAAGCACTGTTTCAAGGGGTAACTGGGAATTGCACATACCCAAGGGGATTGGACTCTTGCATTTCTTCACCATTCCAGCTCCATCTCAATATTGTTCTAGTGGGCTAACTCAATTAAGCAAAGACATGTCTTTTCATCCTACAACTTCGGAAACGCAAATAATTTCTGGGGTATCTTGGCTGTACAAGGAGATGGAGAAGAGAGCTGAACTACAAGTCAGAAAATCAGGGTTACAGCACAGGCTACACGTATTTCTAACCACTGGAATCTAGTAAATCAGTCAACCTCGTAGGTTCTGTTTTCTCCCCTAGATAATGAGGATACTTTTCTACTCAAGGAGTCATTATGACTATCCACTGAAACAATTTATCTAAGGCACTCTGAATTCTGTGATGTGCTATTATCAGCTGAGGCAGACTCATGACACATTAACCACTGCACATGGTCTGGATAACTGTGGTTTTAAAGGCTGTAGTTACTAAATCAGAGGCTCAGACTGCCGAATACCATCAAGAGAAAGGGTACTTTTGACTAGTCCTACAAGAGAAACAGGAAACATACGACTTTCCTCCCAGTATACTCTTTGAAGACACTGGACATTTAAAATGAGAAAGTTTTAAAAACATTTTTTTAAAAGAAGTCTCATTTCTCGAGACTTCAGGGCAAAAAGTTAAATTAAGTACACCATTCAGAGACAGAAACTTTGCGATTTCAGGTCACCGAATGTTCTCTGTACAGCAGGACAGCCAACAGCAGTGTTTGGTCATTTCCATATATTAAAAAACCCTCCCTCCAGGACTTAAAGATGACATGAACTGTGTTATGCAGTTTAGTCTGAGGAAGGCTCATATACTACTGGTGAGACGCACATTTCAAGGTCCTACTCAGAAAGACGTTTCTTCATTTTAATGTTGTTTATTACTCACATTCTCCTAATCACTAGGATGATTGAAACAGCTTTGCAGCTCGCTGGGAGGAAAATTAAAGAAAGTAGTCTTCCTCCTTTTATATCTGTTTACACAGATTGTTAAAATAGTATGGTTCATTTGGATGATGTTGAGATGGAAAAAAAATACAACTTGTTCCTTCTGAAGAGTAGAGAAAGGTTCAAGGGGTTACAGCAGCTTAAACAGAACAGAAAAGCCAAAATAAAACACTGAAATTTGGGCTTAGATGCTATCACCATATTTCCTTCAAACTCAATAGAAAGCAAAGTTGTATGGAAGGAGATTTTTAAATAAATAACCATGTCATTTCTTTCTTCTGTCAATACAATAATAAACTTGTCTTATGGGTCTATGACCACTTACAAAAGAAAAAAAAATTCAAATCAAACCAAACAAAACTACTATCTTTTGAAAAGTATCAGATCAGACACCAGAAAAGCAGCAGCTGGGGAACACATTCTTTCCCAGTTCCTTAGATGAAGGCTGTCTCCCAATAAAAGCCACAACTTGGGGTCATACTTCTCTCTAGTCTGGGTTGCAGTGACCCAGGCAGCTCCAGAGGTGAACTGGACACAGAGCCTGGAAAAGGGGAAGAATAATCAAAACAAAATTTATCCAGAGTCCTTTCTGCCTCCACTTGGAACCTGCCAGGGCAGAACAAGGTTGAAAGGGCCTTAGGGTACTCTCCTCTGGGGGCACTGCAGCGGTCAAAGGACCCAGGGCTTCAGTTTCTAATGGGAGGCATTTCCATACCTGCCAGAATCTCTTAACAGGTTCTGACATACGGTCCAACATATAGTCGCTCACACCATAAACCACAAATGCACTCCCTCCACCTGGAGAAGGTGTCCTCATCTACCACTAACAGTGCAACTTCAAGATGAAGTCATTTACAACCCAGAGGAGATGGATGGTCACCTGGCCGGCCAACTCAAAAGGGCACAGATAAGATTAAACGGACCTCCTACCCCACTGGTTTCATACTTGATGAGCAGGGTTTGCAGAAGAAGGCTGCACGGTCACCCTACCCCTTTAAGCAGTTCTCCTTTCCATGTGGTACCTTAACCTAAATCTAACCAACCAACCTCACTTAGAACTTCAGAACTACTCTCTTCCAGATAAAAGTATCTCCTTGGGATAACTATCTCACTAGAAACTTTCACCTGAGTTGCCGAGTATGACCACGAGAGCACTTAAAGGAGACTGATCAAAGTCAGAAAACAGATGTTAAGAACGTGAACCTCAAATTCATTTATTCATTCAACACAATAGCTGCGTTTCTAAAAATCTTCATATAATCGAAATTCAGTAGGAATTTTTTCAATGAGGAGGAAGACAGTCTTAGACATTCAAAAACAAAAGCATTTTGCCTGTATTGAATTTCAATAATAATAGTGTTTTGTGTGGTTATAAGTGTAGTACTATAAAACTTAAATATGACTGAGCGAATTCAGCACTCTATTACATATAGCTTTCATTCCACAAAATTCATCATTGGACCTTTCTTTCTCCTTAGCACAGGCTTCTTACACATTTTTGTCACCTTTTCACTCACTGTGTGATAGACAAAGCACAAAGCCAGTGGAACAAACAGGTGCCATAGCTTTTTCCACCACTGTGGTTCACAGGACAACATGCTGGTTCCTGACCACAATTATATACCTCACAGTCCATATTAATAGATGGAATCACATCCAATTTGTAACATGAGCATCACAGGGGGAATGCCTGTATGTATTGCCCATTCACTAGATGCCACATACTGGAAAGAGGGCAGTCCCTCCTATCGCTGGGCCGGGAAAGCGATTGTAAAGTATTATATAAGGGGAAGAACGGGGTGCTATGGGAACCCAGAAAAGGTAGCAAATAACCTAGTCCCTAGTCCAAGGTTCTTCGTGAGGAAGAGACTCTAAGCTGAGATTTCAAGAGTGAGGGAAAGGTAGCCAGACAGTGAGGAGACAGGAGCTGGGTTCTAAGGAGGGAGAACAACATGTCTAAAGGCTGGAACACAAAACAGAGTATGGTGCTTGAAGGAGGAAGTGCGATGGGACCGACGAGGGATGAATACAGGGCAACATGTGAGTGATGAGGCTGGAGAGATAAAGAAGGTCCTCAAAACCTACTAAGCCAGGCTAAGAATTCTAGACTTTATCCTGAGGACCATGAGAACCCAGGGAGGGGGTTAAGAAAAAAAGAGATGTCAGCAGATTTCAAATATTAACAAACGTTCATTTTGGCTTCAAAGAGGAAAAACGTGTTGGACCAGAACAACACTACATCTAGACAGGCCATTTAGGAGGTACATCGCATGCCAAACCACCCCAGCTCAGCAGAGCCACTCATCTAAAACTCAGACTTTGAGACCAGCCTTCCTCAAAAAATTCAATCCCTAGGAAGTTGTTCCCAACCTTCCACTGGAAGAGCTATCCCCGGAGAAGAGCTACAACACGAAACGAATCAGGGTAGCATCGTGCCTCTCTGGTTCCTACATGGATGAAAACCAACGCCAAGGAGCCCATCCCTTAGCAGGGCAGCCTGCTAGGTAGCAGAAATGTAAGACAGAAGTTGTGAAGACCCCAACCCCAGAGACTTGGATAATGGTTAGACTTTGGCCAGGCCTGAGATTCCTGACTGATCTCTCTAGGCCCTAGTGAGGGAGGCTGCCAGACATGTTTCTACCCACTCTTCCCAGGGCAGGGCTCCCTGAGAAACACACAGGTCAGCAACGGAGGGTAGAGAACTGGGCAGAGAGGATGCCACAGCCAGGAAACTGGCACAGGGTGGGTAAGCATCAAGGAGTGAGGGGCAGGTGGGAGAAGGGGAAAGGGGCTCTTGGAAATAGAAAGACTGGGACTTCAACAGGAAACAGTTCCCAAGGGGAAAAGTGAGCAGAAGAAAGAAAGAGCTATTCCCAGCAAAGCCATCCAGTGGACCACTCGCCAGCCTGGTACAGAATTTGAGCTGCGGTAATCTCATTTATTCCTTCCAGGTTGGCCCTGGGTACAAGCAGAAGAAAAGAGAGGCTGATCATATAAAAACTTGCACCGTTATACAACAAAAATCATGATCACTGAAATGAAAGGGCACTGGACTAGGGAAGTAGCTGTAGCAAATATGACTTTTTAAATGGATTAATATCTAGAACACATAAAGAGCTCATATACATAGATTAGAAAACATCAAGACTTCCATTTGCTAATTGTAAAAATAACAATTAGTAAATAAACACAGATGGAAATGTTCCATCTCTGAGACGGATCAAAGGAATGAAAACTTTAAAACCAAAGAGCCTATTAAATTAGCTAAAAAATAGTTAAGTCCCACAATTATTAAGATTGAAGCCAGAGACATTCTTATATCATTAGTAACAATGTAAATGGGTACAGCCTTTTAGAAAGCAATTCAGAGCAAGCTCCCTCTAACTTAGTAATGAGCCTTCTGATGTGAGTGTGTCCTCGGTAAATACTTGTGTGCAAAGACATTCACTGCGGCTTTACAACAGTAAACAATTAGAAACAACTCGAATGTCCAAAAATGATAGGAAACTTAAAAATTAAGATAAAACAACCTGATAGAATGTTATGTGATCCTTGCAAATGAGAACTGTATAGCTGAAGTTACTAAGAATGTTTATGCTAAATGGGAAATGCAAAACTGAAAAAAAGATATAAGTTACATCATCAAGAACTAAAAAACAACACATAAAAATGAACTTGATTTATGAACTGGAATGGTGGAATCAAAGGGAACTTTTGCTTTTATTGGCTTTCCTTTATTATTGTAAGGGTTGGGCAATACATGTTTAAAAACATGGTATTTTTATCAGTCATGTGTAGTAAACACTCTTTTCTGTGGAGCAGAGCTACCTGCGGAAAACGTCTCTGCCAGGTTAGCGGAGGGCTTAGTCCTTCCCAAATTTCAAAGGTCCTTTTGAGATTCAAACTCTGCCTACTAAGACTGGCTGCTCTGAGAAACTCCTCCTAACCTGACTATACCTCAAACGCAGCACTTTCCTTTGTTCTTGCTTTTTTTATTCAGCTCTTAAATGCTATGCCTTCTGTGTGTGTGTGTGTGTGTGTGTGCACGTGTGTGTGTCTTTGTTTTTATTAGTTATTGAGATACTACCATAAGCAACATCTAGAGAGCGAGTGCCCATTTCATCTTTCCAGTGATTCTGTGAGTTGGGTGATATTATCATCCCCACTTAACAGATGAGGAGATTGAGGATCACAGATGTAAGAAATGTGACCTGGAACACAAAGCCAGGAGCCAGAAGGATTCAAGCCTCAATCTCCCTGACTTCAAAGCCCTCATTTTCACCCTCCCTCTCCGTCTATGAAACAAATAAATTAAAACAACAAACCCTCTCAAATGTCACCTTTTCTATTTGCACTAGCTGCCTAAAGAAACTATTAATAATTGCAGTGAATCAAGAGGCGTCTGTATGAACTGCTTATGAATTAACCAAAAGACAAGGCAATGCTGCACACACTAATTGGGAAAGTTGATGCGGAAGAGAAAAGGAATTACCTAGAGACTAAAACCTGCACCTGCAGGTAAAACCAAACGACATCAAAACGATTTCTATTTGCAAATTAAAAGCAGAATATGGCCCTTGATATTACTGCTTAGAAAAGCAGAGCTTCTGCACTCCTCTTGCAAAAAATAATCCCACAATCAGCTGAAAGATTCTTTCCAGTTATACTGCATTCCACCTCCAGAAATGGATGTTGTTTGGGACATGGTAGCAAGAACAGTAAAAAGGAGCGGAGGAAGTATTCAGGTATGAAACTAATATAGATGGGGTGATAAATGATTTTAGGCACCACTTATGACTTACTCTATAAATAATGACATAATAATAGCTAAAATATAAATTCTAATTAAATACAAAATCTAACAAAGTCAAACAACAGCAAATGATGTTTGACAGAAGCAAAGGTCTTGGGGGAGCCGGGAGCAAGAATTACAATAAAATCTATTCATGGAACTGTACGATGTCAGAGATAGAAGAGTCCCGAGAGATCATTTCTTTCAACCTCCTTGTGTTTTGGAGACAGGAAAACTGAGACCCAGCAAGGTACAGTGAATAGCACAAGTCCTCCTGTTGCAGGGCAGGCAACAGAAACCGAGCCTCCAAACTACCAGTCCAACAGCACACCATACTCACTCTGCAGGGTCCTGGAAGACTACTCCATCTTAAACCATATTTTCAAAAGAGCATTAAACATTCTATACATATTAAATTCCTTTTTAATAATTTTCTAATGCACAGGGGCACATTTTAAAAAGAAGCCTGGTTTTGATTTCTTTTGGAAAACTGCACGCTGCTCGGTGTTTAATCTGGTATTGAGTGAAATATTAACAGGCCATATAATGGTTTCAGTGTTCCTTCAGTAAAGCTAAACAGAACTTGAAAAACATATCCCCCAGGCCTACAGTGGAGTTTCTGGAGCACACATTAAACTCCACGCTCTGCTCAACAAGCCCATCGCTGTTAAGTAACTCATCAGAAAATAAAGAGGGAATTACCAAAGGGGAATTGCCAAGCAATTAGTTCTCTGAAGCAGATGACATACAACTGTTACAGGGAGGAGCTTCCCGGTTAGTCATATGTCAGAGTCAGAGCCTACTAATCTGTAAATAAAAATGCATCACATATGATTACAGCTGTGATGTAGGCTGAAGCCGCCAGGCTAGGGCACGAATAGTAAATCTTGCATCCTCTTCTCGATTTCCATGGGTCTGTAAAAGCAAGAGATGTTGCCTTTGAAGACCAAAAAAAAAAAAAACAAAAGTCCTCAGTAATTTTTCACTCAGTTTAAGAAAGACAATCTGGCCTTCCCTGAGCCAGCTAAGAGAAAAGTGATCTTTCTTCTCTATCATCTTGACATGAATGAGCTCAGATTCATTCACTGTTCTAGTGAAGGAGAGAAAATGAGACTGGGTGAGGCAGGGGCAGAGGGGATGGGAGTTCTAAGCTTCCTTATGGCCACCCTGACTAAAGCGTGACCTCCTTTGGCTGCACGTTTTATTCTTAGAGCTTGCGTTCGGCGCCACACCACCACCTATCACACTGGAGAGATAAATAGTTCATATCTGCCAAATCTTGCAAGCTGAGCAATGACCCAGTGAAGTTCTTTTAAGAGTCAAAAGTTTATCATCTCGCTGAGACTCTTGATGCTGAATAACATTTGGATCCAACTTAAGCCAATCCCCTGAAACGGATAAGCAAATTGCCACTGTCATCATTTTCTTCAATTAATAATTATTAAAAGTATGTAGGAATCTCAAGGAGATATGAGTAAGAGTGAAAGAAAGGGAGAAAACACCACAAAGCCTGCATGGGACAGCCTGTGTCAGAAAGCTCATATGTGACTGAACAGACAGGCAGGCATCAAAAGAGAAGGCTCCAAGGAAGGACCCTTCCTTGATCCTGACTTCCTAGACTGTGTTACCTGTGTCATGGCTCTTTAAATATTACTCCAAGCCATGCCTTGCCTTATGCACTCAACTGTAAGCTTCTTAAGGACAGGGCTTAAGGAACAGGGCTGAGAGTGTAGACTGGGATCCAAGCATGATTCTATCACTTAACAGCTGGGAAACCTCGGGGAAATTATTCACCCTCTCTGTGCCACAGTTTCTTCGCCTGTGCAATGGAGAAAATAATGATGCCTACCTCAAAGGACTGTAATGAGGATTCAATAAGTTAATATGCAGAATAGTAAATGTGAACTATTGATCATCTCCATATTCCCTAGAGGGCCTTGTTGGCATAATGCCTCTCATACATTAGATGCTCATTAAATAATTGCAGACAAGAAGGATCTGCCCCTGGAGTTGTTTGCTCCATCCCTCTTGTTCCTGTCTTAACCTTCTTGTCTTTGATGAAAGTTAAATAAGTCACTGCTTTTATTCTGAGCCCTTTTGGGCTACACAGAGAGCCCATCCTAACTAACTCACGACCAAAAAAAAAAACATAACTTAATTCTCAAATTTTCTCTCATTACATTAAAGCAGACTGCTCACTAACATCATCGTAACATCATCTCCAGCCTTCTCTTTCACTTTACATCATGAAGTCGTAGACTAACTTTCTCCCCAGAGCCAAGATTCACCAATTCTGTATCTCTTTATTTTCTATAAAGTATAAATGGGAAGCCAAATTGTTCAAAGAGCTGTGTCTAGTAGCTAGGTATATACAGTACACACGCACGCACAAAAACACACACATCTCACATTTTAAACAGTCTGCAGAAAGCCTCCAGGGAATCCTCTAAAGTTACAAAACACACCCAAATTAATGTGGTTTATCAAAGTACCGTAAATGAATTGCCACAAATGAACAACTGCTACAGAGTCAAGTAGATGGCACATTGTGATTTACGCATATCACATGAGATGAATAAATCAACGGTAGAAAAGATCAAAGAAATGCTGGAATTGTTGTTAAGATGTACAGGGCTTCACTGAAAATCTTAATAAAACTGTTTAGAGGAAAACAGAAGGATCATTTGTTTAACGAGATACCGCATACGCTGAATTTCAAACGCAGCATTCATTTTTATACACACACACATTAAGATTTAGCTAAAATTAGCTCAAGTTCCTATTTTTTTAAAGGTCTTAAAGGAAGAAAGGTTTTGACAAGATTTCACTGAGCTGTAGTTCAGCACTGAGTTTCCGAGGTGCCTGAGCTGCAGAAGAGTCCTTATGGCCCACGCATACATCACCCAACTCCTCCAGCCACCCAGCCTCCTTCACCCCAGATCGTGAAAAGAAGGCAGACAAAGGCCATGCCACATCAATGTTCAAGCTACTCTCCACTGCCTCTTACCTTCTCTCTACACATTCTACACCAGCTGATGTCATCCCTGAATTCAGTCATCCCCCTCCTGTGTGTCAAACTTTTTGCCAGGCCCAAGAACCCAATTTCAAAGATCACTTTTATGCCAAGGACTCCTCCAAATTCATCTTCAGACTCGACCTCTCAGCGGCTTTATTCCCATACTCTCTACTGTCTGCTCGAATCCAGAAATTCAGATGTCCACCAGCACCTAGGCTTCAGTCGAAATGTCCTGGTCAGTACATACCGTGCATTGGCTTGTTATGTCCCAGACACAGACATGGCCTTCCTCATGCTCCATCCATCTCTTCCCACAGAAATGCAATCTAGCCGGCAGAGCTCAACTCAAGTGATCCCTCCTCCTCAAAGTCTTTCCTGATCACTCCTACTCAGCGTCACTCTTCTGAATTCCTTCACTGTTAGAACACTGTTAGAACCCCATTCTATTTGTATTCATTATTTTAGAGAGTTTCTTCTTTCCCCTGCCTGACCATGAAGAAAATAACTGCCTTCCGGTAGCTCTTATTCACTTCCATTCTCACAGCACCATGCAGTAGTTTTAAAAAAATTCACAATGAATAAATGAATGAATCATTTCTTTACATAAATAGTGACTGTGAACAAGTTAGGTCATAACTTGCTATAGCTGTATCATATTTATAAAATAACTAGAACCAGAAAGAACTATAATGTAGGTTTAAGAAAAAAACTGAATGAATATAACAGAATACAACATGAATGATACTATTTTTCTGCCTACGTTGAGCCGTCAATCGTGAGGACTGTAATGAGGCCATTATTGATGCAAAATGTTTAGATAATTCTTATAAGCTTTCTTTAAATGCAATCATAGAAAATGTCAGCGCTTAAAATTCAAGGTGACTTTGCGCTATTTTGTCAGTATTTTAGTATTCATAAGACACTTAAACTTGCCTAATATACTATAAAAACCTAGGTCTCTTCTCAATAAGCTGCCCATATTGACCAAGAGATATGACTTTTTGCTGCCTGTTTTTTCACAATAAAATTCTTGAGATATTTCTGTTATCACAAATGACTTCCTTTCAAAACCACAGGTTAAAAAAAATGCACGTGTACTCAACCCATCTGCAACTAAACTATTTCCCCAAAGATCTAAATGTGAGGATTTTCAGCCGAGCACATAACTGTTAAAATGAGTATCCTCCCTAAGAGATAAAGTAGCAGTAAGACATTCTACCTTTTTCTTTTCTTTTCTTTTCTTTTTTTTTGAGATGGAGTCTCATTCTGTCACCCAGGCTGGAGTGCAGTGGCGCGACCTGGGCTCACTGCAACCCCTGCCTCCAGGATTCAAGCGATTCTCCTGCCTCAGCGTCCCAAGTAGCTGGGATTACAGGCACTTGCCACAATGCCTGGCTAATTTTTATATTTTTAGTAGAGACAGGGTTTCATCATGTTGGCCAGGCTGGTCTCAAACTCCTGACCTCAAATGATTCACCCACCTCAGCCTCCCAAAGTGCTGGGATTAAAGGCGTGAGCCATTGTGCGTGGCCCACCCTACCTTTTTCATTCAGCTGACACTTGTAGATCTTAAGAGGCTTACCTTTGCATGTAACTTTAGGTTACATTTCCACTTAAAGAACACCTCTCTAATCCACAGCAAATAAAATGTAAGGAATCCAGTTCCACATTTTACAAGAATATCGTGTTTGTGATGACTCTTCCCTCCTCCACCTTGTCCCCCGCTGGAACTTTTTTGGCTATTTTTCCTGAGGCATAATACTTCAGTCACTCAGGTTTTTGTTTATTTTTACTCAGACCACAAATAACCACATTTATGCATGCAATTCATCAGTTCATTTTACAACAATCTAAAAAAAAAAAAAAAACCACACATGCATCCCATCAGTCAGAGAGTTGTGACAAATTCAGAATTTAAAATTCAGCAAAAACAAATAAAAGGCTCCTTGGCTTTGCAGAGCCACAGATGTCTACAGGGTGGGTCCAAAGACCAAGGTCCAGGTGTATTTACATATTCCTAGTCATGTATGGTTCAGAAGCAACCGTCATAAAACATGACCATAACAATCAACCTGTTGAGGGATAAGTTACTTGATAGCATCTGTTAAAAGATACAAACCACACACCAGGTACTATTCTACCCACAGTATATCTACTATTTTACTCCATCCTCACAGCAGCCCTATAAGAAAGTTCTAATATTACCTCCATCTTATACATGAATAAACTGAGGCATTGAAAGGACATAGGACTACTCAAGGTCACAGTGGCAGCTCCAGATCTTAAGTCCAGATAGGTTGATTACGGAGCTCCATGCTCTCCTATAAGATGCCAGAGAATTTATATGGAACTTAAAAATTGGCTCTTAAGGTAAAAAGGCAGCTCTTTCTTCAAAGAAATCTGGTCAATCATTGTTTAAATGAACCTTTTATAAAGCAAATATCCATCCACCTCTTGAAAAATGAGTTTTGAAAATTCAAATTTTCAAATGAGAGATTTGCTAAAAGTAGAATGAGCTTCTCACCAACTAAGTCTACAGAACATAACTTAGGAAGAGCTGCTGGAAGACCGGCCGACCCAGGGGTTCCCAAACCTGTGGAGCATCAGTGCCTAGACAGATCAATGATTCTAGCAGGGAACATTCTGATTCAGCAAGTCTAGGGTGGACCCCCAAATTCTATTTTTTTAAGCTCTCCAGGTGATTCTGTTGCCTAGCCAGGCTTGGGAACCTCTAATCTAGTCTGTCTTCACAGTTTCAAGCAGGTCCATTTCCAAGGCAAATAGAAATTGATCCCCTATTTTCTATTTCACAATCTCCCTTGGTTACATACACTCAAACCCTTGTGTTCCCAAGCCCTTACTGCCCCAAGTTCTAGCAAACCTCTTTTTCTTTCCTGATTTAATTTGAGGCAATATCCTCTGGCCCTTTCTTCAATAGAGAACCATGAGTCATCACCATTGCATACACCCTGTGTCTGCATGACTCTCCAGGCCAGAAAAACTTACTGTACGTGGGAAAATCAGGAAGTTGTAAAATCCAAACAGACACAAAGAAATTCAAGATTCAACAACTACTGGTTCCCCTAAACAAATAGGTCTCTGTTTTGCTACACATATATTATACTACAACAGTAATCTGAAATGTAAAAACTGTGACTTAAGATATCTGGTAGCATAGCATTCTTAACTGTATTAAGGAAAACTGTCAATTAAAATGATCAGGTTCAAGCACCAGTTGGCAATTATCAATCATCACAAAGTCAAATGAACGTCTTCATGAACATATAGATTAAACCAAATAGATACTTTAATCCAAGTTTTAAAAAACAATCTTGGCAATTTCTCAACTTCCCACACTATGCCCAAATAGAATTTGCAAAGAAAATGATATTCAGCAGCCAACAAAGTAAGGGAGCATGGCTAGGAGGCAATTTTCCAGGTCAGGACTTTATCCTCAGATGGAAAACAGAGAGCATCGCAAAACTCTCACCTGACATGTGATGCACTTCCCTGTAGTGGCAGTGGAGGAGGAGATTGTTGCACAAGGATGACAAACAAATCTGCAGCTTGAATGGACCACCCTGGTGACTTGATGCACGATGCTCCTGCAATGGTCCAGGCAGTGCAGGAGAGGAAATCCAAAATGAAAAACAGAATAAACTGCTTTAAAAAATAAGTCCACCTTAAGTGTCTATGCACCGAAATACAAATTTTAAGAACATCACGTTCGGCATTCTGTTGTATGAGAATTACACAGATCCCAGCCAGCTCAAAAGGCAGGTCTGGTTTTACTCAACAAGGCTCAGAGGGAGGCCAACATACAAAAAGGTCATACCTTCCATCAAATTAAGAGGATGGTCTCCCCATTTGAGCCAGCCACTGTCATTCTTTTCTCCAATGATTCTAGCCAATCATCTGATAAACACATGCTGGTAACTACAAGGAGTATCAGGTGAAAATGGGCATGGATTGAATAGTAATTGAGCCAAAGCCTAATTTTAATGTGGCATATATTATCTATCAACATGCAACTTGAAAGGCAATCATGAAAGTGCACAGCTATTAGCATACCAGTCCAATGGAATAGAAGAAAGGATAAAATGCAGAAAAAAAGTGTAAAGTGTGCATTTATATTCACTTAACTTTCCACTAAACTTTAAATTATTTAAATACTGAATGTATATCTCATTTTCATTTTGCCACAATTCCTTGCACATGGTTAAGTAAAAATTTTCCATTGTATTATGAATGAGTGAATGTGTGAATGGATGAATGAAAGAAAGAATGAATGAATCTTCCATATACCTTTCCATCAGGGAGCTTGGTGCTTGTAGTAGATTTTGTGAGGTAAAACCTATGCATAGAAATGGAAGAAGTTGAGGACTTGATCTGCTAACGTATTTTTTAGCCCTATCCATTAAAATTATATTCTTAAGTACCAGTAATTCCCAATTATCCACATTAAACAGAAAAAAAAATTTAAAAAATCAGTAGCAGGGTTACTATAAAATCATCCCCAAACTAGTGAATGCTGGACTGATTTTCAGTCTTTGATTACTGGAGCTGATTTGCACATTTGCTTAGGCTGATTTTAAATGTAGTTTGGGTTTCCTAAGCTCACGCCAGGTAATAGTAGGAAGAAGGAGGCCCAGGTTTATATTGGATGTCAGAAAGAAACTATTCTGGAGCTATGAATATGATCTCCAATGTGAATAATCCGTAAACAGGTAAGTGAGCCAATTATCCTTGGGTACATGGCAACACATCTCGGTACTCATGATTATTTTCATCCATACACACTCACTATTTTTAAGAGCACAGCCCAGCTGGAAAGGAAAATAACTTCCACTTCTTTCCAGCACTTTTCAAAGTAATGAACAGTAGCCAAAATATTCTTACTTCTAACTAATCCATTCACCAAGCATTTATTTAAGCATTGATTGCATGCCGGGGACTGATATGCAAAAGAAGTAATTCTTGTAGTCCTTGGTTTCCCCACGTGTGATGTGTGTGTACGGAGAAAGAAGGTAAGCTGTTATATACTATAATGTCTTTCAGATCTTTAGAAGGCACAGTCCCTCCACCAAGAAGCCTGTTGAGTTACAAATATAAATAATAGCCAAGTTAACTAGAAGTTTACAAACTTCTATTTAATCTTAGTACTTCTTTAAGGATGAGGAAGCAGGGAGGGAGGATCGTGATTTCATCTCAAATTAAGCATCAAAATACTTGATTCTCAAATGAGGTGCAGGTACCATAAATTTGCAGACAGTGCTTTTTATGAGCTCACCAGTTGGGAGTGGGAGAGTGTTTGCCTGTATGACAATGTGTGTGCACACAATCCTGTTTACATATCACCTGGCAGATAAGGTTTTATAGAGTCCAAGTTACAACCTCCTCCTAGTTTGCTGAAGTGCAGAGGAGGGTCAAACATGATGTAAATGCCATAAAAGATTGCTTTACTCTTGCATGAGTATGCTTTCTTATTCCAAAAGTGTTTGTGTTGCTGCACTAGTTAGGATAATAAAGAGAGTTTACATAACTTGTATTCCATCAGAGGGAAGAAGGCAAGAATACAAGCAAGGCAGTATGTATTCACTGCAAAAACTTACAAAATAATATACAAGAAAATAATTTATAGGACATTTTATACAATGATATACACCAAAAATGGAAAACTCAATATTTTTAAAACCCAGCAGAGCAACATAATACAATACTATTAATAGTGGAAGATTAACAAGAAAGATGGCCTAAACAAAACTGATGTAATGGTCAGTAAATATCAGGAGATAATGTGAGAGAGGGGGCCAAAATTAAGGGCACAAGAAAATAAAGTTTGCCATACACAGTGACAGAAAAATATATTTTCTTTGAACGTTAGAAGGATAGATGCTATAGGTTAGTAGCTACAATAACTGTCACAAAACACTTCTGCTACCTAACTCATTCAAAACTTGTCATGTTAAAGGGCACCTAAGTGGAAAAAAAAAAAAAAAAAAAAAAGTTCCTCTTAGCCCAAATCAAAACACTACAATCGGGGAAACCTCTGCCCTCTTAAGTCTCAAATTCTGAGTACACTACCATGAATTTTCTGAAAAGTAATTTTCAGGTAGGATACAATTTTTGCTTACATTGTGGCAATTATCATTACATTTTCATTATTCCACAAATGGGACGCATTAAAAGTTACAGAAAAATCAATGAAACATTTCTGCTAACATGAAATATGTCAAACAAAATATAATGCTTGTTGCTTTTTTGTCCATAATTGTTCTTTCTAAATGTGTTTTGGTACATTTGGGATGGTAGTAATGCATAATACAAATATTTATAGTACATTAGCCTGAAAGTTCAAATTATGAGCGTTATAAAATATATTACTACACTAATAAAGATAAATATAATTATAAAAGAAGAAAAAAATAAAAAACTGTTTCCATAAGATTTGTCTAAAACCATTCTTTTTATTACTTCTGTAATTTTAAGCATTTATATATTTTTAAAAATCTCAGTGTAATTACAGCTCTTTCAGCCAACATTTAAAAAATTCTGTAAAACTGACACTGTATATCACTTCTTTAAAAAATTTTGAATGAGTAAATTTATTTTATTAAACTAAATTACATGAAAATAAAACATGAACATAATTGATGACTTAAAATTCTTATCTTAGAAAAGGAAGTTCTATATGTAAGGTCCTAAAACAGAAATTATCACCTCTATTACCATTTCTACAATTTATTGCTTTCAATGCTTTTATCAAAATAAGGAGGGCCTGCTTCCGATAACCTTGGAAGTATGACCGGAACTAAATCTGTTATTTGAAGCTCTTAAGCTGCACAGATCTAAATCTCTCACAGAAACTAATCATTCGAACTATTGAATTACTCTGAAAATATAGAGCAAGGAAAGTCAAATAATCTATCTCCCCCTTAAAAATAATAGCCTGTCTTACTGCACTATGTCACTTTACCGATGCAAGTATTTAAGCTGTTCAGATCCTAATCTCTGTGTTATTTTCAGATAACTATAGTCTAAAGAATTAACATTCACTCCCACATTTACCTACTTACGTGAGTTTCAGAATTTTAGTAAAATATGTTTATTGCTTAACTTTTAATAGGAAACAAAATGAGTGTTACAATGTTAGTCATCAGAAAGTGTCACTCAAGGTATGTGCAAAAAAGTAAAATCCACTTGACATTTCAGAATGAAAAACAATAAAGGCACAACATTATTCAAAAGAAATGTGAGTCCTTGGACTCTATAATGACAACAAAAACAGGAGTCATAGTAATGTTTACTAATATTTCAATAATCTCAGCACTGGCCTTTCCCAGGACTCCTAGGCAACTGACTTAGGTATGTTGAAACTTACAGGCATTTGACATGTAATCTTGTGGCTAAAGAGTTTCTGTTTAATCTTCCTCTAAGTGTAAAAGACAATTCAGAAATCCTGAAGTCTAGTTGTAACATTTTTGACGAAGTATCACTTCTGTTTACCAAACCCTCTTAAAACGAAATCCACAAGGAAAAATATTGCCTTTGGCAGTTCCCACCAAGTACATTTTTTTATACTTATTTTCACATGAATTTATTTGTGCACTGAAAAATATATGTTCACATTTTACTGCAAGTAAAGCATTTTTCTATATGTTGCAAAATAGAATCCAGGACCTCCAAGGCATTGTGTAATATTGACATCCTTGCTTCCCATCTATTTACCACCTTAAAAAAGTTGAGTAGCTAGAAGAAATAATAGCTCATTTTAACTACAGCAATGCTTCATCTGACCAGGCCACAATGAATTTACCAACCACATAAACTCACAAAACGGTAAAAACTCATAAACCCCCTGTGAATAGAGTTGAGTAGCTCTCTCAATCCTAGCCCTGGGGGAAAAAATTTACCAGTTTAGCTATGTTGGCCATAAAATTGTAAACTGACTGGCAGTCACAACTAAATCAAGACATATTCTCAATTATCTTTTCTTTCGAATACCAGGGTTATGAAAATACTCCCTCCCACTCGTCCCCTGCCCCACTTAGTTGGATTGCCTGAGCAGCACAGAGCTTCAGCAACTAAAGCAACTTTTCCTTCTTTCCTTTTTGCCATATTATTTCTCTTTGCTTAGCCAGCTTCATCAGTGGTGCCCTAATGCAAAGACTAGAATACTGCTTTCTAACTGCTCACTAAATTACATCCTAAAATAAAGTACATGTTTATTGTGCAAAAGCACCATGCATTATCAGTCCTCTAGCTATAGGCCTCTATCGTGTCTCGCTTAGCTAAGGAAAAAAAAATCCTTTTACTACCAAAGATCATTCAAATCACAGCCAATAGATCCAAATTAAGAATGAATACATTCAGAATGTCTGCCTACTGTCAGTACCAGTTTTTGTTATGATGGCTGTCAAGTTTTAAAATGTGTCAATGGGAATATATTTTCCGAATAAGTTATTCCCCTGAGTAAACCCTTCAGAAATCCAGCCATCGCTATGGGCAATGTAGGTTCCAAATGATGAACGCTCTTCACACTTGAAAGGGTTAAGTGACTGCAAGGCCAAAGGCACCAGACTGCAAAAGAAATGTTGCTTTAGTGAGCTCTGAAAGGTTTCTAACAAGTACCAAATACTTGTTGATCTGTTCACAATAAACACCAGCAGGATTGTCAGGCTCCTTTCACTGTCTGGGGAGATGCATTTACATACTGCACCTAGGAAGAACAGCTTGTTGGTCTCCTTTATAAAAGTTGAGTAGCTGGAAGCCTCATTCAGTGTCTCCCACCCAAATGACTGAAAGAAGATGCAATTGAAATAGTGGAGTCTCTCGTCTGGCTTGGGCAGCATAAATGCTGTGCATAAAACACTTGGAGTAGTTCAGGCACAAGACAAACCCACCTGAATGGACGAGGAACACTGTCTGTTGCCATGGCAGCCTGATCTAATTACATGAGTGATCAGGGCTGGAGTAAGTGCACCGAAAACCTACACCACTGACAGGCAGCCAGGAGGTTCAGGGGAGCCCTTCAACCTCTGCTTTATGTAGAAGATGGCATTCAAGTCCATTTATTTGCGGAGCTGCTAAAATATTGACTGATGCATGCACAGTGAGAGGGCAATCAGAGGAGATTAAATGCCACAGCGCTAGCCGTTATGGTGCAATCCCTTTCCAAGAGTTCCTGTGCAGGATTTTCTCTTCTCTCTGGTGGTTTCCTCAGGCATAAGCTTCATTCCAAAAAAAGCTCAAGTATCAAACTACCTTTACCCACCAAATAAACCGAAGGGTGGGATTAACGGGGGCTTCTAGGAACTGCAGCCTCCTAAAAAACCCAAACACAAATGTCTTAGCTAACACTGTTGAAAAAGTAACTAGCTATGCCTAAAAATAACCACCAAGTAACTACCCACTGCTGTGTGCAATATATAACAATGATGTTTAAATATTAAAAACAGCCTGCATTATAAAACACAAATGTCATTGAGATGTGACTACTAGATTGCCAAAGGAGAACTTATTTGCATACACACATTCCCGTGCACGCACGACAGGACGTGCAGGGAGAAAGCCACTGTAAGGCATTAGTTTTTATTCTGTGGGTGTAATAGGGTCTTCTAATTTTGCTAATTGTATCCTGTGGATCTCACAGGGAAGCTAAGAATCTCTTCGGGGACAGAACCAGTTTGGAGGAGTCCCTACTGCACAGCATACGGTAAACAAAATAAAAATAGCTTGCCTTTCTTGTTAGCCACATCGCGCATTATATAACCAGCTTCTTCCGACTGGCTTTTGTTTTTTTGTTGTTGTTGTTGTTGTTGTTTGCCCTTACTACTCTTCAGCAATTTCCCTCTTCTCAAATATTTATATTACCCTTTTATCTGTAGGATTATATACCAAGAAAGCAAAACAAAACAGAGCAGCCACGGGCTCGAACCGAACCCCCGCCGTCCTTAGAAACTGATTTTGTTTTGTTTTGTTTTGTTTTCTGGCAGAGTCTCGATCACCACCCTACTTCCACCCCCCACTAAGGTTCTTGCTCAATCTCCCTAGAAAACCTGAATTGTTTCATCCCTTTCAGTCAGCCCCCTACGTGGTCTGAAATAAAATGAAAGCACAAGCCACGGAGTTTAAGAAGGCAGCCTTAAGGCGGGGGGCTGAAGAGGGGTCGGGGCGCTGCAGAGTCAGCCAAGTAGCCAAGGAAGGGCCCCCTCCGCGTCGCGACGGCCCTCGCCCCCCGCCCGGCGCGCGCGCGCGCACACACACAAATACACACACACACTCACACACACACACACACTCACACACACACACTCAACTCACACACACACACTCACTCACACTCACGCCGCGCTCCGACACCGCCTCACCTCTCGCTCCGCCCGTCCGGCCCCCTTCCCTGCCCCCTGCGGGACCGGCCTGCGCGCAGCACTGGAACCACGTAGGAGGCGGCGGCGGCGCCCCCGGGAGTGGCAGAGTCTCCGGCCCGGCCCAGAGTGAACGAGCAGTGGGGCTCCAGGGCGCATCCCAATCCCCACAGCGCCTCCTCCGCCGCCGCCGCCTCCTCCTCCTCCTTCCCCTCCTCCTGGCTTCATTCACCCTCCCAGCAGCCGCGCAGCCGTTCACTCCCGGCTCAGGGCAGCGCCTGCCGCGGCTCCTCGGCTCCTGCCGCGGGTGCTGGCGGGGGCGCCGGCCCGGACTGGGGCGCTCGCGGGCTCCCGGCTCCGGGCGGCGGCTGCCGCCGCACATGATCAGGAAGCGGCCGCACCAACAGGGCGGCGGTGGCGGCGGCGGCCAGGGCCGTCACCGCCACTCCAGCCGCGCTCCAGGCACCCGTACACCCGCTGCCCCCGCGCGGTCCCCGAGGCCACCCCTCTGCGCCCCCCGCCTGGCACCCGGCCGCGCGCAAAGTCCCGTCCCGGCTGCAGGAGCAGTCCCTTCCCCGCCCGCAGCCGCACACCCGGCGAGGCCGGCTCTCCGAGGGGAGACCCCCGCCCCAGGGCGCCGAGGCCGGGCGACCACCCGCGGGGAAGTCCAGCCCTCCCCGAGACCCCCTCTCTCTCACCGCCCTCTCCGGGGAGGAGGAATGGGAAGAGGGCGGCCGGCAAAGGGACCACCCCCCCACCCGGGCCGCCGCCGCCTCCCCCCTGCGCCACCAGGAGGGAGGAGGACATGGCTCTCCGCACTCGCGACCGGACCAGCAGCCGGGGGAGCGGGGCGCCGCCGCCGCTGTCCCCGCCCGCGCCCCCCGCCCGGGCGCGCCCCCTAGCCCGGCGGGCGCCCACCCAGCCCCTGACAGCCCCCCCCGCCGGCCGCCCCTGCGCCCAGAGTGGGGGTGTCGGCCCGGGAGCCTGGAACCGGAGACGGTTGTATGTACACACATACACACACACACACGCACACACACAGAACACGACGCGTCGATTTCCTTCGCTCCTCTTCCAGCTGTTTTCCGTGCAGCCGATTGGGGTTTTGGGTTTGTTTGCTGGTTGTTGCTTTTGCCCCTCTCGGGAGATCGGGGGAGGAGGGATTTTAATCTAAATAAGGGGAGAAGGGAATGGGGGAGGGGGGAAAGAATCAGAGGAGGAAAAAAAAATAGCCACTTACTGTAAAGTGTAAATGGATCTGGGGTTGCGTGGGGAAGGGGGGGCAGAGGGAGAGAAACAATGTCTTGCGGCTGCTGTTGCTCTGGCTGCTGCTCCACGGGGCTTGTTTTGGATCCCCCTGCAGTGAAACAGGTCCTGTACGGCTCCGCCACTGTAGTAGAAATGATGTCTGCGGTATACTCTGCTCTCTCCTCCTCCTCCTCCTCCTCCTCCCCCTCCTCCCGCTCCCCTCCCCTCCCTCCTCCCTCCGCCCGCCCGCCCTCCCTCCCTCGCGCTCTCTCGCGCTCGCTCGCTCGCTCGCTCCAGTATGTAAATGTGTAATAGAAGCCAAATATGGAGCAGTTGGCTGCCGCCGCCGCAGCTCAAGGATCCGACTTCATGGGGGTGGGGGGCACCCTCTGGCGGGCGGCCCGGCGAGCCGCACAGAGCACGACGAGCGCACCGCGCGGCGGCCGGCCCGCGCCCTTAACCCTTCGCTGCGCGCCGCCCGGGGAGGCGGGCACCTTTCCCAAAGAGTGGCTCGGGATGGGGTGCGGGGGAGGGGAGACGCGGACCGGAGGGCAAGGTTCCTTCCAGGTTTGGGAAGGGGGCGGGGAGCTGGGCGATGAGGTAATTTGAGCGGTGACGGGTCGGTCCTCGCGCGCCTCCCTGGGTCCCTGCACCTAGTTGGAGGGGACTGAGCGACAACGGGGCGCTACTCAGGCAACCTGGGGGACTCCCCTAAGGGCTGTCAGGCTTCAGCTGGGAGCCGATGAAACACCCCAGGGGGGAGGGGAGGTCGGCCAATTCTAATACCGACGTGTCCTTGGCCCCCGGCGCGCGGAGCAGCGTCTAAAAGGGCTCACTCTGATCATCAGCTGCACGTTAAGCCGCAAACCGGCGTCGCTTCGGCGTTCCGGAACCTAGGCCCGGGGGCTGCGGGGATTGCCTCTGCGTGCAACTCCGGAAAGTTTCAAGGGGTCCCCCGACTGCACAGGCACCCTCACCTTTCCTGCCTGCGAACGCTGGCGACCGCCCGACCCTGCCCTCTTTCTCCGCAGGTCCGGAAATCGGCTTCGATATGGAACTACTCCGCTCTAGCCTAGAAAGGAGACCCGCGCACTCCTCTCGCAGCTAATTTCGGATCATTAATTTAATCGGAAATGAGGTAACCAGTGTAGGAGACAGAGAAAGCAACCGGAGCATCAAATGGCAGTTCTCGAGAATCGACGAGGAACTTAAATCTGGACTCACGGTTTCAGTGCGGTCTCCGACTCCCACCACCCCGCCCCTCCGCCTGTCCCGCCGCCAGGTGTGACCTCCCCACGCGAAGGAATCTTCTTCGGATGGGTGCACCTTGCCAACAGGTGTGGCACCTGGAGGACTAGGAGGCGCCTCCAGACTAAGGGCGCTCAGTGCGGCGTTCTTGTTGCAGATGATTCTGGAAGGCCGGTAGGTGTCGGGCGACATTTGACCTTCTTCAGGTGCTTAGAACTAAGTGTCTGGAAACATGATCCCTTCGCGTAAGTTTCTTTCTGAAAGCCACCAATCTTGACTGTAAGCTGTATTTGAGAGATCTTTTGGCTGAGTTTACTTATGACCTAACGGTTAGTCACCAACTGAGACAGGGCACAGGATGACCAAAAAAAAAGTGTCAGTTTTTACACAACTCTGGCCTGCAAGAGCCTACGTGCTTCATAAATAAAAATAAACATACGAGCGAGGAAGGTGCAGAGCCCCGGAAATATTTTTTTCTCACATTTTTGAAATACCATGCACATATACGTGGCTATTTAAGTATAACTACTACTGTTCACTCTTACTCATTTCTACAGCTTTTTTTTTTTCCGTTTAAAAATCGATTATTGTTACGGTTTAAACCTCGGGTTGGTCTAAAGTGACATTGTTGGTCTCATTACAGCCTCTAGTGGACAGTTAACATCAGTTTCCTGAAAAGGCTCTGACTCGTTTTGTTTTCGTTGACAAGCTTTGTCAAGGTGAAGGTTAGTAGTAAGAGCATAACCGGGTAAAATGTCCCCTCACCCCTATCCTCACCCCCGCCCCCAACACCCTGCTTGGCAAAGACGACTTCAGAAAGGAGCGGAAGCTTGTTGGCTTTGTATAGTAAAGACGTATGCTTTGTGCTGCAGGTATTATTATTACTGGACTGTGAATAAACAGAAAGCTTCTGCTATTCATTTCAGTTTCAGACAGCTTTCATAAAAACTAAATTCATCTCAAATATTTTTATAACAGAAAATATTGGTTGCCATGTTTTTGGCTTAACTGCGATGTTTTTATTCCAACTCATAATCTGCAAACTGTCCAATCCACCTCCACTCTATTTTTAGACATCTTACATTTAGATAATTTTCAGTTAAAAAAAAAGCTAATATTGTAATTATTACGTTGGCACAAGCAGTTAATTTACGTGATTTTAACAACCTTAAATTAAAACACATAATTCAGATTAGAGTTAGTCAATTAATTTAAATGTTCTCTCAAGGAAGCTAAATATGTATATTACCCAAATGGTGAAAACAATTAATAAGAAATGTGTCATTTACTTTCTTAGCCATTAACTTTAAAGCCATAAACTGCCACCAAAATCTGTAACTATTTCTTCCTGCAAGATCCAGCATAAACACCATACTCATGAAACCATCTCATTACCTTTAGTACTGAAATATTTTGTTTTCAGATGGCAAAATATTAAATGTACGATCACAAATAACAGGCACTGGTTCTTTAGAAACAAGACTTTCTCGTGCAAATAAAAACTCAATGAAAAAGGGCAGAGCTTCCAAGAAGCTAGTAGGCAAATATATAGTACTATAGTCCTACTCATAAGGCTGGTGTTATGTTTGTAAAAGCATAAGTCAACCTTTGAAATTACAGGAAATCGATAAATAAGGCCTGATGAGTTTGACTCGTATCCTGTGTCATAGATTGCTTAAATACCATGAAAAATAATTGTAATCAGATATCTATTTTACTGTTTTGGTGGTATCTACTCTTGAAGGTGTTAAATGGGCCAGCAAGTATATGTTATATAATTACATATTACACCCTTACTTAAAGTGTAGTTTTCAAAGTCACCACAGCAGCACTTGGGAGCTTTTTAGACATTCAGAGTCAAGGGTTCTACCCTAGACATACCAAATCAGAATCTGCCTTTGAACCAGGCCCCTGGGTGATTCCTAAACACATTATCATGTGAAGAACACTGGTCTATAACACAGGGATCAACCTAAATAAATTTGGGCACAGGTGCAGAAGTTAATTCCTCTATTTATTTCTTTTTTGCTCCTTTTTAGTAAGTACAGCCCTTATTAATTTGTGCTTTTCAATGAAAAATTATTACGTTATATGCTTTGGATAAATACTACTGCACTGTAAGTGCACACATCTGCACCATTATTGCCAAAAGAGAATGCTCTGCTGAGGAATGTACTGGGGTCTTGAACATGAACATTTTCTTCATGGCAGCAGAGGGAGCACAAGAGTGCTTAATAAAACCAGTGCACAGGTCTCTCCAAATCATGACAGATTTTAAATTGTAGTATATGTTTTCATTGGAAGTAGCCTGTTATGTAGTTCAAAATGAAGCAAATCAACTGAGCAAACACAGATAGGCTTACCAGGTCATAACAACTATGTAATTGAACAGATTGAAAGTTGAATAAAATAAAGATAAACTTCTTTAGAGTTTTAGACTTGAATTCTTAAAAGAAAGTGGACCTCAAAAGTGAAAAAGTTGCCTTAGCTTTGCTCAAAAACAAAGATAACACAACACAGAATCAGGCAACCCTAAGATGCCTTAGCTTTACTCAAAAACAAAGATAACACAGAATTAGGCAACCCTAAGAGTAGCTCCTGTTTATCTAAAAACACAGTCAGTTCACTGGACCCTACATCAAGTAAGTTAATTTCATTTGGTGTCATACATGTTGGTTAAGGTCCATGCGCCTTTCACTGTGTTTACACTCAGAATAATTTTAGGGGTTTCTCCTTAATGCTTGCAGAGGTGAGGATTTAGGTTTCAGTTATACCTACGTAGTATTTCATACTTTTCACTACTCTTCCATATTGCATCCTCAAAAACTCCCTTGAAGCAGATAATATACTTGGTAAAAGCCAAGTATCAAAAAAGTTATGGAACCACATCGTGCTTTCATAACATTGAGTCATTTAATTCTTTCGGTAATGCTTTGAGGTATTCATAAATGAGGGAAATTATACAGACTAAAGATCCAGTGCATTTTTTATAGTTTTAAAGGTTTTTCAAAGTTATTCTAGATAATATGTTTATATATTTATTATTTATTCACAAGCAGTCATTTATTCTGCATCTGCAATAACTAAGACCTGAGAATATAAAATTGAGTAAGACATCTTAGTGTGCAAGGAGATCAGAGCAGAACAGATCTTACCTTTGGAAAACTGTAAATTTTTACCATGATGAAACACAAAGATTCATAGTTGATGCGATCCAGCACCTGCCAGAATCATAGCAATCAGACTTCCAAATATGAGAATCAAACATTAGAATCATTAAAAATTTGAGAGGCAGGGGGGACAGTTGTATAACTGTTGAGCAAAAGTTGACTTGTAAGCTAATATTAATATTTCAAATTTGTACGACAAACAAATGTGAAGATATGATGTGTATTTTATTTGAATGTCTTCCCTATCACAAAATCACATGAGTAAGTTGAGTTGGTAAACATTTATTTATTTTTATCTTTTCTAAAATGCTAAAAAGAATTTTTCTCCCACACTAAAGAGGGTTTGCCAAGTTTCTGCCTGGAGCAATTTGTTATGGCTGTGTAATAAATCCCAGAAAGTTTGAATTTTTAATGGAAACACTGACAGAATAAAGAGGGTGTAATCCTACATATGTCATTTAAAAATCTGAGCAAACCATAGTGTGCTTGCAAAACAAATATACTTTCCTTAGATTGCACTCACAAATAAGGCTGGGGAGACCAGAAAAGTAAAACAAACTCAAAACAAAAGTGAAAAACACTCACACAATAGACTCTGAGGTCAGCTCACCACACCCAGACTAAAGTCACTGGGCTCTGTGCGTGGCACCAAGACTCTTAAAAGACATACTTCTGAATCATCTTTCTTGACCCTTCACCAAACTGTAGCAAGACAGGCTTCCTGGGAATGAAAATGACATTAGCATTAGTCAAGAGTGAAATTAAAGTCATTGTACTCAAACATCTGCCAACAGTCTATGATTTCACAGTACCCACCTCTGAAATAAGACTCTGTCTACAATTAAAAACAAAGAAAAAAAGGTACTTTAGGTCTTCACTATCCACTATGTCTATTGAGCACTTGAAATATGTGATTAGTCCAAATTAACATGTGCTATAAGTGTGAAATATTCCTCAGATTTTAAAAACTTGGTATAAAAAATACATATTTTACATATATATTATTCATTATTATGTTATTAATTTTATGTATTATATATACACACATGCAATATCTCCGTTTTTACATTGATTAAATGTTGAAAATATTGGGTTATTTTTTAATAGTGTATATTGGGTTAAATAAAATATATTATTAAACTTCATTTTACCTGTTTCTTTTTACTTTTTTTTTTTTTTTGAGACAGGGTCTAGGTCTGTCACCCAGGCTGCAGGGCAGTGTAGTAGTGCAGTCTCTGCTCACTGCAACCTCTACCTCCTGGGCTCAAGTGATCCTCCTACCTCAGCCCCCTGAGTAGCTGGGACCACAGGCACGCGCCACTACGCCCAGCTAATTTTTGTGTCTTTTGCAGAGACGGAGTTTCACCATGTTACCCAGGCTGCTATTGAACTCCTGGGCCTTGGCCTCCCTAAGTGCTGGGATTATAGGTGTGAACCACCACGCCCAGCCTCTGTTTACTTTTCTTAATGTGGCTACTATAAAGTTTAATATCACATGTGTGGAAGGGTTATATATTTCATTTCTAAAGAACAACACTGATACAGATATTGGGTCTGAGGAGGCACAGGAATTGGTTCTAAGAACCCAGTTTGAGACCTTAGATTCCCAGCATGGCTCCCTGCAGTGGTGTGGTAAATAACTTATTTTTCTGCCTTCCCCATGTTCCCCCCTTACACTGTGTAACATAGAACTTATCGTACTCTGTTATAATGATCACTGAAAGTAGACTGTCGGTGAATGCGTGATCTCACTGGTAGATCTGTTACAGGCCTGCGAAACAAAAATTTGTTAGGCTTATCTGTGACTCAGTCTTCTCCAGCTCTGGTACCTTGTCACCCTGGGAGGCTGATGGAAAACCTATGTTCCGTTTTCGAAAGCACAAGCACAAGCATCCTAGAGTTACAGCTGGTTTTGCTGCTTGTGGCTAAATGGTTTGGGGCCGATACTTTCTAGTGACAGATGGCTTTGGACATTGATAATGAAAATTATATAATTTGTTGCTTAACTAAAAAACATCAAGGCCACCAAAAGGAAATCTGTTAAAAAAAAAACTTTCTAATATATTTAGTACCATAGAATGCTCTGAAAAGAAATAAGATTATTTTTAACTATCATTATTTATTTTGCAAGCAAGACCTAGATAAGTTTTCATCAATGCAGCTCTGACCAAGATTGAATGTAAGGCAAGTATCATAATTTATGGTCTTAGTCATCTAAAGAACATAGCTCTTCTTACATGGAAAGAAAACAGACAACATTTTGAGGCTTAGAAAGAATGAGTTGAACTTTGTTTGGTATTGGCCAGGAGCATCTGGAAATTTATTAAAAGCATTTCATTAACAACTTGGCATTTTGTTTCCTCAAAAGAAATACATTTTCCAAATTAAAATCAAAGCCAGAAACCACCATTTTTTGAACTGAAGGTAGTGGCAGCTGATGCATTGTGCATGTTAAGCTGAGGGTGCCTTCGGAATAAGATCATGGGCAACAACAGGCTGCAAAAATAAACATCAAATTTTTATGGAAGGAGTGAAGCAGTGTTCTTTGTTGTTCTAACTTGATGACATTAAAATATGTGGCTATAAGCTCTCTTAGTTACTCTATTTTTCTTGAGTCAATATTGGCCAGGAGAAGCTGATCTGAATGAGGGTCAGAGTTTAAGAAAATTATTTTATGAGGAATTTACCAACTTTACCCCCAAAGAGGGAGAGTTAGAGAAAAATGCATTGGCAAACTTTGCTTTTTGACATAAATAACTAGAATTCACCAAGGAAACGGCCTGTGTCAGGGTTTCAGTGAGGGTTGTCAGGCAGTTTGATATTTGCAGAACCCCTCTCTGTCAGGCCTCTCCAAAGTTTAACTGCTGGGAGATCTGGGAAGCTCTCAAGACTGGCGACTGAAGATACTGATTTGCTTTGTGTCTGAGACACAGGCATAAAACGATGGCTACTGCCACAGATGCTTTCTGACAGAGCAGAATAATAGCACTCAGACCTAAACCGTACATTACAAACAATCCCTTTTTAAGTACAAAATGAATGCACAGAATGGAAGACCCTGACAGCTAGAATACAAGTAAATCAAGTAGAAGAAGATAAATTATTCACTCATACCACTACAGCCAAATTTTTATTCTGCTAACTGCACTGTCATGAGAGAGCTTTTCTTCTTTGTCAGATGTTAACATTTATGCCTAGTGTTCCATTATTGGAACGCTAAGCATGTGGGAGTTATTTATATCCTACTGCTCAAGGTCATCGCCAAGGTCTGATTGCAAAAATTCAAAAAATTGCAACCATAAATGGGTTAAGAAAATTGATACATCATAGTTATTACAAATATATGAGGCACTGGATGTGTTTTCTCTGAGAGCCAATCAAATTACAGGATATGTTTCCTAACTCCCCACACCTATTCCAGTTTAAAAGTTGTAGCTTGAGTACCAGGAGTAAGAACACGTGAACCCTTCACTCCTAGGGCTAGCTTTTCCTGCTGTCAATTTCATAATTATATTGCTCCGCCCCTTGGCTTAGCACTTCCTTTCCCCTCACTACCTTCTCACCCCAACCCCCAGCAATGAATCATCATGCCTTTAAAGAGACTTAGATGACCCAGTGTGAACTTCGCTGGCATCCTGTACATTCTTATGCCAAAAAAGGGGAGTTGCTCTAAGACAGAAACTAGCCAGACCCTGATGCAGATCTTGGAGGCAACAAGCTTGGGTGCTTATCTGGGAAGATCAAAGAAGAGTTAATTTTCCTAGATCACAATGGTGATTCAGAATTGCATATCTTAGTTCATGATTGGGTTTTTAAGAACCCAGTTCGACCCTTTGTGCAGAAAGGAATATATCAGAGGGAAAAATGTTGGCAGATCTCCTTATGCAATCAGGGCAAAGGAATTTATACCACATTCAACTCTTTGATTTCTCCAGATCTGGCTGAGGGTGGGGTTTCCATATTTGTGCTTTGGCAAATGTGTCCAATAATGAACTCCTCCTGATATACGCCCCTAGTGTTCTTCCAGGTTATCATGTGCTTATTTGTGCGTTTATTAAATCCAGAAACATCTTTGCCCCTTCATTGTTTAAATACTGTGTCTGAGTAATACAGGTTAAATAGACAACAAGAGCCTTGCCTTTTAAAGACTTTACTCCCTACCTAAAGAGGTGAAGGAGATATCATTTAAATAACATTATGCGTGTGCATATACCTTCTGTATGGAAAGCCCTTTCTTCTCCTCCCTCCTTTTTTTTTTTTTTTTTTTTTTTTTTTTGCATGGAGATTTTATCCTCATGCTTTTGAGATCTGGCTCAAGCATCAACACTTCTGTGAAGTCTTTCTTGATTATCACAGGAGTCTGCGGCTCTGCCCAATGTGTGAGTCAGAGAAGTGCTATTTTCTTATTCTTTTTATTTATACAATATTTTTTTAAACCTCTAACCGAAAAAAACAGGGCCATAAGCACAGATGGAGAGAGTATCCTAAGTGGGAGCTCTCTTACTTGAATACTTCCTGCTACTCCCAAACCCATTTGACCTCCCTTACAGTTTCAGCGTGCAACTGCGCTTCCTTTGTTTATGCTCCAATTATGTGACTCCCCTCCACTGATCAGTTCTTCATGTAACTTTCCACTGCCCTCTGTTATGAGTTGAATTGTGACCCCAAAAGATACATCGAAGTCCTAACCCCAGTAACTATGAGTGTGGCCTTATTTGGGAGTAGGATTTTTGCAGATGTAATTAGTTAGGATGAGGTTTTACTGTTTTAGGGTGGACTCTAAATCCAATGCAACTGTTGTCCTCATAAGAAGGGAAGACACAGAAACAGAGGAGACACAGGGTAGACGACCATGTGAAGACAAGGCAGTGACTGGAGATATGCTGCCACAAGCCAGGGAACGCCAGGGATTGCTAGCAACCACCAGAAGCTAGAAGAGGCAAGGAAGCCTCCTCTCCTAGAGCATTTAGAGAAAGGATGGCCCTGTTGACAGCTTGATTTCAGACTTCTAACTTCCAGACTGGGAGGGAATAGATACCTGTTGTTTTAAGCCACCCAGTTTGTGGTACTTTGTTATAGCCACCCTAGGAGACGAATGCACCCTCCTGATGAGATCCATGATTCCAGGTCTGTTGCATTCTCCTTTCTTCTCTTTATTTACATACATGGCCCTACCTCTTCCTGCTGCAGATACTCCTAGGTAATCTGTTCTGGATGTACTTTTGGTCTTGCACCTACGACAATACCAATAAACAAAGAAAAGGTCTAATGGAATAGAAAACTTACAGAGTTCTGGAACCGCCTCCTCGTCATCCCAGAAAAACAACTGGCTTCTGGCCCCAGGCCTCAGAGAGCACAAGTACATTACACTCCTGCACGGGGCCTCAGCTGGTGTCGGCGTCCTCCTCAGCCCTCCTCAGCTCCCTCTGCTGGGCACCCGATGCACCAGCAGCTTCCCTCTTCAGAAGTAGTCTTCCAGCATGTGGATGGGGTTGGGGTGAAGAAGAGACCGAAAAAACTAAATTAATTTGATATTGAGGGAATACAATTCTAATTGTTTGGCTTTCTTTTACTGTCTATTTGAGTGTTATCAAAGTGCTTATGAAGACCTTGGTCTTTCTGATTCTCCTTTTTCAAAAAAAAAAAACGAGAAGCTCATTTGTTTCAGGAAGTTTCCCTCAGCGAGTGGAAGGGGAGGCCTCACACTCAAGCCAGAATACCAAGGAAGTCCTCTTGAGGTGGATAAAGCAGTTCTTACATGCAAATCTCAGAAAACGGCAACTCCATCTTTCCACCTGTTCAAGCCCAGAACCGTTGGCAGTATCTTGACTCTCTCGTCAGACCCCGCATCCAATTTGCCAAAAATCCAATTAAATCTACCTTCAAAACATATCCAGAATCTGACCATTTTTCAGTCCTGGGACTGCTACCACTGGAGTTAAACCACCACTGTCCTTCGTCAGGGTTACTGCGACAGCCTCCTAAATTGGCCCTTGCTTCCCCAATTACCAGCCCACACCAGTCTACTGCCTGCGTAGGTTGATGCCACAGCTCTGCTCAGAGACCAAGGGCTCCCCCAAGGTCAACTAAAAGCCCTTCATGGCCTACAAGGCTGGCCTTGATCAGGTCCTCAACTTTTCTGATCTCATCTACCCCTGTCCTTGCTCCCACACTGCCAGCCTCACTGTCCTCTTTGCTGGTCTTCAAACAAGCCAGCTGCTCTCTTGCCTCAGGGCCTTTGTATTAGCTGTTCCCTCGGCTTGGAATGCTTTTCCCTCTTGTGTTCACATGGCTCACTCCTTCATCTTCTTCAGGTTATTTTTTCCAAGAATCAACCCCCTAGTGAGGCCTGCTGTGAACACCCTACTGAAAATTCTACTCCCTCACTTTCCTGATCCACCTTGCCCTGCTCATTTATCCCATAAATGTGTTGCTTTATAACATTCTATGTCATCTACTTTGTTTGTTTGTTTATTGTCAGGAGGGCAGAGATGTTTTTTTTTTGGTCTGGCTCATTCATCTAGAATAGTTCTTGGCACATGATAGACACCCACTAAATAGGCATTGACTATTAAATGAATTAATCAATAATATTTTCCAGAACCTACTATGTGCAAAATTCTATCAGCCCCAAACACAATGATTATCTCATTAGGAGCTAATCCAAAACTAATCCATCTGGTCCACACTATGGTATAATACATGTTCTCTTTACTTGACCCTTGCCTTAGTGTCTGACATGACTATTAAAGCTGAATTGGAACGAACTGAGTCTCACACTCAGGCTTTGCAGATGTCATTTCATTTCATCCCCATGACGATACTGTGAGATAGAGATCATGATTCTCACTTATTGGGTGATTAAACTGAGGCTTGGGGTTTAAAGGACCTGCCCAAAGTTCAGGGTCACCCAGCACTGGTTTCAAAGTGAAGTTATCCACCTATGCAGCCTGAGAATTGTTAACAAGTCATTACCTGAATGAAATAGGACAGTTAGAGTCATAACACTGCATTGCAATCTTTTGGCTAAGGGACTATTTTTAATCCAATCTCTAGTTTTTGGATTATACATGAATTGTGAATAACACCTGTATCCCAGAAATTAAAGCTAGTGATGCTCATTGAGAACTCAGTATTTCTCCATAAGCAAATTGGCTTCAGATCAACCTAAGTGGTTTCCCAACTAACAGAACTCTATTCCAGCTTATAATTTTTACTCATGCTACTACATGGGCTGGAAATGATTCTCAGTTGAAGTTCATGCTTGAATCCCTAGAACCCTTTCCTATTAAAGTCCTGCCTAAAGTATCCCATTACGGTAAGGACGAAGGAGATTGTAAAGGGCCAGCATGAATTCTCAAGCCTAATTTAATAACTTAATTTCCTTCAGTTACTCTGGGCTGAACTTCTCCCATTCTACCCACAAACTTCCCAGAGTCCTCTGTGACCAGAATCGAAGCATAGTGTCTGAAAGTAGCCTGGCCACACAAGATGTGCAAAACACTATAACCTCTTCACACCCTCACTCCACTTTGTATTTGAGGGAAATGATTCTAGAAGCTGAAATAGACCAGAGTTCAACAGTCTGGGAAATTTGAAGAAGAAAAAAGGAAGAGAGAAAAAAAAAAAAGAAACAAGCCCTGCATTTGCAGAGATGTGAAGAGAACCCAGCTCTCTGAAGTTGGAAGGAAGTGAGAAGACCCTATTTGTGGCTGCAGGAGAAGAAAAGAAAAGAGACCCACAAGGAAACTACCAACAGATGGTAAATACATTTTTAATTCTTCTGTCATACTGTGTGGACTTGTGCACATTTGTCCTGCTGTGTTAGGCTCCCGAAATAGCTAGCCATGGAATTGCAGAACAGTTCTGCTGCAATTTGAGATTTAGGAAACCATGCTAGCTGACAAAACAGGAAGGGCTCATAGTAGGATGGAGTGGATTTGCTCCCAGTTTGCAGCTCCTCAATGTGGCATCTGCTGTCATTCTTAGTGCAGGAAAATTCTCTCACATGTCAGGTCTCATTGGTGATGTTTTGCAACATACTATCTCAAATTGCCCCCCGAGCCCTTGTTCTAATTATTAAATGTTGGCACTATGCATGTAACTCCCAAAGATTAAAGAGAGTGAGGTCCATTGGTTTATGAATCCTGAGTCCTCCAGGGAACATCACAAACACACATGGCAGCCCAGAGCTCTTCATCTAGTCTTCCTCATACTTTTAGTATGAGGTTGCTCTACAAGAACCTAAAGGTGTAGGACACAAAAGCACATTCAGTTGACTCCACATCTGAGAAGTGACCAGTGATTGGTACCAGGAATGAGTTAGGTTCGCAACCCCGACACCATCTCTCAGTGCATCTGCAAAAAAAAAAAACAAGTGTCAATGAATCTAACTGGATGCAGGATAATGAGGAGAGGGTGGCCTATTAATTATAGTGTGAAAATATAGCTATATAATGCCATTTTATTAGAACTGGAAAGATCCTTACAGAATCTAGTTCAATTTTTTTTTTTTTTCATTTTATAGTCAGGAATCCAGGCCAAAGAGTTGCAGGAAGTTGTCAAAGATCATACAACTAGTCTGTGGCAAATTCAGTACTGGAACCTAAGACATCTCCTTCCCAGTCCTGTGTTTGTTCTCCTCTGGTCCTCATAGAAGGTGGACACTGCTGTGATGAGCAAAATCCAATTCTAGAAGATTTTGATCATGGCAGCCCGCACACTTGGGTTCTTATAAAGTGAGATGATGGCGTTTCTGTCTGGTCTGTAGATGTTTGGGAAACTGGTTGATATTCTTTACAAGTAAGGTTTCAAGCTAAAATAGATTTGTTAATTTCTGTCCTAACCCCCTGTGGATTGTTTCTAGATTATATAGCTACCACACTATTTGGCACAGCTGGGATCCTCTTTTCATGAAATAGCAGGGAAGATTGGTAGATAAGGATTAAAAAGCATTGGCAGAGGAGACAGGGAGACTTACACAATTACTTCCTACCCAGTGCCTTCCTGGTCTAAGAACTTCTTCCAGCCTCTTTTGGAGAGAGAGGTAAGTGGGAGGAAAGGGGATTTTTATCTTTTTAGTAAAAGAAAGGATAACAAAAACACTTTAGCACTGCTCAATTTGATGAAATCTTGATTTCACATAGTTTAAGTTTCTACCAGACTAAATATATTCTTGTTCAAAATAACATATATATTCATAGATAACTTTTCCAGTGGATACATACGTAGTTCATTAATAAAAACTCTTCTCAATCAGCTATTTTAAAAAGTGTTCTTTCCTGTTTTCTAGAAAGTTAATCAGTAAGCTCCTCAATAGCTAGTTTGGCAGTAAGATCTCTTAAATTTTGCAATTTTAGTCAGCATTTTGCTTTGTTGTTTTGCACATAATTTCAGCAACATTTTATGCTATTTTTTTTGTTGTTGTTCTTTTTGAGACAGTGTCTCACTCTGTCCCCCAGGCTGGAGTGCAGGGGCATGATCATGGCTCACTACAGCCTCAACCTCCTGGACTCAAGCAGACTTCCTGCCTCAGCCTCTCAAGTAGCTGGGACTACAGGCGTGCACCATCACACCCCGCTAATTTTGTCTCACTATTGTTGCCCAGGCAGGTCTCGAACTCCTGGGCTCAAGCAGTCTTCCTGCCTTGGCTTCCCTAAGTGTTGGGATTACAGGCCTGAGCCATTACACCTCACCTTATCCTATTTTTGTGGTGGTAAAAAATTATACTTGTTAGATATACACATGGAATTCTTTGTTTTGAGAATTAATTTGATCATTTTGAATATTCGTAGAAATTCACTGTCTACTTGATCACGGTGGATAAGCTTTTTGATGTGCTGCTGGATTCGGTTTGCCAGTATTTTATTGAGGATTTTTGCATCGAAATGTGGCACATATACACCATGGAATACTATGCAGCCATAAAAAATGATGAGTTCATGTCCTTTGTAGGGACATGGATGAAGCTGGAAACCATCATTCTCAGCAAACTATCGCAAGGACAAAAAACCAAACACCGCCATGTTCTCACTCATAGGTGGGAATTGAACAATGAGAACACATGGACACAGGAAGGGGAACATCACACACCAGGGCCTTTTGTGGGGTTGGGGGAGGGGGAGGGATAGCATTAGGAGATATACCTAATGTTAAATGACGAGTTAATGGGTGCAGCACACCAACATGGCACATGTATACATATGTAACAAACCTGCACATGTACCCTAAAACTTAAAGTATAATAAAAAAAAAAAGAAAAAAAAAAGAAATTCAGTGTCTATCTCCATGATCTAGTAATGGATTTGGAGGTGGAGGAGGGTAAGAATTATCTTAAGTGAATTATTTTCAGTAGAGCAGTAATGAAGGCACACTTTAGGTTATTTCATTCCTATGATCCAAATTTGATTATCTAGCTAAGATCACTGGGGACATTTGAAGCTTTAATAATTACAGCTCAAGGCCTCAGAAAAAAAAATTACGTTTACCACACATTCACACAGCCTTTCAGAGAGTTGCCAAATGAGGGCTGATTTAAAAAATAGATTGATATCAAGATTCCATTTTGAGAGTTCAAACTCTGTTGACATAAAAACAAACGCTAGATTTAAACAATTGTTTTGTGTAGAACAGTTAAACATTGTTTATTTGAAAGAGTAAAAAACATAAGCTATTGATTTTACCTTTCCTTTTGGAGGACAGCCTTAGGATTTTTCCCCAGAAAGTTTTGAGGCCAGGATTTTTACTACAAGTGCCCTGTTGCCTGACATGCCAGCACAGCTTTGAAGCTGTCTCAGCTTCTAGGTCAAAGGCTCCCTCCCTGTGGCCAGATGACAGTCTTATCCTTAGACTCCCATGAGCTTCAGAAATAAATCAACTTTTCAGTAAAATCCACTGACAGCTCTGTTTTACATAAAAGCGTGCGGCCTGAGGATGTAATGCAGTTTTGCATTTTAAGTGGATAAGAAAAGAAAGAAAGCATCCCATATCACTGAGAGACAATTTCAAGTGGAGTTGCCATTATGAAAGCCAGGGGATGGCTTGGAGGTATTGCACCTACTCTTCCTGCAGCCTGCCCAACCCCAGCACGTAGTACTCACACAGCAGAAAACCACTGAAGTACAAATGGCTCTACAATGTTCTTGTCCTTGTGTAGCACTGGTTAGTAAAATCCATGAATTGAAGAAGTGTTGAGCAGGTCAGCACCCTGAGGCCAAAATTTCCTCCTTGTGGCGAGAAAAGAAACAAATGAAAAAATTCCTCTCCGTACAACAACGCAAAGTAATCTCACAATGTTGGAAAATACAAAAGAGGCAAGACATAAAAGAAGGCTTGCTATACTGTTCCATTTGTACAAAATTTAAAAAATGAAAAACTAATCAATCGTGTTACACTAATTATATTTGCTTACCTTTGATGAAGAGAGAGGATTAGGATTAGAATGGGACATGATGATGGCTTCTAGGGTGCTAGAAAGTTCTATCTTAACCTGGGTGGTGGTCACAGAGGTGTGTTCACTTTGTGACAATGCGTTTAGAATAATGCTATTCTAAAACATTAGAGTAGGGCTGGGCGCGGTGGCTCATGCCTATAATCCCAGCACTTTGGGAGGCCGAGACGGACAGATCACTTGAGGTCAGGAGTTTGAGACCAGCCTGGCCAACATGGTGAAACCCCATCTCTATTAAAAATACAAAAATTAGTGGGGCATGGTGGCGGGTGCCTGTAATCCAGCTTCTTGGGAGGCTGAGGCAGGAGAATCGCTTGAACCTGGGAGGTGGAGGTTGCGGTGAGCAGAGATTGCACCACTGTACTCCAGCCGGGGCAACAGAGCAAGACTTTCTCAAAAAAAAAAAAATACAGCATTTTTGCATAACTAAACTAATAGATATTGAGAAAAACAGAAAATTAAGACAAGTTCAGGAAAAACAAATGACACCAAACCCCATGGTAGGGCAGTGGAAACTCTCATGCCTGGATCCAGGGAATGTTCATTGCAATAGTTCTTCTTGGTTAACCGTTTGGCATTATCTACTGAAGTTGAAGACATGCATATTCAGTGATCTGGATTTCCACCCCTCGGTAATATCCAAGAGAAATACGTACACATGAGAACCAGAAGAACAGCAACTCTATTCATAACAACCCTAAACTGAAAACAAGTCAAAATATCAACAGTAGAGAAGATAAATAAAATGTCATATATCCTAACTTGGAATACTATACAGCACTGAGAACAAATGAACCACAGTACTCTCACAACATGGATGAAACTTAAAAATTAAATGGGCCAGACATGGTGGCTCACGCCCGTAATCCCTGCACTTTAGGAAACTGAGGCAGGAGGATCTCCTGAGGTCAGGAGTTCGAGGCCAGCCTGGCCAACATGTCGAAACCCCATCTCTGCCAAAAACACAAAAATTAGCTGAGCGTGATGGTGGGTGCCCGTAATCCCAGCTACTCTGGAGGCTGAGGCAGGAGAATCACTTGAACCTGGGAGGCAGAAGTTGCAGTGAATCGAGATCGCGCCATTGAACTCCAGCCTGGGTGACAAGAGGGAAACTCTATCTCAAAAAAAGAACAAAAAACAAAAAATGGTGAGAGGCAAAGAATCATATGCTTCCATATACAGTACTTAAAGTTCAAACAGTAGAAAAAACTACAGTATTTAGCCCTATATACTTAGGTGTTGAAACAATAAAACAAAGCAAGGTCTTGCTCTGTCGCCCAGGCTGGAGTGCAATGGTGTGATCACGGCTCACTGCAGCCTCAACTTCCTATGCTCAGGTGATCCTCCTGCCTCTACCTCCCTAGTAGCTGGGACTATATAGGCGCATGCCACCATGTCCAGCTAATTTTTGAATTTTTCATAGAAGCAGAGGTCTTGCTATGTTGCTCAGGCTGGTCTCCAACTCCTGGGCTCAAGCAATTCTCCTGCTTTGACCTCCCAAAGTGTTGGGATTACAGGCATGCGCCATCATGCCCAGCTCTGTTCTATTTCTTGACTTGAGTCATGGTTATGTGAATGTTTCCTTTATAAAATGGTATTAAGTTGTACTTTTCTATATCATGCACTTTCCTGAATGTATGTTATATTTCACAGTAAAAAGGGTGTTAAAAATCATATGAAACCCAATTATTCGGAGGTAGTTATAAATTGAACACCTTGATGTATATATACTCCCAGAACTTCTTTAATGCAATATAATCTGTCCATATTGCTTTGTGGCCTTTAATTTTTTTTTAATTAATGATATTCCCTCTCAAAAGAATTCCTCTTTAGGTTTTTTCCATTTCCACTGAATTTTAACTAAAAGTAAATATCATACAAGCTTGATGCCCCTCTGGAAGCCTAAAGCCATGGAGTAGCTTTCAGGAAATTAGGTTGCTTTAGCCTAAGCTACATTGATTCATAAACCAATCTACAGGATTTTGCCGTAGCTCATGGGAGACTTTTCCTTCTCTGTTAATAATGTTGCTGCTTCAAAAGAAGAAAGCCTCTTTCCATCTCTTCAGAGTGCTAGCTCTGCAAAAGGACAGGCCAGGAAATGAGGGGGAAAGGCCTAGCGCAGGGGAAGGGACAGGGAGCTTGAGGTAGGGAAGGAGATCATCTTAGAACTGGTTGCAGTTTCTGCCATGCTGAGCTCGTGCCTAGCCTGTCCTAGGCAACAACAGGAAGCAGATTTTCAAAGTGATCTAGGGATTCAAAATAAAAAAAAGTAGTTTCATTGCTTTTTCTTGCCCCTGGGATGGAACCAGTGTGCTTCCCTCTGCCTAGAACATCCTCCCCTTTCCCTTGTCCAATCTCCAAGCACGCTCCCTGTTCTTCACTGTTGTCATCATCGTAGCCATTCACAGTCAAAGAACCCATCAGTGAACATCCAAACCTGAAGGGGACCACACGAGAGCCCCATGGCACCCTGTATTTACCCCGCCACAGCATTCATCAGCCTATGCCGAAGTTACTATTTTCTTGCCTACAAATACTCCACTAATCTGTAAACTCCATGCACACAAGGTCAGTCTGTTTCACTGTAGTAATTCCAAGCACCAGGATATATTGGCCCTTGATAATATATTCCTTGGATGCATGAAAATCAGTGTGATGTGTGAAGTGAGATGGGACCTGGGGTGGGGGAAGGATTTATTTTGTATTTATTTATTTGTTTCTTTGTTTTAGAGACAGGATCTAGCTCTCTTGCTCAAGCTGGAGTGCAGTGGTATGATCAAAACTCACTACAGCCTGCAACTGCTGGGCTCTAGTGATCCTCCTGCCTCAGCTATAGCTAAGACTACAGGTGCACACCACCATACCTGGCTAATTTTCTTTCTTTCTTTTTTTCTTTTTTTTTTTTGTGACAGAGTCTTTCTCTGTCACCCAGGCTGGCATGCAGTGGCGCGATTTTGGCTCACTGCAACCTCCACCTCGCATGTTCAAGCAGTTCTCTTGCCTCAGCCTCCCAAGTAGCTGGGATGACAGGCATGCACCACCACACCTGGCTAATTGTTTTGTATTTTTAGTAGAGACGGGGTTTCACCATGTTGGCCAGACTGGTTTCGAACTCCTGACCTCAAGTGATCCTCCTGCCTCAGCCTCCCAAAGTGCTGGGATTGTAGGCGCGAGCCACCGCGCCCGGCCACCTGGCTAAGTTTTTAAAGTGGGCCTTGCCCTGTTGCCCAGGCTGGTCTCAAACTCCTGGCCTCAAGCAGTCCTCCTGCCTTGGCATCCCAAAGTGCTGGGATTACAGGCATGAGCCACTGCACCTAGCCAGGGAGGGATTTAAATTATGCTTCCCCAGTCCCTTCATCTGTAGAGCACAAATGGCTTTGGGTTGTCCAGTCTGAAGAAATATGCTAACACAGGATGGCACAACGTTTTAAAATCTACAACTGTTCAGTTTCAAATACCTACTGGTAATAGCACTTTGCATTTCTACAGTGTTTGATATTAAACAGTTTCATGAATTATACAATTTCAACAACAAAGCCTCTGAGGTAAACTGGGATGATGTTAATATTACCATTTTGCAGATTAGAAAATTGTCTGAAAAAGGGTAAGTACCTAGGCCCACATCACATGATCAGTTTTTAGTACAAGCCAGGGACTAGTGACCCCTTAGGTGCTGAAAGGGAAACAAATAGAGTGTGTACTGCATACAGATATATTTTCAGGGACAAGGGACGTTAAATAAATAATGTGACACCTTTCTGATTTTTTGATCTTCAGTAGATATTTCTTCCCTGTTGGAGTATATCCAGAGAGAAAGGTAAGAAGTCACATGTTGATCACATTCTTTATGCAACAGTAATTAAAAGACATGAATCTGGACTAATTGCATCTATCAAACATAAAAAGATTTCATCATGTGCTGACAATGGGGAAAATAGTTTTGGCTTTTGTTGTCTGGCCCCCTCTCTTCTCTGAACATAAGCTCTTTTTCTTGTGGTGATCTTGGCAGAAGAAATGCAGTAGGACAGAGGGGTTGGAGGAGGAGAAAGAAAAGGAAAGTAGAAGAAGATGGTCAGACATTGACAATGCGGACAGGAGAAAGGGGTGGAGAGCAATGGGGTGGGGCCAAGGGAAGGACCCACAGCAAGCTTTGATTCTCTGGGTTGTGCCACTCAGGAAAACCAGCTGCAGCAGCATCACCTGGGATCTGGTGAGAAATTCAGAATCTAAGTCCCCAACTCAGACCTACTCAATCAGATTCTGCATTTTAACAAGATCCCCAAGTACTTCCTATGCACATTACAGCTTGAGAAGCCCTTAGTTGCCCCCAACCAGTCTGAGCCAGTCCTGATCAGTGTCATCAGCCTTAGACCTATTAATAGATGAAACTGGTTTGGTTGCCTAGAGACCTGGAAATCTGGTTGCTCCGTTCAGACTCCAAGTCTCAATGTTCTCTTACCACTTTGGCCAAAGCCTTGTGACTCCCAATCTGCCTCGGTTTCTCTGCTGAGTATTTCAGTTCTCACAGAGGTTGGATCCTTGTACTGAATCCCAGCCACCTAAGCCTGGGTCCTGATTCTCTGCCAAACTCTGGCTCCCCACCTTCCCTTGGGAAGCAGGATGTGATTTCCTACTCTGGTGGCATCTTCTGGCTTGTGGCCCACTGTGACTAGACTGACCACCTGGAACCATGCCGGATTTTGAGTATTGTCACCTGGACTTCTTCCAGAACTGTGCTCTGCTGGCAGATGAGACTGACTCTGATATCCACACAGCCTGGGCCTCTGAGCTAGTCACACCCTTTGACAGCCGCACACGGCCTCCCTGGCTGCCCTTTGGGGATTGGCTAGCTTCTGTCCCGCTGGGTCTTGGCTGCTTCCCCCTTCCCACTGGCCCATGTTGATGTGGTCCTAGCCTGCTGTGTACCTAAATGTCTCCTACAAAAGAGGAGGAGGCCACAGTCCCTTCTCTCTATTAACATCCATGACTCCATGGGCCTGTTTCTGTGTGGGCCTTGAAATTCCAAAGACTACTCTTGTAGCTCTTTAGGTAAAAGATATTCTAAAAGTCCTAGATGACTTGGTGTAAACAGGTTCAATGGTTTTGCATAGCTTGTATTTTTGGCCCTGTTTCCAAGGTGGAGAAAAACTTCTTTGTTACCTGACTTACTTTATAAACACAAGGCCAATCTATACAGAAGCTCAATAATTTCTCTGGTTATCACACAACCACTTTACTTTGACTGCTGGTATTGTACCTCCTGCCATGCTCGATTTATGGTGGTACATTATACGAAGTGTATCACACCTGCTACTGGGTTTTCAGCCAGCATAAAATGGCATGAAGTTCAAAACAGTCAGGTTGGCTGTCAGTGATGGAGGCCAATTTTTAAACGAACATTACTCTCCATTAATGAATAATTGAGCATGATTTCTTTAAAACGGTTGCATCATTTTTATTCCTAAAAACTATTCTCATGGTGATTACAAATAAAGGGGTGAGGGGAGAAGAAGAAAGAAAACAGAAAGAAAGGAAGTGTGGCAGCACCCACAGTAGCTAAGTAATGGTGTGGGAGTTGTTTCCATTATTTACATACATAACGCTTTTCACAAGAATCCAAATGTCTTACAAAAGAAAATACAACACACATTGCAATAAGACTCAGCAACACAGTAAGGTATAAAGAAAACAATTACTCAAAGGAAAATTTCAATCTAGCATAAATCATTTGCCTAAAAAGAATGGATAAGTATCCATTAACTGAATTTCCCCATACAAAGGTATGCACAGGGTGGTGTTTGCCAAGTAGTATGCACAATAGAGGTAAAAGATAGTAATAAAAGTATATCTAATATCATTTGAATGAGAAATACACATTATTTAAGGAAGTCACTTCAACTTCTAAAGTTGCATGACAATCTCATTGAATTAGCAGATATGGAGATATATAGAGAGAGATACACAGATACACACACACAGACACACACACACACACACATTTTCCAAAAGGCACTCTTGGCTGAGCAAAATCAAAGGTCCTAGGAAGATAGGAAATATAAATTTTCATTAGTCATTCATGGCTGTTTCATTGCGCTTTTCTTAAGGACCAAATTTACTCAGAATGGACTTTAATTGATAAATCATGAAGAAACTGTATTAGAAGTTTGAGTAAAAAGACCAATTTTGAGGGATATCATGAAAGTACTCCTTTAGTTGCTTTCAGTTTTATGTCTGCTTTTATGGCATAATTTGAACAAGCTTCCTTCCATTTAACCAACCATTCAAACTTTGGGAAAAAGGGAAGCCCAATACGGGGAAAATGCTCTCAGGAAAAATTGCAAAAATGTTGCAGAAGCTTAAAACCTGATAATTATTTAGAACATCACATCACTACTAGTGCTATTACAACATTAGTGTGTGTAGTTGCAGTCAAACCACTCACAATTACGATGTCATTTGTCTTCTTTGTGTCTCTTTTGTTTTCACAAGTCACGTGGTGAAATCAACAAATACTACATCATCCCTCTGAGGATTCAGCTGTGGAAAAAGCATCCACTTGCTCATCTTTAGGGTAGCTATTATTAGCTTGCTTTGATTTTCTCATACGATACATACTCATGCTTATTAAGCTGTTTGTATGCTTCCTTTGTCATATTTTTCCATGGATATGCTATTGCTATGCAGTGCACTCTGGTGAAACCCAGAGGTACCCATTTCCACAGGCCTTTCTAAAATTAATGTAATCTGTCTATCTTTTAAAACATTATTTTTAAAAAGACATGCAACATCACATTTGCAATGATAGTGAACATTTCTGAAGAAAATATTACCATATCTGTACTAGACTGAATAGCATGCACCCACATTCCTTTTCCAAAAATTCTTGCCCACCCAGAATTTGTGAATATGACCCTATTTGGAAATAAGCTCTTTGCAGATGTAATCAAGTTAAAATGACATCATACCAAATTACGGTAGGTCCTAAATCCAATAGCTGATGTCCTTACAAGAAGACCATGTGGAGACACAGATGCAGATAGGGAGAAGACGGGCACATAAAGACAGAGGCATTTTTTTCTTGGCCATGTGAGGAGCAAGGAGAAGACAGCCATCTGCGAACTAGGAAAAGGGCCCTCACCAGACACCAGATCTGCCAGCACTTTGATCCTGGACTTCCCAGCCTCCAGAAACTGTGAGAAGTAAATATTCACTGTTCAAGTCACCCAGTCTATGGATTCTGTTATAGCATCCCTGCCTGGCAAAGACAGCTTGGAATAGATTCTACCTCACAGCCTTCAAAGGGAGTGTGGCCCTGCCAAAACCTTGATTTTTGACTTCCAGCCTCCAGAGCTTGAGAGAATAAATTTCTGTGTCCTAAGCCACCCTGTCTGTGGTGGTGTGCTATGGCAGCCCTAGGAAACCAATACAACTCTCAATCTCCATATTGTGAAATAAGTAAGTCAATTATACAAAGACTTAATACTAGCTTTTCTGTACATGATGAAAGTAGGGAAGGCAAAGGCTACTTGTCACAATGAGGAGGCAAGTGTGTACCAAAGGTATGATTCGAAATTGGTTAACATCATTAATCATTAGAGAAATGCAAATCAAAACTGCAATGAGATACCATCTCACACCAGTCAGAATGGCTGTTGTTAAAAAGTCAGAAAATAACAGATGCTGACAAGATTGCAGAGAAAAGGGAGCACTTATACACTGTTGGTGGAAGTGTAAATTAATTCAACCATTGTGGAAAGCAGTATGGCAATTCCTCAAAGAACATAAAGCAGAACTACCATTCAACCTAGCAATTCCATTACTGGGTATATTACCAGAGGAACAGAAATCATTCTACCATAAAGACATATGCATGCAAATGTTTATTGCAGCACTGTTCACAATAGTAAAGACATGGAGTCAACCTAAATGCCCATCAATGACAGATTGGACAAAGAAAATGTGGTACACATACACCATGGAATACTATGCAGCCATAAAAAAGAACAAGATCATGTCTTTTGTGGGAACATGGATGGAACTGGAGGTTATCATCCTTAGCAAACTAATGCAGGAACAGAAAACCAAATACAGCATATTCTCACTTATAAGTGGGAGCTAAATGATTAAAACTAATGAACACAAAGAAGGAAACAACAGACTCTGGGACCTACTTGAGGGTGGAGGGTGGGAGGAGGGAGAGAAACAGAAAAGATAACTATTGAGCACTGGGCTCAATACCTGGGGAATGAAATAATCTATACAGCAAACCCCCAAGGCACGTGTTTACCTATGTAACAAACCTTCACATGTACCCCCAAACCTAAAATGAAAGTTAAAAAATAATAAAATAAAACAGTGCTTGGCCCATTCAAAAAAAATAAATTGGTCATTCTAGCATCAAAAGGCAGGTAGAACTATAAAAGAATGAAAGTTTCAGGTAAAGCACAAAGGCACAGAGATCACATTTTAAAGTGAGGTATGAGAATCTGACTCTGCAAAATTTGCCAAGGAGGTTGTCAAAAACTGATTACATGGCTTTATGTTACATGGTGGATTTATTTGTAAATAAAAAGTACATTAATAAATGGGAACTAGAGATTAGAGGAGAGGATTGTTCTGGACAGAAGTAGTCTGTGTGGTGGGTATTTTCCCCCACTCACCTTCCTTAGTCTAGTAGGGGCAAAGAGAGGGAGAGTGGTTCCCTTGGATCAGACATGGGCCACCTGAATATGGTGAACAGAACTCAACAGGGAGGAGCTAGGGGTGGTACCAGATTCCTGGAGGCTGAGGAAAGAGTAAATGATCAGCCACATTCACATGTATTCATCCCTCCATCAGAAAAAGCAGGTGACTCTACACT